>NC_138046.1:66615652-67228195 GCF_964194185.1 Rhinolophus hipposideros | reverse complement strand
CTACTGGGAGATGATTAGATAAGTGATGACCATTTTTTCAGCTACCCGGAAGTATTTTTACTTTGTTTAAGGTCATTTTACTAAAGAAACATTTTTGCATAATTAAATTTTTGAATGCATATCTTTTTGGCCTTTGGGTATTGTGTCTTGCCTAAAAACGTTTTTACCATTAATAAACTTGATTACCATAATTATTTCCATAAATGTTAAATGGTTCACTAATTTTCATTCTTTTTAAAATTTATATTAGATCTAAACTCTATTTCATGGTGGTAAGTAGGATTCTAACTTTTATATTTTCAAAGTATAGCCAACTGTTTCATAGCAATTTTTATAAATAATGTTTTCCATATGGTAAGTATTTTGATAGGAAAAAAAGAATTAGAAAATTTTGAAAGAACTTGGGTGAAAAGGAGACATGAGATTTATATTTATTTTAAAAGTCTTGTTAGTTTTACCTATAGCTAGAGATGTACAATTCTCCACCATTTTAGTCCATCTTTCCAGAGCTTTTCATATATTGTTTGCCAAGGTTGTATCTAAGATACATTCATAGTAATTCATTTCACCCAAAACTATCTCAGGTTCTCTTTCTCTCTCTCTCCTCTCTCTCTCTCTCTGTCTCATTGTGGAAGGGAGAAAAGGAAAGAGATATAGAGATTGATGCATAGAAATGCTTGACTTGGATATCTACATTCTTACTGCTGGGAATTAAGGCAATTACTTTGTAAAATCATGGATAAATAATACACTTAAATTGAACACATAATTCAAATAATATGTGTGCTTATGTACACACATTCCTGATTTTTCCTATATTCTCTATCATAATTTAATTAACTACCATGATCATAAAACTCACCAATTTTTAAAACTTAAGTTCCATCTTGAGTTGGCCTAACAGGCAATAAACAGTAGCCTAAAGACCAGGCCCATGTATGTTTAATACTTGTAGTTTGGAATCTCAACTTAACAAGGAATAAAGTAGGGATGTACTAAGGATTTTGTGACTAGATGTGTAGGAGAAGAACACATTATTAGAAAAAGAGTATAACGATGTGTATTATAGTTTGTAAAATGACATCCTTAACCTAGCAGAAGAATAAAATTTAATTTGTGTGTGAAAATATAAGCGATACATTTCAAGCAATTATTTCAATTGCCTCTAAGTGTGATTTCCATTGCATTCTGAAAGAATGGAAAAAGTGCAGGAAAGCGTTTTTCTAAAAAAGAAAGGAAAGAGAAAGAAATAAAGAAAAGAAGTATGAAATATTCAGATCTAAAAAAATACAATCCAATTAAGAAAAAGAATATCTAATTAAAATTAATTAACTAATTGATTAATTAATGTTAAACTATAGTGCCTTTTTTATTTCAGTATACTGAACTATACTTACATAGTGAAACATACTTAATGCTTCTAAACAGTTAAGGTGCCACATAAAGTAATATGCACCCTCATCTGTATTCCTAAATTTATTTACTTGCCCAAGCAGGATAATTTCAGTCACATAAATATTTCATGTCATAAATTTTCAAATAATATAGACTTTGTGACCATATACCAATTTCTTCTTGATAAATGGTATATAGAAAAAAGGTTGATTAGTGAAGTAAACTATATTACGTAAAATGTATAATTTCCAGTTTACTTAAAATTTAATATGATCACAAAATAGTAATAAACTTATTTTCTTACATTCTTGATAAGTGAAAATATTTAAAAATATAAATAATAAAAAAGTTATAATTCAAAAGCAATGTACACTTAGCATTATTTTCTATTCTATGGCTTTGAAGTGAAGTTATTTCTTTTTTAAATGTACTCTGTCATAAAAGTGATTATAAAAAACTTTATACATTGTCATGCAGAGGAGGCTAGAGACGCTAAAATTATTTGGATCAATTAGTTGCATTAATTTCTGTTTAAATATTTAAAATGCCAATGAATTCACCGAAAGAGGAAACTAATTAATTACATGATTTGGCCTAAAAAATATGTTATTTTTGAAATTTAATAGTTTTATATTTAGGGAAGTCTAAGCCTTCTACTCGGTGACTACTATTTTGTGATAGGCCTTACATTATATAAAACACTGCTTTGTCTTCTAAATTATGATTGGTGTTATTCTGAAAAAGACTGAAAATATACCACTGATTTGAAGAGACATAGACACTCTTACGCTCACTGCAAACTTACTTACAATAGCCAAGATATGAAAGCAACCGCAGTGTCCATCTATAGACAAGTGGATAAAGAAGTGGTACTGTGTTTCCCTGACAATCAGACCTAGCTGGACCATCAGCTCTGATGCGTCTTTTGTAGCAAAACGTAGTAGAAGAGCCGGCATATTATATTATATCATATTATGTTATGTTATGTTATGTTACGTTATGTTATATTATGATATGATATATCATGATATATTATATTATATTATATTATATTATATTATATTATATTATATTATATTATATTATATTATATTATATTATTATATTGAAGACTCGGTCTTTTTTTTTTAATTTATTGGGTTGACAATTGTTAGTGAAATTACACAGATTTCAGGTGCATAATTCTGTATTACATCATCTGTAAATCCCATTGTATGTTCACCACCCAGAGTCAGTTCTCCTTCCATCACCATATATTCGATCCCCCTTACCCTCATCTCCCACCACCCACCTCCCTTACCCTCTGGTAACCACTAAACTATTGTCTGTGTCTATGAGTTCTTGTTTCTCATTTGTTTGTCTTGCTCTTTTGTCGTTTTGGTTTATATACCACATATCAGTGAAATCATAGGGTTCTCTGCTTTTCCTGTCTGACTTATTTCGCTTAGCATTATACTCTCAAGATCCATCCATGTTGTCACAAATGTTCCTATATAACATTTTCTTACCGCAGAATAGTATTCCATTGTGTATATATACCACAACTTCTTTATCCATTCATCTATCGGAGGACATTTTGGTGGTTTCCATGTCTTGGCCACCGTAAACAAAGCTGCAATGAACATTGGAGCACACATGTCTTTACGGATAAATGTTTTCAAATTTTTTGGGTAGATACCCAGGAGAGGGATTGCTGGGTCATATGGTAATTCTATTCGTAATTTTTTGAGGAGCCTCCACACTGCCTTCCATAACGGCTGCACCAGTCTGCATTCCCACCAACAGTGTATGAGGGTTCCTTTTTCTCCACAGCCTCTCCAACACTTGTCACTATTTGCCTCGTTGATGATAGCCATTCTGACTGGGGTGAGGTGATATCTCATTCTGGTTTTCATTTGCATTTCTCTGATGATTAGTGATGTTAAGCATTTTTTCATATGTTTTTTGCCATTTGTATATCCTCTTTGGAGAAATGTCTCTTCAGGTCCTCTGCCCATTTTTCAATTGGGTTTTTTTGTTGCTGTTGAGCTTCATGAGTTCATTGTATATTTTGGATATTAGCCCCTTATGGGAGTCACTGTTTGCAAAAATCTTCTCCCATTCAGTTGGTTGCCTCTTATTTTGTCGATGGTTTCTTTTGCTGTGCAGAAGCTTTTAAGTTTCATATAGTCCCATTTGTTTATTTTAGCTTTTACTTCCATTGCCTTTGGAGTCAAATTCATAAAATGCTCTTTGAACCCAAGGTCCATAAGTTTAGTACCTATGTTTTCTTCTATGCAGTTTATTGTGTCAGGTCTTATGCTTAAGTCTTTGATCCATTTTGAATTAATTTTGGTACATGGTGACAGATAGCAGTCCAGTTTCATTCTTTTGCACGTAGCTATCCAATTCTGCCAGCACCATTTATTGAAGAGGCTGTCTTTCCTCCATTGTATGTTTTTAGCTTCTTTGTCAAAAATTATCTGTCCATATTTATGATGTTTTATTTCTGGGTTCTCAATTCTATTCCATTGGTCTATGTGTCTGTTATTCTGCCAATACCATGCTGTTTTGATTATTGTAGCCCTGTAGTACAAGCTAAAGTCAGGGAGTGTGATACCTCCTGTATTGTTCCTTTTTCTTAAGATTGTTTGGCTATTCGGGGTCTTTTGTGGTTTCAAACAAATCTGATGATTTTTTGTTCTATTTCTTTAAAAAATGCCATTGGGATTTTGATGGGGATTTCATTAAATCTGTATATTGCTTTGGGTAATATGGCCATTTTAACTATGTTGATTTTTCCAATCCATGAGCACGGAAAGTCTTTCCATTTCTTTGTGTACTATTCAATTTCTTTCAAAAGTGTCTTATTGTTTTCAGCATATAAATCCTTCACATCCTTGGTTAAGTTTATTCCTAGGTATTTTATTCTTTTTGCTGAAATTGCAAAGGGAATTGTTTTTTGTATTTCATTTTCTAAGACTTCATTGTTAGTATATAGGAATGCAATGGACTTTTGTATGTTGATTTTGTAGCCACCAACATTACTGTATTCGTTGATTGTTTCTAATAGCTTTTTGGTGGAGTCTTTAGGGTTTTCTATATATAGCATTATGTCATCTGCAAAGAGTGATAATTTAACTTCTTCATTCCCAATTTGGATGACTTTTATTTCTTTCTCTTGCCTGATGGCTCTGGCAAGGACTTCCAGCACTATGTTGAAAAGCAGAGGTGATAGGAGACAGCCCTGTCCTGTTCCTGAACGTAGAGCAAAGGGCTTCGGTTTTTCACCATTAATTATGAGATTAGCTGAGGGCTTGTCATATATGGCCTTTATTATGTTAAGGTATTTTCCTTCTATACCTATTTTATTAATTGTTTTAATCATAAATGGATGTTGTATCTTGTCAAATGCTTTTTCTGCATCAATTGATATAACCATATGATTTTTGTCCTTTATTTTGTTTATGTGATGTATCACATTGATGGATTTGCGGATGTTGGACCATCCATGTGTCCCGGGGATGAACCCCACTTGGTCGTGCTGAATAATCTTTTTAAAACTGTCAAAACAGCAAACTGGTCATAACATTCAAGTTATGTTCGTATATCAATAAATGTATTGACAAGAAGGAATCTCAAATAGTTTTATTAAATGTAAAATTAGGTGTATGTTAACATATCTTGAAATTGATGAACTTTTAGCAACTTCTTTTCTAAAATTCCAGAAATTGAAACTAAAGAAAGAAAAGTATTGCTACTGTAAACCAAAATTAATTTTACACTGTAAATAAGGAATATAAGTATTTACTTGAGTAAAAGGAGCTTCAGCCTGGGAAACATATTCAGATAGAAGCCTAAATTATGATCCACTGAGACAAAGGAAAGGTCTCCTTTAATACTAGTGAAAGTTCCCACCCAGATTCTCAATTAGGTACTTTAATGTAAATGAGGTATCCAAATTGTGCAGTTTTGATTGGACAGGGCAGGCTTCACTCTGTTGGTAGGAAGAGGAAACCAGGGTCTCCCTGTACTTGTTTACTGAGGTGACATAAACAAGCGGAGCATACTACAGGAAGCTGAGAGTTCAGTCTAACTTTCTTCCCAGTTTACAGAGTATGTGAGAAGCCGCTGTCAGCAATTGGCCACGAGGCTCTCATTTTTCCTAAAATTTAAGCCCCTGGTTGATCATGAAAAGTCTATCTCAGCAGATAAATTTCTTCTTGGAGTCATACCCAATGAATCTTTATTTTTGCGGTCCACTCCACAAATATGTATAAATATGTAAGTCTATCATACACATAACGTACCTATATCTATCTATCTGTCTATCTCTAGTCATTTGATATTAGGGTTGTAATGCCATAATATTTAGATATTTTGAAATAAACATGTTGTATTAAAAGGAAAATACCCAGTGGAATGTAATATATAAACTTTTAGAATCATTTAATAATGTTGATAATATGCTGACATGGTTGTCTCATACTACCATAAAAGGGAAAGTGTTCATTTAATAAAAATAATACAACACATTCTCTATGAAAGTATACATATACATAACATATAATTAGCATTAAATATATGTGCATTTAATAAGCATACATGAAATATATATGCATAAATATATAATATGCCTATTAGAATAATAAGTGATCTATTATGATAGCTCAAAACCATACTTAGATTCATTTTTATGGTAAATGTAATTATGCAATATTAATACAATTGTATATTATAAATCCAGGCATATAATCCTGTATATCTTTATGAATCTATAAGATGTTCTACAAAGGGTTGGTAGAAATAATAGAGTAAAAAAATATTTCATATGTGCTTATGGTAGAATATTTTTGTCAGCCTATTTTCATTCTTGATTTCTTTATTAAGTGTACACTCTTTATGCATAAAAATCATGTGGAGTTAGTTAACAAAAACACAGATGGATTGCTACAGTTGCTATGAGATACAAAGCTACATCATAATTTGTACACATTTAGAGTGCACCTGGAAAAAGAGAGAGGGAGAGAGAGAGAATCAATTTAGTTATTTTTTTCAATTAAAATCTGGAAAATGTTTGGAAATGGAAAATATCTGATAACAATATTTTGTTTTTACAGTATTGTCTTCATAAAGGGAATTTGAAATCAAACGTTTTCATACTACCAAAGATTGTATCTCAAAAATCCCCTTTAGTTTTAGTCTTGTTTAAATGCAGTCAGCAGATTAATGACCTTTTGAGATCCCTTCTAGGCCTATCGTTCAATAAACATCTCTGAAGGAATAAAAGGAGGAATAAGACAGTTTGATCTTAACTTATACATAAAAATGTGTTCCTAAAAATATGTGTGATGTGAATAATTATATACGAAGTCAGGTTTTCTCAGTTATAATTTCACATCTGTGTTTTCCCACAGGGACTCTTTGGCCCTAACATATAATAAATACTGTACTTAAGAATTCTAACATTCGCTTTTGCATAGTTGTATATCTTTATTTATGTGTAGTCTGCATTTTTTAAATTTAAGCTGTAAAGGCATTTAGTTTAAATTGCAGGCAATTTAGAACATATGTACTCTATCACTGAAAGCACACATTCACTCAGTAATTCCATTTAAAATTTGGAAAGCTCATTAAGTTCTAGGTTTTGCTAGGCATTATTGCCACAAGGATGTATAAGACTCAGCCACTGCCCTGGATATCAACAAGTTGGGGGATTAAAAAGCCCTGGACCTTTCTTCCCGCATAAACACACCAATTCAACAACAATACATACACAAATTCCTTTTGTGAAAAATCCAGAAACTAACTGAAAGCCTCCTGCAGCCCAAGTGAACATGAAATCAGACACACTGAAGCCAGTAAGGAGGTTTGGGACAACCTCTTGCCAGAATCCCTACCCATAACACAGTTTCTTATAATCAAGAGACCTTTTATCCCCAACTTCTCTAAGGGGAAGAAAAGTGTTTATTCATGCACTTACCTTTCCAACTTTCCAAGAGTACTCTGCAAAGCACTAGCTTCTGTCTTACCAGACTTGGAGCTCTGGTGGGTTTGAAACCGTCTAGTTACCTAAGGGAGAACAGAGACAGTGGGTTAGACTGGTAGACACCGTTCAGCATAGAGTGAGTGGATGAAAAGTCCCAACTCTCATTTTTCTTCAGGGAGGGAAAGTTTTGATCCATGAATCCAGTTCCCCAATTGCTCCAGGTTGACTCAAAGAACTGGCATCAGTTTTACCAATCTTGGAGCTATGATAGGTCTAACATAGTATGGACACATGGGATATAACAGAGACTGCTGCTTGGGCTGGTAGACACCATAACTCCTCTCCTCTCATAAGCACAGTCCAAGCAAATAACATAGCTACCTACTTCAACATGGGGAGGGAAAGAATCGGTCTCGGTATCCAACGCCATAACTTTTCTGGAGGTTTCGCAAAGGACTGGATCTTTCTTACCTACCTCAGTGCTAACAGGACATGGCATAATTTAGCCACTGGGGGAAAGTGAGAACAGATGCAGATATTTGAGCTAGCGGTTACCATAGTGCCCATTGCAGATTCAGCACAGAGCAAGTGGATTAAAAAAAAAAAAAATCACAGCTCTAACCTTCTACCTGAGGAGGGAAAGGGTTTAATGGAAAATCCAAAGATCCAACTTTTTTGGGGGTTACCCAAGAAACTGGATTTATTATGACACCTCCCAGTGAACTGACAGGATCTGGCATACCACAGATTCCTAGAGACTGCAAAGAACATGAAGAAATGGTTGGAATATCATGAAAGTTTGAGAGGCACGCAGAATCTGTAAAAGGGCTGATTGATGGCGCTATTCCTCTGTACAAGGACAGTCCATGAAAAGTAAGAATGGTGACCACTTTGCCTAATGCACAGAAACCAACACAGTCAAGGAAAATAAAGAATTAGGCAAAGATGTCCCAAACAAAAAATCAAGATAAATCTACAGAAACCAACCCAAATGAAATGGAGTTATAGGATTTACCTGATAGACAATTCAAATGACTGTCATAAAGATGCTCACTAAGATAAAAAGAGCAAGGAATGCACAAGGTTGACATTTTAAGAGCCAGAAATATTTAAAAAGTACCAAACAGAAACCATGGAGCTGAAAAACACAATAATTGAACTGAAAAAAACAAAAATTACTAAAGAGGTTTAGCAGGAGACTGGATTAAACAGAAGAAAGGAACAGTGAACTAAAGGCAACTCACCAGAAACAATTCAGTCAGAGGAGAAAAATATATATATCAGGGGTGCAAAAAAATTGTATACAAGTGGACACTTTGCGCAACGTTACTCAAGCAGTAGTTTGTGGTAATCAGAAGTGTCTGGATGCTGATGGTAACCACTTTGAGCACCTCTTGTAATTGCAGAAGTCAAACTTGTGTTCTTGTGTTCATCTTTTGTTATCCGTATGTATTAACTATTATAATTTTAATACAGTTTTTCTTTCTTCAAATGTGTATACATTTTTTGGCACCCTCTGTATATACTAAGGGAATACCAGATAGAGAAGTAAGACAGAAAGGAATAGAAAGCACATTCAAATAAACAAAGGCTGAAAACTTCACAAATCTGGGAAAAGAAATGGACATCCAGATTCAAGAAGACTAAAGGAGACCAAATAAGGTGAACTGAATAAGATCCACATTAAAACACATTATAATCAAATTGTCAATAGTCTAAGACTGGGGGAGATTTGGAAAGTAGCAAGAGAAAAGTGACTCATCACATACAACAGAATCCCAATAAGTATATCACTGGATTTTTCAGTGGAAACCTCTCAGGCCAGAAGACAGTGGGATGATATGTTCAGTTATGAAAGGAAAAGAGTTTCAACCCAAAATGCTATAATTTATAAAACTCTCCTTCAAAAATAATGGAGAAATAAAGATTTTCCCATAGCAACAAAAGAAAAGGGAGGTTGTCACCACTAGACCTGCCAAGAAATGCTGAAGTAAATTCTTCAAGTTGAAACCAACGGAAGTTAAACAGCAGCATGGTAGCATGAAGAAGTCTGAAACTCATCAGTAAAGGTAAACATATCAACAAATGCATCATTCTGTATTGCTTTAATGATGGTGAGTGAAATAATTCTAATTCTGGCATAAAAGTTGTAAGACAAATGTATTTAAAAATTATAATACGTTAAATTATCCACAATAAAAAGAGATGTAAATTATGACAATAACATAAAGGGTGGGGAAGTAGTATAGAGTCATTTTAGGCAAATTACTGTAAGTTAATATCAGTTTAAAATACATTGTGATAACTGTAAGTTATTTTATGTAAGCACCAAGGTAACCACACAAAAACTACATGCAAAACTTATAAAAATAAGCAGAGAAAAGACTAAAACACTATCAATACAAAAAAAAATAAATCAACAAAACACAAAGAAAACAAGGGAGGAAACTACAGACAAATGAACTAAAAGTTGAACAGAAAACAATTATAAAGTAGTAATACTAAATCCTTCCCTATTTATAATTACCTTAAATGTATATGGATTAAACTCCTCAATCAAAAGACATAGAGTAACTGAATGGATAATATAAGACCCAACTACATGCTATCTATAATAAACTCATTTCAGATTTAAGGACATACATAGGCTGAAAATGAAAGGATGGAGAAAAGTATCCCATGCAAATGTTAACCAAAAGAGAGCAGGAGTGGATTTATTTATACCAGACAAAACAACTCTAAGTCAAAAACTGTCACAAGTGACAAAGAAAGACATTGTATAATGATAAAAATGTCAATCCAAGAGAAAGATGTAACAATTATAAATATATATGCAACCAACTTTACAACAACTAAATATATGAAGGAAACATTGACAAAAATGAGTGGAAAAATAGTTCCAATAAAATAATAGTAGGGGACTTTAATATTTCACTTTCAATTATGTATACAACATCCAGACAAAATATCAATAAGAAAATAGTGAACTTGAACAACACTATAAGCCAAATGGATTTAACAGACATATCCAGAACAGTCCACACAGCAGCATCAAATACACATTTTCTCAAGTGCACACTGATCTTTTTTTTTTTTCTATTAAATTTATTGGGGTGACAATTGTTAGTAAATTTACATAGATTTCAGGTGTACAATTCTGTATTACATCATCTATAAATCCCATTGTGTGTTCACCACCCAGAGTCAGTTCTCCTTCCATCACCATATATTTGATCTCCCTTACCCTCATCACCCACCCCCCACCCCCTTACCCTCTGGTAACCACTAAATTATTGTCTGTGTCTATGAGTTTTTCTTTCTCATTTGTTTGTCTTGTACCTTTGTTGTTTTTGGTTTATATACCACATATCAGTGAAATCATAGGGTTCTCTGCTTTTTCTGTCTGACTTATTTCACTTAGCATTATATTCTCAAGATTCATCCATGTTGTCACAAATGCTCCTATATCATCTTTCCTTAACAAGTGCACACTGATCTTTTCCCAAGTAAATCATGTTAGGTTACAAAACAAATCTGAACAAATTTTGAAAGATTGAAATCCTACCAAACATCTTTTCTGATCACAATGTAATAAAACTTCAAATCAATAAAAGAGGGAAAAATTAAAAATTAAAAAAAATATCTGGAAATTAACCAATACACTATTGATCAACCATTGGGAAAAGGAAAAAATATAAAGATAAATTAGAAAATGTCTTGAAACAAATGAAAATAAAAACACAACATATCAAAACTTACAGGATACAGCAAAAGTGTACTAAGAAGGAAACTTATTGTGATATAAATCTAGATTTAAAAAGAAAAAAAAAAAGGTCCAAATAACCAACCTAACTTCACACCTCGATACTAGACTAGTTGAGGGATCACTTCTTAAATTACATTAATGTCTAACCACTATGCTATACACCTGAAATTAATATAAAATATTATTGAATGTCAACTCTAATTGAAAAATTAAAAAGGGGGGAACATAAAGGGCAATAAGAGATTTAAGTTTTCAGGCATAAAACAAATAAGTCATGGGGATGTAATGTACAGCATAGGGAATATTGTTCAAAATATTGTGATAACATGGTACAGTGTCAGATGGTTGCTGGACTTACCATGGTGATCACTTCTGTAGGTATAAAAATGTTAAATATGGCCCTGAAATTAATATAGTATGCTATGTTATCTAAATTTTAATAAAAATCTTTTAAAAATCTCAATAGCCGAGGACAAGCTGGTTTCACTAGTAAATTCTACTACATATTTGAAGATGATTTAACACCAATCCTCAAATTCTTCCAAAATTTGAAGAAGACGAAATACTTTCAAACTTATTTTAAATGGCCAACATTACACTGGTACCAAAGCTAGACAAATACAAAAATAAAAACAACTATCGACCAATATCTCTGATGAATATAGACGCAAAAATCAACAAAATGTTAACAAAGCAAATCCAGCAGCACATTAACAGGATTATGCACCATGACTAAGTGGGACTTTTCTCTGGGTACAAGGATGGTGCCACATTAAAAAATAATAATAATAATACGATACACCACACTAGAAGAAAGAATGATAAAAATCACATGATCATCTCAATGGATGCAGACAAATTGTTTGACAAAATTCAAAACCTTTTCATGATAGAAACTCTCAACAAACTAGGAATAGAAGAAAGGTACCTCTACATAATAAAGGTCATCATTGAAAAGTCAACAGCTAACATCATAGTCAATGGTGAAAAAATGATTTTCCTCTGAAATCAGGAAAAAGACAAAGATGCCCACTTTTACCACATTTATTCAACATGGAGCTAAAAGTATTAGAGCAATTAGGCAATTAAAAAAAGAAACAAAATACATTCAAATCAGAAAGAAAGATGTATAATTGTTCAGTTTGTAGATGACATAATCTTATATATAGTAGAAAACTTCAAAGACTATAAAAAACTGTTAGAACTAATAACAGTAAACTAATACTAATTAAGTAAAGTTGCAGAATATAATATCAACATACAAATATCAGTTGCTTTTCTGTACACTATCAATGAACTACATGAAAACAAAATTAGGTAAACAAGCCTATTTGCAACAGCACAATAAAGAACAAAATAATTAGGAATAAACTTAACCATGGAAGTGGAAGACTTGTATACTTAAAACTACAAAAAAAATGATGAAAGAAATTAAAGAAGACACAAACAAATGGAAAGGCATACTGTGTTCATGAATTGTTAGAATTAATATTGTTAAAATGTCCATACTACCCAAAGTAATCAACAGATTCAAGGCAATCACTATCAAAATGCCAATGAAATATTTTACAAAAACAAAAACAAAATCAAATTCATGGGGAACCATAAAACCTCATGAATAACCAAATCAATCTTGAGAAAGAATAAAGTTAGAAGCATCACACCTATTGATATCAAAACATATTACAGAACTACAGCAATCAAAACAACATGTAAAATGGTGCAGCCACTGTGGAAAACAGCATGGAGTTTCCTCAAAAAAACAAAAATAGGATTAGCATATGATTCAGCAATCCCACTTTTGGGTATATATCTAAAATAGTTGATACTAGGATCTCAAAGAGTTATTAAAGCTCCCATGTTTACTGCAGTATTATTCACAGTAGCCAAGATGTAGAAAAAAATCTAAATGTCCATTGACTGATGAATGAATAAATAAAATGTTGTTTATCTATTCAATGGAATAGTACTTAGCCTTAAAAAATAAGTATACTGTGCAATATGCAATATGTGACAACATAGATGAACTTTGAGGAAATAACGGTAAGTGAAATAAGCCAGTCACAGAAGTACAACTACTGCATGATTTCACTTATAATAGGTATCTAAAATAGTCAAGTTTATAGATCAAAGAGTAGAATGGTGGTTACTAGGCACTGGGTTTATGGGGCTATGGGGAGGTTCTAATAAAAGGGAATAAAGTTTCAGTTAAACAAGATGGATAAGTTCTAGAGATCTGCTATATAACATTGTTTCCATAGTCAACAAACTGTATTTTATACTTAAAAAATTGTTAAGAATGTAGTGTCATGTTCAGTGTTCTTTCCCCCCCTTTTACCGCCTCTCCCCCCCCACTCCGGTTCAAGCCGTTGTTTCTCAATCTAGTTGTGTAGGATACAGCTTTCTGCAGTTGGTTGCGGGTCATCAGTCTGCTACTCACAGCAGCTCATGGCAGCTCTTGCTGGCTGTAAGCCGCTCACGCTGGCTGCCGGCCACTCCTGGCAGCACATGGTAGCCCACAGCACTACACAGCAGCCCGCAGCAGCGCACAGCAGCCCACACCGACCTCTGGCTGCTCACAGCAGCCCAGCTCCAGGGAGAACTGTGGTTCAAAATCTTAGCCAGCTCACTGGTCCTTGAGAGAATCGAACCGGTGATCTCAACGTTAGGTGCACGGAGCTCCAACTGCCTCAGCCACTCAGCCAGCTCTGTTTAGTGTTCTTAACACAATAAAATAAAATATTTTTTTTTAAAGACTCAGTCACTGCCCTTAAGAATTTCATAGTTTTTGGGGCAGCTGTTAGGCTCAGTGGTTAGAGCACTCCTTATAACACCAAGGTCAGTGGTTCGATTCCCACATGGGCCCTTCCACAACTAGATTGAAAACAAGGACTTGACATGGAGCTGATGGATTTTGGAAAAACACACTGCTCCCCAAAATTCCCCAGTAAAAATGAAAAAAAAAAAAGAAGTTTATACTCTAACATATATTAATATACACAATTTCGATTATTTTTTTTGTATTATTAGAGACCTCTTTGTTGAACAGAAATTTCAATTTTAATATGTCTACTGTATTTATTCCTCATGGTAATGTAAGTTTTGGAAGAGGTACATGAATATATTTTTCTCCCTTTTTTAAGGCAAAACAAATTCATTTAATCATCTAATATAGATTTATCAAATTCTCCATGTAAAATACAAGCAACTGAGAAAAACAAGTGCTTATAATTAATCTTACAGATTTATTAAGGGCTTAGTTTACTTATTAAGAGCTGGGTTTATTATGTAGCAGCTTTCAAATACTGCTGTGATTTTAATATAAATATTTATAGGAGAAATACACTGACATTTAAACCCAGTCAGTGTTTTAATTGTTTCAGTATGTAAAAGCAACCCGATTTAAAAAGCACATACTCAGAGTGAAGTATAAAGAACACAAGACAAGAGTAATGTATAAGAAAGCATATTATTTTGACAGAACTGAGTCTTGACTTTGCAGTTCTATGCTTCCATTTTTATTTGAAATATCTTCTTTAAATTTTGTAGTTAACTTGAATTATTTTTTTAAATTTCAAATAAATATTACCAGTTAAAATTGGAAACCGTTTTGTAATAATGGAATCAACATTGGACAGGGTGCTAGAAGATGGGTATTGTGATCCTGTGTAGGCCACTATGATACCTTGAAGGATATCACTTCACATATTTGAATCTTTTGAAGTTACTTAATGTAAGGGGCTGTGATTAGTTCTGCACTTCCTACACAGTGTTACATGGAATACCTGACTCATAAGATCCAAATACAATAAAAGATTCCATTTCACTAAATCTGGCAAATGCTACACAGTCTATTTCCCTCTTGGAGAGTCAGAAGCACTCTATTTCTCTTAAAGGCTCTGAGAAGATCTGCAGGGGAAAGGTTTTTTTTAAAGCAAACAAGAAAATTGTTTAATTTTATCTGATTCAGAATTTTCTGAATTTGACAGGATAATTGATTTTTCAACACAAGACCTATTTTAATCCAATAGAAGTATTTGCAGGAACATACTTTAGAAAACTAGCCTAGAAGATAGATCTCCCCTCTGATAACATTTCATATATATATATATATATATATATATATATATATATATATATATATATATATACACATACACACACACACACACACACATATATATATATTATTAGTTTCAGGTGTACAAAGCAATCTAATAGACATTTAAACCCTTCATAAAGTGATAACCCCCCCAAGATACTACCCCTCTGACATCATACATAGCTGTTAAAATACCCTTGACTATCTTCCCTATGCTATACTCCACATCCCGTGACTATATATACCTATATATTTAGTTATAGTTGACATTCAATATTATTCTACTTCAGCTTTAGGTATATAGTGCAGTGGTCAGGCATGTACACAGCCTATGACATGATCTCCCTGAGAAGTCCAGTGCCCACCTGGTAACCTACATGATCTTTACAACATTGTTGATTATACTCCCCATACTGTACTAACTACTAATTTGTATCTCTTAATGTCTTCACCTTTTTCGCCCTGCCCCCAACTCCATTCCCATCTATCACCTGATAGATCTAGTACCTATCTGGCACCATACCTAGTTATTACAATATTACTGACTATATTCCTTATGCTATACCCTACATCCCCATGACTGCTGTATAACAACCAATTTGCACTTCTTAATCCCTTCCACTTTCACCCATTCTTAACCCCCTCCCATCTTAAAGAAGTCCCTCTAAGAGTCCTTGTAATACTGGTTTGATGGTGATGAACTCCTTCAGCTTTTTCTTGTCTGGGAAGCTCCTTATCTGTCCTTTGATTCTAAATGTTAGCTTTGCTGGGTAGAGCCATCTTGGTTGTATGTCATTGCTTTTCATCACTTGGGATATTTCCTGCCACTCCCTTCTTGCCTGCAAAGTTTCTGTTGAGAAATCAGCTGACAGAAATCTTATGGGGGCTCCTTTGTAGGTCACTAACTGCTTTTCTCTTGCTGCTTTTAAGATTCTCCCTTTGTATTCAACCTTTGGCATTTTAATTATGATGCATCTTGGCGTTGACCTCTTTGGTTTTATCTTGTTTGGGACTCTCTGTGTTTCCTGGGCTTGTGTGTCTAATTGCTTTACCAGGTTAGGGAAGTTTTCTGTCATTATTTCTTCAAATAGGTTTTCAATTCCTTGCTCTCTCTTCTCCTTCTGCAAATACCCCTGTAATGTGAATGTTGGTATGCTTGATATTGTCCCAGGTGCTCCTTAATCTCTTCTCAATTTTTTGGATTCTTTTTTTCTTTTTGCTGTTCTGGTTGGGTGTCTTCTGCTACCTCATCTTCTACATCACAGGTTGGGTCCTCTGCTTCATCTAATCTACTGTTGATTCCCCATAATATATTCCTCATTTCCATTATTGTATCCTTTACTTCAGACTCGTTCTTTTTTATGCTTCCTAGCTCTCTGTTGACATTCTCCCTGAGATCACTGAGCATTTTTATAACCGTTGTTTGGAACTCTGCATCTGATAGATTGCTTATCTCCATTTCACTTTGTTCTTTTTCTGGAACTTTGTTCTGTTCTTTATTTGGGACATGTTTCTTTGTCTCCCCATTTTGGCTGCCTCCCTGTGTTTGTTTCTATGTATTAGGTAATGCTGTTATGTCTTCCTGTCTTAGTAGACACCTATGTCATAGGTGTGCTGTGGGGTTCATGGCACAGTCTTTCTGGTCACCTGAGCCATGTGCTGCTCTGGTGTTTCCCTTGTGTGTGTTGTGTGTGCCCTCCTCTTGTAGTTGAGCCTTGGTTGATAACTGCACATCAATGTGAGGGAATGACACTTGGGCTTACTAGTTGTGAGGACTGGCCTTGACTACAGTGGAAGAGTTGTTGTGCAGAGGCTGACCCTATGGAGCAAGATCTGCCTGGGTAGGACTCTGGCGCCTGCCCAATCCACCCCTTGGATGTATCGTACTTGGAGAGGGGTGTGTGATACTCTAGCTCATTTTGAAGCTGGCCACTAGGGGCACCAGCCCCAGAACCACCTTGGAGGGGATCCGCTGTAGGTCTACTTCAACCACAGCCTGTGCCCCACCCGGGGCCACCTAGCAGGAGCCAGAAAGAAATCCGCAGCTGTCTGTCACATGTGCTGTGCTTGGAAGCACTTTAAGAGGCCAACCCATGAGCCAAGGCCAGCTGCTACTAATGCCGCCTTAGGGCTGCTCAGCCAGAGGTACAGGACATACTCAATCCAGATGCTGCTTGTCTGGGTTCCGTGAATTTTGAGAGATCCTAGGAAAATGAAGCTTGAGCCAAAGCTGGCAGTCTGCATGAGAAAGCCACTGGAAGCAGCTTGGGTGTGCATGGAAGTTGCGCGGGGCCAAGTTTCAAATCGCCTTGGCAGGGCCTTAATCGTGGAAACTCAGAAATGGCAGCTGGTTGCCTGTGTTCGCATGCCGGGAAGGAGGGAGGGCTCAACAGAGAAACAATGGCCTCCACCAGTTACTCTGTCCAGAAGAAAGCTGCTTCTCCAGCCCCCGTCCGAAGTCAGACAACTCAATTCCCCACCATTTGTCCCTGCCGCCTTTCCAGCTGCTGCCCCAGTGGTGAAGCTCAGAGTGAGTGATTCCATTAGTGGGTAAGTTCACACGGTCCTTTTAAGAAGAGCATCTGTGAGTGTAGCCATGCTCTGTCTCGCTCAGTCACAATGTCTGCTGTTTTTACAACCAAAATTTATGGGGACTTCTCTCCCTGGCTCTGGAAACCTGGGCTGGGGTGGGGCTGGGATCTCTCGCTCCTCTAGCTACCCCCACAGTTGAAATAGCCCTCCCAATCTTTAATGGTCACACACAGTTGTGGGACCAGCCTATTCTGTGTCTCTGCGCCTCCTACCAGTCTGGTGGTGGATTCTTCTGCATGTCCTTAGTTGAAAGGCTTCAGTTCAGCTTGATTTTAGGTGATTCTCAATAATAACTGTTTTGTAGATTCATTGTAATTTTGATGTGGTTGTGAAAGAAGGTAAACACAGTGTTTACCTCCTGCTCCATCTTGGTTGTCCCCACGTCTCTCAGATAATTGTATTTTTTTTAAAACAATGTTACATGAGGTTACAGAGCAGACTGGATAAATATGGCATATGTAAACTCATTTTCATAAATACTTTACAAATATACATTTTTATTTTTCAATTACAATTGTCATTCAATATTATGTCAGTTTCAGGTGTACAGCATAGTGGTTAGACATTTATATCATTTACAAAGTGATCCGCTTGACAAATGTAGTACCCACCTGACACCATACATAGTTATTACAATATTATTGACTGTATTCCCTAAGCTATATTTTCTATCCCCAAGTTTGTTCTCTGTTATCTATGAATCTGTTTCCATTTTGTTTGCTTTTGTTCTTTAGATTCCACATGGATGTGAGATCATATGGTATTTGTCTTTCTCTGTCTCACTTATTTCACTTAATATCTTCTAGGTCCACCCATGTTGTCCCAACTAATAAGATTTGATTCTTATTTATGGCAGAGTAATATTCCATTGTATACATGTACCACTTCTTCTTTATCCATTCACCTATTGATGGATACTTAGTTTGCTTCTATATCTTGGCTATTGTAAATAATGTTGCAATGAACATAGGAATGCATATATCTTTTTGAACTGGTATTTTGGATTTCCTTGGGTTAATACCCGGAAGCGGAATTCTGGATCATAAGGTAGTTCTACTTGTAATTCTTTGAGAAATCTCCAGACTGTTTTCGATAGTGACTGAACCAGTTTGCAATCCCACCAACAATGCATGAGGGCGCAGCGTTTTCCACATCGTCAAAATAAACAAATGGGACTACATCAAACTGAAAATTTTTGTACAGCAAAAGAAATCATTAACAAATGAAAAGACAACCTACTAAATAGGAGAAAATATTCGCCAATGATATATCCAATAAGGGGTTAATATCCAACATATATAAGAACTCATGCAACTTAACACACACACACACACACACACACACACACACACACACACACACCAATTAAAAAAAATGAGCAGAGAACCTGAATAGACATTTCTCCAAAGAGGGCATACAGATGGCCAATAGACATATGAAAAGATATTCAACATCACTAATCAACAGAAAAATGCAAATTAAAACCACAATGAGATATCGATCACCTAACACCTGTCAGAATGTCTATCATCAATCCATCAAATAAATACATTCTTAATATTTGTGGTTATATAATTATCCCAATAATCTATTAATTATTGTGCATGGTAGGCTTTTAATTATTGAATGCATTTGAAAATAAAATTACTCCATTTGAGAGGTGAAGGCGATTACTGCAAAGTTAACAAATACCCTTGATTGTGACATAAACTAGTATTACTAAGAAATTTAAGAAAGAAAATAGCTTTTGCATGATAACTCTATTTTGTTTTAAATGTTAGATCCAGACATTTTCACTATTTAATTATAGAGAAAGAAATAATTATGTGATTATGATGAAGTCTGTTCTTATCAAATTTGATTACAGAGTTAGTCCCTGTGGTATTGATGACTCTGGGCCTGCAATATCAGTTACAGTTGTGTATTTCATAGTATCTTTGCACTACTTTAAAGAAGTGAATTGGTTGACTGTTTCAAGTACATTCTGTCCAAACCATCTTTATTATATATTATATTGGGTATATTCTCAGACATATGTGAGATAAATAGCACTCTGATTCAAAGCTGAAAGTATTAAATGAGGAAAGTTTGTTGTTTGCTCAACCACAAATTAAATTCATTATCACCTAAGCCAGCCAATGTTGTCCACTAGTAAATAGTTTTCCAGAGTATATTAAACACTTTATGAATTGGAATTAACACTTTGGGGCTACAAGGGTACCATTTTGTGTACTGACCCAGTAATAAATTATACCAGTTAATTTATTTTTCAAGAGTGCTATATTTTCTACCAATGTATAGCATAGACACTAGAAGCACCTGGTTCAATATTTTCTAAAGTTCACTCTTCTATTCGATTTATAATTTGGGTTTCTGTAGGCATTAAGACTCAGTGACATTCAAGCAGAAAATCTTTAAAGGAAAACAAACGTCTTTAGTTCATTGACCTTTCTCTCATTTGATGAGCATTTGGACATTTTAGATTCTGAAGGTCAAAAATAAATCTCTTTATATTTATCCTTAGTCTAACGACATGTGCAATGCCAATAATGCGTAAAAAAATGTGTTCAGGTAATTTTGTTCACTACCATCATAAAGTGTTTCTAAATATAGTAAATTCTCCTTTCCTTTAACTTTTAGGATAAAATCAATTAATCCATCCAAATAAATGAACTTTTATTATTTATTTGTATCATTAGCATTTACTACTAATGACTAATATATGTGATAAAAGGGTATTTTCTGTGCAATCTTATTTGATTTGCTGTAACAACTCACCTTGGTTGGCTATTTAAGATGAAATTATCTGAGAATGTTTCCATATAATTTTTTAATATATTTTTTAATAAAAGCTTTTTAAAGCTTTCAACCATTTTTTTATTTAAGATTTTTATTAAAATATAGCTAACATAGGGACTTGCGGAAAAAATGGCGGCTTGAGGTGAGCCTCTGTAACGCTCCCCTGGAATTTACAACGAATCGGACAACAATAACTCCACAAAGGACTCCTTGCACAGCAGACAGGCAAGACGAAGAGGCCGACTACTGAATTCACCTCCAGGTGGGTGAATCGCGCGAGCGGGGGAGGAGGGAGAGGAGAAGTGTGGAGACGGAGCCGCGCGGACGCAGGACACAGACCTAGCTCAGTGCTCGGAGCCCGCTGCTCCCGGAACTACCGCCGTTGCGGGAGAGGGAAGGACTCGGACTGCTAGGGCTCCGCTTACGGCCCACAGGGCTGAGGGGGCAGCATACAAAACCGCTGAACCCAACGCTCGCTCACGGCAGACCTCGGAGCAAAGACTGAGGGAAGAGGGCTGAAATCTGTGGTTTAAGCCCTCACTGCCGAGCGGAGAACGGAAGCCTTAGGCACGGAGACTAGCCACCCCCTCCCTACCCTCCCAGAGCTCGCCCCGCCCCCACCTGCCCGGTGCTAGAAGCGATAAAGTAGCAGTGTCGGATCAAAGGACAGAATATTTGCTGCTCTGAGAACTGTGGACCGCAGACACAGATTCGCAGCTCAACTAGTTCCGGCAAAGGGGAGGGAGCTGTGGAAGCAGGACTGGCTGTGGTGGTGGTCGCCGCCATTGCTCTGGGCCACCTCTCACAACTCACCCCGCCCCTGGCCCCACCTATCTGGGCGGATCCCTGCAGGAGTAAACAGAACTGCTGAAACAAACGGGCTCTGAATCTGGTGCAGAAAGAGCTTTGGAACTCCAAAAGCTCTTCGCATACCTATCAACCTGTTGCAGAAGACACTCCCGTAGATGTCTAGGAAGAGAAATAGTAAATCAGTGATTGCCATGAATAACCAAGGCAACAAGATAGCTCAGAAAGAAAGTGAAAAGTCTCCAGAAAAGGAACTTAGAGATATGGACCTTTGTGATTTAAATGACAGAGAATTCAAGATCGCAATTCTGAAAAAACTGAACGAGATGCAAGAAAACACAGAAAGGCAGTTTAATGAACTCAGAAACACAATCAAAGAACACCATGAGCATTTTACAGAAGAGATTGAAATCTTGAAAAAGAACCAAATAGAATTTCTGGAGATTAAGAACTCAATAGAAGAAATTAACAATAAAATATCCAGCTTAGGTAGTAGAGTTGACCAGATGGAGGAAAGAATCAGTGACATCGAAGATAGGAACCTGGAATTTACACAGAGGGAAGAAGAAAGAGACTTGAGACTTAAAAGAAATGAAAGAACTCTACAAGAACTTTCTGACTCCATCAGAAAGAGCAATATAAGAATAATGGGCATACCAGAAGGAGAAGAAAGAGGGAAGGGAACAGAGAATATATTCAAACAAATCGTCGATGAGAACTTCCCAAACTTGTGGACAGAACTGGACCCTCGAATCCAAGAACCAAATAGAACACCTAATTACCTCAATCCCAACAGGCCTTCACCAAGGCACATTGTATTGAAGCTGTCTAAAATCAATGACAAAGAAAGAATCCTTAAGGCAGCCAGGGAAAATAAGACGGTAACTTACAAAGGAAAGCCCATTAGATTATCATCAGATTTTTCAGCAGAAACTCTACAAGCTAGGAGGGAATGGAACCAAATATTCAAACTATTGAAAGAGAGAAATCATGAGCCAAGAATAATATATCCAGCAAAGATCTCCTTTAGATATGAAGGAGGAATAAAGACCTTTCCAGACATCCAGAAGCTGAGGGAATTTTCTAATACACGACCTGCACTACAAGAAATACTAAAGGAGGCTATTAGACCACCATCAACAGGGACAACTTGTGGCAACCGAAACATAAAAAGGGGGAGCGTAAAGGCCTGAACTGGAATATGGGAATAGAGAAAGTAAGCGTACTGAAGAAACTGGAATACTCTAAATATCAAACTTTCTTTTACATAAACTCAAGGGTAACCACTCAAAAAACATCCAAATTTGAAATATATACTGTAATAAAAGAAAAAACAGAGGGAAACATCATAGAATACCACCACACAGAAATAACAGACAACAACAAAAAGGCAAAGAAACAATGGAGACACAGCCTTACCAGAAAACTAAAGACAGAATGACAGGAAATCCTCACATATCAATAATCACCCTAAATGTAAATGGACTGAACTCACCAATAAAGAGACACAGAGTAGCAGATTGGATCAAAAAACTAAACCCAACCATATGCTGCCTACAAGAGACACATCTCAGCTACAAGGACAAGCATAGACTCAAAGTGAAAGGGTGGAAATTGACACTCCAAGCAAATGGTACCCAGAGAAAATCAGGCGTAGCCATAATGATTTCCGATGAAACAGACTTCAAGGTGAAAAAGATAACAAGAGACAAAGATGGACATTTCATAATGGTAAAGGGGACTATACAACAAGAAGACATAACAGTCATCAATATTTATGCCCCCAATCAGGGAGCACCGAAATATACCAACCAACTACTAACAGAACTAAAGGGAGAAATTGACCAAAACACAATTATACTAGGGGACTTAAATACATCATTGACAGCTAAGGATATATCATCCAAACAGAAGATAAATAACGAAATAGCAGCCCTAAATGACAAATTAAATGAAATGGACATAATTGACATTTATAGAGCACTTCATCCTAAAACATCAGACTATACTTTCTTTTCTAGTGTACATGGAACATTCTCAAGGATAGACCATATATTGGGACACAAAATCAGCCTCAGCAAATTTAAGAAGATTGAAATCATACCAAGCATATTCTCTGATCACAAAGCTTTGAAATTGGATATCAACTGCAAAAAGAAAGCAGGAAAAAACACAAATACATGGAGATTAAACAACATACTTTTAAAGAACGACTGGGTCAAAGAAGAAATTAGAGGAGAGCTCAAAAGATACATAGAAACAAATGACAATGAAAATACATCCTACCAAAATTTTTGGGATGCCGCGAAAGCAGTTTTAAGAGGGAAATTTATATCATTACAGGCCTATCTCAAGAAACAAGAAAAATCCCAAATAAATAATCTCATGTTACACCTTAAAAAACTAGAAAAAGAAGAACAAGCGAAACCCAAGGTCAGCAGAAGAAAGGAAATAACAAAAATCAGAGCAGAACTAAATGAAATAGAGAACAAAAAGACAATAGAAAAAATTAATGTGACAAAAAGCTGGTTCTTTGAAAAGATTAACAAAATCGACAAACCCTTGGCTAGACTCACTAAGATAAAAAGAGAGAAGACACTAATTAACAAAATCAGAAATGAAAAAGGGGAAGTTATCACGGACACCACAGAAATACAAAGGATTATCCAAGAAACTATGAAGGACTATATGCCACCAAATTTAATAACTTAGAAGAAATGGACAAGTTCTTAGAAACATATAGCCTTCCAAGGCTGAATCATGAAGAACTGGAAAATCTTAGGCCGATCACCAGTGACGAAATTGAATCAGTCATCAAAAACCTTCCCAAAATCAAAAGTCCTGGACCAGATGGCTTCACCAGTGAATTCTACCAAACCTTCAAAGAGGATCTAATACCAATCCTGCTCAAACTCTTCCAAAAAATTGAAGAAGAGTCAGTACTCCCTAACTCATTTTATGAGGCCAACATTACCCTGATACCAAAACCTGGTAAGGACAACACAAAAAAAGAAAACTACAGACCTATATCTCTGATGAATACAGATGCTAAAATCCTAAACAAAATTCTAGCAAATCGAATACAACAATGCATTAAAAAGATTATTCATCACGACCTAGTGGGGTTCATCCCCGGGGCACAAGGATGGTTCAACATTCGCAAATCCATCAATGTGATACATCACATAAACAAAATAAAGGACAAAAATCATATGATTCTATCAATTGATGCAGAAAAAGCATTTGATAAGATACAACATCCATTTATGATTAAAACACTTACTAAAATTGGTATAGAAGGAAAATACCTCAACATAATAAAGGCCATATACGACAAGCCCTCAGCTAATCTCATAATTAATGGTGAAAAGCTGAAGCCCTTTGCTCTACGTTCAGGAACACGACAAGGCTGTCCCCTATCACCTCTGCTTTTCAAGATAGTGTTGGAAGTCCTCGCCAGAGCTATCAGGCAAGAGAAAGAAATAAATGGCATCCAAATTGGGAATGAAGAAGTTAAATTGTCACTCTTTGCAGATGACATGATGCTATATATAGAAAACCCTAAAGACTCCACCAAAAAGCTATTAGAAACAATCAATGAATACAGTAAAGTTGCTGGCTACAAAATAAACGTACAAAAGTCCATTGCTTTCCTATATACCAACAATGAAATCTCAGAAAAAGAGATAGAAAAAACAATTCCTTTTGCAATTGCAGCAAAAAGAATAAAATACCTAGGAATAAACTTAACCAAGGATGTGAAGGACCTATATGCTGAAAACTATAAGACATTTTTGAAAGAAATTGAAGAAGACACAAAGAAATGGAAAGACATTCCGTGCTCATGGATTGGAAGAATCAACATAGTTAAAATGGCCATATTACCCAAAGCCATATACAGATTTAATGCAATCCCCATTAAAATCCCAATGGCATTTTTTAAAGAAATAGAACAAAAAATCATCAGATTTGTTTGGAACCACAAAAGACCCCGAATAGCCAAAGCAATATTAAAGAAAAAGAACAATACTGGAGGTATCACACTCCCTGATTTTTCCTTGTACTACAGGGCTACAATAATCAAAACAGCTTGGTATTGGCGGAAAAACAGACACATAGACCAATGGAATAGAATTGAGAACCCAGAAATAAAACCACATAAATATGGACAGATAATTTTTGACAAAGAAGCTAAAAACATACAATGGAGGAAAGACAGCCTCTTCAATAAATGGTGCTGGCAGAATTGGATAGCTACGTGCAAAAGAATGAAACTGGACTGCTATCTGTCACCATGTACCAAAATTAATTCAAAATGGATCAAAGACTTAAGCATAAGACCTGACACAATAAACTGCATTGAAGAAAACATAGGTACTAAACTTATGGAACTTGGGTTCAAAGAGCATTTTATGAATTTGACTCCAAAGGCAATGGAAGTAAAAACTAAAATAAACAAATGGGATTATATGAAACTGAAAAGCTTCTGCACAGCAAAAGAAACTGTTGACAAAATAATGAGGCAAGGAACTGAATGGGAGAAGATTTTCGCAAACAGTTCCTCTGATAAGGGGCTAATATCCAAAATATACAAGGAACTCATGAAACTCAACAACAAAAAAACAAACAACCCAATTGAAAAATGGACAGAGGACCTGAAGAGACATTTCTCCAAAGAGGATATACAAATGGCAAATAGACATATGAAAAAATGCTCAACATCGCTAATCATCAGAGAAATGCAAATGAAAACCACAATGAGATATCACCTCAC
Organism: Rhinolophus hipposideros; assembly: GCF_964194185.1. Lineage (NCBI taxonomy): Eukaryota > Metazoa > Chordata > Mammalia > Chiroptera > Rhinolophidae > Rhinolophus > Rhinolophus hipposideros. Next base: position 67,201,992 of record NC_138046.1, on the reverse strand, counting down.
CCCAGTCAGAATGGCTTTCATCAACAAAACAAATAGTAACAAGTGTTGGAGAGGCTGTGGAGAAAAAGGAACTCTCATACACTGTTGGTGGGAATGCAGACTGGTGCAGCCGCTATGGAAGGCAGTGTGGAGGTTCCTCAAGAAATTACGAATAGAATTACCATATGACCCAGCAATCGCTCTCCTTGGTATCTACCCCAAAAATATAAAAGCATTTCTCTATAGAGACACGTGTACGCCAATGTTCACTGCAGCTTTGTTTACGGTGGCCAAGACATGGAAACAACCAAAATGTCCTTCGATAGATGAATGGATAAAGAAGTTGTGGTACATATACACAATGGAATACTATTCGGCGTTAAGGAAAGATGATATAGGAGCATTTGTGACAACATGGATGGATCTTGAGAGTATAATGCTAAGTGAAATAAGTCAGACAGAAAAAGCAGAGAACCCTATGATTTCACTGATATGTGGTATATAAACAAAAAAGAACAAGACAAACAAATGAGAAACAAAAACTCATAGACAGAGACAATAATTTAGTGGTTACCAGAGGGTAAGGGGGTGGGGGGTGGGTGATGAGGGTAAAGGGGATCAAATATATGGTGATGTAAGGAGAACTGACTCTGGGTGGTGAACACACAATGGGATTTATAGATGATGTAATATAGAATTGTACACCTGAAATCTATGTAAATTTACTAACAATTGTCACCCCAATAAAATTAATAATAAAAAAAATATAGCTAACATACTATATTAGTTTCAAGTGTACACTTTTGAATGTATTTTTATGTTGGTACTGTAGCCTTGTATATCTCTTTCCTTACCGATACACATATACACATGTATCTATATTTCTCTATCTAATCTATGTAATTTTCATATATTTTTCCCTAAAACCTTTGAAGAGATCAGATTTAGCATACTGAAACCACATAAAGAAACTGCCTTTATTTTATTCAGAATCTATTCTGCACGCCCTGTCCGTGACATGTCATTTCTATAGCATGGCTCTGATTTTGCCACTCCTGTCGATTCAAAGGCTCAACTTTGTTCAAAGATATTAGGTTAGCCTAAGAGTAAAAAAAATCTCCATCATGAAGCTCCACAAACCTTTATAAGTAACTTTCTACAGCAATCCTCTCAATATACTCTTGTGCTCTAACCAAACTGAAATACCGGATAAGTCACTGTTCTCCAAAAATATCCTGGGTTCCCTGACTCTCCTGTGAGTCTGTTTATTGTTGCCACGCAGCAGCCTACCCGTCTGTCTCCTCGTACCTGCCCCTAAAGAAAGGAGAGTCTGTGAGATGGATCCTTTCAGGGACTTTGCTTCACCTTTGTGCTTGCCCCTTATGTCTCCCTGTTTGGCCCCAGAAAGATGGCTGGTCAGCCAATGACGGGTAAAATTCCCCATGGGGGGGGTTGGACAACCCAAGCCAGGCACAGTCGAGTGGAGACCAACAGGAGAACCCACGGGGTTCATAGAGGTGGGCACAGCCCCCCACCATCCCCTGGCTAAGGAGAGCCTCTGCCTCTGTGGCTGCCTTCCTTTCCACAACCTGCAAGGGAAGAGATTCAATGATGTGCTCTCCCATTCCCTTGAGGAAGTACATGAGACTTCCGGTTCCACTGCCTGCAGGCAAGGGTGATTGGCTTGAATCAGTTTCCTATTATGATGTATGGGATTCACAGATCTTGAGATTGACAAGCTTTATCTCCTTTACTTCCCCACCCAACTAATAAAAGCTATGCATAGGCCTGATTCAGAGCTCAGTCCTTGAGGCTAGAGTCCCTTGGCCCTGCTTGCACTTTATTCTTGGCTGCTGTTTTTCTTGACCCTGCACCGCCCTCCTCGCTCCCCACAACCTTACTCGCGCAGACAGTTTATGATCTCTTCTTCTTGGAATTTTGAGTTCTCAATTCTTATTTAAACTTATTTTGTCAAAATACTATCTATGTTTCAAATCCATCTTACAGGCCCTCTCAGCTGAAAGTAACCTGTCCCTCCTGATGTAAGGGATATCTGGCCCTAGATAATCCACCAGTTGACTGTAGCCACATGAATGAGGCCAATTCCAGGAGAATCATCCGGTCAACATACATCTTGAGAAATAATAAATGATTCTTGTATTAAGATGCTAGGTTTTAGGGGTGGCTTGTTATTGACCAATGATAATTGATAATAATTTCTACCTAAGACTTCACATAAGTTTGAGTCAGTAAATTAACCTTTGTCTTAAAACAATTTTCTGAGAATTGACCAGCATACCTTTATGACCTGCCCATATCTTCACACATAACTTTGCATTAAGAAAGGCCAGAATTTATTTGTTAGTATATTTTTATGGGCATGGTAAATTTGGTCTCACTATCCATTTTAATTTTCTTCCAGTGTACCTCAGCTGGAAAGCTAACAACTGTCAGTTCCAGACCACTTCAACCTAAAGTTATATTAGTAAATTAGATACTGACCATTATGTGCTGTCTGTGAAATTTAGAAAGGGAAAATGAGTCAGGGGACATTTATATGCTACTTTGGTTATTGCTGCTGGCAATCAAATTTTTGAAGTGTTAAGCCTCTCTCTCTATGTCTCTCTGTCTCTCTCAATATATCTCTCTGTGTTTTGTAGTCCAATTTCTATCCACCAGGTCTTGGATATTTATGGTGGGTAGTGACTGCTATATGCTTCCTGGATTAGTGCTAAATTGGTGTTATCTTGAAGTTGACAGTTCTACAAGTAGCTTCTTAACTTCCCACCTTCATAATAGTGTTGGAGGTAGCAGCTCCACTGATGGACAGTTGGTGATTTTCTTCCTGATGTCATTTTATTTAAATCTACTTTCCAAACCCCTGCAAATATTTCATAAGTATTTAATTCCCTGTATTTAAATCCTTACTTCTTAACATAACTAGATTGGTTCCTGTTTTCTGGTGCTGAAACCTTACTAATATAACATCATAAAAATACGATAGACATGTGTACGGTAATTGAACCTGTAGATATGACACAATTAAAAATTAACAGATACATTTAACATTGTCATAGATAATGATGCATTTATCTCCCTGTTGTAACTATAGATTCAGAAGAAGATACTCAATAAACGTCTAAATTTTTCAATTAAAATCTGTAACTTAATAAAGAACACAGAACACAAAGACCAGGATTGCAAAATGATTTGAATTGCTCCAGTTACCTGGAACCAATATTCTTCAGTCCTAATTGCAAACTGTGTGGGAAACAAAAGTTCTGTGAGATAAAAGCAAATCTATCATTTGACAGTTCCACAAAATGTTTCTGTTTAATATGCAGTCACACTTTGACTATGATTGGCCAACTGTGGTTTCAGAGATAAAGCTTTGTTAAGGAAGCTTGAGCTATTTTGAACCAGCTTTATTCACATTAGGATCAATGTGAAATAACTAGTTGGGTTTACTAGAATTTTACAATTACATTAAAACATTGGGGAACATACACTAAATGATACATTTCTATAAGCTCGATTTATGTGCTGCTACACTGTTTTAACACTTAACATTGTTTATTGCATTTAACTCTCACAACTACTTTTAAAAGAAAGAAATTGTTACTATTCTTAGTTTGCAAATGAAGAAGCTAAGGTTTATGGAGTTAATTATCCAAAGGCATATATTTAAATAATTATTTGATCTAGGATTCAAAATTAATACTGCACTATTAGAGTTCATGCATCAATAGACTGCCATTATGCTAAACAGAAAACATATCAAAAATATGAGGGGCAGATGTTTTATAACGACTGTGTGATAGAGCAATTGGAGCAAAAAATACAATTATATTTTTAATTTCAGTTTCAGCATTTATCAGCTTTGTGGCCTAGAGCAAGTTGCTTACTTTTCTCTGAGCCTCAATTTCTTCACCAATAACATAAGAACAATACTATATATCATAGAATTGTGTGAATATATATTAAAGAACTTCTAAAATATTTGTTTCCTCTCCTTTGTCCTTATCTGAAGGTACTTGAAAAACATATATGATAAAATACATATAATATAAAATTTACCATGTTAACTAGTTTTAAGTGTACAGTTCACTTAAATATATACTTAACATATTAAGTATATATTCTACATTGTTACGCAATCATGATTGCCATCCACCTTCAGAACTCTTTTCATCTTGCAAAATTGAAACTGTAATAATAAAAACTAATTCTCCATTCCTGCTTCTCCTCAGACCCAGCAACCATTCTACTTTCTGTCTAATCATTCTACTTTTGACTAATCTAGGTACCTAATATAAGTGGAATCATACAATATCTTTCTTTTCAGAACTAGCTTATTTCATATAGCATAACGTCCTCAAGGTTCATCCACGTTGTTGCATGTATCAAAATGTCTTTCCTGTTCAAGTCTCAATAATATTTCATTGTGTGTTTATAACACATTTTGTTTATACATTTATCTGTCCAACATCTGAACTCTTCTACCTTTTGGATATTGTAAATGATGGTACTATAATGAATATTGTAAATGATGGTGTGTGTATGGATATGTCTTTGAGAACTTGCTTTCAATGATTTGAAGTACATACACAGAAGTGAAATTGCTACAACATATGGTAATTCTATTTTTAATTTTTGAGGAAGCACCATGCTGTTTTCCATAGTGAATGCACCATTTTACATTTCCACCAACATAGTACAAAGGTTCCAATTTCTCTACATAATCAAAAACACTTGCTATTTTCTGATTTTTTATAGTTGCATTTATAGTGGGTTTTAGGTAATATGTCATTGTGGTTTTGAATTTCATTTGCCTAATTAGTGATATTGAACATTACTAATTTTTACGTAGCTATTGGACATTTTTATATCTTCGATGGAGAAATCTCTATTCAAGAACTTTGCTAATTTTTCAATTGGAATGACTTGACTGTTTTTTTGTTTGGTTGTTTTTTGCTGTTGAGTTGTAGCATTAAAAAAAATATATTTTCTGGATATTAACCTCTTAAATATTTTCTCCCATTTTAGGTGTTAACATTTTATTTGGTTGTGTCTTTTGATGCACAGAAGTTTCTAAACTTTGATGTAGTTCAATTAATCTATTATCTTTTTGTTTTCTTTTCTGGGTTTTAATATCATATTTAAGAAAGTCTTGCCAAATTCAATGTCATAAAGCTTTCTCTATGTTTTCTCATGAAAGTTTCACAGTTTTGGCTCTTATACTTAGTTATTCTACCCATTTAACTTAATTTTTATATAATGTAAGGTAAGGGTTTAAATTCACTTTTTTTTTTTTTTTTTTTTTTTTTTTGCACATGGATATCCAGATTTTCTAGCATCTTTTAATAAAAATACTGTCTTTCACTTATTCAATAGCTTTGAGCACATAGGTAAAAGTTTATTCCTGGGCTCTGCATTCTATTTTATTGGTCAACATGTCTGTCTTAATACAAGTACTGCATTGTTTTGATTACACTAGCTTTGTAATAAGTTTTGAAATCCAGAAGTGTGAGACATTCAACTTTGTTCTTCTTTTTCAAGATGTTTAGCTATTCATGGTCCCTTGAGATTCAATATTTAGGATGGATGTTTCTATTTCCACAAAAACCCATTGGTATTTTGACAGGGATTGCATTGAATCTATAGATTGCTTTGTGTGATATTGATATTTTAATAATATTAATATCTCCAATTCATCAAAATGAGATGTCTTTCCACCTATTTGCGTCTTTCTCAATTTATTTCAGCAATGTTTTATAAATTTTAGTGTATAAATCTTTCACCTTTTTGGTTAAGTGTATTCCTAAGTATTTATTATTTTGATGTTATTTTAAATAGAATGTTTTTCTTAATTTATGTTTGTATTATTAAATGTTAGTGCATAAAATGCCAACTGATTTTTATGTATTAATTTTGCATACTGCAACTTTGCTGAGTTCATATATTAGTACCAGTAGTTTTTAAATGGCATCTTCAGTGTTTGTTTTCTACATATAAGATTATGTCATCTGCAAACAGATGACATAATTTTTTTGAGATAATTTTAATTTTTTCTTTCCAGTTTGGATTCTTTTTATTTCTCTTTTTTGCCTAAATTTTCTAGCTAGGACTTCTAGTACTATGTTGACTACAAGTGGTGAAAGTGGGAATTTTTGTTTTGCTCCTGATCTTAGAGGAAAAGCTTCAATCTTTTATCACTGAGTATGTTGTAAGCTGTTGGCTTTTCACATATGACTGTGCTATGTTTAGTTTTGTCCTATTACTAGTTTGTTAGGTTGTTTTTATTATGAAAGAATGTTGAATGTTATCAAACGCCTTTTTTGAATCAATTGAGATCATGTTTTCCCTCCATTCTGTTGATATGATATATTACAGAAATTAATTTCCACATGTTAAACTACACATGCTTTACAGGAATAAATCCTACTAAGTAACGGTGTGTAGATCATTGAATGTGATGATGAATTTGATTTGCTGGTGTTTTATTGAGGATTTTTGCATCAATATTCAACATGGCTATTGGTATGTAGTTGTCTTTTCCTGTAGTTTAATGGTCTGGCATGGTATCAGGGTACTACTGCTTCATAGAATGATTTTGGAAGCATTCTCTCCTCTTCAAGTTTTTGGAATAGTTTGAGTAGGACTGCTATTAGTTCTTTAATATTTGGTTGAACTCACCAATGAAGCCATCTGGCCCTGTGCTCTATTTGTTGGGGTTGTTTGACTACTGATTCAGTCCTCTTACTAGCTATAGATCTGTTCAGATTTTCTATTTCTTCATGATCCAGTCTTGGTAGGTTGTTCAATTTTTAGGAATTTGTCTATTTCATCTATACTCTCCAATTTTGGTATTCAACTGTTCATAGTACTTTCTCATGAAATTTTTGTTTGTGTACACTTAGTTATAATGTTACCCGTTTCATTTCTTATTATAGTTATTTGAGTCTTCTCTCTTTTGTTCTAAATCAATCTAGGTAATGGTTTGTCAATTTGTTATTTTTTTCTATTGTTTTACTGTCCTCTATTTTATTTATTGGTGATACAATCTTTATTATTTGCTTTTTTCTGCTGGCTTTGGTTTAGTTTGTTTTTCTTTTCCTACTTACTTAAGCTGTAAATTTAGATTGTTGATTTAAGATCTTTCTTTTTTAATGTAAACATTTATTGTGATACACTTCTCTCAGCACTGTTTTTGTTGCATCCTGTATGTTTTAGTATGCTGTGTTTTTCACTCATCTGAAAATATTATCTAATTTCTCTTGTGATTTATTCTTTTACCCATTGGTTGTTTAAGAGTATGCTGTTTATTTCCACATATTTGTGAATTTTCCAGTTTTATTCTTGTTACTGACCTCTATTTTTATTACACTGTGATTAGAAAAGATACTTTTTATTATTTCAATTCTTTTAAATTTATTAAGCTTTTTTTGTAGTCTAATATGTGGTGTATTCTGGAGACTGCTCCATGTTCAAGTGAATAAAATGTGTACTCCGCTGTTGTTGGGTAGAGTGTTCTATATATGTCTTTGGGGTGTAATTGGTCTACAGTGTTATTCAATTTCTTCATTTCCTTATTGACATTATTTCTAGTTTTTCTATTTATTACTGAAAGTGGGAAAGGGACATCAGAAAAATAGCAGAGTGGGAGATACCAGCCTACATCCTCCTAAGAGAAAATAGACGCTAATCACAAAGGAAATTAGCTCTGAAAGATCTCAGGAGTCCACTTAAGAAGCGGTAGCCACAAAGTAGAGGAAAAACACTGAGAATAAATGCACAAAAAAAGTAAAATTATTACTTTCACTTTCTCTACATCATCCCCATTCCCTAGGCTGGCAGCACCAACAGAGAATTCCCTTGCCTGAGATAGTTTCCCTCTCTCAGGGAAATGAAGATCAGGGAGAGTGACCAGCTTCCTCAGCTTTTTAGGATACTGAATGAAGGATTCACTTCAGACTGAGTTGTGTGGCTCAGGGTGAGGGCTGGAGTGATAGTCATCATTTATGCTGTGTAGAACCCTCCTCCTGTCCAGCCAGCAGGCAGGTGCCATCTTTCCTGTATTGAGTACCCCCCCCCACACACACACACATACACACAAACACATAGCCAAATATGAATCTGCATTGGCCTGATGTACTCCAACCATCTCCACCTGTTCATTTCACACTGATTACTCCCTAAAACCCTGGCTCACCCAACTCGCTCAACACCTGAGGCATTTTCTGTGTAAGTAGTCAGCACTGCTTGCATTGCATTCTTTCTTGGACAACTCTTGGGGTCTGTGGGCCCCAGGCAGGCAATTGCTGGCCTCAGGATGCCCTTCACTTTTCATGGACCTACCCCACTTGTACTAGTGGCAGCCATACTCAGTTCACATTGTGGCCTCTTCCACATGACTCCAAGTTTAGCAAACCATAGCAGATCATTTTGTAACTCCTACGAGGTAGTTCCTGGCTGGTCACAGACAGTGGCTGACCTTAGCCTACACTGGAGCCCCTCTCAAATAGCCCCCAACAAATCTGGAGGTCAGATTCAGATGACAGCAGAGCACTACCCAATTAGACCCACAAGCAGCAAACCCAAAGGGCAGTCTCAGCAGGAACCAGAGCTCACTGAGGCAAATCCAGCTTCATAGAGCAAGCCTTCTGCACAGCAGCCTGAGAGACAATACCACTTACAGATGTGCTAACAGCAATTACAGCTCAATGATGTTAGGAGGGCACACATGCCACACAAAGAACATTCCTGGAGTGCATGATGCATGTGACAAGGGAGACTGCCACTGGGTGCCACAGGGCACCTACTACATAGGCCACTGGGCCAAGACTGGTAGACATAGCAGATTTACCTAATACATAAAAACATACATAGAGAGGCAGCCAAAATGGAAGGGAGGGAAGAAATATGTCCCAAAGAAAGAAGAGGAGAAAACTCCAGAAAAAAGATATAGAGACAAGCATCATACCAGATACAGAGTTCAAAACAATGGATATTAGGATGCTCAAAGAACTTAGCAAGAACTTCAACAAAGAGATAGAAAGCATAAAAAAGGATAGAGAAACCATAACAAAGAACAAGTCATTAGTGAAGAATATAATAACTGAAATAAAAAATGCAGTAGAAAAAACACAGGCAGACTAGATGAAGCAGAGGATCGAATCAGTGATTTTGAAACATAATAGCATAAAACACCCAATCAGAACAGAAAAAGAAAAAGGAATTTAAAAAATGAAAATAGTTTAAGAGTCCTCTAGGACAACATGAAGCATAACAACGTTCACAACAGAGGGGTATGAGAAGGAGAAGAGAGAAAGCAAGGGATTGAGAACTTATTTGAAGAAATAATGCTGAAAGCTTTCTTAACATAGTGAAAAAAAAATAGACATACAAGTCAGTTCTGGAAGCACAGTCCCAAACAAATCAACCCAAAGAAGTCCACACCAAGACACATCATAATTAAAAGATCAAAGGTTAAAGACAAAGAGAGAATCCTAAAAGCAGCAAGAGAAAGGCAACTAATTATTTACATAGGAAGTCCTATAAGACTGTCACCTGATTTTTCAACGGAAACTTTGCAGGAAAGAAGAGGTTAGCATGAGATATTCATAGTAATGAAAAGCAAGGACCTACAATCCAGACTACCCTACACAGGAAGGCTACCATTTAAAATTGAAGGAGAGATCAAGAACTTCCTAGACAAGAACTAGCTAGAGGAGTTCATCACAACCAAACCAGTATTACAAAAAATGTTAAAGGGACTTCTCTAAGAAGCAAAAATGGGGTAAAAGGAACATAAAGATGAATAATAAAATGGTAATAACTATGTATCTATCAATAATCACTTTAAATGTAAATGGATTAAATGCTTCAATCAAAAGACATAGGGTAGTCGAATGGATAAGAAAACAAGAGCTATACATATGCTGTCTAAACCAGACCCACTTCGGATCAAAAGATGAACACAGGCTGAAAGTAAAGGGATGGAAAAAGATATCCCATGTGAATGGAAATTTTAAAAAAATTAAAAAGATGGGGTAGCAATATTTATACCAGACAAAATAGACTTTAAAACAAAAGCTATAATAGAAGAAAAAAAGGGCATCGCATAATGATAAAGAGATCAGTCCAACAAGAAAACACAACCCCTGTAAACATATACTCACCCAACATTGGAGCACCTAAATATATAAAGCAAATACAGAATGACATAAAGGAAGACATCAACAGTAATAAATCATAGTAGAACATTTTAACAACCCATTGACACCAACAGACACATCTTCCAGACAGAAAATCAACAAGGAAGCAGACACCTTAAAGGATACATTAGACCAGATGGATTTAATTGATATTTTTAGAGCGTTTCACCCCAAAGCCGCAGAACATCAGAACATACATTTTTATCAAGTGCACATAGAAGATTCTCCAAGATAGACCACATGTTAAGCCACAAAACAGGTTCTCAATAAATTTCAGAAGTTTGAAATCATATCAAACATCTTTGACCATAGTGGTATGAAACTAGAACTCAATTATAAGAAAACTGAAAAACACACAAACACATGGAGGCTAAATAACATGCAACTAAATAGTGAATGGGTCAACAATGACATAAGGAAGGAATCAAAGGATTCTTTGAGACAAATGAAAATAAAAACACAAAACCCAACATCTATGGGACACAGCAAAAGCCGTCTTAAGTGGGTAATTCATAGTAATATTGGCCTACCCCAAGAAACAAGAAAAATCTCAACAATCTAACATTATACTTAAAAGAACTAGAGAAAGAATAGCAAACAAAACCTAAAGTAAGCAGAAGCAAGGAAATAATAAAGATAAGAGTGGAGATAAAAAACCAGAGTCTTAAACAAACAAACAAACAAACAAACAAACAAACAGACAAAAAACCCCAAAGATCAATTAACCCAAGAGCTGGTTTTCTAAATAGATAAAAAAAAAATAATAATAAACCTTTAACCAGACTCATCAAGAAGAAAACAGAGAGGACCAAAATAAATATAATTAGAAATGAAAGAGAAGAGACAACTGACACCACAATATATAGGGTTATGAGATAATACTATGAACAATTATATACCAACAACTTGGACAATCTGGAAGAAGTGGATAAATTCCCAGAAACATACAATCTTCCAAGACTGAATCAAGAAGAAACAGAAAATCTGAACCAACAATTACTGTAACAAAATTGATTCAGTACACAAAAAATTTCCAACAAACAAAAGTCATGGGTTGGATGGCTTCACAGGTTAATTTTACCAAATATTTAAAAAAGAATTAATGCCTATCCTTCTCAAACTATTCCAAAAAATTTAAGAGGAAGGAAAGCTGCCAAGATCATTTTATGAGGCCACCATTACCCTGGTTGCATAATGAGACAAAGATATTACAAAAAAAAAAAAAAAAGAAGAAAATTATAAGCTGATATCAGTGATGAATATAGATGCAAAAATCCTCAAGAAAATATAAGTAAAGGGTGTACTTCATAAAAAAGGTGGCATGACATGAGTCTCTTCAAATCTCCGCTGGAATTTACAACAAATTCAACAACTATAATTCCACAAAGGACTCCCTGTGCAGTAGACAGGCAAGACTAAGAGGAGTGCAACTGAAACCACCTAAAGATGGGCAAATTGGGCAAGCGGGGGGTGGGCGAGAAGCAGGAAGTACGGAGACGCAGGCTGCCTGGGCACAGGATGCAGACTAGAGCTCAGATCTCAAAGCTCCCTGCATTCTGGAGCTACCGCAGCCATGGAAGAGGAAAGGACTTGGACTGCTAGTGCTCCACTTATAACCCACAGTCCCTCCTGAGGTATCAGCATATAACACGACTGAACCCAAGGCTCACAGCAGAGACCTCAGAGAAAAGACGGGTGAAAATGGTGGTTTAAGCCCTCATTGCTGAGCATAGAATGGAAGGCTTAGGCACTGAGTCTAGCCTCCCTATTCCCACCCTCTCAGAGATCGCTACACCCCCACCCTCCCAGTGCTAGAAGTAGAACCGTAGCAGTGTCAGATCAGAAGAACAGAATATTTGCAGTTCTGAGAACTACGGCCCAAGACACAGCCTCACAGCCCAACTAGTTCCTGCAAAACAAAGGGAGCTTGGGGTATAGGAATGGCTGTGGTGGTGGTTGCCACCATTGTTCTGGGCCACCTCTCACAACCCAGCCACCCTGTCCCCACCTACCTGGGCGGATGCCTCCAGGAATAAACAGAGTCGCTGAAACACATGGGCTTCAAATCTTGTGCAGGAAGAGCTTTAGAGCTTCAGAAGCACTCCACATCTCGCCACAGAGGCAGTGCCCTGTGACCCAGGTAAACTGTTCACAGAGGAGAAACCCGCGTTCCAAGGAATCCCCTCCTTGTTTGAGAAGTCAGAACAGTGCAGAGAAAATATAACACTGCAGTGTGAGAGAGAATAAAAGGCTGCAGTCAGAGAAAAAATAAAACTTTCAACAAACACCTACATGAAAACAAAAGAAAGACCTCTTTCTATCAACCTGTTGCAGAACCCACTAATGTAGATGCCTAGAAAGAGAAATAATGATTCATTAATTGCCATGGATAACCACAGTAATGCACAGCTCAGAAAGAAAATGAAAAGTCTTCAGAAATGAACTTAAAGACATGGAAATATGTGACTTAAATGACAGAGAATTCAAGATTGCAGTTCTGAAAAAACTCAATGAGATGCAAGAGAAGACAGGCAGTTTAATGTACTCAGAAACACAATCAAAGAACACAGTGAACACTTTACCAAAGAGATTGAAATTTTTAAAAAGAACCAAATAGAATTTCTGGAGATTAAGAATTCAATAAAGAAATGAAAATTGAAATATCCAAATTAGGTACTAAAGCTGAACACATGGAGGAAAGAATTGGTGACATTGAAGACAGAAATCTGGAAATGACACATATGGAAGAAGTGAGAGACTTGAGACTTAAAAGAAATGAAAGACCTCTACAAGAACTTTCTGACTCCATCAGAAAGAGCAATATAAGAATAATAGGCATACCAGAAGAGGAAGAAAGAGAGAAGGGAACAGAAAATATATTCAAACAAATAGTCTAAAAGAACTTCACAAACTTGTGGAAAGGACTGGATCCTCGAATACAAGAAGCAAATAGAACACCTAATTACCTCAGTCTCAACAGGCCTTCTCCAAAGCACACTGTATTAAAGCTGTCAAAAATTAACAACAGAAAGAATCCTCAAGGCCGCCAGGGAGAAGAGGACAATAACCTACAAAGGGAAGCCCATGAGATTATCATCAGACTTTTCAGCAGAAACTCTACAAGCCAGGAAGCAGTAGAGACAAATATTCAAACTATTGAAAGAGAGAAATTATGAGCTAAGAATAATATATTCAGCAAAGATATACTTTAGATATGAAGGAGGAATAAAGAAATTTCCAAACATACAGAGGCTGAGGGAATTTTCTAACACTCGATCTGCACTACAAGCAATACTAAAGGAGGCTATTCGACCAGCATAAATAGGGATAATTTGTGACAACAAAAACATAAAATTGGGGAGAGGAAAGACCTGACTAGACTACGGGAATGGAGAAAGTAAACATGCTGAACAAAATGGAGTACTCTAAATATGAAACTTTCTTTCGAACAAAGTTAATTTCGAACCAGTTAATTTTGAACCAGTCAAAAACAAACAAACAAACAAGCAAAAACAAACAAACAAGAAAAACAAAACTGAAATATATAACTGTCCCGTCCAGTGCAACAAGAGTTGTGAAAAGCTAGAATGGCGGCACAAGGTTAAGAAAGACAGTAGATGAGAGTAGAGTGCAAGCAGGGCCAAGGGACTGCAGTCTCAAGGACTGAGCCCCAAATTAGGACAACTCATAGCTTTTATTAGTTAGGTGTGGAAGTAAAAGAAGTAAAGCTTGTCAATCTCAAGATCGGTGAATCCCATACATTACAATAGGAAACTGATTTAAGCCAATCATCCTTGCCTGCAGGCAGCTGAATCATAAGTCCCAGGAAAGTACTTCACCAAGGGATAAAACCTTTATGCATATGAAAAGATGGAGAGCACATCATTGAGTCACTTCCCCTGAAGGTTGTTGGAAGAAATGCAGCCACAGAGGCAGAGGCTCTCCTTAGCCAGGGAAGGTGGGGGGATGTGCCCACCTCTATTGACCCCATGAGTTCCCCAGATGGTCCCCACATGGCTGTGTCTGGCTTGGGTTGCCTCCCCCCGTGGAGAGTCGTACCTGTCTTTGACTACCCAGCCATCTTTCTGGGGCCAAACAGGGAAACACAAGGTTTAAGAACAAAGATGAAGCAAAGTCCCTGAAAGGATCCGTGTCACAGACTCTCCTTTCTTTAGGGGCAGGTACGAGGAGACAGATGGGCAGGTTGCTATGTGGCAACATATAACATAATAAAAGAAGAAACAGAGGGAAAGATCATAGAATACCACCACACAGAAATAGTAGACAGCAACAAAATGGCAAGGAAACAATGGAGACACAGTATTACCAGAAAACCAAACATAGAATGATAGAAAATCCTCATATATCAATAATCACCCAAAATGTAAATGGACTGAACTCACCAATAAAAAGGCACAGAGCAGCAGATTGGATCAAACAACTAAACCCAACCATACGTTGCCTCCAAGAGACACATCTCAGCTACAAGGACAAATATAGACTCAAAGTAAAACGATGGAAATTGACATTCCAAGCAAGTAGTATCCAGAGAAATTCAGGAGTATCCATACTGACATCAGATGAAACAGAATTCAGGGTGAAAAAGGTAACAAGAGACAAAGATGGACTTTTCATAGTGATAAAGGGGATTATACAATAAGAAGACATAACAGTCATCAATATGTATGCCCCTAATCAGGGAGCACAGAAATACACCAAGCAACTACGAACAGAACTAAAGGGAGAAATTGACCAAAACACAATTTTAGTAGAAAACCTAAATACATCATTAACAGCTATGGATAGATCATCCAAACAGAAAATAAAAAAATGAAATAGCAGCCCTAAATGACACATCAGATGAAATGGTATAATTGACTTTTATAGAGCACTTCATCCTAGAACATCAGACTATACATTCTTTCCCAGCATACATGGAACAAGGATAGACCATATATTGGGACATAAAACTAGTCTCAGCAAATTTAAGAAAAGTTGAAATCATACTAAGCATATTCTCTGATCACAAGGCTTTAAAATTGGATATGAACTGTGCAAAGAAATCACGAAAAACCACAAATATGTGGAGATTAAACAGCATACTTTTAAAGAACGACTGGGTTAAAGAAGAATAGGAGGAGAGAGAAAAAGACACATAGAAACAAGTGAGAATGAAAATACATCCTACCATAATTTTGGGGATGCGGGAAAAGGAGTTTTAAGAGGGAAATTTATATCATTGCAGGCCTATCTCAAGAAACAAGAAAAATCTTAGACAAATAACTTCACGTTATATCTTAAAGAACTAGAAAAAAAAGAACAAATGAAACCCAAAGTCAGCAGAAGGAAGGAAATAATAAAAATCAGAGCAGAGCTAAATCAAACAGAGAACAAAAAGACAATAGAAAAAACTTAATGCAAGATAGAGATGGTTCTTTGAAAAGATTAACAAAATTGACAAACCCTTGGCTAGACTCACTAAGATAAAAAGAGAGAAGACACTAATTAAGAAAATCAGAAATGAAATACTGGAAGTTATCACGGATGCCACAGAAATACAAAGGATCATCGAAGAATACTGTGAAGGACTATATGCCATCAAATTCAATGATCTAGAAGAAATGGACAAGTTCTTAGAAACATACAGCCTTCCTATACTGAATCACAAAGAATTGGAAAATCTAAATAGACTAATCACCAGTAAGAAAATTGAATCAGTCATCTGAAACTTTCCAATAGCAAAAGTCCAGGACAAGATAGCTTCATTAGTGAATTCTACCAAACATTCAAAGAGGTTCTAATACGTGTCCTACTTAAACACTTCCAAAAAACTGAAGAAGAGGCAATATTTCCTAAGTATTTTTATGAGGCCAACATTACCCTGATACCAAAACCTGGTAAGGATAAAACAACAAAAAAAAGAAAATTGCAATCCAACATCTCTGATCAATGCAGATGCAAAAATCCTAAACGAAATTCTAGCAAATTGAATGCAGCATTACATTAAAAAGATTATACATCACCACCAATTGGGGTTCATCCCAGGGGCAGAAGCATGGTTCACCATAACTAAATCCATCAATGTGATACACCCATAAACAAATTAAAGGACAGAAACCATATGATTATATTAATAGATGCAGAAAAAACATTTG
Source organism: Rhinolophus hipposideros (assembly GCF_964194185.1). Lineage (NCBI taxonomy): Eukaryota > Metazoa > Chordata > Mammalia > Chiroptera > Rhinolophidae > Rhinolophus > Rhinolophus hipposideros. The sequence continues at coordinate 67,185,641 of NC_138046.1, read as the reverse complement.
ACAAGATACAACATCCATTTATGATTAAAACAATAAAATATGTATAGAAGGAAAATATCTTAACATAATAAAGGCCATATATGACAAACCCTCAGCTAATATAATTAATGGTGAAAAACTGAAGCCCTTTGCTTACATTCCGGAACATGAAGGGCTGTCCCCTATCACCTCTGCTTTCCAACATAGTATTGCAAGACCTAGCCAGAACAATCAGGCAAGAGAAAGAAATAAAAGGCATCCTAATTGGGAATGAAGAAGTTAAACTGTCACTCTTTGCAGAGGACATGATGCTATATATAGAAAACCCTAGACTCCAACAAAAAGCTAATAGAAACAATCAGCGAATACAGTCAAGTTGTAGGCTACAAAATCAACGTACAAAAGTCCACTGCATTTCTATACACTAACAATGAAATCTCATAAAAAGAAATTTAAAAAGAAATTCCTTTTGCAATTGTGACAAAATGAATAAAATACCTAGGAATAAATTTAACCAAGGATGTGAAAGACCTATATACTGACACTATAATACATGTTTAAAATAAATTGAAGAAGACACAAAGAAATGGAAAGATATTCCATGTTCATGGATTAGAAGAATCGACATAGATAAAATGGGCATATTACCCAAAGCAATGTACAGTTTTAATGCAATCCCCATCAAAATCCCAATGGCATTTTTAAAAGAAATAGAACAAAAAATCATCAGATTTGTATGGAACAACAAAAGACCCCGAATAGCCAAAGCAATTCTAAGAAAAAATAACAGTGACGGAGGTATCACAGTCCCTGACTTCAGCTTGTACTACAGGGCAACAATAATCAAAACAGTATGGTATTGGCAGAAAAGCAGACACACAGACTAATGGAACAGAATTGAGAATATGGTGCTGGGAGAATTGAAAAGCCACGTGCGAAAGAATGAAACTAGAATGCTATCTGTTCCCGTGTAGCAAATTAATTCAAAATGGATCAAAGGCCTAAACATAAGACCTGAAACAATAAACCGCATAGAAGAAAATATAGGTACTAAACTTTTGGATTCAAAGAGGATTGTATGAATTTTACTCCAAAGGCAAGGGAAGTAAAAGCTAAAAAATATCAATTGGGCTACATCAAACTAAAAAGCTTCTGCACAGCAAAAGAAACCATCGATGAAACAAAGAGCCAATTAACTGAATTGGGGAAGGTTTTCGCAAACAACACCTCCTATAAGGGGCTAATATCCAAAATATATAAGGAACACATACAATTCAACAACAAAAAAACAAACAATCCAATTTAAAAATGGGCAGAGGACCTGAAGAGACATTTTACAAAGAGGACATACAAATGGTCCATAGATATATAAAAAAATGCCCAACATCACTAATCATCAGAGAAATGCAAATAAAAACCACAATGAGATAGCACCTCATCCTATTTAGAATGGCTATTATGAACAAGACAAATAGTAACAAGTGTTGGAGAGGCTGTGGAGAAAAAGAAACCTTATACATTGTTGGTGGGAATACAGATTGGTGCAGCCACTGTGGAAGGCAATGTGGAGGTTCCTCAAAAAATTATGAATAGAATTACCATACGACCCAGCAATCCCTCTTCTAGGTATCTACCAAAAAAATATGAAAATATTTATCCATAAAGATATATGTGCTCCACTGTTCATTGCAGCTTTATTTACGGTGGCCAAGACATGAAAACAATCAAAGTGTCCTTCCATAGATGAATGGATAAAGAAATTGTGGTATATATACACAATGGAATACTATTCAGCCATAGGAATAGATAAAATAGTAGCATTTGTGACAATGGATGGATCTTGAGATTATAAGGCTAAGCGAAATCAGTCAGAGAGAAAAAGTCGAGAACCATATGATTTCACTGATATGTGGTATATAAAACTGAAAACAACAAAAGAACAAGAAAAACAAATGAAGAAACAAAACTCATAGACATAGACAACAGTTTAGTGGTTAACAGAGGGTGGGGTGGGGGGGTTCTAGAAGAGTGTAAATGGGGTGAAATATATGGTGATGGAAGGAGAGCTGAGTCTGGGTGGTGAACACATAATGTGAGATATAGATGATGTATTACAGAATTGTACACCTGAAATCTATATAACTTTACTAACACTTGTCATCCCAATAAACTTTAATTAAAGAAAAAATATTAGCAAACTGAATACAGCAATACAGTAAAAAGATTATACTCCATGACTAGTGGGATTTATTACTAGGATGTAAGGTTGTTTCAATATGTGCAAATCAACTAATATGATATACCACATAAACAAAATGAAAGTAAAAAGCCTATGATCACATGAATAGATGAAGAAAAATGATTTGAACAAATCAAGCATCCATTTATGATACAAATTCTCAACAAAGTGGGAATTAAAGTAATGTACATCAACATAACAAAGTCCATATACTGCAAACCAACAGCTAACCTCATATTCGAGTGCAAAGAGCTAAAACATTGTCTTTAAGATTAGGAACAAGACAAGGATGTGCACTTTCACCACTTTTATTCAACATAGCATTGGAAATCCTAGCCACAGCAATCAGACAAGTAAAATAAATATATGGCATCCAAATTAGAAAGGTAGAAGTAAAACTGTTATTGCTTGCAAATAACATGATACTTTATATAGAGAACATGACAAATTCCACCTAAAAACTGTAAGAACTGATAAATGATTTTAGTAAAATAGCTGGATACAAAATTAACATTCAGAAACCAGTTGTATTATATATATATATATATATATATATATATATATATATATATATATATATATATATATATATATACAACTATGAGAAATACAACTATGAGAAATACAACTATGAACTACGAGAAAGAGAAAGTAAGGAAACAATCCCATTTACAACAGAAAAAAAAATATCTAGGAATAAATTTAATCAAGGAAGCAAAAGACCTGTACTCAGAAAATTATAAGACACTGAAGAGAGAAATTAAAGAAGATACAAATAAATGGAAGAATATACCGTGCTCATAGACAAGAAAAATTAACATCGTTAAAATGTTGGTACTACCCAAAACAATCTACATTCAAACCAATCCTTCTCAAAATACCAATGGCATTTTTCACAGAACTATAGCAAATAATCCAACAATTGATATGGAACCACAAAAGATCCCAAATAGGCACAGACATCCTGAGAAAGAACAAAATTGGAGGCATGAATCCGCCTGATATCAAACTATACTATAAGGTTATAATAATCAAAACAGCATGGTACTGGTATAAAAACTGACACATAGATCAGTGGAACAGACTGGAGATCCCAGAAATAAACCCACACCTATATGGTCATTAAATTTATGACAAAAGAGGAGAGAACTTACAACGGTTTAAAGACAGTGAATGATGTTGAGAAAACTGGACACATACATGTAAAAAAAAAAAGGAAAGAAAGAAACTGAACCAATTTCTTACACCATATACAAGAATAAAGTCAAAATGGATTAAAGACTTAAATGTAAGACCTGAAACAATAAAATTCCTAGAAGAAAACATAGGCAGTAAACTCTCTGACATTGCTTTAATTGATATTTTTTTCTGGTATATATTCTCCAGCAAAGGAAACAAAAGAAAAAATAAACAAATGGGACTATATCAAATTTAAAAGTTTTTCTCAGCAAAGAGAATGATCAACAAAATGAAAAGAGCCTAATGAATGGGAGAATATATTCACTAATGATACATCTGATAAAGGGTTAATATCCCAAATTTATGAAGAACTCATATAACACAACACCAAAAAAGCAAACAATCCTATTAAAAATGGGCAGAGGACTTGAATAGACATTTCTTCAAAGAAGACATATAGATAGCCAATAGATATATGAAAAGATGTTCAACATCGCTAATCATCAGAAAAAATGCAAATTAAAACCACAATGAGATATTACCTCATACATGTCAGAACGGCTATCATGAATAAATAAAACATCATCAAGTGTTGGTGAGGATGTGGAGAAAAGGGAACTTTCATGCACTGTCAGTGGAATTTTAAGTTGGCACAACCACTATTGAAAACGGTTTGGAGATTTTCCTAAAAAAATTAATATTGGACTACCTTATGACCGAGCAATCCCACTCCTGGGTATTTATCCAAAGAAATCCAAAACACTAATTTGAAAAAAATATATGCACCCCTATGTTTGCTGCAGTGCTATTCACAATAGTTAAGATATGGAAGCAACCTATGTGCTCATCAGTAGATGACTGGATAAAGAAAAAGTGGTACATATATACAATGGAGTGTTACTCTGCCACAAAAAGAATGAAGTCTTACCATTTGTTGCAGCATAAATGGATCTAGAGTGTGTTATACTAAGTGAAATAAGTCAGAGTAAAACAAATACCATATGATCTCACTTATATGTGGAATCTAAAGAACAGTATAAACAAACAGACAAAACAGAAACAGACTCATTGATACAGAGAAGAAACTGATGTTTACCAGAGAGGATGCATTTGGGGAGATGGGTGAAAGAGGTGAAGGGATTAATACAAATTGATACTTACAAAATAGTCACAGGGATGTAAAGTACAGCATAGAGAATATAGTCAGTAATGTAACAACCATGATTAGTGCCAGGGGTGTATTAGACTAATCAAGGGATCACTACATAAATTGTATAAATGTCTAACCAATATGCTGTACATCTGAAATTAATATTGAAAGCCAACTATAACTGAAAAAAATGTATAATTAAAAAATGAAAACAACCCCATGTATAATACCATCAAAAAGAATAAAAGACTTCAGAATAAACTTAACAAAAGAGATGAAAGATCTGTACAGCGAAAACTATAACATATTGAATAAAGTTAAGGAAGGCACACATAAATGAAAAGCTATCCCACGTTCATGGGTTGGAACAACTAACATTGTTAAAATATAAATTCTACCAACAGTGATCTACAGATTAAATGCACAGCTGACTTGGCTGGGAAGAACCCAAGGTGCCAACTTCTTTACATCATCCCAAATCTGCGTTCATCCGACACCAGCGGCCTCCACCATGCAGTTTTACCCCAACAAGACCAAAAGCATATACCTGAGGTGCACTGATGGGGAAGTTGGTGCCACGTCTGCCCTGGCCCCGAAGATTGGCACGCTGGGTCTGTCTCCAAATAGGCTGGTGATGACTTCGAAGGGTCTGAGGATTACAGTGAAACTGACCGTTCAGAACAGACAGGCCCAGATTTAAGTGGTATCTTCTGCCTCTGCCCTGATCATCAAAGTCCTCAAAGAACCGCCAGGAGACAGAAAGAAGCAAAAGACATTAAGCATAGTGGAAATACCACTTTTGATGAGATTGTTAACATTGCCTGATTGATACGGCACCAGTCTTTAGCTAGAGAACTCTCTGGAAACATTGAAGTGATCTTGGAGATTGCCCAGTCTTGGGCTGTAATGTACCGCCACCCTCATGACATCACAGATGACATCAACAATGGTGCAGTGGAATGCCCAGCTAGTTAAGAACTACAAAAGAAAATATTTCAATTAAAGATCATTTGACAATGAAGGAGAAGGAGAAGAAAAAAGAAGAAGATAGCTGAAAATATTACACTTTATGATATCCTGTTATCAAATTTAATTACAAAGCTATAGTAATCCACACTCTCTGGTACTAGCATCTAAACAGACACAACAGCAATGGAATAGTATAAAGAGCCCAGAAAGAAACCTACACATATGTGGTTAATTTTCAACAGAAGTGTCAATAACATCTATGGGGGAAAGGGTAGCCTCTTCAATAAATTGGATATTTAGTTTGGAAAACTAAATATCCACATTTTTAAAAAACTGAATATGGACCTTCATCTTAAAACATGCACAAAAATCAACTCAAAGTGGATTAAAGACCTAAACATAAGACCTGAAACTATAAACCTCCTAGAAGTAAAGATAGAGAAAAAGCTTCTTGACATTTGTCTTGCCTATGATTTGATGCCAAAGCACAGGAAATAAAAGCTAAAATAATCAAGTAGGACTACATCAATCTAAAAAGACTGCACAAGAAAGGAAACAATAAAAAGAAAAGTAAAGGCAACCAGGCAACCTATGGATGGGAGCAAATATTTGCAAACCATATATCTCTTAAAGGATTAATATTCACAATATATAAGGAACTCACATAACTCAATAGCTAAAAAAAACATCAATTGGGCTGAGGAACTGAATAGACATTTTTCAAAAGAAGACATACAAATGGCCAACATGTGCATGAAAAGATGCTCAACATCACTAGTCATTAGGGAAATGTGATTCAAAACCACAATGAGATTATCACCTCACACCTCTTATATTGACTATTATCAAAAAGTCAAAAGATGAATAGTGTAGCCAAGGATGTGGAGAAATAGGAACATTTTCTACTGTTGGTGGAAATGTAAACTGTGTAGCTATTATGGTAAACAATATAAAGATTCCTCAAAAAATAAAAATAAAAATACCATATTGTCCAGCATTCCCATTTCTGTGTGTATATCCAAAGAAAGTAAAATCTATACCCCGAAGAGATACCTGCACTCCTGGTATTCACTACAGGATCTTTCACAGTTGCCAAGATATGAAAACAACCTGTGTCCATTGACAGATGAATGGATATAAATAAATGTGACACACACACACAGGGAGAATCACAAAATGGAATATTACTCAGCATTTAAGAAGAAGAAAACCCTGCCGTTTATGACAAGATGTAAGAACCTGGTGGACATTGTAAGTGAAATAAGCCACAAATAGAAAGACAAATATCTCATGAATCTTATATTTGGATTTTTTTTTTTTAAAGTCCAACTTATCATAATATAGAGCAGAATAGTGTCTACCAAAGGTTGGGGAGTGGGGAAAAAGAGTAGATATTGATCAAAGGTACAAACTTGAGTTATAAAATGAATAAGTTCTGGAGATCATGATGGGGAACATGATGGGGACTATAGTTTATAATAATATATTGCATATTTCAAATTGGCTAAGAGAATAGATCTCAAGCGTTCTCACTATACACACACACACAAAACAGTAATTGTGTGAGGTGACAGATATCTTGATTACCTTGACTGTAGTAATCATTTCACAATGTACACATATTTCAAAATATCACCTTATACTCCTTAAATATACTCAATTTTTATTTGTCAATCATACTTAAATAAAGGGGAAAAAAACCCACAAAACAAAGTGGAGCATTGAAGTCTCATATTGTCGTTGCTCTAGAGTACTCTATTCCTTTAATTCTGTCAGTGATTGCTTCATACATTTAGGAGCTGTGATGTTTTGTTCCTTTACCTTTTTTGCTATAAAGGGTGTGGGTTCGGTTATTTCTGTAGACTGGAACTGGTTTTAGCTTTGATACTATTAGAAGTCCATGTAAAAAGGGAAATATATTATTTATATAGGCTCTTTGTTGTAGTAAATGATTATGCATTCACTGCATAAATTAAAAAAAAGCATTAATTATGTGTAACCATATAAAAAAGGTATTGTAAAACATAATTAATTCTGTCTTTAACTCTGAAATTGCAAAAAGTACAATGACATTATTCAAAGGGATCATTCTTTCACTGACACTATAAAAGTTGAAGAAGAATGTTTAACTCCAATAATTAACTTCTTATCCCAGGGACAATCTCAATCACTGCACTATCAGCAATGTTTCTTAAACTATCTTATAAAATAAAACAAGAGAGGCTTTCTTTCTTCTTTTCTATAGGTCATACATCTATTTCATCCAAAAGACTCACCAAGTTCCTTAAGTATAAATACAAGGAGGAGGCAGAAATAAGCTTCACTTCATACTATTTAAAATCGAAGTATCACAAGGCTTCTCTTATATACTTTGTATTGGTAGCGTTAATAAAGTACAGAAATCTATATCAAGATTATACAGTTTGTTCCATATCCAATTCTTATTTATGGAGTCAAAGATGTATCAATCCTATGGACAGCTTTATATTGTTCTGAGATTTATTTGGTAAGTAGGATTCTTGTCATCTATACTTGTCTTGTTTTTTTTTTTTTTTTTCACATTAGATTTTTTAAAAACTCACTTTATGTGAATAATTCTTCTCTTCTTTTAAATGATAGATATTAAAAACTGTATGGAGATTGAGTCTACATATCCTTAGGAAAAAGTGTCTAGAAACTTTTTTAAGTGGCAGGGATTTAATTTTAATTCTTTAACCTGTATTTAGTTTTCAAAATTTTGTACTTCATAGTTCCTAAATAATGACTCATCAGACTTTTATATTTCAATTGTATAATTTCTAACAAAGCTAAATTATTGACGTCACTGTGTTTTTAAAATTAGTATTGACATATTTGCCCACATGGCACTATTAGAAAAGGTCATCAAAAGATCAACATTTTCTGCTAGAATATCATATGAGTAAAGGACATAAAAGAGTTTTAATTGAAGCTCTAAGATATTACACAAGGTATAATCAAACAGCAAAATGAACTTGTCAGTTGACTCTGACATGAATGAAATTATTATTCTTGTTCCAACTATAGAAAGAAGGAAAAGAAAGGCATTCAAGAAAGATTTAATTTTAACAATAGAGACTGAAAATCTTGCATCACTTGTAACTTTAATAAAGGATACAAAATCCCAGGATGAAATATGATTTGAAGTGGTACTATTGTATAGAACTGTTCTTCCTGAGGCTTGGCTATCAATTGATTGTGTGGTATAGAAAAATCATAGCGTTCTTTCATTTTGTTAAAGTGTTCAGACCTATTATTTGCCATGAAAACTTGCTGTTATCTTTACTGACATTTGCAATAATTCATTTTCTGAAGGCCTTTGAGTAATATTGATTTCATATTTTGTTGAGAAAGTTTATAATTTTATTAATTTAAACCAGTTATTTATTCCTTCAGGAGTAAATATGAAGGTAGGCTGTTGGGATTACCAAGAATTCTCAACCAATTTAAATTTACATATTAAACTAAATAGTATCATAAGTCAGTGAGGTTTAATTTATCCATAGTTGTGATTATGAAAGATTATGAATTGACATAAACCTTGAAATTACTACTGATTCCAAATGATCCCTTAATGTCCCCAGAGATAATATGAGTTACTACTTCTGGAAGATGATTTCTAAACTAGAAATCCTGCTTTTTTTATTCCTAGTTGAGAGCTAGTAAGAAGAGTTTCAAATGCAACTTAATTTCAGATCTGACCATAGCTTATCCCTCCATGGTTTGGTTTTTTTTAACACATATTCTTTCTTGTGAAGGATTAAGGATAAAAGCTAGTGATTTAACTCAAAGGTTTTTTGGTAAAGTGGAGAAAGTAGAGAGTAAAGGTATCTGTAACTCCAGGAGAGCAGATGCAAACCAGCCTAACACAGTCAAATGAACAAACTTTCCTGAATTTAAGAATAACCTGGGGCTCTTTTTAAAAATACAGATTCCCACACTAGCCTCTCCACTAGAGATTTTGATGCAGCTGGTTTAAGGTTGAGCCCAAGAGTCAGTGCTTTAAATAAACACTGGTGATTTTTGAAAATCAGGCAAATTTGAGAAATACTCTCTCAGCAAAGTGAGCATTGCACTATAGAAACAGAATGGGACTTTGGAGTCTGTCAAACACTGATTTCAATGTCAAATCTATTATTCAGTATTTAGAAGAGTGGGAAAATTACTTGACTTCTCTAATCTTCAATGTTCACATCTATAAAATGAGGATAAATGGACCTATGTCTCAAGATGTGTGCATATGTGTGTGTGAAGATTAAAATGTCTTAGGACATGTAAAAGTGTTGTGCGGGGTGTCATGCGGGGTCTCTGTTCCTGCTCCCACATAAGAACGCAGGACATGGTGAGGCCAAAAAGGAACACCCACGGAGCCATAGGTAGGGAAGTCATACCAGTATGGTCTCACCGGAGGCTGGGTTTACATGACGTGCGACCTGCTGTCCGCTTTGCTGTCAACCGACCAACTCTCCTCAACTCTCCTCGACTCTCCTTACTCTCCTTCAGTCTCCTCCTCCACTCTCCTCGGCTCCCCTCCGTAGCCAAGGCAGTTATATCAGTGATCAATGGCTTAATGGCTACAGCTGATGGCCAACCAGCCACAGCTGACGGCCATCCACTATCTGAGCCAGCACCTCTCCACATGAGGCCAAGAGCCTGGAAACTGCTTTCTGGGGCTCTGTCCCCACACTCCACCCCTACAGGTTCTCGCCTCATAATCTACCTGACAAGCGTCTTCTGCGCGGGTCCCTGTGCCATATTAGCCTATTGACACCTATGGATGAAAAGAAACGGTAGTCTTAGGAACCAACAATGGCAAATCCCTTCCATCTGGGAGGATACACGCTAGCTTTTTGTCCTGGGAAAGGAGGGTTGCTGCCACTGGCACCTTTCCCGGTTTGTGGTACCAGACCTTTATGGCAGTGCTTGGGGTCCCTTGCATAGTTTCAACATGTAACAGAACAGGGGACCCCATAATAGGCCATAGAGAGAGCATATTGTTTCTCCACAAAATCACCCCAATATCGGGACCTCCGTATACTACAGTCACTTCAGTGGCCACTCAGCCACGACCCCTGGCGTCACTTGCAAAGCATGAGTCAAACCGGCCCCCCATGGGGCTATCAGGCCCAACCATGGAGAGTGGGGGCTTTTGACCTGCCAGGGCCAAGTCCATTGCTGCCGTTCCCCTGCTTTCAAGCATGTGGGTGCTGGCAGCAAAATGTTTCCATTCCTGCCGTAGCCTGCCTTTAACAGAGTCTCACTGGTGGTAACTTGTAATTGAATGGGAGCGGCCGTTCGATGTAGCAGAGCTTCTACTGGTGCCAGTCCTCCCTTCCGTGGTCTCTCATTCAGGACTCTCAGGACATCCCATAGACGCGAGGCCCAGTCACGCATCGTGGGAGGGTGTTTTGACACCCGGAAACCTTGCTTCAAAAGGCCATTGTAGCGTTCAATCATGCCAGCTGCTTGTGGGTTATATGGAGCATGAAACAACCATTGCACGTCCATCCTTGCAGCCCAGCTCTGCACTTCTTGCCCTGTAAAATGGGTACCCCTGTCACTTTCAATGACTTGGGGGTGCCCATAAAGGGCGCACAGCCGTGTAAGAGCGACCACTGTATGCCGCTGATCCGCAGCAGGACACGGCCAAGCAAACATCAACCCCGTAGCAGTGGCCACTGCTGTGAATGCGTATATCGCATTGCGGGCCTTAGGCAGGGGTCCAACATAATCCATTTGCCAGCGAGAGAGGGGCACCCTCCCTCGCGTAATCTGCTGTGTCTCCCAGGGGAGCCTCTGCCTTTGGGGACTGTCCTGGACACAGACTGCACAGTCATTGCAGGCATGTGTTATCTCCTGCCATTTCAAAGGCAGACCCCAGCGTCTGCTCACCTGCCACATGGTTCGGCTTCCAGCGTGCTGCAATTTCCTGTGCAGCCAATGGGCCACATCAGTGGCAGGAGCCCGTTCTAACCATCGGACCCGTGCTAGGGCATCTGCTTCATCATTACCTGGGTCACTAAGGGGGAGTGACCTGTGACATGCATTAGGGTCACCTCCTTTCTCTGCCCTAGGTCCCAAAGGTCCTGCCACATGGCTTGACCCCACAGTGGATGGTGTCCTACCAACCAGTTTTGGTGTTTCCATGTAGGGAGCAACAGCGTTAGGCCCCGGAACACCGCCCAGCTGTCAGTACAGATAACCAGGGGCCCAGGGTCATGGCTGATTACCATCCACACAGCCCGTAATTCAGCCCACTGGCTACTCTGGCCTATATTTGGGTCTGCTAAGATATTGGCGGGCATTTGTACCCCATTTAGCACAAATGGCAAGGCCCTTGTACAATGTGATAAAAAGGGGGCCTCATGGGATTGGACAGAGGCTATAGAGCAAGCCTTCGTTGCCACAAAACGGGCAGTGCAGCAGGCACAGGCTCTGCAAGTAGTGGACCCCGGCGCCCATTTGAACTTGATGTTCACGTTACCCAAGAGGGGTACGGATGGGGCCTCTGGCAACTGCAGGAGCATCTCCGGTTGCCAGTGGGATTTTGGTCCCAATTATGGAAAGGAGCTGAGGTCTGCTACTCTCTAATAGAGAAACAGCTGGCCGCTGTGTACGCAGCCCTAGTGGCCACAGAAGCCATCACAGGAACGGGGAAAGGCTTGTATCTTATCAATAATCGCCTCGGGTATAACCTTTGTCTTACCCTACCACACAACACCCAAAAACTTGACGGATAAGCCAGGGCCTTGGACCTTTTCCTCATTCACCGCCCAGCCACGTGACTTCAGGTGGCGGAGAAGAGAGGGAGCTGCTTGCTCTAAATCAGAAAGAGAATCTGATGTTAATAGAATATCATCGACATAATGAAACAAGGCCACAGAGGACGGGTGATCCCACTGTGCCAAATCCTGGGCCACGAGCCCATGGCAGATAGTGGGGCTGTGCAAGTATCCTTGTGGAAGAACTTGAAAAGTCCACTGTCGCCCGTCCCAAGTAAAACCAAACTGCTCTTGACACTTGGGTGCAATGTCAATGGAGAAAAAAGCATTGGCCAAGTCCACTATATAGTGATGTGTCCCCAGGCGGACAGTCAGACGATCCATTAAATCAGGTATTGAAGGCACTATAGCGTGCAAGGGTGGTGTCACTTTGTTTAACTCCCTGTAGTCCACAGTCATTCACCAGGTCCCATCTGGCTTTTTGACAGGCCATACTGGGGAGTTAAATGGACTGTGCGTTGGCCTCACAATATGTGCCTTCTCCAATTCCAATATTGTGCGACAAATCTCCTCCTGCCCTTCTGGTAGGCGGTACTGCTCTCTGGAGCTCTGTCCCCACAAAGAATCTTAAGAAACACTAATCTCCTTAACCCTATACTTTATTCACAAATATATATTAGCATCATTGATGATATCATAGTGCTTTTTTTAATTTTAAAAAAGTACCTTAATACTTTTCACCTGCTTTTTCAGAAATGAAAATTTCATTGATCCTTTCTTTCATCTATGTTCCAAGTAATGGGGGTGCAGACTGTGGATGAAAAAGGGGCCACATGTTAAACCTGACAAGGTCAGAAAGCTGAAAATAACCACATAATTATGGTGTGAACATAAAAATTCCTAACTGAGGGTGCTGTGGGGACAGAGCCCCAGAGATCAGTTTCCAGGCTCTCACCCTCACGTGGAAAGGTGCTGGCTCAGGTAGTAAATGACCATCAACTGTGATTGGATGGCCATCAGCTGTGGCTAGTTGGCCGTCAGCTGTAACCAGTGAGCCATCGGCCACTAATATAACCGCTGTGGCTACGCTAGCAGAAAATGGGGTCTAGCAAGAAGATGGTGACTGAGCCTGCAAGCGCGGATTCCAGAGAAGCGGATGCCGCCAGTGAGAATATAGTGGTATGACTTCCCAATCTATGGCTCCCTGCGTGTTCCTGTTTGACCTCACCATGTCCTGCGTTCTTATGTGGGGTGCGGGAGCAGAGACCTCGCCTGTCGCCCCACATGGCAGGTGCCATGGTGGTTTGTAGCTTACTTGACAAAGGTCAATCTTTACCTTAAGTGAGTCTATCTGTTTGTCTTTTTGCATCTAAGATAATTACCCTTAGAAGCTAAGACCTCCTAAGGGGCACAACCCGCCACACCAGGAGAGGAAATTACAAAATCCCTCATTGTTATCTTGTCCTCTATGTGCTGTAAAATGTTATTAACTATCCTGTACCCATGAAAGTAAAAGAAGTGTGTGTCTCTCCATTTTACTTTTTATCCAATCACAGAGACTTCCCTGCTTTGCTTTCTCCCATTCCCTTAATCCACAACCAATGGATTTCATGTAACCCTCCTCCTTTGATTCTAATGTATAAAATAAGTTGCAAAATGGCCATTTTCCGGAGCATTTTCTCAATGTGTTTAGACTTTGCTTCCCGGCAATTGTCATTAGTCTGGCTCAAATAAACTCTTATAAGCTTTCTCCTAGGCTAGATATTTTTTCGTCAACAAGATAAACAAGTCACAGACCCTGTCCTCAAGCAACATTTTGGTAGAAAATGAAAACAATAAAACAACAAAAAATTAGTATACAGTGTGAGAGGTGATATAATATACTACAAAGTGTTGCAAGAACACAGAGGAAGAGGAAACACAAATAAAAAATCATCAAAAAGGGGAGGAAGTAGAACTAGAAGTACATATGACACTTTAATAATCAGTCACAATTGAGGGACTAAGAAAGAATATCACCCTAATTTGGACGAGTTCATATATATTTTATACTCAATGTAATACTGCTTTCTAAGAGCATGAACATTGGTTAATAAGCTTATGTGATTGGAACACTTAGATGAAAGTGAAAAATGAAATAATTTGTTTGGATACATACAATGGAAAATATCTGAATATTTATTATTCACTCAGTAAATATGTGCTAAGTACTCATAATGTAAATATCAAGTGTCCAGATGACATAACGTACATTTTATTTTGAATTTATGCAATTTTCTGTCATACAACAAATAAAATGTTTCTAGGTGAGAATTACAGGAGTTACAGATTTTTTTAAATCACTGTGGAACATTCTGTGGATAATATTTTATAAAATCATTTAAGTGTCATTACTTAAATTGTACTTTTCTAGGGTGTTTTTATTTTTGTTTGATTATTAAGGGCAATTCTCCCTTTACAAGCAAATCAGTCTTTTCCTTTTTATTAATAGTATAACTTCCAGGAAAGTTGACTGAGAAATACTGTGTCTTTAAAATTAGTATTGTGTTGCTTAATTTCAAAGTCATTTATGTCAACTGTCACGAAAACTACAGAGTATTTTATTTGTAATTATTCTTTCATTCTACCCCTCCCCATAGTCCCTCAAAGCCAGCTTGAAACTTAGTTGGAAAACTCCACTTAAATAGGTTGCATTTTACCAGGAACATCACATACTACAGAGACACTCTATTAGTTCACAGATATTGAAGCAGCACAAGACAGTAGCTGTCAAAGTAACTCTCCCTAACCACCTGCTATTTGCATGGAAAACACGCCTCCCTGTTGAGACTACAAAAGTGAACACATTTTTGAGGGAAAAAGTACTGGTGTTAGCAATGACAAAACTATTCTTTTTTTTTTTTCTTTTCGTAATACAAATTACTAAATTTGTCTTTATGTAACAACAATAGCAGGGAGTTTTAAAAGACGTAGAACAACTAGTAAGAAAACATTTTTGCAAAATACAATATGAAAAAACACAACACAACATCTCAGTTCTTATCACCAATAAAACACTTGAAACAACATAGTTAGTAGTTTAGCATAATGCCTTTTAAAGAATAGAAAGAGTTGATACTTGATATGTTGACCCTATTACTTTAATATGTAGTATAGAAAACCCCCTCATTGCCTTAATTTAAATACTGAATTACTTTAATTATTGCCTGAAGAAAACATTTATAATAGATTCTCACACTAGATCAGGACGTTATTCTATAAGCATGTCTTTATATATGACCACAAGAACCGTTGTTAATAAACTTATTTTTACTATTTTAAAGATCAGTTCCACTGAAATGAACTGAAACATAAGAAGTTGATGTGAAACCATTGTCTTAACTAACTTTTTTTATGTTTGATTTTTTTAAACAATTAAGACTACCTGTTTGATTAAAAACAGTTCTCTAGTTTATTGTTCAGTGACCCTGTTGAAATGTGATTATCTAGCCATCATCTATCACAGATTCTCTCTAGAAATACATTTCCATTAAACTAGTCAAATTGAAATTGAAGTTGTTATCTGTGTGTCAGTGCATGTGTGTGAGAGAAAAAGAGACAGAGAAAAGTGGAGTATTGGAGAGCGGAGAATGAATGAGCAAAGTCTTTTATTCATATAATGTATTAATAAAATGTATGTGGGATCTAAGTGTATATCTTATATTGTGATATGTAGAAATTCACACTCTTTACATAAATGCATTGGTGCAACATGATAGTTTAAACCCAATAATTAAGAACTTGGTAAGAAATTGATAAATTGGACTGCTTTTTAAGGCATAGCATTACAAAAATATATGATTACCTTATTTTATAATATTGAATATATAAATGATTACAATACCCCTCCTGAAGAAATTTACCTATAGCTACTGTGATTAGTATAAAATAACTACAGTATCCTAGACTGAGTAGGATAGAACCATTTTATCTTTTTGGTGGCAATCCTACATGCTCTCTGAGTGACTGAAATAGCCAAAACAGTAGTAAAAACAATACTCACGGCTAAATTAAGATAAATGATGTGTTGACTAGGAATGAAACAGAAAAGACAGGAAACATATGTATTTTCAAACATTAAGTGGACCTGTACCCAGATAGATCTACTTGTTATATCAGTTGTGTTAAATGCAATTATTTCAACTTACTCCTAATAAGATTTTGTATAATCAGCTTCCAGCATGTTTCCATTGTATATCCAAAGTGTTTTACAAATATAAACACATCAAGTATCTGTGTCTCTGTTAAATAAATGAGGAGATGCAAGATACACTATCTCCTCAAGCACATGCAGGTTAGGCACATTTTCCTGGATTGCAAGACAAAATGCTAAATTCCCTTTCAGAAAAAAGAATCATGTGCCCCTTTTCTTGTTTCTTCTATTGGAATTTCTTTTAAGTACATTTAATAATTTTCATTTACATTTCCTTTATGATAAAAATTGAGGATAAATGAAAAGTACCCGGAAAGTGTTAATATATTTTACCAGTTTTACTTTGTTTCTCTAAAGGAAAATGCATTCCAATGATGCATAATATGCATAGATTCCCCTTTCCTACTTTGTGGGAATCTTCAAGAAACCATTTTAACTTTTTTGATAATTTCACCTTCAAAGAGGTGGAAGCAAATAATTATTTATAGCATCGTTAATAAGAAGTTACAACGAATAATTTTATTTTCGTTAGACAAATAACAGTTCACCCTATATGCTGTTACATACTGTTGAGGTTGGAACCCAATGATCCATGTTCAGGTGCTGTTTAACATTTACAGAATAATCAACCTAGAGAACCACCTGAAGTCTGGCTGAAAAAAAGTTTTATAACTAAGGATATAAAGAAGCCACATTGACACTGGTAGGAGTGGCAGAGACATGAAACAGCCCTGCCCCAAACCTCCCTGTGGCAGTTGAGAATTGGCAGGGATACCTTGGCCGTGGAGGTTCCTATCCCCCAGAGGAATGAGAGATCCGAGGCCCACACTGGCCTCGCAACCCCAGAGTACTGCTGGCAGGAAGTGGAGCTCCCACAACATTTGGCTGTAAAAAACAGCAGGGATTCCAACAATCCAGGTGGGATGGAAGGCAGCAGGAAACCCAGACGTCCTCTTAAATGGCCTACACACAGACTCGCTCACTCACAGGCACTCACCTTGGGCTCCAATGGAGGGAAAGTAACTTGGGTGTCCGAGACACATGGGTGGCAGACTGAGTTGTATTCCTTTGGGTTGAAGACTGGAGGACAGTAGCCATTTCCCTGTGAGGAGGTCCTCCTCCTGTGCAGTCTGAAGAAAGGCACCATCTTTCCTGTGTTGAGCCCACCCCCACATGGCCAAATCGGAATCTGATTGGTCTGGTGTGCTCTGCAGCTCCTCCTTGCTGACTCACTGGGACCCCACCCAACTGAATTCCCCCAACATTGGAGACACTTTCTCCAAGAGCAGCCAGCCCTGCCCAAATTACCTCTTTCTTGGAAAACTATCAGAGTTTGACAGACCTCCAGATGGGCAGTAACTGGCCTCAGTGTGCTCTGAAACTTTTCCTGAGTAGCTTCAGACTCAGCATTGGCACCAAACCAGAATTTACATTAACCTGATGACCACAACTCTCCCCACTCTAGTGACTCCCTGAGACCCTGGCTCACCCAACTTGTGTACCACATGAGGCTTTATTAGTGGTTGAACCTTAAGGGAGCTGACAGGTGGCAGCAGGCCTCAGGGTGTCCTGGTATTTTATGAAGCTACCCCAAGCCCGGTACTGGTGGCAGGCATCCTTGGTTTGCAGTGTGGCCTCTCCCATGTGCTTCTAGGGTTAGCATAGGCAGCAAAAAAAGAAAAAAAAAAACACAGATTGCTTTGTAGCTCTTACCAGGTAGTCCCTGGCTGGTCACAGGCAGTGGGTGACTTGGGCCTGCACTGGAGCCCCTCACAAGAAGCCCCGGAACCAAAATACTTGGAGGGTGGCTGCAGACCACAGCAAAGTACCACCCAATTAACCCCAAAAGTGGCACAGCCAAAGGGCAGTCTCAACAGGCACCAGAGCTCGCTGGGGCAAATCTCACTCAGTGGGGTAAGCCCCCGCACAGCAGCCCATAAGCTGTGCACATTGCAAAACCCCACAGCCAATCAGTCTGAGGATCAATTCCACCCACTAAAGTGACAATAGCAACTGAGGCTAAACTATAACAGGAAGGCACACACATCCAACACAAAGGACACTCCTGGACCACCCACCAGAGGTGACCAAAGCCACTGTGCCACTGGGCCTCACACATCACCTGGCCAAGACTGGGTGACATAGCTGATCTGCATAATACATAGAAACAAACACAGAAAGGCAGCCAAAATGAACAAAGGAATGCATCCCAAATGAAAAAATAGGAGAAAACTCCAGAAAAAGAACTAAACAAAATGGAGGCAAGCAACTTACCATACACAAAGTTCAAAACAATTGTTATAAGGATGGTCCAGAAAGATAGTGAGAACTTCACCAAAGAGATAGCAAGCATAAAAAAGGATATAGAAACCATGAAAAAGAACAAGTCAGAAGTGAAAAATACAATAACTGAAATGAAGAATGCACTAGAAGGAATCACCAGCAGACTAGATGAAGCAGAGGATCAAATCAACAATTTGGAAGACAAGGTAGCAGAAAACACCCAATTGGAACAGCGAAAAGAAAAAAAGAATCCCCCCAAATGAGGAGAGTTTAAGAGACCTCTGGGACAACATGAAGCATAACAACATTTGCATCACAGGGCTACCAGAAAGCGAAGAGTGAAAGCAAGAGATTGAGAACCTATTTGAAGAATAATGACTGAAAACTTTCCTAACATGGCAAAGGAAATAGACATACAAATCCAGGATGCACAGAGTCTCAAATAAGGTAAAACAAAATAGACCCACACCGAGACACATTACAATTAAAATGGCAAAGGTTATAGACAAAGAGAGAATCCTCAAAACAGAAAGAGAAAGGCAACAAGTAACTTATAAGGTAGCTCTCATAAGATTGTCTGCTGATTTCTCAACAGAAACATTGCAGGACAGAAGGGATTGGGACAAAATATTCAATGTGATAAAAAAACAAGCACCTACAACCAAGACTACTCAACCCAGCAAAGTTGTCATTTAGAATTGAAGGACAGATAAAGAGCTTCCCAGACAATAAAAAGCTAAAGGAGTTAATCATCATCAAACCAGTATTATAAGGAATGTTAGAGGGGCTTCTTAAAATGGAATATATAAATTAAGAATAATAAAATGGCAATAGCTACATGTCTATCAAAAATTACTCTCAGTGTAAATAGATTAAATGTTTTTCTCAAAAGACATAGGAGGGCTGAATGGATAAGAAAATAAGACCCTTACATATGCTGCCTACAAGAGACTCACTTCAGATTAAAAGACATACAGAGATGGAAAGTAAAGTGATGGAAAAAAGATATTTAATGAAAATGGAAATGAAAAAAAGAAACAAAGAAAAAACTAGGGTAGCAATACTTATACTGGGCAAAATAGCCTTTAAAACTAGGCTGTAACAACGGACAAAGAACGACCCAGTAATTCCACTTCAGGGTATTTATTTGAAGAAACCCACATGCCTCTTTGAGGGGACCTGTGCATCCATATGTTCATTGCAGTATTGTTTACAATGTCCAAGACGTTGAAGCAGCTTGAGTGTCTGTCAATGGAAGAATGGATAAAGAGGAGATGGTACTGATATACAATGGAATATTGCGCAGCCAGGGAAATAAATGTATTCTTGCCATCTCAGTGGAATGGATGGACCTGGAAGGAACTGTGTTGAGTGAAGTGTCAGACAGAAAAAGACAGATGCAATGAGATTTGCTTATCCTCGTATGTGGAATCTAAAGATCAAAATGAGCAAACAAAACAGAAACAAACTTATAGACACAGAGAATATTTTGATGGTTGCCAGATGGGTAGTTGGTTGGGGATGAGTGAAAAAAGGGAAGAAATTAAGAAGTACAAGTTGGTTGTTACACAGTAATCATGGGGATGTAGGGTATAGCATAAAAAATATAGTCAATAATATTGTAATAACTATTTATGGTGTCAGATGGGTACTAGATTTGTTGGGGTGATTGATGGGAGGGGGTTGGGAGCAGGGTGTAAAAGATGAAGGGAGTAAGAAGTACAAATTGATAGTTACAAAATAGTCATGAGGATGTAAAACAAACCATAGAGAATATAGTCAATAATATGGTAATAACTATGTGTAGTGCCAGGTGAGTACTAGACTAGTCAGGGGGATCATTTCTTAAATAATACAAATGTCTAACCACTATGCTGTTCACCTGAAATTAATATAAAATAATATTGAATAGCAACTGTAACTGAAAATTTTAAAAACGGGTGAAAAAGTGAAGGGGAATAAGAGGTTCAAATCTTTAGGTACAAAACAATACATCATGGGTATGTAATGTACAGCTTAGGGAATTTAGTCAATGATATTGCTATAACATGTTACAATGTCAGATGGTTGCTGGATTTATGGTGATCACTTCCTTAGATATATAAATGTTGAATAACGATGGTGTATACCTGAAACTAATATAATTTGTATGTTAGCTATATTTTAATAAAAAATATTAAAATAAAGTAACCTAAAAAATAAAACTATTAAATAAGAAATTTCTCACTCTTTATATTACTCTTGACCAAATTGAGAGCGTTAGTTACATAGTTTAAGTATTTCTGGCCTTAAAGATTGTATTTTATACATCATGGCTTTTAAAAAAAAAACAAATAAAGATCAAATCAAAATGATTTCCAAAATAAAATCTGACTCAACAATGACAGAAGTGTAGGATAGAAAATGCACTGGGTAGGCTTTGTCTGGAGACCTATTTCTATGCTCAGCCTTGGCCAAACTACTTAAACATCTTCAGGTCTCAGCTTCCACATGATGCAATGGATGTGATGATCTCTAAAATCCAGCCGGTTTTGATAAAACTCTATATTCTTGTTCCAATGATCATTAAATATGGTGTCATTAGATTATTTATAAAACACATGTTTTTTTTTTTAATTAATTTAATTGGGGTGACAATTGTTAGTAAATTTACATAGATTTCAGGTGTACAATTCTGTATTACATCGTCTATAAATCCCATTGTGTGTTCACCACCCAGAGTCAGTTCTCCTTCCATCACCATATATTTGATCCCCTTTACCCTCATCACCCACCCTCCACCCCCTTACCCTCTGGTAACCACTAAATTATTGTCTGTGTCTATGAGTTTTTGTTTCTCATTTGTTTGTCTTGTTCTTTTTGGTTTATATACCACATATCAGTGAAATCATAGGGTTCTCTGCTTTTTCTGTCTGACTTATTTCACTTAGCATTATTCTCTCGAGATCCATCCATGTTGTCACAAATGCTCCTATATCATCTTTCCTTAACGCCGAATAGTATTCCATTGTGTATATGTACCACAACTTCTTTATCCATTCATCTATCGAAGGACATTTTGGTTGTTTCCATGTCTTGGCCACCGTAAACAAAGCTGCAATGAACATTGGCGTACACGTGTCTCTATAGAGAAATGCTTTTATATTTTTGGGGTAGATACCCAGGAGAGCGATTGCTGGGTCATATGGTAATTCTATTCGTAATTTCTTGAGGAACTTCCACACTGCCTTCCATAGCGGCTGCACCAGTCTGCATTCCCACCAACAGTGTATGAGAGTTCCTTTTTCTCCACAGCCTCTCCAACACTTGTTACTATTTGTTTTGTTGATGAAAGCCATTCTGACTGGGGTGAGGTGATATCTCATTGTGGTTTTCATTTGCATTTCTCTGATGATTAGCGATGTTGAGCATTTTTTCATATGTCTATTTGCCATTTGTATATCCTCTTTGGAGAAATGTCTCCTCAGGTCCTCTGTCCATTTTTCAATTGGGTTGTTTGTTTTTTTGTTGTTGAGTTTCATGAGTTCCTTGTATATTTTGGATATCAGCCCCTTATCAGAGGAACTGTTTGCGAAAATCTTCTCCCATTCAGATGGTTGCCTCATTATTTTGTCAATAGTTTCTTTTGCTGTGCAGAAGCTTTTCAGTTTCATATAATCCCATTCGTTTATTTTAGTTTTCACTTCCATTGCCTTTGGAGTCAGATTCATAAAATGCTCTTTGAACCCAAGTTCCATAAGTTTAGTACCTATGTTTTCTTCAATGCAGTTTATTGTGTCAGGTCTTATGCTTAAGTCTTTGATCCATTTTGAATTAATTTTGGTACATGGTGACAGATAGCAGTCCAGTTTCATTCTTTTGCACATAGCTATCCAATTCTGCCAGCACCATTTATTGAAGAGGCTGTCTTTCCTCCATTGTATGTTTTTAGCTTCTTTGTCAAAAATTATCTGTCCATATTTATGTGGTTTTATTTCTGGGTTCTCAATTCTATTCCATTGGTCTATGTGTCTGTTTTTCCGCCAATACCAAGCTGTTTTGATTATTGTAGCCCTGTAGTACAAGGAAAAATCAGGGAGTGTAATACCTCCAGTATTGTTTTTTTTTTTTTTTTTTAATATTGCTTTGGTATTCGGGGTCTTTTGTGGTTCCAAACAAATCTGATGATTTTTTGTTCTATTTCTTTAAAAAATGCCATTGGGATTTTAATGGGGATTGCATTAAATCTGTATATGGCTTTGGGTAATATGGCCATTTTAACTATGTTGATTCTTCCAATCCAAAAACACATGTTTTCTAAATTGGTCACATTTTACCGACCAATAACAGACTATCAAAGAGAGAAATTAAGAAAACAATCCGATGTACAATTGCATCAAATATAATAAAGTATCCAGAAATAAATTTACCTTGTAGGCAGAAGATCTGTAGTTGGAAAACCATAAGACTTTGAAGAAAGAAATTGAAGAAGACACAAATAAATGGAATGATATACAGTCCTCATAGATAGGAAGAATTAAAATCATTAAAATATTCATACTACCCAAAGAAATCTCCAGATTCAATGCAATTCCTATCAAAATGCCAATGACATTTTTCATAGAACTGGAATAAATAATCCTGAACTTTATATGGAACCACAAAAGACCTGAATAGCCAAAGCAATATTGATAATAAATAAAGTTGGTGGTATAATGCTACCTGATACCAAATTATACTAAAAGGCTATAGTAATCAAAACAGCATGGTACTAGCATAAAAACAGACACAGAAATCAATGGAACAAAATAGAGAGCCCAGAAATAAACCCATGCCTACATGGTCAATTAATTCATGAGAAAGGAGGCAAGAATATACAGTGGGGTAAAGACAGTCTCTTTAATAAATGATGCTGGGAAAACTGGACAGGTCTATGCAAAAAAAAAAAAAAATGACACTGGACCACTTTCTTACACCATATACAAAAATAAACTCAAAACGGACTAAAGATTTAAATGTAAGACCTGAAAACATAACACTCTTGAAAGAAAACATAGGCAGTAAACTCTGTGACATTGGTTTTATATATATACACACACAATGAAATACCACCTTATTCTTGTCAGAATGGCTATCATCAATAAATCAACAAACAACAAGTATTGGTGAGGATGTGAAGAAAAGGGAACACTCATGCACTGTTGGTGGGATTGCAGATTGGTGTAGCCACTACGGAAAACGGTATGGAAGTACCTCAAAACATTGAAAATGACCCAGCAATTCCACTCTTGGATATCTATCCAAAGGAATACAAGACACTAATTCAAAAATATATATGAACCCTTATGTTTATTGCAGCACTATTCACAATAGCCAAGATATGGAAACAAGTAAAATGCCCATCGATAGATGGTTGCATAAAGAAAATGTGGTACATTTATATAATGGAGTATTACTCGGCCATAAAAAAGAATGAAATCTTACCATTTGCAACAACCTGGATGAACCTAAAGAATATTATGCTGAATGAAACAAATCAGACTGAGAAAGACAAATACCATATAATTTCATTTATATGTGGAATCTAAAGAACAGAATAAATGAGCAAACTAAACAGAAATAAACTCAGAGATACAGAGAAAAAAACTGATAGTTGTTCAATGGGATGGGGCTGGGGATGGGGAGGTAAAAGGATTAGAAAGTGCAAATTAGTAGTCATAATATAGCCACGGGGATATGAAATATAGTATGGGGAATATAATCAATAATGTAAAGATTATGTAAGGTGCCAGATGGGCACTGTACTTATCAAGGAGATCTTAGACTGTGTAGATGCCTGACCAATACGCTATACACCTGAAGCTGAAGTAGAATAATACTGAATGTCAACTATAAATAAATATATATATATATATATATATAAAATATCCACAGGATGTGGAGTACAGCATAAGGAATAGAGCCAATGTTATCTTAACAGCTATATACGACGTCAGAGGGGTAGTAGATAGGGAGGGAGGTTATCATTTTGTGAGGGGTGTAAATGTCTAACTAGTACATTGCTTTATACATCTATAACTAATTTAAAGAAAGAAGAAGGAGAAGGGGAAGGGGAAGGAGAAGAGGAAGGGGAAAGGGAAGGGGAAGAGAAACAGGAAGAAGAAGAAGAAGAAGAAGAAGAAGAAGGAGGAGGAGGAGGAGGAGGAGGAGGAGGAGGAGGAGGAGGAGGAGGAGGAGGAGGAGAAGGAGAAGGAGAAGGAGAAGGAGAAGGAGAAGGAGAAGGAGAAGGAGAAGGAGAAGGAGAAGGAGAAGGAGAAGGAGAAGGAGAAGGAGAAGGAGAAGAAGCAAAGGCCCTACTGTATGTTGGTGGAAGAAAAAGGAAAGAAAATATACTACAGGATTTCTGCTTTTGTGTTACCGAACATAAGAGGAAGTTAAAACAGATATAAAATAGGAAGTATCATAAGTCTTCCACAATTGAGATATGTATTTTTAAGCTGAGTGACCTTCTGGCAAGCCTTTCAAAATAATCTACCGTGGACACTCATAACTTTGTCTCTTGGATGTGTATACACTAGAGAATAGAGTTGAGGCTGGCATAGTGTCAGCATCTAACCGAAGAGGCCAGGAAGCAAAAGAGTGACTAAATACATACTGAGTTCCAGGTTCTCCCAACCACACCCATTTGAATTCCTGCTTTGTGCTTGAGCTATGAGCCTCTGCCTGCCCAGCACCATACTCAGAGTTCTCATGAACCATGCTACTGAGTGTTGTTCTAATAGTGGCTCGGGAAGAATGTAGACTGGGGTGATAATGAAGTTATAGACTGACTTTTGCTTCTGAGTTTTCGCTTTTGTTCAGTTGCAACTTTACTTATAAATGATAAAGTCTAAGGTCCTAAGCAAGTGTATTTATTGAGTTTAATCTCATTCCATGGTAAGTAATGCATGGGTGTCAGTCCCAAGAAGAAAATTTGATCAACCACAAAGGGCCCCTACAAGAGCAACCCAGAGTGGCTTTTAACTTTTGTCTATATAATGTACGGGTAGTTCTATCAAGAGTTCCTGGTGATTTCCTCAAGTACTTTGATATTAACCCTAGTGGATTTTTAAACGTTTGTTATTCTTGAAACACAGCTGGTTTTTTCTTTGTATTTTTCTTTTAAATGAACAATGGCTGTTCTTCTGTGATAGAAAAGTAAAGGACTCTCTTTGAAATATTTACAACACTCTACAGTATTTAGACCAGAAACAACAACAAATTGCATATTAATATAAACCACAGTTGGATGAGTTCCTAATATATTACAGTACTTTCCTGTAGGCTATTAGAGTGGTTAGGGTTGTATGGTCAAACAGACCTGGATTTGCATCCCAGTATGACCACTTGCAAGTCCGGTAACTAAATTTGGTTGCTATTTGTCCGTTTTTGAAACATTTTTCCTCTCTGAAAATTGAAAATATGGGGCAGCTGGATTGCTCAGTTGGTTAGAGAGCGAGCTCTTAACAAAAAGGTTGCCAGTTTGATTCCCACATGGGCCAGTCAACCGCACTCTCCAAACTAGATTGAAAACAACGGCTTGAGCTTGGAGCTGAGCCAACGGTGGGTGGCTGGTTGGCTTAGTGGTTTGAGCACAGTAGAACTTGACTTGGAGCTGATCTGCACCCCCCACAACTAGATTGGAAAAACGACTTGACATCCTGGAAAAATACTCCCCAATTAAAAAATAAATTAGTTAATTAAATAAAAAATGAAAAATTTATTTCATATGTTTTTTGCAAGACTTAAGTGACACAATATATGTAAATCACCTGGTACAATACCTATCATATAGCAGGTATGCATGGAAAAATTATATTTATATATAAGAATGAAGGAATTTAGAAGTATCCCTAAACAGCCAATCTGATATATATATATATATATATATATATATATATATATATACACATATATATATATATATATATATATATATATATATATATAATTAAAAGAAAAATATTTTATGCATTAAATATGCTTTTTGGGCCCATGTGCTATTTTAATTATTCCAGGAAATACTCATTCACATAGAAAAAAAAAAGTATTTTATTTATTTAGTAAAAACTACCAGAATTCAAATTCTACATTAGAGACACATTAATCATCTTGCTTGCTGTTTTATCCTAGACTCCTAAAAGAGCACTTGGGACACAATAGGGCCTCAACTAATATTTATCCAATGAGAAGGGATTGGTATCCATTTATGAGAACCACCTAACCTAGCTATACTAAATTCATTTTAAATATGCAGTTCTTCATAAAATATTTCTTGTGAGTTAGGCCAAAACTGTATTTTTGAGTACTGAAGTCTCCCTTCTCAAAAGCTAAAGTTCACTTCAGTCGCCAAAGGGAGACCCAAGAGAAAGAAATT
This sequence comes from Rhinolophus hipposideros, assembly GCF_964194185.1. Lineage (NCBI taxonomy): Eukaryota > Metazoa > Chordata > Mammalia > Chiroptera > Rhinolophidae > Rhinolophus > Rhinolophus hipposideros. Next base: position 67,158,515 of record NC_138046.1, on the reverse strand, counting down.
AGTAACACCCTGATGTTAAATTCAGAATAATTTTAAAATGCTTTAAGTCAAGATATTTTCACTATGATGTTGTATGCAGAAAGAACAAAACATAGTTTTAATAAAGGATTCTGCTTATGCGTTTTCTAAATCCATGTTTATAAAGCATAAATCAAATTTGTATTTTCAGTAGTCGTCCCTGGGTGTTAAGCTGATTACAGTAGGGAGACTTTGGTATTGAATTGTAATACTTATTTCACTATATTTCACAGTACATACCTACCCATAGTCAAATTTTAATATATTAAATCTAGTGAGGAAATCTATTTCTAAAACACTAGCATTTTATATTTTATGTCAGTACTTTATTTCACTGTGGTGTTTCTCACAGACCTCAACCTGATATTGCCTACATTAAAAAATTAAATTTTTAAATTTGATCCATGTAAATGTATACAATACAACCAATAGAATTTTTCCTGTTAGTATAAAATTATAGTTTAATTTCATCACTTTTAAGGGTAAAATTAAGCTTACCAAGTTTGAGTTATTAAAGAACAGTAAACTTGAGTTATTAAAGGACAGTATCTATTTTTCTCAAATAGTTTGATTAGTGACACTTATTTTAATGGCAAAATTGTGTTAGCTCTCATGTTAAAAAAAATAAAAACTTAAAAATCTGCACTTTCTCCTTTTATCTAGCACATGTTTTTTTTTCCATCTCTTCTTGAATTCTGCAAGATTTAGAAACATTTTAATATGTATCGATGCATACTGTTATTATTTCTTAGATTATCAAAACAGAGCATTATATAAATATAGCTAGGAATGGATTATAGGAGGAAACCATTTTCTGTGAAAATTCTTGTCCATATTTTTTGTGCATGGGGATATATTAACTATATTATTATCTATAATTTTATATGCCTAAATTATATCATAATAATTTTATATAAATATAAATACAATGTCAACTACAAGTTAGTCTTGTACTTACTTTAACAAACTAAATGTTTAATGAAAACCTATTACATGCCAAACCACACAGTATGAGGTACATAGCAAGAATTTGTGGCAGATCAGGTAACTGTCCACCAAAGATTTGTGTTTACCTTCTGTAGTAGTGAGTTGTGTCTAGAAAATGGCATATATATGGGAATAACAAGTTCTCACAAAACAAACGTGAGTGGAAGTGATGTATCACTTCACTTATAAAAGCTCCCATATATGATCTTCAATATTCTTTTCCCCTTTTAATTGGCTAGAATGGAGAGGACTCTCTGATAACCTTCGGAATCACATGAAGAAGAAGATGGAGGAAACAAGATGGAAGAAAATTGTAATCATTACTTAAAGTAGAGCTACCCAAACATGGACACTTGTAACAGAGCAGCATTTGTATGTGTTTGTGGTTGGGGTAGGAAGTGGGTCAATCTAAAACTAAATCCTTGTTTTCCATAATAGGAAATCAATAACAGTAACAACAATTGTCTAACAATAAAAACAATCATAATATTAGCTCCATTCATTGAACACTTATAATGAACGGTTATTCTAAATGAGGTAGATATATTACATAGTTGAATTTTTACTACTCTATCATGTAAGTACTTTTATCATCACCATTTTATAAATTAGGAAACTGTTCATGTCTGGAAGGTTTAAATAACTTGTCCAAGGTCACATAGATAAAACAAAAGGATTTAGATAGATATGATAGGCAGTCTAACTTATGCATGAGCTTTTTTAACCACTAATCTATAGTGCCAATCTATATTACCTCACATTGCAAAAATCAATAAATAATAAAATAAACATATTATTTAGAAATATTAAGACATAGCATAGGAACAACATAAAAGAAATGAAAATGGTTGAATTTGGGGAAAGGATTTTCAGGACAGAGAGACTGAGCCAAGTGACAGCTATTTCTCAGTATAAACATTGTAGAATTATTTTTATCTTTAAACGACGTACATGTATAACTTTCAAAAGGAAAGAAAGAAATACATTGTAAAATATATCTTTGTGTATAGTTCACATGAATTACATGACTTCTTTATAGTGTCTGAAATCTCACTAAAACATCTGGTTAAAAGATGAGAAGAAATAAATGCTTAATAGTGGAGAATATATACTATGTGCAAGAAAATACAACATAGCTCTGAAATGCTTTGAAAGTTATGAGATTTAAAAAAATTTTTATAACTTGCTGGGAGTCCCATTAAATGCCTCATGCTCATATAAAAATATTTTTTTTAGGAAAACGTTACATCTACAAATAAAAAGCTATCTTGTGGGGTATCTGAGCATAAGTTGAAAAAGAACAATATTTTGGAACCATAAGGCACTACTAGAAAATAAACACTTTTGGGGTGAATATGTTTCTCTTCAGATTGAAAGGTGCCTTCATGATGCTGGTTTCTGTAAGGCATTAGCTACTTCTTTTTTAAGACTTCAGCTAATGTATGGTAATGAAGAATTCTTAAGAAAACTTAAGCATCTGAGTTTACAGAGTTAAATTTTAAGAAGTGGTTAAAATAACTGAACCATATTTATAAGTATACGTTGTCCAGAAAAATGAAAGATATCATTAGAATAGTACATATATATGTGTATATATGTATATTATATATATACATATATATACATATAGTATATGTACATATATAAAAGCACTTTTATAATATAAATATCAATAGAAAATAAATGTAAGCAGTAAATATTATAAAAAATATAAGTAAAGATTAAAGTAGTAGTATTGTACTATAAGTAAAAATTATAAATAAAATGCATGATACAGAATTCATGCAGTATCATGGAGATACTCCATGATATCTGAAGATTTGTAATAAACTCCAGTCCAGAAACTGTCTAGTTGCTCGATGACAAGAACAAAATTCCTAATATTTATGTAAAAATGTCCAATCTGATAGGACCTTTAAACTGAATGAAGTCCACTATTGTAATTCTTACTATAAGAACAAGTCCTTTATGTAGCTGATGTTTGTATAAGAAGAGAAACTCTTACTAGGATTTGGTACATCTATATATAACAAAGCCATTGCTGCCTCATGAAGAAACAGAAACATTTGGTTAAATTTTTTATCTTTTCAAATTAAGTCCTGTTAAAAGATAAATTGCTTTATGGTTCTAGAGGCTAATATTTGAATCCTAAATTTCTGCAATAGATGAATTGCTAAAGGCTTGTAGTCATACATTTAAAGTGAGACCAGTCTGTATGGTTTGTGTTTTACCCTAACGATATTCATTTGCTTAGTTGTAGGCATTAATTAAAGGGAGAGGTTGTTTTAAATAGAGTTCAGATGTCTCCAGGAAAATATTTTGGAGGGAGGGGGGCAACAGATTTGAGAATGTACACAAAGAAGAGATTCTAGTAATGGGCAATGGGAACATAAGCTGGCCAAGGAGAGGTGAAGGCACATGGTGGTGATAGACAATGAAAAGATATTCCATTACATTTGTTACAGTGAAAATTTATGATTCTGCATAGTCAATTGCTCTAGTATATATACATATACCATTGATATCACAAAATAATTTTAACCTAAATGGCTTTACGCTTAACCCTTAATCAGAAAATGTCTTTAAGTAGAAAACACTTCCGCAATCTTATAGTGATCACTATTCTATTATGAAGATGATTGTAGTAAATAAACAGATTATTTTTTTTAACTTAATGCACAAAGCTATTTTGTATCAAATCTGATTGGAGCTGAAGCTCACTTTCATGGTAGAAATTATAGTGATTCCAATTTGGCCACAATAGATTTTAACAGGAACTTATTTAAAGCCTGGAGTCTGTGCTGCACACCTTTCTTTCCTCTGAAATTAAAATACTGTTGGTAGCATTTAGAAGTAATAGACATTTGAAAAGAAATGTAAGAGTCTGTTGGCAGCAAATTTGCAAGAGATACGTGGAGCAAGTGGACACTAAATATTACAGTCACAATATCTTGCAAATCTGATTTTCTTCTCCTGTTTTTGTTTCCATTCAAAGATTCTTTTATTTATTTATTTATTTTTGTAAATTGCAAATATTTCCCCCCCCTTTCTATTCTTTGAGTCTCTATGGCTTTCTTCAACTTTTGGCTATAGCTTCAAATGGGCTTTGCATTTTAAAAATAAACAGAGTAACCATTTGAAAATAACAGGGCACCCCAGGCTGGAATCCCATCTGTGATAAAACACCTGCACAATTACTTTCATTTATATGCTGTATACATCAGTTTCACACCTGGCTCTGTTATGGTTGTGAAAGAAGTTTTGAAAGTGCGATTCTCTTTGCTTTTAAAGGAAGCTACTTTTGAGTGATTTGTTCCTCAAATTCAATGCTGCTGGGAGTCCTTGTCATTATTATAACCAAAGGCAATTCTCCTCTTTGGTTTCTATTAATGTGTTCTATCTGATTCTAACATTAGGTTTTAGTCTTTCCCTTAAGGCATTGTTTTTAACATTTCTAACTTACCCTTTATCATACTCATATTTTTTTTAATATTTATATATCAGTTGAGAAATATATTTACAGTTTGAGGGAGTAGTTGAATTCATGAATGTTTTATTTAAAAGGTTCTTGTTACATAAATGTGTATACATATATATGTACAGACATTTACACATATACATATATATGCTTATGTCCATATATTTGTGTAAATGTAAATGTTTAATTTCTGCACGTTTTTACATAATAAACTGTAAAATCTCATATTTTTCCTCTATAATTTTCAATGTTTACTATCCATTCAATATGTCATAGTATTATGCACTTAAAGTTTTGTAACTTTCTCAATGTTAGCTGTCTTTTTCATATAAGTTTCAGGTTTTGAGCTGCTTTATTCTAGAGATCTGTATTTTGACTTATCAACACATTTTTCATGGCAATTCTTTTTATTTATTCTAATTAGTAATTATATTTGGCATTATCCACTCTTTTTTTTTCATGGTTCACATAATGATATGATTTAACTGTGAAAAGTCTCTAACATCAAAACAGTCCCACAGAGTTCAAAACTGACCATTAGGATTCTAAGTGAATGCTGGAAAACCTTGTTATTGTAAACCTGCAAAATGCAATTGCAGCTTGAACTATGAAACTTTATGAAAGCTTAGAATTAAATTAAATTTGTTCCTTAAAATGTGTTATACCTTAAGATCACATAATTTTACAAAACAAAAGAAACATTCTACTTAAAGACAAATGATGGAGTATAATCAGAAAAACAATTATGATGATTTTGTGGAAAAGTACACATCTCAAAATTAATTTACTGAGTCTCTAAAAGTCATAGAATAAAGAGGGATATCTCACTGGGTATATCCATCATGAAGATTTCAATATTTAGGAATGAATTTTTATAGTTAAATGACATGGTTGAATTTTTAATGTTGTTTGAATGTGTATATCACTTAAATGGCTGGCACTTTATGTTTCCATAATCTTCACAAAATTCAAACAATGAATTAACAACAAATGGATGCTTTGTATTTGCATGGGTAAAATTATTTTGTTTTAATATATTTTCTATTTAATAATATCTAATATATTTATTTTTATATTTATATTTATATAAATTTATATATTTTATATTTATATTTATATTATATTTATATTTATATTAAATAAATATATTTAATAATATATTTAATAGCATATATTTTATAGGAAAGGCAACTAAGTTATACTAATGTACAGAAAGAGCTCTTTTGATTTTTATACTTTGCTTCTATATTGATATTCTAGTTACTCACTGTAAAAAGCCTTTCAAATGCATTACAGATTCCACTAATATTTTGATTAGTGACTTGTCTCTTTCTCAACGAATGTCAATATTTTCACTAAGTTCAAGGTAACCTTTGGAAAAACAGACCTCTGGAAAACTTGGTTTACTTAATCCTATGCAAGTTATAAATATGGGGTGTCCCATTCTATAATCTCATAACTTAGAAAGGAGACAGTGTGGCACAATGGCTACAAGCTAAAACTCTGGAGTCAAAGAACCTAGATTTGAATTATGGTTCCACCATTTACTAGGTACTTAATCTTAGAGAAGTTACTTAATATCTTCAAGTCTCAGATTTTCACCTGTAAAATTGGATAATAATACCTACTTCATGGAATTGTTGTAAGGATTACATGTAATAATGTTTTTAAGAGGTACTTCATATAGTACCTTGCACACAATAAGCACTAAATTAAAAATGTTAGTTATTTGCTACATGAATGGACCTAGAGGTTATTATGCTAAGTGAAATAAGTCAAATACCATATGATCTCGCTTATATGTGGAATCTAAAGAACAAAATAAATGAAAAAACAAAACAGAAACAGACTCATAGATATAAGAACAAACTGATTGTTGCCAGATGGGAAGGGTGTTGGGGGGACTGGGTGAAAAGGTGAAGGGATTAAGAAGTACAAATTGGCAGTTAAAAATAGTTATGGGGATGTAAAGTACAGCATAGGGAATATAGTCAATTACATTATAATAACTATGTATGGTGCCAGGTGGGTACTAGACTTATCAGGAGTATCAATTCATAAATTATATAAATGTCTAAGCACTATGCTGTACACTTAAAACTAATATAAAATAATATTGAATGTCAATTGTAATTCAAAAATAAAATAAATCAATTTTTTAAAATGTTAGCTATGACTACCAATGGCATAAATGTTCTAAAACTATTTCTATCGCATGTTTTATATGAGGTATAGTTTTAGATCCAGACTATAAAAGGGCTGTTATGGCCTGCAAAATAGTTAGATGGTAGGAACACACTGTACCCCTGTTCAGGACCAGAGCAAGAATTTAACCAGTCTATACAAGCCTATAAAGGGAGAACAAGTCTATAAAGAGACTTGTATTCCCATCCTTGAATTACCAGGTACAGGAATGATGATACAGGACAAGACAAACTGTTATGAAAAACCCATGCCAGTAATTAATGTGGCAGCATCAGCAGATATGACCAATAGTCCAACTCATTGTCACTATGTAAGAAATAGATAGGAGAAAGATGCCTAAATTAGATAAAAACATGCTAGTCTATATAGTACACCTGGATTTTGCTTTGCTCCCAAAATTATCAGGTTAATTAGAAGATGTTTATTTTGTCTCCAAATATTACTATAATCTGGAACTTCCCTTCCCTTAAAGAGATATTTTCTCCCTCTACTTTTTTTCTACAAAAATATGTAAAATACTCAGGATACTTTTTCAGATTTTAATTTAGTTTTAATTATTATAATAAATCACAAAGTATAGGATTAACGAATTTGGTATCATATTACTTCTTTGATATTAGCAAAGCCTATTCACCTTGAAATACCACATAATGCCTATACTTCCCCCACTTTTAATAAGCTGATACAATAGTCAAATGGAAATAATGGGGCTGCTGAGTTTTTTGATGGGATTGCTTAACAGTGTTGAAATTATTTTATCAACCCTATTAAAATTATATTACTCTCTCCTACACTGAAGGACACTTTTAAAACATGATAGATTTAATTTAGATAAATCTGGGGTCATTGAGAAAAATATAATGTTCTATTAGAAATCTCATATGTGGAAATTGCTCATAATAAAGATAAGGGTGACAAAATTTGAGGCCCTCTTACCTGTCCACATCTTACATGTTTTGATATTTATAATTCTTCTATATCTTAAACATTTTAATATCTTAAAGGAAAGGTAGAAATTCAAGAGAATAAAAAGACTACCTTAATAATAGATAATTTCTAGAAACTGTATATGAACCACACCAGCATAATATGACTGATGTATTTATTGATAATCTTTTCTCTAAAAAGGCTAATAAAAACAATTGAAAATGATGCAAGCTTAACTTGTTTTGATAAAAAGCTTTCCAAGTGAGGCAGTGAGATATATTGTGAAGAAAGTGGATTGTGGAGTCAATAGTATGATATGGGCATTCTACTTAATCACTCTGCCCCTCCATTTTCTCTTATGAAAGAAAACAGAAATTAAATAATTACATAATAAATTCATTTTGAAACCTAAATTAGATAACATATGTAAAGCACAGTGTCCAGCACATATGTGGTGTTTATAAATATTTGATTATCTTCTCCTCTCTGTGAAAGGAGTAGAGAGATCCTTAATCATGAAATGGTTTTTATCAGGGCTAAATTCACTTTGAGAATTGTGAAAATATTCAATCATCAGGCTTTTCATTGTTCAATAATTGATCAAACTAAACAAAAAATCCATGTGACCCAAAATCTCATCTATTTATTGATCAAGAGTGAATGGTTAAATAGCTAGGGTACAATCCATGTTATTTTATATCTAAGCATCAGATAAGAATAATAAAATGATCAAAAAACAATGTTGAGAAAAATATATTCCTATTAAAAGTACTCACATGATAGAACATAATTTCATTAGTTTGTGTAAAAGTTGGCATTATTGTTGCAGAAAAGTGGCGAGGACCAAGAGACTCAAGCGTCACACAGAGATCAGGGAGAACACAGCTTTATTACGCAGGCAGGCTCAGTGGGATTGTTCCTAAAGACTGAGCACTTACTGGGTCAAGCACTTTGTTTTATAGGGTTAGGTCTCCGGGTTGGGAGGGAAATATGGCAGGGGTGCCGGGGAGGTCCGTCCCTAACAGCTGTGATCGCTCAACACTGTTTTGACGGGAAAGCCTCTAACTGCTGTGTTCGCAGGAAACTGCTCCGATAAGGTATCGGGGGAGGAGGGGGACGGAAAGTTCCTAACGGCTGTGCTCGCAGGGAAAAAACCATCCCAACATTATGAACCATAGAGTGTAAACTAGACAGAAAATATTTCTTTAAAAAAGGATTATATGTTCTGTAAAGTAGAGCTAAGTTAAGAATAATATCATTATCACCAGATTGTAAAACATGTATACTCTAGTAACAAGTAATTAAACTGTTTTTGGCACATGCAGATTTTTGGTTGGAATTATTTTAATTATTATGTTAATACTATTTAGTATCTGTAGGTGGTTGCATCATTATGCTTCATATTACTCTAAATATGTTCCATACAGTGGTTTAGAAATGCTATAGGAAAAAAACTGCATTAGAAGAAATGGAATTCTAATAGGTATGAATTTTTAAGAGAAAATAACTTCATTTTCTGAAGTCTATTGTCCAATATCCTTAAGAGGAGAGAAAAGGGAGTTCATCACCACCAAACCAATATTACAAGAAATGTTAAATGGACTTCTTTAAGAAGAAGAAGGGATAAAAGAGATAAAGACATTTCATAATGATAAAAAAATAAATACAACAAGAGAATATAACTCTTGTAAATATTTATGTACCCAACATAGGAGTACCTAAATACATAAAGCAAATATTAACTGACATGAAGGGAGAGATTGACAGTAATACAGTCAGAGTAAGGGACTTTAACACCACATTGACATCAATGGATAGACCTTCCAGATAGAATATCAATAAAGAACAGCAGCTTTAAATGACACATTAGATCAGATGGATTTAATTGATACTTTTAGAGCATTTCACACCAAAGCAGCAGAATATACCCGCTTTTCAAGTGCACATGGAACAATTTTCAAGATAGACCACATGTTAGACCACAAGTCTTAATAAATTTAAAAAGACTGAAATTATACCAAACATTTTTCCCGACTACAATGGTATGTGACTCAAAATCAATGAAGAAAAAGAAGAAAAACCTGAAAAATCACACAAACACATGGAGAATAAATAACATGCTATTAAACAATGACTGGGATAACAATAATATCAAGGAAAAACTCAAAAGATACCTTTGGAGAAAAGAAAATAGAAATGAAACAACCCCAAATCCATGGGACACAGCAAAAGCAGTCATAAGAGAGAAATTCATAGCATACAAGTCTACCTCAAGAAACATGACAAATCTCAAATAAACAATATGACCCTGCACCTCAAGGAACTAGAAAAAGAACAGCAAGTAAAGCCCAAAGTGAGTAGAAGGAGGAACATAATAAAGATCAGAGTGGAAATAAACAAATAAATGAAATAAAGTAAACAAACAAACAAGCAAACAAAAAACAATTAAAAAGATCAATGAAACAAAGAGTTGATTCTTTGAAAAGGTAAATGAAATTTATAAACCTTTAACCAGACTCATCAAAAAGAAAAAAAAAAAGAGAAGATAAGACCCAAATTTATAAAATCAGAAATAAAAGAATGTTATAACTGACACCACAGAAATACAAAGAATTATAAAAAAATACCATGAGCAATTATATACCAACAAAGTGCACAATCTGGAAGAAATGGACAAATTCCTAGGAACATGCAATCTTCCAAGACAGATTCAAGAAGAATCACAAAATTTGAACAGACCAATGACTACTCATGAAATGAAATCAGTGATCAAAAAACTTTCTACAAATAAAAGTCCTCTGTTTGCAGCATGGCCTCTCCCCCCTCCAGGGTTGTGCCTCCAGGTCCAACACAGGCAGCTACCAACTATGGATCACTCTGTAGCTCTTACCAGGTAGCTCTGGGCTGGTCACAGGCAGCAGCTGACCTTGGCTTGCAGGGGAGTACCTCTCAAGAGGCCCCAGAAAAAACACACCTGGTGGCTGGCTTCAGACCACAACCGAGAACCACCTGATTATCTCCACAAGCAGCACCCCCAAAAGTATGGAACATTTCCCTGAGGAGCAAGGGATTCATGCTCCACAACAGGAATCCTAACCCTTAGATCTTACAGAAGAGACACAAGACCCCAAAACACTTTGCTTTAAAAACCAACAGGAATCCATACAGGAAAAATATAAAACAGCAGGGAAAGGAAGACACGCTCTTAAAGGGCTCATGCACAGACTCACTTGACTTGTAAAATAGTGCAAAATCACTAGATAGAAAAGCACATAGACCACAGGGGAAGGGGACCCATTTACTAATCCAGGAATGCCTGCCAGAGAGGCAGGAGGCAGCTTGATTCTTCCCGGGGAATGAGATATTGGCAGCACCAATGTTTGCAATCTAGTTCTGCCATTGTTCTGGCAATGCTAGTGGGCAGCATTTTGGATTCCTCCCTCTAGTCTGTTAGTGCCAGTAGGCATGCCCTGATGAAAGCCCCACCCACACATACACCTCAGCTAGGCAACAACATGAGCCATACCAGGGGTGAGACCTGTGCCTCCAGCATGTCTGCAGCATCTGTGGCTCCAACACAAAAGAAGGGTGTATGCAGCCCACACAGGGGCCACCCCTGGAGGACTTGGCTTTGGTGCATGGAGGGTATTGTGTTGCTCGGCCCCAAAGGGAATATCATACAGAAGTCCACTTCTTCAAGACCAGGAGACATAGGTAATCTACCTAATACATAGAAACAAACAAATAGTTAGACAAAATGAAGAGACAAAGGAATTTGTTTCAAATTAGAGAAGAAGACAAAACTTCAGAAAAAGAACCGAACAAAACAGAGGTAAGTGACCAACCCAATAAACAATTCAAACTAATGGTCATAAAGATGCTTACTGAAATTGGGAGAAGAATGGATGAACCCAGACAAAACTTCAACAAATAGATAAAAAAAAAAAAACATTTAAAATTACCCAATCAGAGTGGAAGAATACAATAATTGAAATGAAAAATACACTAAAGGAAATCAACAGCAGAATAGAGAATACAGAAGACCAGATCAGTAATATGGAAGACACATAGTTAAAATTACCCAACCTGAATATAAAAAAAGAAAACATAATTTAAAATATAAGGATAATTTAAAGGACCTCTGAGATAACAGTAGGTGTACGGACATTTGCATTATAGGGGCCCCAAAAGGAGAAGAAATAGCAAAATAGCATAAAATTTCCCTAAGCTGGGAAAGAAAACAAACATCCAGGTCCAGGAAGCACAGAGTCCCAAACAAGATGAATCCAAAGAGGTCAACACCAAGATACATTATAATTAAAATGTAACAAATTAAGATAAAAATAGAATCATGAAAGCAGCAAGAGAAAAGTGACTAGTTACATACAAAGAAACCCTTATAACATCATCAGCTGATTTTTCCACAGAAACTGAAGGCCAGAAAGGAGTATCACAATATATTCAAAGTGTTGAAAGGAATACCTACACACAAGAATACTATAATGAGCAAGATAATCATTCGGAAATGAAGTAGAGAAAAAGAGTACCCCAGAGAAGCAAACTAAAGAAATTTATCATGAGTAAACAGGTCTTACAAGAAAAGTTAAAGGTACTTCTTCAATTGGAAAATAAAGTTCTAACTAGAAATATGAAAATACATGAAAGAAAAAAATTTCACTGGTAAAAACAAACATATAGTATAGGTAGTAGATCAGCCACTTATAAAAGTAGTATGAAGGTTAAAAGAAAAGAGTAGCAAAATCTTCAAAATCTACAAATATTAGTTAAGCAATACACAAAAAGATATAAAATATGATGAAGAAATTATTAAACATGAAGGAGGGAGTGAAAATGTGCTTTTAGAATGCATTCAAAGTAAAGTGAGCAACAAAATAAAATAGATGGCTATATTCATAGGTTGTTACATATGAACCTCATGGTAAGCACAAACCAAAAACCTATAATAAATACACAAAACATAAAGAGAAAGAAATCCAAACATAACACTAAAAAAAGTCATTCAATCACAAAGGAAGAGAGCAAGAGAAGTAATAAACAGTAAAGAACTAAAAGAACAATCAGAAAATAATTAACAAAATGGCAATACATACATACACACATACATACATATCAATAATTGCTTTAAATGTAAATGGATTAAATGCTTCAATCAAAAGATATAGGGTGGATGAATGGATAAAAATAAACAAGATCCATACAAGAGACTCATTTCAGATCTGAAGAAACACAGACTGAAACTGAAGGTATTGCAAAAGATATTCTATGCAAATGGTAATAAAAAGAAAGCTAGGATAACAATATTTCTATCTGAAAATAAAATGGATTTAAAATAGATTGCAACAAGAGACATAGAAGGGCATTAAATAATGATAAAAGGATCAATCCAAAAAGAGGATATAAGATGTAAATATCTATGCACCCAACATAGGGGCAGCAGAATACACAAAGCAAATATTAACAGACATAAAGAAAGAGGCTGTGAAACAATAATAATAGAGACCTTTAGCAACCCATCTAAATCAATTGATAGAACATCCTGGCCAAAAAAATAAATAAATAAAAAATCAATAAACATTGTCATTAAATAACATTAAATCACATGAACTTAAAAGATAGATATGGAATATTCCATTAAAAAAAAAAACAGTGGAATACAAATTCTTTTCATAACACATTCTCCAGGACTGATCACATGTTAGGTGACAAAACAAGTCAAAATAAAGAAAATTGAAATCATATCAAGCATCATTTTTTATCAGGTTGGTATGAAACTATAAATCAATTACAAGAAGAAAACTGGAAAAAAATACAAACAAATAGAGGCTAAACAACATGCTACTAAACAACCAACGGGTCAATGAAGAAATCAAACAGGAAATAAAAAATACAGTAAGACAAATAAAAATGGAAATACAATGTTGCAAAATCTATGGGACATAGCAAAAGTTGTTCCAAGAGAGAAGTTTATAGTGACAGAGGCCTTTCTCAAGACACAAGAAAAATCTCAAATAATCTGACTTTACACCAAAGGAAACTAGAAAAAGAACAACCAAAAACCAACCAAACAAACAAAAAAACCCAGAGTTGAAAGAAGAAATAATAAAAACCCAAAGGGTGGTCTCAGCAGGCACCAGAGCCCATTGAAGCAAATCTCACTTGGTGTTCAGCCCCCAAACAGCAGCTCATACACTGTGGTTAAGGCCAAACCTTAGAGTCAATCAGCCTGAGAGTCAACTGCACCCACTGATGTGCCAACAGCAACCAAGACTCAACTACAACAGGAGGGCACACACAGCCCACACAAGGGACAATCCTGGAGCACCTGGCTCAGCTGATCAGGGAGACTGGACCCCACAGGATACCTAACATATGGCCACCCTGCCAAGACTGGGAGATATAGCAGATCTACCTAATACAGAGGGTGACAAAAAAAGTATACACATTTTAAGATAGGAAAAAAAAAAAAACTATTAAAATTGTAATACTCAATATATATACCGATAACAAAAGACATGTGTATACATTTTTTGGCACCCCCAGTATATACATGTAGAAATAAACACAGAGAGGCAGACAAAACAAAGAGACAAAGAAACATGTCCCAAATGAAAGAACAGGAGGAAATTCCAGAAAAAGAGCTAAACAAAATGGAGGCAAGCAATCTACCAGTTACAGAGTTCAAAACACTGGTTTGTAAGGATACTCAAGGAACTTAGTGAAAACTTCAACAAAGAGATAGTAAGGAAGGGCATAGAAACTATACAGAAGAACCAGTCAGAAATAAAGAATACAATAACTGAAACGAAAAATACATTAAAGCTAATCAACAGTAGATTGGATGAAGCAGAGGATCAAATCAGCAATTTGGAAGACAAGATAGCAGAAGAAACCCAATCAGAACAGCAAAAAGGAAAAAGAATTTTAAAAATATGTGAATAGTTTAAGGTACAAGATTATCAACAGTAGATTGGATGAAGCAGAGGATCAAATCAGCAATTTGGAAGACAAGATAGCAGAAGACACCCAATCAGAGCAGCAAAAAGGAGAAAGAATTTTAAAAATATGTGAATAGTTTAGGGTACCTCTGGGACAACATCAAGGGTAACAATATTCACAGAAGGAGGAGAGAGAGAGAAAGGGCATTGATAACCTATTTGAAGAAAGAATGACTGAAATCTTTCCTAACCTGGTGAAGGAAATAGACACACAAGTCTCAGAAGTGTAGAGAGTCCCCAAAAGATGAACCCAAACAGGCCCACACCAAGACACATCAAAATTAAAATGCCAAAGATTAAAGGCAAAGAAAGAATCTTAAAAGCAGCAAGAGAAAAGCAGTTAGTTACCTACAAAGGAGCTCCCATAAGACTGTCAGCTGATTTCTCAATAGAAACTTTGCAGGCCAGGAGGGATTGACACAAAATATTCATAGTGATGAAAAGTAAGGACATACAACCAAAATTTACTCTACACAGCAAGGCTATCATTTAAAACTGAAGGACAAATAAAGAGCTTTCCAGATAAGAAAAGCTAAAGGTGTTCATCACCACCAAACCAGTATTACAAGAAATGTTAAATGGACTTCTTTAAGAAGAAGGAGGAAAAAAAGAACCTGAATGTGAATAATAAAATGGCAATAACTACATACCTATCAGTAATTACTTTAAATGTAAATGGATTTAAATTTTCAATCAAAATACATAGGTTAGCTGAATGGATAAGAAAACTAGATGCAACACCAAAGGCATGTATGTGAAGTAAATAATAGATAAGCTGGACTTCATTTAAGTTAAATACTTCTGCTTTGCAAAGGCATTGTCAAGACAATGAGACGATAATCCACAGACTGGTAGGAAATATTTGTAAAAGCATCATTTGATAAACAGTGTTAACCGAAATACGCAAAGAACTCTTAAAACTCAATAATATGAATCAAAAAACTTGATTTAAAAAACAATGGACCAAAGACTTTAACAGACACCTCACCAAAAAGTCATATCGATGACAAACATGCACATAATAAGATGCTCCCCTCCATTCTCATTAGGGAAACACAAATTAAAACAACAATGAGATTCGACTATACATCTGTTAGAATTGCAAAAATCCAAAACACACATATACCAAATGGTGGTGAGGATGTGGAACAGGATCTCTCATTCATTGTTCATAGGAATGCAAAACGGTGTGGACACTTTGGAACATTTGACAATTTCTTACAAAACTAAACATAACCTTCCCATACAATGTATCAATTGTGTTCTTTTGTATTTACCCAAAGGAACAGAAAACTTATATTTACACAAAACACTGCACAAAAATGTTTTTAGCAGCTTTATTCATAACTGCCAAGACTTAGAAGCAATCAAAATGTCCTTCTATAGGGGAATGTATACACAAATTGTGGTACAGCTATGTAATGGAACATTCTTCAAGGATAAAAAGAAATAAGCCATTGAGCCAGGAATAGACATGGAGAAAACTAAAACGTGTAATACTAAATGAAAGAAGCCAATCTGAAAATGCTACATCATCTGATTACAGCTATATAACATTTCAAAATAGGCAAAACTATAAAGACAATAAAAGATGAGTGATTTTTCGGGTTGGGAAGTGGGAAGGAGAGATGGATAAGTGAAGTACAGGAGATTTTTTGGACAGTGAAACTATTCTGTATGGTAACATAATGGTAGATACATGCCATTATACTTTTGTCAAAATTCATAGAATGTACAACACAAAGAGTGGACTCTAACATAAACTAAGGACTCTAGCTAATAATAATGTATCAATATTGGCTCATGAATTGTAACAAATGTATCATAATAATACAAGATGTAAATAATCGGGGAAACTGTGTGATGGGGTATATGGGAACCCTGTCTACTTTCCATTCATTTTTTTTTTCTAAACCTAAAACTGCTCTAAAAAGAAAAGGCGAGAAAGAGAGAGGCCTGGGGGCCAATAAAAAGAAAAAAAAATAAGCTTGACTATTTTTATACAGGCATTCTTCTCCCTGGTCTTATTTCAGTGTGCTTTATGTACTAATGTAGAGTATTTGTGCTTTGAAATTAGATAACTACAAGATCGGATTCAGGCTCTGTGATGTATCTATTACATGATATTGGAAAATTTACTTTGTCACTATAATTTCCACTTTTGTCACTTGTAAATTGTCTTAACATTGCATTCACTTCTATCAAATGTGGACTTTTTCTATTTCTTAGTTTTTATATATAAAAAAATATTATATATGTTGTCATCAGCTATGTCTTGTTTTACCCATTTCCCTCCATTCACCTCCTGAAAGTACAGGATTACATATTCTCATACAAGTATGGTTGATGTAGGTTTATGTGGAGATAAACAGAAGAGGTTTTCTCCACTAGAGAATCGCTATGAGGATGTGCCTAAGGTAGAGGCAATGAGCAGCCATGTTTATTGTAATATTTTGTCAGCCTCCTGTTCTACTTTCAAAGTCAGGATAAAGAATGATTCTAGGGACTGCTTATTGCATTAAAAATAAATAAATCTTAGAATAGAACATAAAGAAAGGAAGCTTTTTACCATATTCTGGATCTCTCTGTCTCTGTCTCTCTGTCTCTGTCTCTCTCTGTCTCTCTCGGTCTCTCTCTCTCTCTCTCTCTCTCTCTCTCTCTCTCTCTCTCTCTCTCTCTCTCTCTCTCTCCCCTTTTGCACTATTCCAGAGTTGGAATGTGTGATTGAGTCTCACTATTAAAAATGTAATTTCTGAGTTACATGTGCAGATTATTTGGCTATTTATGAAATACTTGCACATTCACATTTCACTCAGTCCTTACAAAAACCTTATGAGGTAGTTGTGGGCAAAGTCTGAACTATGACTAATTATGATTAGGCAGCATACATTCCTTTAGGCTTTTAGCAGAGACCTGACATTTCTCTGCAGTTTAAAACAGGAATAGACACTTTTTCCCCTCCATTTCCTTCCCAACAGTATGACTTCTGTGATTCATTCTTGATCTGTAACCAATAACTCTGCTTCACATTAAGAGATTTTATGTGTGAGTGTATGTAAGCGTATATGTTCCTTATTTTTGTTGTTGATGTTTATAGTAAACAGATCTTTTTCATCGCTATCATCCCTCATCACTCTCGCCTTCGGCCCATTTCAATCATTATTTTTTTATGCACAATTGTGTTTACACTGTAAATTTTTTGGAACTTATATAATAATATTTTTATATATGAATCACATGATACATATGGTTTATCTAATCTATCTAGGTAATGGTTTATCTAACCTTAAAATAATAATAAATTCTGGTACCTAACACTCTACTTGCCCTTAGAAATAGTAGACCAGTAACTTTGGAATAGGCATGTCTTAAGATGACAATTATAATAGAATTTTTCAATGTACTTTATAATTTTCCATTTTAAATGCTTTTTTCCAGTAATATTTTAATGTGGTTGTATTTATTCAGTGAGAAAATAAAAAATATATATATCTACAATGCAATTTAGTTAAGTGGCCAGAATTTCACTTTCTCCCCCTTTAATGTCTCCTCTTTCTGAAACAGATATTTTAGAAATACATGCATTTATTAAGATCATTTTAGACATGTAGTTCCACTCATTAAGTACTCTTAAATGGTCAGGTATTCTTAGCCTATAATAAATATGCAGGATACTGAAGTGGATGTGCGAGTCACAAATATCAAATTAGTGATTACACTAGTAAGAGAGTAAGAGAGGAGAAACAAATATGGAGAAGACATTTTGAAAAGGAAGAACTAGAACACTATTTTGTAAAATGTGGTTATCTGAAAAGACTACCGACAAACTATTTTTACTAATAAGAGTTGAGCGAGATGGCTAGGAAATAAACCAATGCAGAAAAATCAGTTCAGAAAGTGTACCATAATAAAAATAAAACTATAAAATAGCTATGAATAAGTCTGTATTCATTTTCTATTGCTCCATAGCAAATTACAACACACACACTCACACACACGCGCATGCACAAATAAGATTTAAAGCTGAACTTTCTTTTCCTTTAACCACAGACTTTTTTTAATTAAAAATTATAACAAAATCTATCCTTCTAACCACTCATTCTATAGCATTTTCAAAAAGCAATTATATTTTTTTCAAAAATAAAATTTTATAACTGAACAAGTGTTCACAAGGTTACTTGGAACCAATTCATTGAAATGACATTTCTTTCAGAAGCATTATCCAGCATAATTGTGAATTTATACCTACAAGTACAAAACTTCAGTCAGAAAGACAAACATAGATCATAATGATTAAAATGCTGTTCATGTGGCATTGATTTACTGGTGGCATTGATATGTCATTGTTATTTTTAGATAATGGTATACTTTTACTTTAATCTCATTTATATTCTGCTACTTTTTGATAATTTTTTCCTAAAGTTAAGCAATTGAGTATACAACAGCATTAAACCTTGCAGAAAAATTACTTTCCATGGGGTGCTGCTAAGTATAATAGACACAATTTAGAATATGTTAGTCTCAGAATTTTTATCATATAGTATTATATAGGCTTTGCTAATTGAAATGCTAGAGTTGTAGAAGTTTAACATAATAGGACATAAGTCTCATTTTTTGTGTGTGTGCCTAAGGGATTATATTTCCATCCTGTAATCATAACAGAAAGCTTTCGTACAACACTTAGCATATTTAAGACTGTTTTTTGATTCAAGAGACTGCCTTGGTTAATCCTTTGAATGAAACTCACCTTAACTCCTTGCTATTTCTCAATTTCAGTCAAATGTACCTGATGTTTTAATTGTAATAAAGCCTTGTTAATTTGAATTAAACCTCTTTTGAATCTATGATAACTAAAATACAAGGCTGAGATAAAATTTGTTTCTATCATTTTTATGAATAAAACATTTGTTTCAGAAATTAATTATTTAACCAAAATGAGTCGTAGGTTTAAAGAAGAAAATTTTTATAATGCACAACTACATATAAAAATCAATATTTTGATTATTGATTAGTTTTACCTATTAATCATATCTTGCTTTTATTGGACTTGTGATAGAGATTGAATACTCTGTTGACATCTTTCCAAGTTACCAAATATTTATTAAGCATCTTGTGCAAAATACAAGACAAAACACAATGGGAATGCATTGCAAGAATAAGATGTGATTTTTACCTTCAGGGAACTCAAAGTTGTGAAAGAGAGCTAGAAATATGAATATTAAACAATGGGAAAAAATACAAGAGATGAAAGAGAAGATAGCATAAATAGAGGGGATGGAAGTGACCTCAAACCTGTTAAATTCCTAACAGGTATTTAATTTTGAAAGTAATGTAAGAGTGGATTACACAAATAGGTAAAATCATGAAGTTCTTTGAAAACTAATCAGAATAAAATGGAAGAGACAAACATTATAGAAGTTTCCCATAAAGGATATTACTTAGAGTTTCAATGATTATGTTGACAGTAGTGAAAGAAAAATGTAAAATATGACTAATATTTATGTAGAAAGTGTGAAAATGATATTTCTATTAATATAATAAGGTTGTATATGGAGACTTACAGGGTTTGATTTTGTAAAATTAATTAAATTACTTCAGGACGTATTTAGTCTAACCATAAATGTTAAATCAGAATTTCTCCTGCATAATCAACACATGTTGTGGATTCTTTATACAACCTATTAGATAGCAGAACTCCAATTCCTCTTGCTTTATTTTGGGCATGGTCTGATATTTACAGATCTGTTGTAAAATGTCTGATTCTCTTACCTCTGTTCAAGTCATGCCTTTAAATTTCCCCAGTGTTGCACATACTGTTACAGTACTTCCCTATACTATTGCTGTAGATTGAATGTTTATATGTTGAATGTCAAAATGCATATGTTGAAACCTAATCCCCAATGTGATACTATTTGGAGGAGGGGCCTTTGGGATGTTATTAGGTTTAGATGAAATCATGTTGGTGGAGCCGCCATGATGAGATTAAGAGTTCAAATAAGGAGAGGAATTGCCTAGAGCTCTCCACCCTGTGAGCATGCACTACGAAGACCACCATCGGCAAAACAGGGAGCTGGCCCTCCCCAAGAACCTGAGTATGCTGGCATCCTGATCTTGGATTTCCAGCCTCCAATACAGTGAGAAATAAATGTTTCTTGCTTATAGTCTATGATACCAGTCCAAACAGACTAAGACAACTACTGAGCATCAAAATGGGTTATGCTGTCTCTGTCTAACAATTTGGCCTCTTTTCTCCTACTGCCTCTGAGGACAATGCCATGACATCTTTAGCAGTACAAAGTACCAAGTTTCATATAGAAGTTCTCCATATTTTTGAGGGATGTTTTGGAATGAGTTTCATCAGTTTCTCACAATAGATTTTGTTAGAATAAAATTTACCCACATTTGTCTCTAATTGTAAGTGGTAGTACTAGCAATTTCTGAAGTATGCCTCCCAATGATGTGGGGGTTTTAATTACTGGGCTTGTTACTCAGAATCCCCTATATTATTGATGGGTATAGTGGGGCAATAGATGGCTGGAAAAGAGTCTCAGAAATAACATCCTCCATTCTCAACAAAATATCAAATGGTCACTACAGTTTATAGTTCCCCTTTCTACTAAAAATGATAACACATGAAAGAATGGATGGAAGAAAAGAGAGATTAAAGAAACAGGATAAGTACCTCTCTGAGAATTGTAATTTACTTGATGATGAATTTGATAGCTGTCTTAACATTGCAAAACAGACAAATTTGTAATCTCATCTTAGTTTACTGCTGACATTTATAGCCATTGCAAAACCCAATTAACTGTCAATCTTTCTTCAGAAAGCACCCTAGCTCAGTATTTTCATATAATGCAATGAACCCTGAGAGACTTAATAAGATGTGAATCCCTTGAGAAGCGATTTATCCTTTAACAGTTTATCAATTAGCAATTATTTATTGAGTACCTACAAAGTGTGAGGCATTATGAGGAATAATAAAGAATCTTATAAATAATTTATTCATTTAACAAACATTTTTGAGTGCCTATTAAAGTGACACATCTTATCCCTGAGCATGAAAATACAATCTAGACGGGGATATTAATACATGAAACCATTAGAAAATAATAAGAAAAATTTAACCTATTCTAAGTTATGTAATCTAGATTTTTGCACAAAAAAGGTTATTACCTATGCATGGGCTAAGAAAATGTAATAAGTAGAAACCAATGAACAAAGCATGAAAGGTATACCTAAATGTTCTCTAAATATAAAAATTAATTAGCCATATACAAATTAGAAGAAACTTCCTAGCCTAAAACTTTTGCAGAATTTTGAGTAGTAGTTTTGATATTACATTGAAAAACTATATGAAACTTTCAATATCAAGTATGCTTTTATTTTGATTTAATCTATATGAGAATCTATATGGGAATTATAATCTTAATGAATCATCGGCTTACAAGAATCTGAGACTCATATTGTCTAATTTCTTTATTTTGTAAGTGACAAAAGTATGGCACAGACTAATACTGCACTTCTGTATGCAAATTAATCTTTCTTGTAAAACATCAAAGTAAAGATTAATCTTCTGAAAAAATAAAGACAGTATTTTAAAGGAAATTCCCTCTTACAGGCACACTAACTGGAATGAAAGAATTATGAATTTTATGTTACTTTTGGGATGGGAGATAAGACTTTAGGACACAGGAGCTAAGGTCAAATAATTTTTGGCTTCATATTTTATAACATAACTATGTCAAAATTAGTGAAGAAAGTGTGCACTAACTATAAAGTTGGAGTAAGATAGTCATCACGTCTTTCAATTTCTGAATAAAAATGAATAGCTTAATAAAGTTGGAAAGCTGAACAAATTCTGTTTCAGAATACCAAGTTCAAACCCTCTGTGATAATTAGCAAAACAAAATATCTAAGATCCAAAGCAATCCGAAAGGCTAGCAAAACAAACAGGATTTTAAGTCCCAGGCATTCTCATTGCAGAATAAAATCCAAAGAAAACGTTTATCTTAATCAGAATTTACTTCCATTTCTAGTTTACACATGCAGTGTACAAATATAACAACAGTGTGCAATTAGGCTATGACTGGTATGACATAGGAAAACTGTTCATGTGTCTGCTTGCCAGAAAATAAACCACAAACAAAAAGTCATAATGAAAATTTCCCACGCATTGTTAAAATGAATGGGGAAGCAGTTCATCCCTAAACCAGTCCCAATTTTACTCCATATGCTGCCAAATTCAGTATTTGGCATTTTGTTTCTTTGTTTTGTTTGTTTTTGCTTATCACCATTGGAATTAGCTGACACCATATTCATACTCTAACATTTCAGATTTTCAACAAAATGTAATGTTTTTTTCCAAAGGTTCAAGTATTTTCTAGCTTTCTTCAGTTTATTATAATTAATAATATCAACATTAATGCCAATAATAATGCAATCACTTATTGTCAGGTATCATGGCTTAAGCTAATAAAAAATCAATACTTTTAGTATCACTTTTCCTTTTCTTTTGTTTGTTTGTTTGTTTGTTTGTTTGCTTTCGTGGTAGAAAACCCTTTTCTCACGTTGGTTATATCACTGTAGTATCTATATTTAGAAACAGTAGTCTATCAAAATTTTACTAAATAAATGTTTCCAATTTTAATCTTATAATGGATATACTCAGAATACAGAAAACCTCAATAGTTTCCTAGACCTGAGAGTTTAGAAAAGTATTGAGAAATAAGAGATTAGAAAAACAATATAGGAAATACCCAAATGGGAAAAAAAAAAGATAATATTTAATTATTTTCTTTGGACAGGATATTTAGAAATATAACTTTTTTCTACTGAATTGTATTTTATATATTATAATATCTTGTTCCCATTTTTCAAGTGACTCTATCAAAACAATAAGTAATTCAGTGGGACTTCACTGTATTCAATAAATTTTATTTAATTTTTATACAAAGCTTCCATGCAGTTTTTATTGCAATATCTAAATAACAAACCTATAGAGATCTGAAATATTGTAAATATCGTTTTTCCAGAATAGTATTGTATGAGAAAAGTGATTTTAAATTCATTCACTATAGGTTATTCTGCAACATGAAATATTCCCCAAAGGTAAAATGTCATTTGGATTTGCAAGCAGTTTCCAATTTTATTTTACATATAGATACTCATAAAATTTATGACAGTCCTAAAAAAATATTGTGAATTTTACCAAAAAAACTTTGGAAAATGTAAAAAATGTATGAAACTTGAGAAGATTCAATTTGAACACAGAAAAATATTGGGTCCTTTCTTCAGGTACCATTCCTCTAGAAAATGTGGATAAAAACACAGAACTTAAAAGTTATTCAGGATTTTCCAGATATGGTTCAAAAAATATCATCAAATGGATGGTACTATTGAAAAAAAAAATTGTTTTCCTATTACCGTCTGACATCACAAGCTGAGTATGCATGAGAGCTGACAATTAAGTTTGCAAACTCATCCTAGTAAAAGTGCTACATACCTCATTGCTGAATATCACTATGGTCACCTTCGAAGTACTCCCTTTGGGAAGCTATGCACCGACACCAGCGCCTAGTCCACTCTTCAAAGCAATTTGGGAAATCATTTTCTGGAATGGCGATTAGAGCTGTCGTCATACTACCCTTGATGTCTTCAATGTCATCAAAATGTCTTCCATTCAATATTTCCTTTATCTTCAGGTAAAGAAAGAAGTCATTGGGAGCCAGATCAGGTGAGTAGTAAGGGTGTTCCAATACAGTTATTTGTTGACTGGCTAAAAACTCTCACAGACAGTGCTGTGTGAGCTGGTGCATTGTCGTGATGCAAGAGCCATAAATTATTGGCGAAAAGTTCAGGTCTTCTAACTTTTTTGCGCAGCCTTTTCAGCACTTCCAAATAGGAAGCTTGGCTAACTGTTTGTCCAGTTGGTACAAATTCATAATGAATAATCCCTCTGATAAAAAAAAAAAAAAAAGTTTAGCAACATTGGTGCAACAGATCGCGGACTTAATTGTCAGACATCGTGTGTATAATTCCCAGGCAACAGATCTTCAAAATATTTTGCAAACAGTACTTGAAACTTCAGCCAATATTTTCACTAAAATTTGCATGTTAAAATGTAGAAACAAATAACATTCTCCTATTTGGTGTTCCGAATAGGATTTTAAATAGAATTACATTCTCAACAACAAAAAACCCTAGCAAAAATGTGCTATTCCTATAGAAAATGTTGGTTGTTCAAAATACAAGTTTTCATACTAATGCTTATGAGGTCGTAAAAACTAAGATATCACTTTTTTTTCTTTTTTCTTTTTTTGCAAATAGTCACCCCTCAATTACTTAATAAATAAATGTGTTCACTGACAGGTTGAAATTGATTTGTTTATTGGATTTTTTCATCTACAAGAAAATAGGAATGTGAGAAATTATGACAAGGGAACAAGAACATGTTTGTATGAAGAAGATATTGTAAAATACCCATAGTACATTAAATTATAAGGAAACAGTGAATCTTTAGAGACCATAAAATAGGAGGACCAAGAAAACCAGGTAGCAGCATGAAATCACAGGATAGTGTTAGGGGGATAATAAGAAGTACAGAGTGAGCAACATGAATGACTGGAAAGCGTTGAAATCAAATTTAATTTTATTCAAATTCTACTTATGACCAATTCCCTGGTAGACTTAAAATAAGATCAAGCTAATTAAGATGAATCAATTAAGATCCTTATCCTAAATAAAGATAGCCTCAGATCTAAAAGTAAGCCAGAAAGATTAAATCCCTTTGATAGAAATCGATTTGGGGACTTTTATATTCCCTGAAATATATATCCTATCTCAAAATGCTGGCAACAAAGACAGAATATCTTATCAAAAAGATCAATGCAAGGTGGCCAGGTGGCTCAGGTAGTTAGAGCGCTGTGCTCCTAACGACGATGAACAATGGCTCTCCTTGGAGCTGAGTTGCTGTGAAGAGCCAGAGATCGGTGTGAGCTGCTATGAGCTGCCATGGCCTGCTGTGAGCTTCAGTGAGCTGCTGTGAATGGCCCCACGACAAGGGACCCACTGCCTGAGCCCGGGGGAGCGCAAGGCTCTTAATACCAGCATGAGCCAGGAAGCTGTGCCCTACAACTAGACTGAGAAACAATGGCTCAAAAAAAAACTGGGTGGTAGGGGGCAGGGTCCCCCAAAAAAGATAAATGCAGATCATAATGATTGGATAAATTCTCTCTAACAAAAGAAGATGTCATGCAGGGTCTCATGCTGGATCTCTGGTCCCACTCCCCGCATAAGAACGCAGGATATGGTGACACCAAAAAGGAACACCAGTGGAGCCATGGATAGGGGGTTCATACCCACTATATTCTCGCTGGCAGCTGGGTTGGAGACACAGGAAGCGGGAGCCACATGATCCGCAATCCACCATCCGCTTCTCTGCCCTCCAACCTCACTTGTTAACTGCAATAACCCCTCCCCCCCCAGCGTAGCCACAGCAGTTATATCCGTGGCTAAAGGCTAACCTGTAACAGCTGATGGCCAACTAGTCACAGTTGATGGCCATCTACTAGCCGAGCCAGCACCTTTCCACTTAAGGCCGAGAGCCTGCGAACTGCTCTCTGGGACTCTGTCTCCACAGAAGGCATTTCAGAAATTTTTACAGAACACCCACTTTTTTTAAAATCAAAAAGCATCTTTTTTACTCCACCCTTAACAGCATTGGAAGAAGATTGTGGTACTGTTGCCTTTCACAAAAAGAATTAATGGTGGTAATATTTTTGTTTTACCAAATATATTTTTAAACTAGACTGAGTATTCTTTAAGAATTAACTTCAGAAACACATACATGCTCAAAATTATGAACCTGGCCATCATGATGGTTGTTGTACTGCCAGCCCAGTATGCTTGGCTTGTATAATGACATTGTGGCACTGTCTTCTGGGCTGTGTCACTCCTCTGGTCTTCTTTTTTTTTTTTTTAATTAAAGTTTATTGGGGTGACAATTGTTAGTACATTTACGTTGGTTTCAACTGTACAATTCTGTATTACATCATCTATAAATCCCATTGTGTGTTTACCACCCAGAGTCAGTTCTTCTTCCTTCACCACGTATTTGATCATCTCTACCATTATCAACCACCCCCCTCCGCCCTCCCCTCTGGTAAGCACTAAACTATTGTCTGTGTCTATGAATTTTTGTTTCTTCATGTATTTATCTTGTTCCTTTGTTGTTTTCAGTTTTATGTACCAAATATCAGTGAAATCATATGGTTCTCCACTTTTTCTGTCTGACTTATTTTGCTTAGCATTATAATCTCAAGATCCATCCATGTTGCCACAAATGGTCCTATTTCATCTTTTCTTATGGCAGAATAGTATTCCATTGTGCATATATACCACAACTTCTTTATCCAATCCCATACTGAAGGACACTTTGGTTGTTTTCATGTCTTGGCCACTGTAAATAATTTTGCAATGAACATCGGAGCACATATACCTTTACAGAAAAACATTTTCAAATTTTTGGGGTACATACACAGGAGAGGGATGGCTGGGTGATATGGTAATTCTATTTTCAATTTTTTTTTTTAATTTTTTGAGGAATCTCCACACTGCCTTCCATACCAGCTGCACCAATCTGCATTCACACCAATGGTGTATGAGGATTCCTTTTTCTCCACAGCCTCTCCAACACTTGTTACTATTTCTCTTGTTGATGAAAGCCATTCTGACTGGGGTGAGGTGATATCTCATTGTGGTTTTCATTTGCATTTCTCTGATGATTAGCGATGTTGAGCATTTTTTCATATGTCTAATGGCCATTTGTATGTCCTCTTTGGAGAAATGTTTATTCAGGTTCCCTGCCCATTTTTCAATTGGGTTGTTTGTTTTTTTGCTGTTGAGTTGCATGAATTCCTTATATATTTTGGATATTAACGCCTTATGGGAGGATTGTTTGCAAAAATCTTCTCCCATTTGGTTGATTGTTTCTTTATTTTGTTGGTGGTATCTTTTGCTGTGCAGAAGCTTTTTAGTTTGATATAGTCCCATTCATTTATTTTAGCTTTTACTTCCCTTGACTTTGAAGTCAAATTTATAAAATGCTCTTTGAATCCAGGTCCATAAGTTTAGTGCCTATGTTTTCTTCTATGCAGTTTATTGTTTCAGGTCTTATGTTTAGATCTTTGATCCATTTGAGTTAATTTTGGTACATGGTGACAGATAGCAGTCTAGTTTCATTCTTTTGCATGTGGCTATCCAATTCTCCCAGCACCATTTCTTGAAGAGACTGTCTTTTCTCCAATGTATGTTTTTGGCTCTTTTGTTAAAAAGTATCTGTCCATATTTATGTGGGTTTATTTCTGGGTTCTTGATTCTATTCCATTGGTCTATGTGTCTGTTTTTCTGCCAATACTATGTTGTTTTGATTATTGTTGACCTGTAGTACAAGCTGAAGTCAGGGAGTGTGATATCTCCAGCATTGTTCTCTTCTTAGAATTGCTTTGGCCATTTGGGGTCTTTTGTGCTTTCATACAAATCTGATGATTTGTTTGTTCTATTTCTTGAAAAAATGCCATTGGGATTTTGATGGGGATTGTATTAAATCTGTATATTGCTATCAGTAATATGGCCATTTTGACTAAATTGATTCTTCCAATCCATGAACATGGAATGTCTTTCCACTCTTTGTGTCTTCTTCAATTTCTTTTAAAAACGTCTTATAGTTTTCAGTGTATAGGACTTTCACATCCTTGGTTAAGTTTATTCCTAGGTATTTTATTCTTTTTGTTGTAATTTCAAAATGATTTTTTTTTCTTTTTCTGAGGTTTCATTGTTAGTATGTAGGAATGCAATGGACTTTTGATTTTACACATTGATTTTGTAGCCAGCAACTTGACTATATTCGTTTATTGTTTCTAATAGCTTTTTGGTGGAGTCTTTAAGGTTTTCAATACTCAGCATCATGTCATCTGCAAAAAGTGACAATTTAATTTCTTCATTTTTATGTGGATGCCTTTTATTTCTTTCTCTTGCCTGATCACTATGGTTAAGATTTGCAATACAATGTTGAAAAACAGAGGTGATAGGAGACAGCCCTCTCATGTTGCTCAACTTAGAGCAAAGGGCTTCAGTTTTTCACCATTAATTATGATATTAACTGAGGGTTTGTTAAATACGACCTTTACTATGTTAAGGTATTTTCCTTCTATACCCATTTTATTGTGTTTTAATCATAATTGGATGTTGCATCTTGTCAAACACTTTTTCTGAATCTATTTATATAATCATATCATTTTTGTCCATTATATTTGTTTATGTGTTGTATCACATTGATGGACCTGCATATGTTGAACCATCCTTGTACCCCTGGGATGAACCCCACTCGGTCGAGATGAATAATCTTTTTAATGCATTGTTACATTGGATTTGCTAGAATTTTGTTTAGGATTTTTGCATCTGTATTCATCAGGAATATTAGTCTGTAATTTTCTTTTTTTGTGTCATCTTTACCAGGTATTGGTATCAGGGTAATATTGGCCTCATAAAATGAGTTAGGGAGTACTGTCTCTTCTTCAATTTTTTGGAAGAGTTTGAGTAGGGCAGGTATTCAATCCTCTTTGAATGTTTGGTAAGAATTCACTAGTGAAGCCATCTGGTCCCAGACTTTTGCTTTTGGGAAGGTTTCAGATGACTGATTCCATTTCCTTACCATTGATCGGTTTATTTAGATTTTCTAATTCAACATGATTCAAGCTAGGAAGGCTATATGTTTCTAAGAACATGTCCATTTCTTCTAGGTTATTGAATATGGTGGCATATAGTCCTTCATAGTATTCTTGGATGATCCTTTGTATTTCTGTGGCATCCTTGGTAAATTCCATTCTTTCATTTCTGATTTTGTTTATTTGTGTCTTTTCTCTTTTTATCTTAGTGAGCCTAGCCAAGAGTTATTCATTAATTTTATTAATGTTTTTGAAGAACCAGCTATTTGTTGCATTAATGTTTTCTATTGTCTTTTTATTCTCTATTTCATTTTAGTTCTGCTCTGAATTTTATTATTTCCTTCCTTCTGCTGGCTCTGGGACTCTTTCGTTTTTCGTTTCTTTTTTTTCCCTAGTACCCTAAGGTGTAATGTGAGGTTATTTATCTGGGATTTTCCTTGTTTCTTGAGATAGGCCTGCAATGACATAAATTTCCCCCTTAAAACTTCTTCAGTGCCTCCTGAAAATTTTGGTGGGATATATTTTCATTCTTATTTGGTTTCTATGTACATTTGATTCTCTCCTCTTATTTCTTCTTTGATGCAGTCGTTCTTTAAAAATATGTTGTTTGATTTCCACATATTTGTAGTTTTTTCTGCATTCATTTGGCAGTTGATCTCCAATTTCAGAGCTTTGTGATCAGAGAATATGCTTGGTATGATTTCAATCTTCTTAAATTTGCTGAGGCTAGTTTTATGCCCCAATATATGGTCTATCCTTGAGAATGTTCCATGTACACTCGAAAAGAATGTGTAGTCTGATGTTCTAGGATGAAGTGCTCTATAAATGTCAATTATGTCCATTTCATCTAAAGTGTCATTTAGCGCTGCTATTTCATTATTTATTTTCTGTTTGGATGATCTATCCATAGCTGTCAACGATGTATTTGGGTCTTCTACTATAATTGTGTTTTGGTCAATTTCTCCTTTTAGTTCTATTAATAGTTGCTTTGTATATTTTAATGCTCCCTGATTGGGGGCATAAATATTGATGACTGTTATGTCTTCTTGTTTTATAGTCCCCTTTATCATTATGAAGTGTCCATCTTTGTCTCTTGGTATCTTTTTTTATCCTGAAGTCCATTTCAGCTGATATCAGTATAGCTACGTCTGGTTTTCTCCGAATACCATTTGCTTGGAGTGTCAATTTCCACTCTTTCATTTTGAGTCTATATTTCTCCTTGTACCTGAGATGTGTCTCTTGGAGGCAGCATATGGTTGGCATTAGTTTTTTGATCCAATCTGCTACTCTGTGCCTTTTTATTGGAGAGTTCAGTCCATTTACATTTAGGGTGATTATTGACATATTAGAATTTTCTATCGGTCTATATTTGGTTTTCTGGTAGACTGTGTCTCCATTGTTTCTTTGCCATTTTGTTGCTGTCTACTATTGCGGTGTGGTGGTATTGTACAATCTTTCCCTCTGTTTCTTATTTTATTATGTTATATATTTCAGTTCTGTTTTATTTGTTTGTTTGTTTGTTTGTTTTTTAGTGGTTACCATTAAGTTTGTGTGAAAGAAAGTTTCATATTTAGAGTATTCCATTTTCTTCAGCATGCTTACTTTCTCCATTCCTGTATTCCGATTCAGGCCATTCCTCTCCCCCTTTGTACGTTTTTGTTGTCACAAATTATCCCCATTTATGCTGGTCAAATAACCTCCTTTTGTATTTCTTGTAGTGAAGGTCATGTGTTAGAAAATTCCCTCAGCTTCTGTATGTCTGGAAAGGTCTTTATTCCTCTTTCATATCTGAAGGATATCTTTACCGGATACATTATTTTTGGCTCATATTTTTCTCTTTCAATAGTTTGAATATTTGAGTCCACTCCCTCCTGGCTTGTAGAGTTTCTGCTGAAAAATCTGATGTTAATCTAATGGGCTTTCCTTTGTAGGTTACTGTCTTCTTTTCCCCGGCTGTCTTAAGGATTCTTTCTTTGTCTTTAATATTTGACAACTTCAATACAACGTGACTTGGAGAAGGACTGTTGGGATTGAGGTAATTAGGTGTTCTATCTGCTTCTTGGACTCGAGGATCCAGTTCTTTCCAGAAGTTTGGGAAGTTCTCATAAATTATTCATTTGAATACACTCTCTGTTCCCTTGTCCCTTTCTTCTTCTTCTGGTATTCCCATTATTCTTATATTGCTCTTAATGATGGAGTCAGAAAGTTCTTGTAGAAGTCTTTCATTTCTTTTAACTCTCAAGTCACTCTCTTCTTCTATACATATCATTTCCAGTTCTCTGTCTTCAATGTCACTGATTCTTTCCTTCATCTGATAGCTCTATTATGTAAGCTGGCTATTTGATTCTTCATTTCTTTCATTGAGTCCTTAATCTCCAGAACTTCTATTTGGTTCTTTTTTAAAATTTCAATCTCTTTGGTAAAATGTTCATTTTATTCTTAATTGTGTTTCTGAGTTTGTTAAACTGCCTGTGTGTTTTCTTGCCACTCATTGAGTTTTTTCAGAATTGAAATCTTGAGTTCTCTGTCATCTAAGTCACATATTTCCATGTCTTTAAGTTCATTTTCTGGAAACTTTTCATTTTCTTTCTGAGCTGCTTTGTTATCTTGGTTATTCAGTGATATTAATGAACTATTATTTCTTTTCCTAGGCATCTAAGAGAGTGGGTGTACAACAGGTTGGTAGGAAGAGGTCTCTCTTTTGCTTTCCAGTAGGTTTTGGTAGAATTATTTATTTTTTTCTCTGACTGCAGACTTATTCTCTCTCACACTATAGTGTTGTATTTTCTTTGCACTGTTTCAGCTTCCCACACAATGGGAGGCTTCTCTGGAAGGTGGGCTTCTCCTCTGTGAGCAGATAGCCTGGGTCACAGTGCACCACCTAATGGAGGCATATGGAGAACTTCCGAAGTTCCAAAACTCTTCCTGTACCAATTTCAGTGCCTGTGTTTCAGTGGCTCTCTTCACTCCTGCAGGGATCCTCCCAGATAGGTAGGGGCCGGAGTAGGGTGGGTGTGAGAGGTGTCCCAGAGCTATGGCAGCAACCACCAGCACAGCCATCCTGCACCCATGGCTCCCTTCCCTTTGCTGGCACTAGTTGGGCCACAAGTCCGTGACTGCAGGCCACAGTTCTCAGAACTGCAAATATTCTGTTCTTTCAGTCTGACACTGCTACTGTTCTGCTTCTAGCACTGGGATGGTGGGGGTTGTGCAAGCTCTAGGAGGGTCAGGATGGGGAGGCTAGCCTTAGTGCCTAAGCCCTCCATCCTCTGTTTGGCAGTGAGGGCTTAATTCGCCATTTTCACCCTTCTTCCCTCAGTCTTTCCTTCAAGGTCTCTGCTGTGAGCTTTGGGTTCAGCCATGTTTTATGCTGATTTCTCAAGCCAGACTGTGGGCCATAAACGGAGCACTAGCACTCTGAGTTTTTCCCTCTCCTTTGGCTGCGGTAGCTCTGGAATGCAGGGAGCTCGGAGCTCAGAGCTCTGGGCAGTGTCCTGCCCCTGCGTAGCCCGCGATCCCGCACTTCCCTCTTTCCTCCTTCCCTGCTCGCCCAATTTGCCCACCTTTAGATTATTTCAGTTGTACATCTCTTAGTCTTACTTGTCTGCTGTGTAGGGAGTCCTTTGTGGAATTATAGCTGTTCAATGTGTTGTAAATTCCAGGGGAGATTTCAAGAGGCTTACTTAATGCTGCCATTTCTATGATGTCATTCCCCCTTCTGGTCTTCTGACAGCTTAAAAGTTCTTTTGATTGACATGTCTACTTGTTGTATCAAATTGAGAGAAGACCAACACATGTGTAAACTTCATGATCTTTGAATTATACCTATTGTATTCTATTCCTAAGATGTGTAGGGCCAAATTATGTTTTCTACTTCTTAGATATGAATACTGTGTTTGCCTAATGGTAGGTTTATTATGTTTTTTAGGTATAATAAAATATAAAACAAAATTCACTTTTTACTTTGCTTAGTTGTTCTTTGCTGAGGAAATCTTATTAGCTTTTAAATGCTAAACCATTGACAACATTTTTATAATCCATTTTATTGTCATATTATTTAAATTATTGTTAGATTAGCAATAATAAGAAACTATCAATCACTACTTTGGCTAAATACTGACAATTGTCTAAATGTGGTAGTAACACTAAATAACAAGAGGACCAAAAACAACTGAAGGAATGACACATATCTCCAGAATTACAGTTTTGTTTTCTAGTTTGGGAAGTTTGCTGAATATACAGCAATAAAATATTTGCCGGGCTATTCTTATTGTATATAAACAAGTTAGTAAATATTAAGAAGAGAATGTAGTAGTCCACATTTGTTGCTTCTCTCACTGAAACACAAATAGATACTGAGGAAACCATATTAATAGTAACACAATGACTTGCAGGCATTTTTTTGTTTTCCTTTTTTAAAATATTTTTTATATTTTTTAATTTTTCAATTATAGTTGACACAATATTAGGTTGTTAGCTTTTCAATTCAAGGACTGAATCTTCTATATATTTTTTTGTAATATATATTTTGCAATACGCATTTTTTTAGTAGCTTACTCTGCTTGGCCCTGAGTGTCACCACTCTTTTCCAGTTGTTTTTTCTTCATTTCCATCTAATTTTCCTTCTTCCAATCACCTTGCTACCTTGCTTTCTCACTCAGTCTCCCTTTTCATGTCCCTTTCTGATATTCTGGTATATTTTCTCTCAGTCTTTGCTGTACCACTAAGCATTCTTTGTCCTCATGAAGGATACTTACCCTTGTGCATTCTCACTTGGTACTTTAACTTGCACCGATGTACTTTTTTTTCTGGTCCAAAAATATATAATCCAAAACGTCCATCAACTAGTGGAATAGCAATCAAATGAGTTATATCCATATGTGGAATGTTATTCAACCATAAAAAAATAAAGTACTGACACATGCTATAACATTGATGAAATTTAAATACATGCTAAATGAAAGAAGCCAGACACAAAAGACCACATATTATATGATTCTTTTTGTGTGAAATGTCCACATAGGTAAATCCATAGAGACATAAAATAGATTAGTGATTGTCTAGGGCTAGGAAGGATGGGAAGGTTAGGGGATACTGTCTAAGAGATACAGGGTTTCTTTTTAGAATAATGAAAATGTTGTAAAATTGACTGTGGTGATGAGTGTATACAACTCTCTGAATATAAGTAAGGCCATTTAGTGTCACACTTTAAATGGGTGAATTGTAAGGTATGTGAATTATACATCAGTAAAGCTGTTTAAAAAGTAACTATCAGTATATAGATGATAGATAGATAGATAGATAGATAGATAGATAGATAGATAGATAGATAGATAGATGATAGATGGATAGAAAATTAATTGCTTTATGAATTTTCCCATCTTAACTAGTTCTATATAAATTCCTGGTCTCTCAGTGTTGATCACCTTGGTATAAAGAAAGGAACTGATTAAATTGATCCAATGACAGTGTGAATAACTGCTACTGCTGTGTTGTCCTTAACATTTTTCGGGTGTGTGATTTGGGGGATTGAGTGCTTGGAGCTTCTTGGGTCTAGATTAGATTTCAAAACAGTAGCTTGCTGAGATTTTGGATCAAGTTCTTTTGATTAGAGATTTTTCGGAAAAAAACAAAAACAAAAACACTCATTGGTGCAGTGTCTCTATATATATATTACTAGGGAAATTTCTCTTTTCCCTTCTACCAACAAGCCTCCTTCCTATTTTTCTACCTCCCCTTATTCCAACATCAAACTTTTGGGGGTCCTAAAGTGGAAAATTCTCTGTTTGAAACTTAAAATTCCCTTAAGGGAAACAATTTCCACTCATGGAGAACTTTCTTTTCCTAAGTCATTCTGAACTCACATCTCATTTCCTTTCTAGCACCTGAGAATATTGGTATACCGTTCATCCATTTGATAGTGAGGTACTTTGACAATGAGAACCTCTGGCTGGAAAAGAATGAAGTCCATCTTTGTGACTCTAGAAAGGCTTAGTTTATCTATATAAAATAAGACAATTAGAATAGTTTACAGTAATTATTTATTAGTATTCCTTCACAAGAATGCAGTTTAGTAGTAATCAAATTATCATTATATTTACTAAATTAATATTGTTTTATATATAACATGGCAGCAATACTAAAAAATTCTGCTTCATAGTTATCAGCTGAAT
This sequence comes from Rhinolophus hipposideros, assembly GCF_964194185.1. Classification (NCBI taxonomy): domain Eukaryota; kingdom Metazoa; phylum Chordata; class Mammalia; order Chiroptera; family Rhinolophidae; genus Rhinolophus; species Rhinolophus hipposideros. The sequence goes on along the minus strand of NC_138046.1, from coordinate 67,122,985 downwards.
TAACATGAATCATATCGTTAAAATAATGGGAAGGATTCTTTTTGAAACTATAACTTGAGGTGTGACATTAGTAAAAAGATTCTAGTTAATTTGAAAAGGAGTGCAATAGCAGAGTGGTAAAGGTCTTGATTGAGTTGAGAAGGTTGTATGTTAACTTGGAATTGGAAAAAGCATACCCAAATAAGTATATATTTCTATTTGACCAAGAGCACTGAAACTTAAGTAAGACATTGCTGTAGTGATATGATAGATTCAAATACATAGATAGGAAAGGTCAAATGCAGTGTTTTGCTGTAAACCCCTGTCCTCTACAACGTGATTTTTCTCCAAAGCTGAGATTTTCATTTAAAGATAATGGTGCATAATCTGGAAAAAATGAGCTACTCATCACCATAGTTAATTATGTTAGTCTGAATTTGATCAAGAAAAGAGAGCCAATCTAAATATTAATGGAAATAACAGGATATATTATAAAGTTTAAGGGAAAAAAAGAACAGACCTCTGGGGTGAAGCTCTGGAAGGCTGAATATAAAGTTTACTAAGAAACTCTGATGAACTAAAATGCATGGTTCTCAAAAGTTCACCAATAAACGGATGCAATTCTTAAATCTCTGTGAAAGCCCTAAACAAGTGTTTCCAAGAGCAGCAGCAGCAAAATGTATGTTCACCACGAAGTCTGAGAGGCTGCTGTAAATCTGTCTGCCCATGAGTCTGGCCTCCATGACTTTTGAAGAACAATAGCTTTGCCTAACTTCTACATTCCACATCTCCCAGGAGCTACCCTCATGCAAATTCTAAACGCTATCCCATAACCATACAAAGAGGAATTCAGAAATGTATTTATCAGTGGGTTTAACAGTTAATAATGTATAATCTAGCATAGAAATCCTCAGACTGAGAAAAGAGAATGAGGTTGTACAGGGAAGGGCGTAATATAATGCATTTTCCTTCAATCACAAATTTCTGTCTTTCCATTCAAACTCCATATTGTCTGGTCCTGCTATTTGTCTTAATACAATATAGTCAAGTATTTTCAAAGTTAGATCCTTCTTTAAAAGAAGCTCAATTACTCTTCCTTTGTTCTTTCTCTCCTCCCTCCCTTCTTCCTTTCCTTCCTTCCTTCTTTCCACTTTGCTTCGCAGAGCATTAAAAAAAAAAAAATAGCTCTGTACTTTTTTCTTCCTCTGTTTGAGCTCTTCACTTTCTAAAGTTCTTTAGCAAAATTACTGGTTATGAAGTATATACTTAAATATTGCCTGGAATAATTTAACATGTCTTAAATGAACTCAACACTACTCATTTTCTTTTATGAGGTAAGTTCAAATATCTTCTTTGATATAATTTCTACACTTTAAATGATCATCTCTAATGACACACACTGCAAAATATAAAAATTAAAAATAAAAACAATATGCTTACAGGTTTGTACACCATTGGGGCTCTGCTTCCATATTAAATCAGAAATCATTTTGAAGTTATAGCCAAAATCCTGCAATAATCAGTTTCTTTTCCCCCCTGACTCTTAAGATAATATCGCCAGGACTATTCTTGTGGTTATCATTACTTTTTATGATTATCATTCTTCATAGGTACATATTACTCTTTGGTTGGCGTCACTATGCTATATTATATTCATAGATGGGTATTTTATTATGACAGAACCAAACAAGACCACTACCTGAAATATTATTCTTTACCAAAACATCTACATAATAACATGTAACATTTCATCTTTCTCAGTTTAATCTTAATACATTTTGCCAAGGCAAGTCTTTTCTGCACGATAAGTTCTATTTTACGTCCTGATTTGCATACCAAAATTTCTGGTTTCAAAATAAACAAAGATGAAACACTGAGTTGCTTTTTTTAAGGTGTAATAATCATCTGCTTTATTTGAGTTTTCCTGGAGATGTCAACTTTAAGCATTCCTACTGCTCAAAAGCCTAATTACAGATTATTAAAACCTGAATCCTAGTTGGTTATAGTTAGCTTCTAATCCCTTAATATACCAATGACTGTTGTTGATGAACTAATAAAATGGATTCCATTTAAGAAGTTTTATTATTCTTTGGACCCACAACACTATTTTATATCACTAAACAAGTGGTCAGTAAAATATTTTCTCCAACTCATTTCTGATATTAGTAATTTGTGTGTCCCTTTTTCCTTAGGTAGTCTAGCTAGAATCTAATTAATTTTATTGATCTTTTCAAAGAGCCAGCTTTTGGTTATGTTGATTTTCTCTATAGGTTTCCTGTTTTCAACTTCCTTGATATCTGTTCTAATTTTCATTATTTCATTTCTTCTGCTTATTTTGGATTTAATTTGCTCTTCTTTTTCTAGTTTCCTAAGGAAGAAGATTAGATTATTGATTAAAAACATTTTTTCGCTAATGTAAGTATTAAATGCTATAAATTTCACTATAAGCAATGCTTTTATTTGATCCCACACATTTTAAGTTGTATTTTCATTTTTGATAAATTAAAAACATTTTTAAATTTGTCTTAAGATTGCTTTTTGACCCACATGTTATTAGAAATATGTTATTTAATCTCCATGTATTTGGGGTATTCCAGATATCTTTTTGTAATTGATTTAATTCCTAGTTTAATTCCATTGTGGTCTGAGAGCATATATTGTATTATTTCTATTCTTTTAAATTTGTAAGGTGTGTTTTAAAACACAGAATGTGCTCTATCTTGGATAATGTTTCATGTGAGTTGGAGAAAAATGTGTATTCTCCTGTTTTTTATTGTTTTGTTTTCTTAATTATTTTTTTTCAGTTACAGTTGACATTCAATATTATTTTATATTAGTTTCAGGTGTACAGCATAGTGATTAGACATTTATATAATTTATGCAGTAATCCCCCGATTAGTCTAGTACCCACCTGGCACTATATATAGTTGTTGCAACATTACTGACTATATTCGCTATTCTGTACTTTACATCTCAATGACTATTTTGTAACTACCAGTTTGTATTCCTTGATCCCTTCACCTTTTTCACCTAGCTCCTGAAAACAAATATCATATGATCTAAATTATATGTGGAATCTATAGAATAAAAAAAAAATGAACAAACAAAACAGAAACAGACTCTCCTGTTTTTGAATGATGTCAATTTATTCAAAATGTAGATGTCAATTAGATCCAGTTGATTGATGGTGCTATTGATTTCAACTTGTCCTTTCTAATTTTCTGCCTGCTGGATCTGCCCTTCACGGAGGGATTTTAAACTCTCCAACTACTATAGTGGATTTATTTCATCTTGCAGATCTATGAGTTTTAGTCTTATGAACTTTGACACTTGGTTGTTAGATGCACATAAATTTAGGACTGTTGTCTTCTTGGAGAATTACCCCTTTATCATTATGAAATGCCCCTCTTTGCAACTGACAATTTTCCTTGCTCTGAAGTTGGCTCTCTTTGAGATTAATTTAGTTACTCCTTCTTCCTATTAGCATGGTACATCTTTGTTCATCACTTTACTTTTAATAAATATGTGTCATTATATTTAAAGTGAGTTGCTTAAAAAAAATAAAAAACAAAGTGAGTTGCTTGTAGACAACACTTGTTTTGGTCTTGTTTATTGATTCATTCTGACAATCCCTGTATTTTAATTGGTGTACCTGAGGATAGACGTTTAAAGTGATTTAAACGTCTATGAGTTGGATTAATATATATTTGTTATAATTTTCTGTTCATTACCATTGTTCTCTGTTACTGTTTTTGTCTTCCATGTTTTTCTCTGTTTTCTGTGGCTTTAATTGAGCCTTACATGTGATTCCATTTTCTCTCCTTTCTTGGCATATAAATTATACTATATTTTAAAAAAATATTTGACCTATAATTTGCAATATACATTTACAATTAATACAAGTTCACTTTCAAATAATATTCATGGGCAGCTCAATTATCTTAAAATAACAAAGTACAGTTGACTCTTGAGTGTGGGGATTAGGGGTGCCAACCCTGCATGCAGTTGAAAATCTATATGTAACTTTTGACTCCCCTAAAATTTAACTACTAATACCTTACTATGGACTGGAAGACTTACCAATAATGTAAACAGTTGATCAACACATATTTATATGTCATATATGTTATATACTATTATTCATGCCCTACCTGACATTTTTTTTGATATTTTTACGCTATGCATTTCATCTGTGAGTTTTTTTCAAATTGTTGAAAATCTCCAAAAAATGTTTCCAATTTATTGAAAAAAAAATTTGCGTATAAGCAGACCTGCACAGTTCACATCTGTGTTGTACAAGGGCCAACTCTATTCCTAATTCCTCCCTCTTATGCCTTGTAACATTGCTGGCATTCATGTCACCCAACATACACTAAAATTATTGAATGTATTGTTGCTATTATCATTAGAATAAGTTGTTAGATTAATTAAGAATTAATTATATAAGAAATATAAGTTAAGAATAAGACATATAAGAATAAGAAATATAAGTTATTTTACCTTCCCTTATTCCTTCTCTGATGCTGTTCCTTTCTTTATGTAGATCCAAGTTTCTAATTTATATCATTTTTATTCTTTTTGAAGAACTTATAACATTTCTTGCAAGTCAGGACTGCTGGCACTAGATTCCCTCAGCTTTTGTCAGAGAAAGTATTTCTCTTTCACTTTTGAAGGACGATTTCACAGGGTACAGAATTCTACGTCGGTGTTTTTTTCCTCTCAACACTAAATATTTCACTCCACTCTCTTCTTGCTTGCATTATTTCTGAGATATCCATTGTCATTCTTATCCTTGCTCCTATATAATAAGGTGGTTTTTTCTCTGTTATTTTTTCTTTATATTTTATTTTCTGTCATTTGAATATGATTAGGTGTAAGTGTATTTTTTTGGCATTTATCATTCTTGGTGTTCTCTAAGCTTTTTGGATCTCTGGTTTGATTTCTGACAATAGTTTTGGAATTATTCATCATTATTTCTTCAAATATTTATTATTAAGAATAGAATACTCTGGCATATTTCAAAATGGCTACTTGTTTCTCCCCCAGCCGTAAGCATGAGGGGATTTTTCTCTGATCTTAACTGTGATAAACTGTGAGGTCTCCTAGAGGTAAAACTCACAAAGTTAGAGGTCAATGACTGGGTCTCTCAGGAGTTTTTATCTCACAGACATACCCACACTGAGCCTCCAGCAATTTGTCAGTTACAGTTCTGGTTTCCCTACCCTGGCGATGGTTCCAGTGGAGGTTTATGCTGGTGAGTTTCTTCTCTAATAAATTGTGATTCTCTGTATCCTCCTGTCTGTCTCTAATTTTGAGAATATCCATTTGCCCTGTGACTTCTATTCTCTGAAGAATTCTTCAATTGCTGACTTTCAGTTTATTCAACTATTCACTTGTCATTAGGATGAAGTGATGACTGCCAAGCTGTTCACATGCCTGACCAGAAAGCAGAAGCCTCACTTTTCTCCTATTCAATAGTATTTGGTTGGGGAAATGTTAATAAATTTATGAACAGAATTGCATGGTATACATTGAAATAAATCTGCTTATGGTTTTCATCATATATGTAAATGGAAGGGCCTAAAACATTGTTGGCCTGATGGGAAGTCTAGGAATTCTTGTCAACATATTTTGCTATGCAGTCTTAACTTTGTCTATTTCTATTCATTCGTCCTACAAAAACCACAAACACAACACATCCTAATAAGAGTTAATCTTCAGCCATTTGTTACCTTCCCTTCCTATGTGTCCTATCTCATTTAGTGAAGTCATCATATATCTGGTTACCTAAGCCAGAGATAGCATAACCTTTGAATCCTTCAACTTTTTATTCATATATTGAGTCCTACCATGTTTCTCTGGAAATAAGACCTAGCCGGATCATCATCTCTAATGCGTCTTTTGGAGCAAAAATTAATATAAGATGTGGTATTATATTATTATATATTATTATATTATATTATATTATATTATATTATATTATATTATATTATATTATATTATATTATATTATTATACCCAGTCTTATATTATATAAGATCTGGTCTTATATTATATTAAAATAAGACTGGGTTTTATATTAATTTTTGCTCCAAAAGATGCATTAAAACTGATGGTCCAGCTAGGTCTTATTTTCGGGGAAACACGGTATCAAATATACTACTTCTACCAAACACTGATTCCGTCTACTTTTCTTCATTTTCACTGTCACTCTTCTAGTTCAAGCCATCATAATCTTATACCTAGATTACTATAATAGCTTTCTAACTAATATCCCTGCTTTAAATATTTCCTCACTCCAATCCATTCTTGAAACAATACAGTGGACTTTCTAAAATTAATACCTGATTATTATATTCTTCTACTTAAAAGTACTCAACAGCTCCCTATCACTTATAAAAATGTCAAAACTCCTTAACAGTGGAGCTGTCCCCTGCATATTTTTGATTTTGGCTCTCACTACTTTCTCTTATTCACTTGTCACAATGATTTTAATTTTTTTATTTTTACTTCCTGGAACATGCCATACTACTTTTCCTTCAGAGTTTCAAACATACTCTCTTCCCTAACTAAAACATCTATTTTTGTGTCTTAGCCTAGTAACTCTTATGTATATCTTAGATACCAGCTAAGATATCACTTCCTCTCATACTTTCCCTGAATTCCTCTGTCCTCTTCTCTTTGCTTTTAATAGAACCCTTTATCTTATCTATAATAATAGTTGCCACACACACTATTATAATTGTCTGCTTCCTCCAATGGGATATAAAATCTCTGATAGGATAAACTATGTCTTTTATTTACCATGATGTCTCTAACCCTTAACATAGTGCCTGAGATATGATAAATGCTCAATAAAAATATGTTGAATGAATGGAATTGATGAGTTTTTTAATACCAGCTAAATACTGGATGCCATGTCTATCGCCCTATTATGGAGGAAGGAATACTACAACAAGCCAGTAAGGATACTTACATGAAAGTGTTTGGTAAATTCGAATTCTATAATATGTTCTGAAATTTTATATCCTGCAGCAAGAAATTATGACACATGATAATATATTGAATCAGAATATTCACTTAAAACTTCAGAGGGGAAAACTCACAACAATTTTGGATAACTACAAATATAGTTTCTTCACAGTGCTGCAAAAGCTTTGATTTTGTATTATAGATAACATATCAACAAACAAGGAAAGCTCAGGGAATAATGGAAAAAGAAAGACATGAGTGAGGTAAGTGAACAAATTGAATTATAAATTCTTTAGAAGTAGTGATTCCATTGTGATTTATCTCTTTTGTATAATTCATACCATCTGGTATATAATTCACCCCCAAAAAGATGGTCAAAAAACACCTGCTTACTATACGCCTAAAAATGTGTTTGAATTCTGTGAAAGTTTAAGAGTAATATATTAGACCAACTTTTGGAGTGTCGTCTTCCACCTGTCACTAGTTCTTACCTTAAATCATTACTTATTATTATGTCAATTTCTATTTTTATTTATTTCTATTTATTTATTTACTTATTTATTTTTTTAAAGGAGCAATGTGTGTGTGTGTGTTTTAACTTTTATTTAAGTGTGTTTTTCCAGGACCCATTAGCTCAAAGTCAAGTAGTTGTTTCACACTAGTTGTGGAGGGCACAGCTCACAGTGGCCCATGTGGGAATCAAACTGGCAACCTTGTAAAGAATGCTGTGCTATAACCAACTGAGCTAACCCACCACCCCTCATGTCAAGTTTTATATTGCTCAACATATTTTTTATTTTATTTTATGAGTGCTTTGCCCTTTAGCTCAGTAGTTTACTTAAATATAAAAAGAATGAGTTAGGACAACCAAGATGGCACAGTAGGTAAATGTGGTGTTTATCTTCTCTCACAACCACATCAAAATTACAATGAATCTACAAAACAATCACTATTGAGAATTGCCTAAAATCAAAATGAACTGAAGCCTTTCAACTAAGGACTTGTAGAAGAAGCCACCTCCAGACTGGTAGGAAGGTCAGAGACACGGTACGGGCTAGTCCCACACCCGTGTGTGACAATTAGAGATTGGGATGGCTATTTTCAGCTGTGGGGGTACCGAGAGGAGGGAGAGATCCCAACCCCACCACAGGCCAGGGTTTCAGGGCCAGGGAGAGAAGTCCCCATTATTTCTGATTGTGAAAACCAGTGGAAATTGTGACTGAGTGAGATGGAGTGTGGCTGCACTCACAGGTGCTCTACTTAAAGGGATTGCATGCTGCCTTACCCACCAACGGAATCACTTGCTCTGAGCTCCAGCACTGGGGCAGCAGCTGGAGAGGCGGCAGAGACAGATGGTGGGGAACTGAGTTGTCTGACTTGGGACGGGTCTGGAAAGGCAGCTTTCTCTTGCACTGGGGAGCTAGTGGAGGTCATTGTTTGTTTGCTGAGGCCTCCGCCTTCCTGGCATGTGAACAGAGGTGGCCGCCATATCGAGTCACCTCAATTACTTCACCATGCCCTGGTGATTGGAAACCTGGTCCCACACAACGTTTGGGCACACCCAGGCTGTTTTCAGTGGCTCTTTCATGCAGATTGCCTGCCTTGGCTCCAGCTGCAGACATTCCTAGGGTCTCTCAAAGGTTCATGGAACCCAGAAAAACAGCATCTGGCTTGAGTGCGTCCTGCACATCTGGCTGAGCAGCCCTAAGCTAGCACTAATAGCAGCTGGTCTTGGTTTGTGGCTTGGCCTCTCAAGGCACTTCCAAGGACAGAACGGGCAGCAACCACCTGCGGATTTCTTTCTGGCTCATTTATGGATGGCTCCAGGTGGGGGCATGGGCTGTGACTGAAGTAGACTTACAGTGGATCCCCACCAAGGTGGTTCTGGGGCTGGCACCCACAGTGGCCAGCTTCAAAACAAGATGGAGCATCACCCAGCCACCTCCAAGTATGACACACCCAAGGGGCCATTGGGCAGGCACCAGAGACCTGCTGAGGCAGATTCTGCTCTGTAGGGTCAGCCCCTGCAAAACAACACTTCCACTATAGTCAAGGCCATTTCTCACAACCAGTGAGCCCCAGGGTCAGTTCCTCACATTGATGTGCAGTTATCAACCAAGTCTCAACTACAAAAGGAGGGCACACACAACACATACAAGGGACACACCTGGAGCACACGGCTCAGGGACAAGAAAGACTGTGCCACTGAATCCCATAGCACACCTATGACATAAGGCCAGTCTATTAAGACCAGAAGACATGGCAGCTCTACCTAATACATAGAAACAAACACAGGGAGGCAGCCAAAATGGGGAAACAAAGAAACAGGTTCCAAACAAAAGAACAGAACAAAGCTCCAGAAAAAGAACTAAGTGAAACAGAGATAAGCAATCTGTCAGATGTAGAGTTCCAAACACTGGTTATGAGAATGCTCAATGATCTCAGGGAGAACTTCAACAGATAGATAGGAAGCATAAAAATGGAGATGGAAACCATAAAGAAGAACCAGTCAGAAATAAAGGATACAATAATGGAAACAAAGAATACATTACAGGGAATCAACAGTAAATAATATGAAGCAAAGGATCCAACCAACAATGTAGAAAATAAGGTAGCAGAAAACACCCAACCAGAACAGCAAAAAGAGAAAAAGAATCCAAGAAATTGAAAGAGTTTAAGGGGTCTCTGGGACAACATCACGCATACCAACATTCACATTATAGGGGTACCAGAAGAAGAAGAGAGAGAGCAAGGAATTGAAAACCTATTTGAAGAAATAATGACAGAAAACTTCCCTAACCTGGTGAAGGAAATGGACACACAAGCCCAGGAAGCACAGAGAGTCTCAAACAAGATAAACCCAAAGAGGCGAACACCAAGACAAATCGTAATTAAAATGTCAAAGGTTGAATATGAAGAGAGAATCTTAAAAGCAGCAAAAGAAAAGCAGTTAGTTACCTATAAGGGAGACTCCATAAGACTGTCAGCTGATTTCTCAACAGAAACTTTGCAGGCAAGAAAGGAGTGGCAGGAAATATTCCAAGTGAAAAGCAATGCCATACAAGCAAGATTGCTCTACCCACAAAGGCTGTCATTTAGAATTGAAGGACAGATAAGGAGCTTCCTAGACAAGAAAAAGCTGAAGGAGTTAATTACCACCAAACCAATATTACACAGACTTTTTTTTAAGATGGGAGGGGGTTAAGGATGGGTAAAAGGGGAAGGGATTAAGAAGTACAAACTGGTTGTTATACAGTAGTCATGGGATGTAGGTTATAGCATAAGGCATACGGTCAATAATATTGTAATAATTAGGTATAGTGCTGGATAGGTACTAGATCTATCAGGGTGATAGATAGGAATGGGGTTGGTGGCAGGGTGAAAAAGGTGAAGGCATTAAAAAATACAAATTGATAGTTAATACAGTATGGGGAATATAATCAACAATGTTGTAAAGATCATGTAAGGTGCCAGATGGGCATTGGACTTATCAGGGAGATCACGTCTTAGACTGTGCAGATGCCTGACCATTACGCTATACACCTGAAGAGCTGAAGTAGAATAATATTGAATGTCAACTATAACTAAATATATAGGTATATGTAGTCACGGGATGTGGAGTACAACATAGGGAAGATAATCAGTGGTATTGTAACAGCTATATAAGATGTCAGAGGGGTAGTAGCTTGGGGGGTGGGTTATCACTTTATGAGGGGTTTAAATGTCTAACTATTACATTGCTTTGTATACCTGAAACTAATAAAAAATAAATAAATAAAATAAAAGGAATGAATTAGTATTGGTAGAAATAAAATATAGTATTAATGTTACTTTATTGTCTTTATTACTTTTGTTTAATCTCTTCCAATTCTCATTTATTTTGTCACAAGTTTACACTGGAGAGGCAGGCTAATTGTCCAGAAGCATCTCATCTGAGAAACATCTGGATGCCATACCAGTTGCCAGTCTGTTTTCTTTTAAAGTTAGTACATGTGAGTAATTTCTGGAACACAATGGGGATAAATAAAAATCTCTCCTAAATGCATCATATTATCTTGGTGAAAGTGTAAATTAGCTTTTAAAGAAGAATAATTGACTTATTTAAAGTTTATTATGATTCTCTTATACCTTTTTCCTGAGGACTATTTCCCCAATAAATTTCCCTGAATTATGGTGTTTTACATTGAAATATTCTTGGGTTACATAAAATACTTTCAGTTCTTCATTGTCTCCAGTCACTTAAATGTTGGGAATACTGCAATAAAAAAGAAGGCAATATTTTGTGCCCAGTTCATGGCTAAAAATAGATCTGTACAGAGTTGGCAAATTCATCTTTATTTAGGGGTTTAAGATAATCCATAAAAATTCAGCTCTATAATAGAAGAAATTAGATGTTTATCCAGTGCAAACTCTGACTGCAATTTCCTCATAAGTACTTTTAATTTAAAAAATTCCTAAAATGAGGCTTTATAGAAGGAGAATGAATATTCACAATGATTCATTTATTTTTTTAAATAAAAATTTTGTGAGCAAAAGGCAAGTATTTGAGAATGTAAATAACACCAAATCTGCCATGACATTTTAATATTTGTTTTTGAAAAATTAATATCAGTTGATAACCTGTTCCAAGGTAGGGAAAAACATAGAATTAAAGAATCACATCTCTAAATTCAAGTAATACTGCCAAAAAGTAAGAGAATGGATAAGGTAGACATTCTGAATACATGCTGATTTCTATGATTTCCTCAGTATATTTTATGAAGTGGTGAAGTCCAACAGAGAAATAATCAATGTTCACTTTCTAAAGTTGAGCAAGTTGCCTATTTCTGCTTCTTATAGTTCATAAACACAGAATTAAAATTTTCTTGCAGCAGTAATATCTTAAAGGCAATTTCATGGCACGGGTAAATATCAGAAAGTTTACATTCATAGTATCACTTTGAAAATGATAAATTTGATCAGTTCTTTATACAAATTAATTTGTATATGAGATCTATGTAACCCTGGGGTATAAATGAACTGATTAAAAGAATCCATAATCCTTCAGAGTAATGGTCTACAAACATTATAATTTTATACCACATCATTTTAAAAATTAGCAAGCAGCCCTGTATATGTATGTAAGTATGTTTACATTTACATTAATAATTATATGCATGTGCTATTACACCAATGTTATCAATTGTAAAATATAAACAAACAAAATATCAAAGACTGAATAGCATATTTTTGTTTTCACTAAAAATATTAATAATAAAATTAGCAAAAACATTGGCAATAACAATGACTGCAGTACAACTATATTAGCAATAACATACTTAGTGACAACTATGTGATTGAAATGTGATAAATCTTATTAATCATTGCTTTTATCTGTAATGTGGCTGACTAGAGGTTACAGTAGTGGTTTTTCAGCTCTGCCCTTCTCTTAATATTTTCTTGTTAATTTACTGATATCTGCAAAGCATTGTTACTTTTGGAGGGATCTTTTTAATACACGTGTCCATTTTGTAATGGCTGCTTTAATTAAAATAAGATACTAGAATAGGCTAATAAAATAGTGTGGGTCAACTATAATTAAAAATATTTTTTTAATTTAAAAAAATGGAAAAATTAAAAGACTGATACTATAACAGGTAAATCCACTTACATAAGCACGTGTAATCTGACAGGTTATATATGTATATAACATTACGAGGTCTGACAATTAAGTTCACAAACTTGTTGCAATGATGTTGCTAACCTTTTTGATATCAGAGGGATTATTCATTATGAATTTGTACCAACTGGACAGTTAACCAAGTTTACTATTTAGAAGTGCTGAAAAGGCTGTGTGAAAAAGTTCAACAAAAACGACCTGAAATTTTTGCCAACAATTCATGGCTCTTGCATCATGACAATGCACCAGCTCACATGGCACTGCCTGGAAGGGAGTTTTTAGCCAGTAAACAAATAACTGTTTGGGAACACCCTCCCTACTCACCTGTTCTGGCCCCCAATGACTTCTTTCATTACTGAAGATAAAGGAAATATTGAAAGAAAGACATTTTGATGACATTCAGGATATCAGGGGTAATATGACAACAGCTCTGATGATCATTCCAGAAAAGGATTTCCAAAATTGCTTTGAAGGGTGGACTAGGCACTGGTGTGGATTCATAGCTTCCTAAGGGGAGTACTTCGAAGGTGACCATAGTGATATTCAGCAATGAGGTATGTAGCACTATTTCTAGGATGAATTCGCAAACTTAATTGTCCGACCTTGCATGCTGTAAGAAAACACATTTCCTTTGCTACCATTTCTGCCTTGGGGAGCTATAATTCTGTCCTCAGCATGCTGCAAAAAACATTAATATCAATCATCATAGAATACATTAGTAAAAATGAATTACTTCCTTATTGTTTAGATAAAGATAAATATTAGGTTGGTGCAAAAGTAATTGTGGTTTTTGCCATTTTTTTTTAGCCTTTTTAAACTGCAATTACTTTTGCACCAACCTAATACATATAATTGTCTACATCTCAACAGACCTTAATGACACTACACTTTGAAGTCACTTCTTAAAATATTTTCTGCCCACTTAAGATTTTCTAAAGACTTAGAATTGGGATCTAGTTTTTTTCCTTCAATTAATCACTGATTAAAGATATTGTGTACACTTGAAACTAATATAATATTGTATGTTAGCTATATTTTCATAAAAATCTTAAAAAATATTTTAACAAGATATTTTGTTCTCTTTTTAAAAAATATTCTCAACAATCCTATATTGTAGATATAATTATCATTGCAATTTTACAGATCAGAGAACTGAACATCAGACAGATTAATTTACTTGCAGAGGTCCCTTAGCTAATAACTACTGAGCTGGATTAGAACAAAATCTAATTCAGAGCCCATGTTGTCAAACACTATACTATTCTGTCTCTTCATTTGGAAATTATCCAGCAAGGAATTGGATAAATTCATAGTAAACTGACGTATATAATGCACGTTGTTATAATAAAAATGATAATATTCTTAACACTAAGAAGCAATCTTGACCATGCATTTATTATATAAGTACTGCACACAGTTCTTTACATTTATCATTTCATTTTCATTACATCCCCAAGGATTGAGTACTCTTGTTTTAGTCAACTTGGACTGCCATGATAAAATATCATAGACTAGAGGGCTTAAACAACAAAAGAATTATTTTCCTCACAATTTTGGAAGATAAAAATCCAATAGAAAGGTATCAGCATGGTTGATTTCTCTTCCCAGCTAGAAGATGTCTGCCTTATCTCTGTGTCTTCACATAGCAGGAGGACAGGGAGAGAGGTGGATAGAAAACTTTGTGGTGTCTCTTCTTATAAGGGCACTAATCTCATTATGAGGATCCCTCCCTAATGACCTCATCTAAATATAATTGTGTCCCAAAGGCCCCGGCTCCAAATACAATCACATTGGTGGGTTAACGTTTCAACATATAAATACTCATAGTTTTTCTGTAAATATGTAATGATTTTAATGGGATCTACATGGTACTCCCCTCAAACCAATCAATTAATTTACTGCAATGAAAAGCATTTTCAAGAAGGTTATTTGGCATCTTGGGAAAAAATTTCATTGTTTAATTAATTGAAAGTTTTACTTTTGAAGGGGTTACTTTTACTTTCTGAAAGCTGATTGCTAATATTAAGTATTCAGCCCATGTAATATGTTAAAATGTCTAGTACATTAATCATATCTGTCATTTCGAACACTAAGACTCTTCTGGGTAATCTTCAAGGAGAAATCAAATGTAATATTTTCCAGTGATTCAATCTGGCATTAATAATATGGATTATGTGTCAGTTTTCATCTGTGCCAAATGAAAATGGGAGAAACATTGACTCTACCTTTTAGCAGAAGATCCAGAAGCAAAGGTTAAACGCTATTAGAGTTATTATAATGGAAAACACAATTGAAAGAACTGGGTATAATCTTACGCTATGCTCAAGATACTCACTGTATTTAACAAAATCACTAATTCAGTAATAAACCCAGTAGTTTTTTAATTAATTTAAATCATTGTAAAATTTGAAAATTACAATTTTAATAAATACACAACTTTCAATTAGAAATTAAACATTTTTGATAAATAAAAACTATATAACCTATCCAAATTATAGCTTTTTTGAAGCAAATTTTATAACTGTCTAACTTCCTTTCACTCTTTTAAAAAAATACTTTTTAAATGTGCATGTCTACTGTTTGGCTTCTTGAAGCTCATGAGGAAATGCAAGAGGATTAGTAAGAAAAGTGATTCCTTTAATAAACTAGTCAAAATAATGGTCCCCCAAAATGTCCATATCCTAATCCCTGGAGTCTATGTATATGTTTCCTAACATGGCATAGGGATTTTATGTTTGCAAATACAATTAAGGTTGCTAATGAACTCACCTTAAATAGGGGGATTATTCTGGATAATTTGGGTGAGCTCAAAGTAACCACAAGGTCCTTAATAGTAAAAGACTACTGAAGAAGAGTCAGAGTCAGAGTGATATATGAAGACTCTACCAACCGTTGCTAACTTTGAAGATGAAGGTAACTATCAGCCAAGGAATACAGATAGCCTATAGAAGCTGAAAAAGTGAAGGAAGCAGATTCCTCCCTAGAGACTTCTGAAGAAATGAAGCCCTACCAACACCTTGATTTTAACCCCGTGCAACTGATTTTGGACTTCTTATTTCCGGACTGTAGGATAACAAATTTAGGTGTTTTGAGTATCTACATTTGTGGTACTTTGTTACAACAGAGGAGAAAACTAATACACTTATGATTTGAAAAAAATCTGGGTCAACTGTTCAATATTTTAGCAAATTATTTTTTTAAAAAAGAAGATCAGTTGTTTGATATTCTAATTAAAATTATAAATTCAGAATATTTCAATATTTATAGTTAGGTAACATCAAATATATGATGTAAGAAAATGTGCAACTTAAAGGTTTAAATGTAACTACAATACTTTAATATTATAAAAAAGTAAATTCTATTTACTAGACATAGCACTATGCATGTTTGGTGAAAAAAATCACATTTGTGTTGTTTTATTTATTTATTTTTTCACACATAGTTAAAATTTATTTTTCTTGTAATGAGAACTCTTTTTATTAGTTTCAGGTGTACAAAACAATGTAATAGTTAGACATTTATAACCCTCACACAGTGATAACCCCTCTCTACTACCCCTCTGACATCGCATATAGCTGTTACAATTCCACTGACTCTATTCCTTATGCTGTGCTCCACATCCTGTGACTATATATGTATGCGTGTATATATGTATATATATAAAATTATAGTTGGCATCCATTATTATTCAGCTTTAGCTTTAGGCGTACATTGCAGTGGTCAGACACCTACATTGTCCATGAAGTGGTCTCCTTAATAAAACAAGAGTCCATCGGATACCCTATAAAATCTTTACAACATTATTGATTACATTCCCCAAACTGTCTTTTGTATCCCCATGGCAATCTTGTGCTTTCTAATCCCCTCACCTTCTTCCTCATACCCACCCCCCTCCCAACTAGCAACCCTTAGTTTTTCCTCTATATCTCTAAAATGATTATTTCATGGATCATTTAGGATTTCTTCCTCATAGGCAAATGTTATGTCACCTCACAGTCTATTTTAACATATTAATTCAAAGAAGCCTAGATCCGTCTTGGTGTATGCCCTCCCTCATCACACACACACACACACACACACACACACACACACACACACACCAGCCCTTGCATACCAAGCATACCAGAACTTTGACTACCTCAAGGGATTCTCTCTCTAGTGAAGTCATAATTGTGACTCACAACACAATGTCTAAATTTAGTCACATCATCCAAATGTAGATTAAATATGAATTAAAAGTATATTTTTTCTTATTCATACTTTTTTTTGTTCTCTCTCTTCTCTCTCTCTCTCTCTCTCTCTCTCTCTCTCTCTCTCTCTCTCTCTCTCCCTCTCTCTCTCCTTGTCACTTCCCCCAAATGCATAGACCCTTATCTTCTCTCTTGGTAGCCAAGGATCCTGAGTTACTTAGACAACAACCTGCTTTTCTCCCTTCCAAATTTGCCAAAAATATGTCTTATTTCCCCAGAAATCTACTTACTCCTTTGTGATTTAAGTTTAATTAGGTAAATACATATTTGTGTAACAAGTTTTAAGTATTCATTTTGAAACAGAATGTGAATCTGCATGTTCAAGGATTTTCAAATATAGATTCATTGAAAGACGCAAAGAAATGTATAGTGAATTACCCTGTGCCTTTTACCCGGCCTGCTCCTAATGCTAACATTTTGCATAATTTTAATGAACAGTACTTGGTTCTGAAGATTTTCTCTTATGTTGTCTTCTAAAAGTTTTAAAGTTTCTCATTTTCCACTTAAGTCCATGATGATTTTGAGTTATTTTTGTATATGGTGTGAGGTTAAGTGAAGGTTCCCTTTTTTTGCCTATGAATGTACAATTACTCCAGTACCACTTGTTGAAGAGCTATCTCTCCTTCACTGAATTGTTTTTGCACCTATACCAAAAAATCAATAAAAAAAACTTTAACTGGGCATATTTATGGAGGGTCCATTCTATTCCATTGATCTTTATGTCTATAATTAACACCAGTACTAGCTGTATAGACTACTGTAGTGAATGAGATGTTTTAGAGTCTTTGAATAAAATGAAGTTTTATTGCTTCAACTATTGCTCTGGGTAAAGATCACTTTTGGCCAGCACAGAAAATAACAATTTGAAAGAGAAAGAAACAACACCCCTATACACACACACACACACACACACACACACACACACCATACCACAAAGTTCCCAGCCATAAGTGGCAGTATTCTCTTTTCAGGTAGCATACTGATAAAACACTTTTGAATTGTATAAATATATTTACTTTTCATAATTTCAGTTCTTCTTCAACTAACAACCAACACACCAAACACAATTTCCAAATATTTAACAACAAAAATTTTTCCCAAATTTGATGAATTCCAATTTCTTTTTTTAAAGATTTTTATTAAACTATAGCTAACACAATATTATATTGCTTTCAGGTGTATATCATAGTTGTTCAACATTTGTATACCTTAAGAAGTGATCACCATCATAAGTATAGCAACTATCTGACACTGTACAATGTTATCACAATATTATTGACTGTATTCCCCATGCTGTACGTTACATCCCCATGACTTAATTTGTTTTATACCTAGAAATTGAAACCTCTTATTCCTCTTCAGTTTTCCCCCCTTTATAAAATGTTCAATTACAGCTAACATTAAGTATTATTTTATTTTAATTGCAGGTATATAGCATAGTGGTTAGACATTATATGCTTTAAGAAGTAATCCCCCTGATTAGTCTAGTACCCACCTGGCCCTATACATAGTTATTACCATATAATTGACTATATTCCCTACACTTTACATTACATCCCCCGACTATTATGTAAACACCAATTTGTACTTCTTAATGCTTTCACCTTTTTTTACCCTGCCCCCAACACCCCTTCTATCTATCACCCCAATAAATCTAGTACTCACCTGACACCATATGTAGTTATTACAATACTATTGACTGTATTCCTTATGCTATATCCTACATCCCCATGACTACTTTGTAACAACCAATTTGTACTTTTTAATCCCTTCCCCTTTTTCACCCACCTCCCAATACCCCTCCTATCTGGCAACCATCAAAATGTTCTCTGTATCTATGAGTTTGTTTCTGTTGTGTTTGTTTCTATGTAGGGCTGATGTCGTGCGGGGCAGCCTGCGGGGCCTCTGGTCCCGCTCCCCACCTAAGAACGCAGGATGTGGCTAGGCCAAAAAGGAACACCCACGGAGCCATAGGTAGGGAAGTCATACCGCTATAGTCTCACTGGAGGCTGGATTCACACGACGTGCGACCTGCTGTCCACTTTCTGCCAACTGACCGACTCTCTCCTCGACTCTCCCTAACACAGCCACAGCAGTTATATTAATGGCCAATGGCTCAAGGGTTACAGCTGATGGCCAACTAGCCACAGCTGACGGCCATCCACTACCCAAGCCAGCACCTTTCCACGTGAGGCCGAGAGGCTGGAAACTGCTCTCTGGGGCTCTGTCCCCACAGCTGCTATGCCTCTCGGTCTTAGCAGAGTGGCCTTATGTAGAAGGTATCCTGTAGGGCACTGGCACAGTCTCCCTGGTCACTTGAGCTGAATGATCCAGGTGTGTTCCTTGTGTGGGTTGTGTGTGCCCTACGGTTGTAGTTGAGCCTTGGTTGCTGTTTGCACATAAATTGGAGGGATAGACCCTCAGCTGATTGGTTGTAAGGACTGGCCGTGACTACCGTGGAGGAATTATAGTGCAGAAGTCGACCCTACAGAACAAGATTTTCTTCAGCAGGACTCTAGTGCCTGCCCATTTTGCCCTCTGAGGATGTCTTCCCTGGAGGTGGCCAGGTGATGCTCTGGCTTCATTGAAAGCAGGCCAACAGCCAATCCAGTCCCAGGGCCTCCTAGGAGGGGCCTCACCTCAATCTAATTTCAGCCACAGCCTGTGCCCTGCCTAGGGCAACCTGGCATGAGCCACAAAGCAATACGCAGATGGCCGCCACCTACAGTGGGCTTGGAGCTACCTTGAGAGACCAAGCCACGAACCAAGTTCAGCTGTCACTAGCTGGGCTTAGGGCTGCTCAGCCAGATGTATGAGACACACCGAAGCAGCTTGGGTGTACCCGGAAGTTGGACATGGCAGGGAATCAGGGGAAATTGAGACTCAGATATGTTGGCCACCTCCATCTGAACACTGGGAGGGTTGAAAATTCAACCAAGAAACAATGGCTTCCACCAGTTACTCTGTCAAGGAGAAAGCTGCCCCTCTAGCCCTCACCCTGAAGCCAGACAATTTAGTTCCTCCCCATACCTATGTCCCTGGTGCCTTTTGAGCTGCTGCCTCAGCACTGGAGCTCAGAGCCAGGGAGTCCATTAGTGAGCAAGTCCATGTGCGGTCCCTGTAAGAGGAGTGCCTGAGACTGCAGCTGCCCTTGCCTCACCTAGGCACAATCTCCACTGGTTTTCACAACTTGAAATTATGGGGACTTCTCTCCCTGGCACTGAAAACCTGGTGTGGGGTTGGGACCCCTCGGTTCTGGCAGGGGGGTCCTCCACAGCTGAGATATCCCTTCCAATTTGTAATGGTCACATGTGGATGTGGGAGCAGCCTGCTTTTTCTTTCTGCCCCTCTTACCAGGCTAGAGGTGGTTTCTTCTGCATATCCTTAAGTTGTAGGGCTTCACTTAAGCTAGACTTCAGGTGATTCTCATTGATGGTTGTTCTGTAGTTTAGTTGTAATTTTTACACAGTCATGATAAGGGGCAATCAGAGTGCTTACCTACATCTTGACAAGAAATTGATGAATTCCAATTCTTATCCCTTTTATTTCTCCTTTGCATTTAGTTTCCCCACTAGGGTCTTGTAAATTGCAGCTGTACATATCTATATTTAATCTTACGTCCATTATAAGTTTCTAATTTCAATTAAGCTTTCTTCTATCTGTGTGTATTTAATTAAAGTTTCATGATTTGATTTTAACATTTTATGTATTATGTATAAACTGAATAATACTTTTACTTATAAAAGAACATCACATATTTTATTTTTATTATAAAAACAATACATATTCACTGTAGAATAGCTGGAAAATGTAAAAAAAATGAAATATTAAAAAACTCCCATAATCCTATTATCCAGAAAAAAAATCATGTTAATGATTTCAACTTTTCCAGTTTGTCTGTCTGTCTCTCTCAATAGACAGTTTGATAGATGGTAGATAGATAAATAGATAGATAGATAGATAGATAGATAGATAGATAGATAGATAGATAGATAGATGATAGATAGATAATAGGTAGATGATATAGGGATAGCAATATAGAGATAGATACAAAAATATAGAGATACAGTGAATCTTCATTATCTGTAAATTCTATATTCTCAAATCTGCAACCCCCAAATCAAAAGCACAAAATTAGAAAAAAACATGAAACTAGATAAATGGTGAAAAGAATGCTTGTTTATTGCAGAGTGTTGCCTTGATTGATCTCAGCTGGGAATGTGCACATCAGGTAACTCAAATTTTTCACCTGTTTTCACATGTTCACAACTGACTATATACCTGCTACACAATCAGGACCCATGGAGACTGGAAATCCATTTTAGTGTATATGAAAGATTATCTTTTTTTTTTAATTTATTGGGGTGACAATTGTTAGTGAAATTACATATTTTCAGGTGTACAATTCCGTATTACATCATCTATAAATCCCATTGTGTGTTCACCACCCAGAGTCAGTTCTCCTTCCATCACCATATATTTCATCCCCCTTACCCTCATCTCCCTCCCCCCACCGCCCTTACCCTCTGGTAACCACTACACTATTGTCTGTGTCTATGAGTTCTTGTTTCTCATTTGTTTGTCTTGTTCTTTTGTTGTTTTTGGTTTATATACCACATATCAGTGAAATCATAGGGTTCTCTGCTTTTTCTGTCTGACTTATTTCGCTTAGAATTATACTCTCAAGATCCATCCATGTTGTCACAAATGTTCCTATATTATCTTTTCTCACTGCCGAATAGTATTCCATTGTGTATATATACCACAACTTCTTTATCCATTCATCTATCGAGAGACATTTTGGTTGTTTCCATGTCTTGGCCACCGTAAACAAAGCTGCAATGAACATTGGAGCACACGTGTCTTTATGTATAAATGTTTTCAGATTTTTTGGGTAGATACCCAGGAGAGGGATTGCTGGGTCATATGATAATTCTTTTTTTGTTTTGTTTTGTTTTGTTTTGTTTTTGTTTTTGTTTTTGTTTTAAATTTATTGGGGTGACAATTGTTAATGAAATTACAAATTTCAGGTGCACAATTCTGTATTACATCATCTATGAATCCCATTGTGTGTTCACCACCCAGAGTCAGTTCTCCTTCCATCACCATATATTTGATACCCCTTACCCTCATCTCCCTCCCCCCAACCCCCTTACCCTCTGGTAACCACTAAACTATTGTCTGTGTCTATGAGTTTTTGTTTCTCATTTCTTTGTCTTCGTAATTTTTTGAGGAACCTCCACACTGCCTTCCATAACAGCTGCACCAGTCTGCATTCCCACCAACAGTGTATGAGGGTTCCTTTTTCTCCACAGCCTCTTCAACACTTGTTACTATTTGTCTTGTTGATGATAGCCATTCTGACTGGGGTGAGGTGATATCTCACTGTTGTTTTTATTTGCATTTCTCTGATGATTAGCAATGTTGAGCATTTTTTCGTATGTCTATTTGCCATTTGTATGTCCTCTTTGGAGAAATGTCTTTTCAGGTCCTCTGCCCATTTTTCAATTGGGTTGTTTTTTTGTTGTTGTTGAGCTTCATGAGTTTCTTGTATATTTTGGATATTAGCCCCTTATCGGAGGCACTGTTTGCAAAAATCTTCTCCCATTCAGTCAGTTGCCTCTTTATTTTGTCGATGGTTTCTTTTGCTGTGCAGAAACTTTTAAGTTTCATATAGTCCCATTTGTTTATTTTAGCTTTCACCTCCATTGCCTTTGGAGTCAAATGCTGAAAACTATAAGACATTTTTGAAAGAAATTGAAGAAGACACAAAGAAATGGAAAGACATTCTGTGCTCATTGATTCGAAGAATCAACATAGTTAAAATGGCCATATTACCCAAAGCGATACACAGATTTAATGCAATCCCCATCCAAATCCCAATGGCATTTTTTAAAGAAATAGAAAAAAAAAAACATCAGATTTTTGGGAACCACAAAAGACCCCGAATAGCCAAAGCAATCTTAAGAAAAAAGAACAATACTGGAAGTATCGCACTCCCTGACTTTAGCTTGTACTACAGGGCTACAATAATCAAAACAGCATGCTATTGGCAGAAAAACAGACACATAGACCAATGGAATAGAACTGAGAACCCAGAAATTAAACCACATAAATATGGACAGATAATTTTTGACAATGAAGCTAAAAACATACAATGGAGGAAAGACAGCCTCTTCAATAAATGGTGCTGGGAGAATTGGATAGCCACGTGCAAAAGAATGAAACTGGACTGCTATCTGACACCATGTACAAAAATTAATTCAAAATGGATCAAAGACTTTAGCATAAGACCTGACACAATAAACTGCATAGAACTAAACATAGGTACTAAACTTACAGACCTTGGGTTCAAAGAGCATTTTATGAATTTGACTATTATCTTAATGTCTTCTTGACAACATGCATCCATTGCTCGTTATGGCAACACTCTGCCATGTAGATTATTTATTTACTATTTCTCTGCTTGTTATCCTTCTGTGGAAACCCACAGCCTGACACTTTTCTAACTTAATGCTTATGGTAATGCATAAGTTGTAGCTATAGAATGAGTTATAGTCCTTTTGGACATGAGTCCATCGCTAATGAATCAACTATATACATATATACATACCTATACATACCTATATATACATATTTACAAAGATGTATATTAAAGTGTCTTTAAACAGAAACGTGCCTAAAACAAGGGTTATGTATTGATCATTTAGCAAATATGTTGTGATCAGAGACTCATAGGAATCTAATTCTGTATTTGCTCTAAAAGCAATCATTCAATATTTGATAATTAAGTGTTTATGGCAACATTATAGAACATAACTACCATGAATAATGAGAATTATCTATGTGTGTGTGTGTGTGTGTGTGTGTACACACACACATCTTTTATGAACAGGATCCTATAGTACACATGGTTGTATATATACTTTTTTACATTCTATGGTTTTTCTTTTCCTATAGTATCACTTTTGGTGGCTGCATAAATATGCTTTAAATACTTGATGCAAGTAAATCTATGTGACTGTCCATTAAGATTTTTGTATGACTCTTGTCTTTCTTTTTTATTTTTTTTACAATGGTCTATGTGACTTCTCTTGATTTAAGATTTTGTTCCTTGGAAGATTTCTAGATGAAGCTTATCATATTTCTGTTTTTGTTTTCCTTATTTGCCTTAGAGATTTCTCTTTCAGCTTGTCTCTCTACTTGGACCTTTAAAATAACAGTTTTCAAGATAATCCCAGACTATTTCATTTGCCCAACATAGTGGGAACTATTTATTCCTTTTCTTCATTCTTCTTTAACTTTACTCCCTGGTTCATTCTAATTTTTTCTATTATAACTTATACTTTATTCATTAGCTAATTGATTATTAACTTCTCATTCCCCTTCATTCCTGCTAATACTATGTCTTATGGAAACTCTTGTGCTGCTCACTTTTTTAATAGTATTTTCCTCCCATTCATTCAGGAAAATGTTACTAGCTGAATTATGTCATACTCTCTTCTTCTAAGATTTTTTTTAATATTGGGTTAGTTGTAATAACACCATTTTCATTATATGACCTGATCTTTGGCAAAAGGGATAAATGTCTCCTTTCTTTTTTTTTTTATATATATAAAATTATAGTTGGCATTCATTAATGTTTAGCTTCTGGTGTACAATGCCATGATCGGTATCCACAGTATCCCTGAGGTGGTCTCCCAAATAGGACGCATGTCCATCGGATACCCAACAAAATCTTTACAACATTATTGAATACCTTCCCCAAATTAATTTTCAAAAAAACCCTGAGGCCATCTTGTGGTTACCAGCTGCTTCCAAATCCCTTCACCTTTCCCCTTATCCCCAACCCCTCCCCACACCCATCTAACAACTCTCGGTTTTTTCTTTGTGTCCCCAAAACTGTTTCTGATTAGTTCATTCACATAGTCTTTTCTTTAGATTCCATATATAAGTGAGATCATATGGTACTTGTCTTTCTCTTTCTGACTTATTTCACTTAACATAATGTTCTCTAGATCCATCCATGTTGCTGCAAATGATAAGATTTCTTTCTTCTTTATGGCTGCGTAATACTCCATTGTATAAATGTGCCACAGCTTCTTAATCCAGTCATCTACCAATGGGCATTTAGGTTGTTTCCATATCTTGGCTATTGTGTAAAGTGCTGCAATAAACATAGGAGTGCATACAGATTTTTGAATTGGAGTTTTGGATTTCTCCGGGTAGATGCCTAGGAGTGGAATTACTGGATCATAGGGTAGTTCCATTTTCAGATTCCTGAGATACCTCCATACTGTTTTCCATAGTGGCTGCACTAATCTGCAATCCCACCAACAGTGCACTAGCGTTCCCTTTTTTCCACATCCACGCCAGCATTTGTTGTTTGTTGATTTATTGATGATAGCTAAATGTCTCCTTTCTTATCATAGAACTTACCATCCTTATTTTTCACATAATGTAGTCCCTTGAATGAAATTTGTTTGTGATTATAGAATATATGACAATAATTTCTTAAATGACACCAGAACACATATATACCAGTCCCCTTATCAAGGAATTTTACCTTTGTCCCTAAATGTGAAATACCTGATAATTCAATACAATCATTTTTTTGTGGAATATTTCTCTGTAATAACTATATTTTCAACCCCAACTTTCCATCCCTATTTATGGATTTATGAGACAACTTCATTCCTGAAGAGAATAAATGAGGTTTATATCCTTTGTCTACTTAGTAAAACCACCAGCTAAGATTTTTTAATATTCCCAGTCATCTTTTTCTTGATGCATTTTCAGGTGTCAGTCTCATTTCTCTGATCTGGCAATCAGATTTTTACTCATAGGAATTAGAATGACTACAAATAAAACTCTTTGATTAAACTAATTATAATAATAATCGTAATTCAGGCCACATGTAATTAATACAACACAATTAATTTAGAAATGAATCAGATTCCTAATACATAGTGTACTTGCTTGCCATTTTCCTATTTTTAATCAGGTATGTAATAGAACTGTACTTCAAAATCTTCTAGCTTACCCCACTGAAACTCCTTCAATACTCTTATCCACTTTTAATTTATGCAGAAAGCAAAATAAAAAACATTGACTCATTTCTTTCCTTCTCCCCTTTCTCTTCCCCTGCCCTTTATTTAACCTCTTCTTTATTTAATTCTCCTCTAAACATTTAATTGATTTTTATGATTTCCTTTACAGATTCTTTTTGCAAGTAATGAATGACACTAAATATCTGTTTCAAATAATATCAGGGGAATAACACTTAACTGTCTTGACTATGCTTGCCTCTACATGGAAACCACTTCTATCCCCTGAATTGACTTTACAGCAGTGAGTGTCATGTGCACTCTCACTCAATACTCAGATAAAAATTTCATCTCCTGGACTGCTTGTGCTTCTTTATAACTCATGCCTTATATAGACCTGATGGTGTCTCTTCACCCCCCTTTCTCCATATGGACAGCATTAGGTTAACTTTAAATCAGTGATATACCCTCTTTACATGCCCCTTTATGAATAGTCATCTCTGCCAGGATGCCATATATAATTAATTAGTTAAGCTTCTGTAACTTTTAAAACAAACAAACAAAAAGCTCTGGTTATCTCTATCAAAGTGGTTTATTGCAAAGACACAAAGGAAAATGAAGGCATGAAACAATATACCTACTACACAATCAGGACCCATGGAGACTGGAAAGCCATTTTAGTGTATGTGAAAGAACTATTATCTTAATGTCTGCTTGACAACATGCATCCATTGCTTGTTATGGCAACACTCTGACATTTAGATTATTTATTTACTTTTTCTCTGCTTGTAGTCCTTCTGTGGAAACCCACAGCCTGACTCTTTTCTAACTTAACACTTATGCTAATGCATAGCATATGGTAAAATTACCTATGGCTTCTGTCTGTCTCTGTGCTTCTCTACTACTACTGTCTATTTACTATCTCTCTGAATGTCTCGTGTTCAGTCTCCTGCAAAGACAGGTTCCAGTTCTGATGTCCAATCACTATCTAATGTAGAATTCTACCTTTGGGGCAGAATTTTCATGTTAGTTATTTAATAAGCCATTGACCAGCCATTAGATGTTTGTGTAATAGACACAGAGATACTCCATCTAGATACCCACTTCAAGGAAGGACCTGTCCCAGCTTCTAAGACTGCTGCTGTTAGCAAACACTTTCTACCTGCCAGCTACTTCCATGTTTCACTCAGTTGCAGAAACCTGACTTGCCGAGGAGTTCGCCCTTACTGTGGTGGAACAATATCCAGTGACTGATCCCAGTGCGGCCATACAAGCCTGTTTATTTCAACCTACTATGGGACACTTGGACAGGCAATATATGCTTCAGAGCTTCATTTAGAGTTAGCTGCAGCTTTGTTGAGCTGCATGAAAGTTCAACTTCTTTTGCTTATTTTTGCTTCCTCTCTCTCCCTTCTACAGCTATCGATCCTGATACAGAGTATAATGAATGTTCGATAGACTCAGAATTTACTTCCATAGACCCCAACATGTGGCATTTGGAGCTAAAATATATTCCAAGCAAACAAGTGACAAGATGCAGTTTCAGAGATCAATCACTCACTGTCCGGCTGGCAATGAAGACCCTATCACTGCTGGTAGTGAAACACAGACTACCTAGCACAAGGTGGAAGGTCAGCGATTAAAACTCTCCTCAGAGGTGAACTGATATAATATACTGGTGGAAGAGATGAACCAGTTGGAGTGATTTCTCAGGCATTTGATAAGGGGGGAATAGTAACTATGTAATACATGAGAATGGAGGGAGATATTTGAGAGGATGCTTCTCCCAAATTTTAAACCTCCAGACTCCTGTGAACCCTCAGAACCTATAGAAGTGGCTTTCTCCACCTTATTAGTAGCTTGTAAGGACTTCTTGCTCAAAGACGATGTAGACAATCCTCCCCCAGATGGCAACATGTGCCCCCTCCCATCACAATTTTCCATTATGTCCTCTCCTGGCCACTAGTCCAATTACTAGAGTTAATCTGCAGTATAATCCATAAATAGGGGCATGCTGGCCCTGAAATTGGAAGAAACTGAGTATACTCCATAGAAACTGCCAGACCCCGTCAGCATGAGCCAGGGGAATACATATAGGACTGAATTCTGAGAGTCTCAGTTTAAGGAAGCCAAAGATTAGGTGGGGTAAACAATACAGGGTTTCTCATCCTGGCAAGGGTCCTAGGAAATGATGTGAACTTTCTACCAGAATGGCTTTTAGAAGCATGAAAAATGAATGACTAGAATTTCTATGGCAGATAATGGAAGGAGTTAAAAGGCTCTGGGACAGGACTGGGACCAAGGTGAAGTAGGTGAGTTTCCTGGGGCACACAACCTAAGGATATACTTATTTGACTCTGAGGGTAAGTGCCTTCTTAAATTTAGTGCCCTGAACAGTTGACTCTTAAGGAGGCACTCACCTTCAAGGTTGTGCAAGTGTATGGTTAGTACCTGCATGACCTGAGAAATTTCCACATTAAGCATCTTTCTCCACCCTAATTCAGGCTCTGCTCGGGAAAGCGGATGTGCCGGAGTAGATATACTATATAAAGCTGGAAATTGCACTGGATGACTATGTTCCACTGAAAGACCTGGAGGATATGAAATTTACCAAAGCCATCAGGAGTGCACTAGTGAGAAGGGCATAAGCATCACTAAAAGGTTCAGTGGTGGCTCTTCTCTGAAGGCCAGGGCTGATGGTAGGAGAGCCCCTTACAAAACTAGGATAACTAACAGCAATGAGAATGAACATGAGAACTCCAAATAAAAGAGGTCAGATTGTGGCATTTAACTTCCCAGTCATACGGATGCAATTTCATTATGAGTGGCAGTGTCAAAGTAGCAGCCAAAAGGGTCTGACCCACAGAAAATTATGTGTATAGTGAATAAAATATGGTGTTTCTAGAGGCAAATAGAAAGACAGCTGACTAGGGATGTACCATCAGAAGATATCAACAATAAAATACCATGGATCTGAGGACTGCTGTCTCAATAACAAAGTCATGATCTCTTGCCCATTCCCAAATCTGAACCAGTTTTCAGATCAAACCCCATTGATAGAAGAGGCCGGGTCCCCTGAAGGAAAGACCCTGTAGAAACCATGACACATCTGAATAGTAATAATTCTTCCAAATATCCTCCAAAGGAATCAATAGGCATTTACTCATATAACTGTAAGCTGTGGATTTCCCAGACATATTAAGGACTACTGGGCATAGGATTCAAGTAGACGTTGATGTGTGGACAAAAGTGTTATTATGGCACCCAGTAAGAATGCAGGCAAAGCCAACAATGTAATAAATGGAGTCCTAATGAAGGTCCAGCATACTGAGGATTTCACACACCAGTGGACTCTTTCAATGGTTATTTCCCTTATACCCTGCACGTATAATTGGGTTTGACACATTTAGTAGTCAGTACACCCCACTCATTAGGCCCTTACCTTGTGGAGTAAAAGGTGTAATACTAGGAAAGGCCAAATAGAAGTCTCTGAAATTGTCCCTTCCTTCTCGAAGATAGTAAATAAAAAATAATAGAGCATCCCAGGGGAAGGATGGTGGAAACTAGTGCTGCCCTGAAAGATCAGGTTGCAGGGAAGATGGTACCCATCTTAGTGCTATTTAACTCATAAGATTGGCCCCTACAGAAACCAAATGGATTCTGTAAAACATCAGTGAACTACCACAAACTCAACCAAGCAGTAGCTTCAATTGCATCCATTCCTCTGAATGTATTAATATCATCTTTGCTAGAACAGACAAACATTACCTCAGGAACATGATGTGCGGCCATTGATTTAGGAAATGTATACTTTTGTATTACTATAAGAAAATAGGATGAAGAAGATCAGAAATAGTTCACATTCACATGGAAAAAGCAAAATATACATTTACAATTTTTCTCCAGAGTATGTATAACTTACCTGCCATCTCTTATACTACAATCCAAGGAGATCAGAGCCATCTACAGATCCTATAGAATATTGCATTGATATTGGTGATATTATACTAATCAGGACAAAAAAGCAAAACCTGACTAGCATACCAAAAGCCTTATGAAGACAAACATGCTCCGGAGAATAGGAAATAAACCCTATGAAATGTCAGGGGCTTGTCACACCAGTTATATTTTTAGGAGACTAAGGAGTATGCTGGGACATCCTGTCCAAAGTGAAAGAAAAATTTAATACATTCTCTACCCCCAACCATGAAGAAGGAAGCACCATACTTCATAGGTTTTCTTGGGTTCTGGATGCTGCAGATTCCAAACCTGGTAATACTGCTGTGGTTCATATACTGAGTTATACTAAAGGTTGCCAGCTTCGAGTAGAGACCAGAACAGGAAGTGCTCTGCAGCAGCTCCAAGCTGCAGTGAAAGCAGCTTTGCCCATTGGGCCACACGATATAGCAGATCCAATGGAATCGGACTGGCTTGTTGTGGGAAAGGATGCCATGTAGGATGTATGGGAAATACTACGGGAGTGAAAAACAGAGGCTCTAGGAGTTCCAAAGCAAGGCTATTCAATGTGAGGTAGAGAAGTACTCATCTTTTAAAAAACATCTGGCATGAAATTTGGCCCTGGTACAGACAGAGCCCTTATTACAGGATCTCAAGTGACCATGGATCTGCAACTGTTCTTCCTGAGCTGAGTTCTATTAGGTAGTAAGACCTAAAAAATGACTTATACATCATAAGGTTGGGTGGGTCCACAAGCATTCTATCTTAAAATGGAAGTGGTATATCCTGGGTTGAGCATAAACAGGACCAGAGGACACAAGCAAGGTGCGTTTGCAAGGAGTCCACACACCCATGGCATTGACCATTGTTTCACCAGTGCCCATACCTCAACACACATCAACTGCCATATGGGCAATCACTTATAATATGCTGAGAGAGAAGGAAATGGCTGGAGCTTGGTTTACAGATGTGTCAACTTGGTATATAAATGCCTTAAATTACAATGGCATGGAAAACCATTCGAAATGGGTAGAGCCTCAGAGGCGCACTTGATTATTCACCTTTGTGGAAAGAAACGTGGCCTGAGGTTAGAAAATGACCTGGCTGACTAGTCAGGGGCTTAGAAGAAGAATATTGGAACATCAGGGTCTAGCAGGTCTGAAGTGGATATACGTAGATGCAGATATGGGAGGACATGAAGTATAAATATCTTTGTATCTTTTTAATGCCTACCAGAGAGAATTTGCCACATAAGAGGCACTAAACAACCAAATAGACTAAGTGAGTTGGCCAGTTAATATAGGCCAACCTTTGTCATCAGCCAGTTTATTGCTGGCACGATGGTGACATGAAAGGAGAGTTCATAGTGGAATGGATGGAGGATACATGTGAGCCCATCATCATGGGCTTCTACTTAGTAATGATTATTTAGTTACGGTTGCTCCCAAATGTTCAACCAATCAGCAACAAAGACCAAAGATGTGGTCCCAATATGGCACAACTTCTCAGTGACACCAATTGGGATTTTGTTGCCACATGGAGAAAGTTGCACCTCTTCCATTATGGAATATATACCATGTTTCCCTGAAAATAAGACCTAGCCGGACAGTCAGCTCTAATGTGTCTTTTGGACCAAAAATTAATATAAGACCCGGTGTTATATTATATTACATTACATTACATTATATTATAGACCCGGTCTTATAGCAAAATAAAACTGGGTCTTATATTAATTTTTGCTCCAAAAGATGCATTGGAGCTGATTGTCCTGCTAGGTCTTATTTTCAGGGAAACACGGTATGACATTTACATGATCTACTTTTAGTGTCTCTTTGTATTTCCTTGCCCATTGTGATAGAAAGTGAAAAAGTGTAGTTACTCTGTCATACCACTAAGATACTGAGACCAACAAAGGTGGTTCAAGAAGATGGAAGAAATTTAGAATGGTGATTAGAGGAAGAAGATAATAAGTATGTATTCTGGCCTCAAGAGCAGCTACCACAGCAGAGGCTATCAGTTTGTCCCACTAATTTTTCTCTTCAAAGTATTTTTCCCAAAAGGAGAGATCCAGTAGAATCCTAGAGAAGTTGCTTCCGGAAAGTATATCAAGAAATGGATCTAGGGGTACAAGGAGTGGACTATGGTGGACTCAAAGATGCATCATCATTCAGATTCCCTTTCAAGAGGGATTTGTTGCCTCAGTTACTGCGAATAATGTTAGCCGACAACCTCTGTCAGATGCGTCCAGGTTTGCCTTATGTGCAGAGACACACCATCCAAGGATATGCTCTTCACAGGGTGGCCCTTATTCCAATTCCACTAGGATTATAAAGGCTCAGCAACTTGGCCCATTGTGGGGTATTCTAATGGGCCATTTAAGCTCCAGAGCTCTTTGTATATTTTTCCAGGGTGTTTTGGGGACTGAATTGTCATGTGACTTCTCATTTTTCCCAATTCTGCTTCCTTGTTTTTGATGGTAATTGTGATAAATACTCTTCACACCAAATTTTGTCTCAGCTTCTCCTTCGAGAGAACACAACCTATGGCATCCAAATAAAATAAACTGTTGTAAAGTATTGTTCACGTGATACAGTGCCAAGTGATCTTTACGTAAAGCATTACTCAAAGGAATTCTATTGGCTGGCAGTCTGAGCTGTTTCAGAAATGGTATATTTAACTGGAGTAAACATTTTAATCCTCAGTGCATACTTTTAATCAATTGCAAAAAACTGGAGCAATATCAGTAAAATATTTACCTTTTCCCCAAATTGTACAAATGTATTACATATGTCACATTCACCGTCAATTTTTACACTCATGAGACAATGCCAAAAAGATAAAGCATTACTCTCATTATTTTAAGGTGAAGGAAGAATAAAGGACAGCTCAATAATCAATTAATTTGTTAAAATATTCTTGACTCCCTCAATAAGTCAGACTTGCTCTTGACTTTCTGTTCTGTACTCTCAAACCATAGTGTGTGTGTGTGTGTGTGTGCGCGCGCACGCGGCGCACGTGTGTGTACACATATATATTCACTCTACTGTATTATTGGATTATTTGTGTTTCTAATATTGAGTTGTAATAGTTCTTTATATACTCTGAATACAAATCCCTTATTTAACATTTGAATTGCAAATATTTCCTGCTAGTCTCTGTGGTCTTTTTATTTTCTTGATGGTGTCATTTGAGGAGCAAAAGGTTTTAATTTTGTTTAAGTCCAATTTACCAATATATTTCTTTTATTGCTTGTGCTTTTGTATCATATCCAAAAAAGTATTATTTAACCCAAGATCATGAAGGTTTACTCCTATTTCTGTTATAAGAATTTTATAATTTTAGCTTTTACATTTAAGTCACTCACCTATTTTGAATTTATTTTTGTGAGGTAGTGTCCCAACTTCGTTCTTTTGCAAGTGGATATTCAGTTATTCTACCACATTTTGTCAAAAACTCTATTCTTTTCCTATTGAATTTTCTTGGCACCCATGTTGAAAATCAATTGACCATACATGGCAACATTTATTTCTGGATTCTTAATTATATTTCATTGATTTCCATATGCCAGTTTCACTCAGTCTTTATTACTGTCACTTTATGGTAAGTTTTGAAATAAAGAAGAGTGAGTCTTCTAACATTTTTCATCTATCTATCTATCTATCTATCTATCTAACATCTATCTATAGATATGTATATATATATATATATATATATACATATATATACATATATATATATACATAGATACTGGGCTATTCTGAGTTGCTGGCATTTCCACATGAATTTTAGGATCAGCTTGTCAATTTCTGTGAAAAAAAAAGCTGACTGAGATTTGGGTAGGTATTGTGTTGAGTCTATAAATCTATTTGGGGAATATTACATTTAAAAAGTAACTCTTCCTATCTATAAACATAGAATGTGTTTTCCATTTATTTATATCATTAAATTTTAATAAATGATGTTTTATACATTTCAGCATATAATTCTTACACATCTTGAGTTAAGTTTATTCCTAAATATTTATTATTTTGGATGCTATTGTTAACGGAACTGTTTTCATAATTTCATAATTTCATTTTCAGAGTGTTTATTGCTAGTATATAGAAATACAGTTGCTATTTGTATATTCATAATATATTCTGCAACCTTGCTGAACTACTTTACTAGTTCTATTAGGTTTTTTTGTGCATGTGTGTGGATGCCTTAGGATTTTCTATATACAAGATAATGTTTTTTGTGAATACAGTCTTACTTCTTTTCCAATATGGATGCCTTATATTTTATTTTCTTATCTAATACCCCCAGCTAGAACCTCCAGTGCAATGATGAATTGAATTGGTGAGAGTGGACAATCTTGGTTTCTCCCCTTGTATTCGGGAGAAAATTTTCAGTCTTTCACCGTTAGGTATGATGCTGGTTGTAGGATTTTTGAAGATGCACTCTATTAGATTGAGAAAGTTCCCTTCAATTCCTAGTTTGTTAAGTTTTTAAATTAATGGGTGTTATATTTTTAATCAAATGATTTTTGTGTATCTGTTGAAATGATAATGTGCTTTATTTTTA
This sequence comes from Rhinolophus hipposideros, assembly GCF_964194185.1. Lineage (NCBI taxonomy): Eukaryota > Metazoa > Chordata > Mammalia > Chiroptera > Rhinolophidae > Rhinolophus > Rhinolophus hipposideros. The sequence goes on along the minus strand of NC_138046.1, from coordinate 67,088,558 downwards.
CTTTTATTCTCTTAATATATCATATACTAAACAAATTAGTCTGTCTGAAGTCTCATAGTGTCAGAGCCTTGACTCTAACATATATTCTATATTAGAACAATGCTTTTTGCAGCCTTGTATAAAGTGAGTTCTCAATAGTAGTAATAATCCCTAAAATAATAATTAATTTCCCTGTGTACTTAATATATATTAGGAATTTTGCATATATTAACTCATGTTATTCTCATAACAACCCACTTAGGTATATATTACCATTATCTGCAGTTTATAGGTGGTGAAATTTATACCAAAAAGGTTAAATTACTTGCTCAATCTAGCATTGCTAGTAATATTGGAGCAAGAATTCAAACCTGGGCAGTGCAATTTCTGACTATATGCTTTTAACCACTATGCTCTGCTGAAAACACTATCCTAAAAGTATTTGGTACAAATATTTTTCATTTTCATTAAGTACAAGAGGTACATAGCGTATTTCTTCTTTTGAAGAAAGAACAATTAGGTTTAACATATGAAAAAATCTAAGTTTTTCAATAATGAAACCTAACGAATTTTATAGATAATTGTCTAAATGTCTATGGTCATGGAAAATGTGTTTGCATTATCTATATTTTCATACTGGGAAACACTGTGCTACACCATGCTACCTGATAGGGGATTTGTTTTCTAGGAACCACTGGCAATAGGCCAATAGAAAATGAAGCTATGCCATAGTTACCTGTAGAAAATGAAGAGATCCTTAACCAATTTCAAGTTAAAATCTCCTATCAAGACTATGAGGACAGGAGTTAGCTGTGTGAAACAGGTAAATGTGTTCTGCTTATTGGTCATTGTGAGTAAAATGAGGCTGATCTGAAAATTTTGGAGGGAAACAATCTAAGAACTCTGGGTTTTTTCAAGCTACTTCACTCTTATTCTGAGGCAAGCAAATACAGTGCAAGAGATGGTTATTACTACTCCAATCAATTGTAATTAAATTGTTTTTAAAAGTTTGTTGTATATTTAGGAAGCCCTTTATTATATCCTAAAAACAATTCCCCACCTCCATCCCCTACCTAAGTGCATACCTTCCTAGAATAATTGAGTCAGTGTTAATTATAAAATTGTGGAACAATAACAAGTTCTCAATTTATGGTGGGCACCAAAAACCTGTCTGCTGTATCCTACCATGCCTTTATTAAGTAGTATAAATCCGTTAAAATTATTATGCATTTCCCCTGCAGAGAGCTTGTGTAAAACTTTTATAAATTTAGATAAATGTGAGTACATGTAAGTCATGAGATGCTTTAGTAGCCTTTGTGCCAGTTAGTGGCTTTGTTAGGCATTAGCTTTTCTGGTTCTAGCATTTGGGAGAGCAGATTTGGAAGCTGAGTGAAATCTTACTACCTGTTAATTAGAAACATAATATGGATACTAAAAAGCAATATTTGCTAGTTCCATTAGCATTTTCATAGGCAAAAAATGCAAACTGTTATATAAAAATGTTCTTTGTTATGTTTTCTAAAAATCTTCTTGATATATGGATTGCAGGAAATTAGAATATTTATTCTGAGAATTGAATGTAGAATTTTATGACAGCTCCCTGGTGTTTGCATCCTTGGGTGTAATTTGTATTTCTGGGGAAGAAGGAAGTTAGGTTGATTAAGAATTTGATTACCTCTCATTTCTAATGCAAAGGTTTCCTGCTTAGTGTATCTTTCATATCCTCAAGGAAATCAAATTGATACTATATTGAGAGAGATTTCATAGCAACAGTTGTGTCACAGTGTCCTTTTTCATACTTCTAGAGATTATCTTCTATAAAAGCAATTAAAAGCAATACATTGAGGCTGATTTCCCTCTTCTCTCATTGGGAGGGTACTTCTGTCAGCAGCACAGATGTGACTGAGTCATTCTAATTTTGTACACCTTTAAGGTGGTTTCTGAATCTGGGGAAATTCAAAGGTATGTGAACTTGAATAGGAAAAAAATGTATTTTTTCACTAACCTGAACTTTAGCATTTCCCTCAATTATGGATGTAAGCAACAAACCACAGCAGGAGTAGTAGTCCTATGATTTTATCATTAATAGAAATCATAAATATTTTTATATCACATTACTGTTGTTATATGACACATCATAAAATATCATTTATACTCATAACTCCAAATTTATGTTAGTTATTTGACTGTGTTATTGAATAAGTTAACACAAAAGGACATATATCTTTAAATCACAATTGTATCACAAATTAAAATATATACAACTATATTTAAATATAATCGGATTCCTTTGTAATACTATTGATTCTAATTATGCATTTTAAAGCTTCACTCTGATACGAATTCCATGTGTTTCACCTGAGTGTCAAGGGGGTCCTTGTTACAAAAGGTTTTAAATAATCCCTACTAAAGGAAATAGACTTGTTGCCAAAGGTTACAGGAAAGGCTTGAATTATCCTGTAACCTACAACCTTCCTAAAAGTGCCCAGGAACCATTTCAAATCCAAAGCAAACCCCCAGGCACACTATTCATATAAGGTCAGTCTTATTATCTGATCAAAAAATGATGCAAAGAATACCCAAAGCCCCCATAACCTGAGGAGGTTACCTTCCCTAATTCCAAATGGCCTGAAATTCCCAATATCGACTTCCAAGTTTCAAGACCTAAGTTTATTTTAATTGAGAAAAAGTGTTATGAAATTAGGTATATTAATAATTGCCCCAAAAAGGAGACAGTGCGTCTGGCTTTCCATGACAGTGTCACCTTGAAGAAATAACTTATTTTTCTTCCTTTATTTTTTTTTGATCCTCAATCTTTTTATCATTAAACAGAGTACATAATACTTCTATAGTGCACTTTAGAGAACTGTTTGTAAGGACCAAACGAACTTCAACTAAGAATGAGTAGGAATGTCTCGGAAGGAGACCATGGGATAATCAATATGAATAGGAGAAGAAAGGGAAAAGAAGATTAGCAGAAGCTGGATTTGATATGAATAGCCTGCAAATGGAAAGAAATGATGTATACTAACAAAATGACTTTGATGCAAATTATACAGGACATGGAAGGAAATAGAGGAGATGAATAAAAAGCAGTTACTGTTGCCCCACAGGAGCTTCAAAATGCAGAATACAATAGATGGTAGAGCGGAGGCTGAATGCTGAAGAACTGAAACATTTGATATAAAAATAATTGTCAGAAAGCTTATACTGACAGACTATTGTTATATTTCATTTAATAAAATCAAGAAGCCAAACAGAATAAACCAAAGATATAAAAGAGCACTGGCACATATTCTTTGTGATATCAAACTGTTATGCCTTACTCTTCCTACAACACAGTTATCTTTGTTCCTTCTTTCTTTTCTTCCTTCCTTCCTTCCTTCCTTCCCTCACTCAAAAAACAAATTCATTCATTTCATCAAACAAAAATATTATTAAATACCTATAATGTTCTTTCTCTAATGGATTCACTTTCAGGTGGGAATAGAAAATAAAATCATGAATAATATAATTTTATATTGGGAGGTAAGTGGGGGATTTTAGCTAAAGTCTGTCCTAGTATATAACATTTTATTTATTTTTTAAATATTTTTATTAAAATATAGCTAACACACAATATAATATTAGTTGCAGGTGTATACAATAGTCATTCAACATTGACATACCCAAAGAAGTGATTGCCATGATAAGTCCAGCAACCATCTGACCCCATACAATGCTAGCACAATATTATTGACTTTATTCCCTATGCTGTACATAACATCCCCATGACTTATTTATCTTATACCTGAAAATTTGAAACTCTTATTCCCCTTCACCTTCACCCCTTTTTTAATTTTTCAATTACAGTCGACATTGAATATTATTCTATATTAATTTCAGGTGTACAGCATAGTGGTTAGACATTTACATACATATACACTTTAAGAAGTGATCGCCCTGACTATTCTAGTACCCATCTGGCACTATACATAGTTGTTACCATATTATTGACTATATTCCCTATGCTTTACTTTACATTCCCATTGCTATTCTGTAACTACCAATTGGTGCTTCTTAATCCAGTCACCTTTATGATCTAACCCCTGACCCCCCTCCCATCTGGCAACCATCAAAATGTTCTCTGTATCTATGAGTTTGAATTTCTATTTTATTTTGTTCTTTACATTCTGCATATAAGCCAAAACCACATTGCATTTATCTTTCTTTGTATTACATATTCCATTGAGTACAGCACTCTCCAGGTACATCCATGCTGCCGCAGATGTCAAAAACCCATACCCTTCCATGGCCAAGCACTATTCCATTGCATATATGTACCACCTCCTCTTTATCCATTAATCCATCGGTGGACACCCAGGCTGCCTTCGCATCTTGGCCATTGTAAACAATGCTGCAATGAACATATGGATGTACCCATCCCCTCCAAGTACCATTCTGGGATTTCCTCGGATAAATACCCAGAGGTGGGACCCTTCTTTGAATCTTGTGCCTTTATTTTAAAGTCTATTTTCTCTGTATAAGTATTGCTACCCCAGATTTTTTGTTTGTTTGTTTCCATTTTTATGAAATAACATTTTCTATACCTTTACTTTCCGTCAGTGTGTGGCTTTAGATCTGAAGTGAGTTTCTTGTAGGCAGCATATGTAAGGGTTTTGTTTTCTTATCCATCCAGCTATCCAAGTCTTGTTATTGGAGCACTTAATCCATTTACATTGAAAGTAATTCCTTATAGATATGTAGTTTTTCATTATTATTATTATTGTTGTTGTTATGATGATGATGATGATGATGATTTTGCCTTACTGAAGTCTCTCTTACATTCCTTGTAATACTGGTTTGGTAGTGATGCACTCCTCTGGCTTTCTCTTGCCTGGGAAGTTCTTTATCTGTTCTTTGATTCTAAATGATAGCTTTGCTGGGTAGAGTAATCTTGATTGTAGGTCCCTGTTTTTCATCACTTGGAATATTTTGTGCCAATTTCTTCTGGCTTGCAAAGTTTCTGTTGAGAAATCAGCTGACAGTCTTATGGGAGTTCCCTTCTAAATACGCATTGCCTTTCTCTTGCTCCTTTTAGGATTCTTTTTTTGTCTTTAACCTTTGCCATTTTACTTATAGTGTGTCTTGGTGTGGGCCTGTTTGGGTTTATCTTGTTTGGAACTCTATGCACTTTCTGGACTTGTATGTCTATTTTTTTTGCAAGGTTAAGAAAGTTTTCAGTTATTATTTCTTCAAATAGGTTCCAATTCCTTGCTTTCTCTTTTCTCCTTCTAATAGCCTTATGATGCAAAATTGTTGCAATTGAAATCCCAGAGGTATCTTAAACTATCCTCATTTTTTAAAATTCTTTTTTCTTTTGGTTGTTCATGGGCTCTTTAAGAAGTCATCTAGGTTTCACCCAGTCTTCTTTCTCACCAGGATGGTCAGGATTGCCACTGTTTTTCACAGCCAGATGTTGTGTTGACTCCTTTTCTCAGCACAAGTGTTCCGGGCTAGGGAGCTCGTGTGGGGCTGGGGTTCCTTGCTCACCAGGGGGACCTCTGTGGCTGAGCTATCCCTCTGGATTCTCAACCACCACATGGAGGTTTGGGGTCAGTCTGTTCTGCATCTTTACCCTTCCTACCAGTCTGACATGGCTTCTTCTTTATATCTGTAGTTATAAAACTTCTGTTCAGGTAGACTTCAGATCATTCTACAGGTTGACTGACCTATAATTTAGTTGCAATTTTAATGTGGTCTTGGGAGGAAGCAAGTTCAGCGTTTATCTACTCTGCCATCTTGGATCTCATATAATATTTTACTTGAGTCTTGAGAAGAAGCAAATATTTATTTAGGTCCTTTTATGTGCCAGAGTCTATGTTAACCATAGACAATGCTGCTTACATTCAAAATGGGAGACACAGTAAAAAGATTAAACAAATAAACAAGATTATAACACATTTTGTATGTGCTATGAATGAAAAAAAACATGGAACTAAAACAAAGCAAGGGATATTCAATGGTGGCTAATTTAAATAACTAAGTGTGACAGAAAAAGTATTTCAGGCAGAGAGAACAGCAAGTATGAAAGATCTGTGGCAGGAGAGAATTTGGGATGTTATGGGATGGGGTCAGAGACGAAGATAGACCATTCATGTAAAGCCTTGGAAGACTTTTTTAATTTATTTTTTTTTTACTTTTTTTACTCAAAACAAATTGACCTTTTTATTTTGAGAAAATCATAGATTTTCACATGCAGTTGTAAGAATAATAGAGATCCCCTGTTTTCTTTACTCATTTTTCTCCAATAGTAACATCTTTCAAAACTATAGTATGATATCATAATCAGGATAGTGACATTGATACAGTCAAGGTATAGAACGTTTCCATCACCACAAGGATTCATTCTGTATTTTTTTCATTTTTGTTTTGTTTTTGCTTTGTTTTTTATAGCTGCATCAACCTCCTTCTCCCCACTGCACCCATCTCTGACCCTTGGCAACCATTTATCTGTTCTCTGTTTCTATAATTTCACCATTTCAAGAATGTCGTATAAATGGAATCATAGAGTATTTCATCTTTTGGATCCAGATTTTTTCCACTCAGAATATTTGTTTAGAGTGTTACCTAAATAGTGGTGTTTATCAAAAGTTAATTCAGTCCTTTTTGTTTCTGAATAGCACTCTATGGTACAAACCTACCAAAGTTTATTTGACCATTCACACACTGAAGGCCATTTGCGTGGTTTCCACTGTTTTGCCATTGTGAATAAAGCAGATATGAATATTTGTCTACAGGTTTTTAAGTAAAAATAAGTATTTCTTTCGATGGGATAAAGGCCCAGGACTACAATTGCTGAATCATGATAGTTCCATATTTAGTTTTATAAGAATGCCATTTTTTTCTTTCTTTCCTTTGTTTTTCTTTTTGAATAGGGGCAGCAGTACTATTTTACATTGTAGCAATGTATGAGTAGTCCAGTTTCTCTGTATCCTCAGCAGTATTCTGTGCTTCTTCTATTTTTTTTTTTTCATCTGGCATCCTGATAGATGTGTATCTATCTATATTCTGATTGGTATCTCATTGTGGTTTCAATTTGCAATTCCCTACTGGCTAATGATGTTGAACATCTTTTCATGTACTTACATGCTTATTTGTTATTTGTATATGCTCTTTAGTGAAATTTCTGTTCACATAGTTTGCCTATTTGTAATTAGATAGTTTGCTTTGTTCCTATTTATTTTTTAGAATTCTTTGTCTATTCCAGATGCAAATCCTTCATCAGCTTTGTGGTTTAAAAATATTTTCTTCAATCTGTAGCTCATCTTTCCATTGTCTTAACAGAGTCTATTTTAGAGCAAAATATTTTAATTTCAATGAAGTTCAAATAATAAATTTCCCTTTTGTACATTATGCCTTTGATGTCAAATCTAAAAACCCTTTGCCTAGCCCTAGGCTGACAATAGTCTCCTTTCATTTTTCTAAATATAATTTTATGTTTACATTTAAGTATAAAATCCACTTTGAGTTATTCTAATGTGTGTTTGTGTGTACATGCACACACACACACAAACACACACACACACAGTATAGGATATAGCTTCAGGGTTCTTTGTTTGTTTTAGCCTGTCAATGATCAAGTGATCAATAGCATTTGTAGAAAAAGCTATCCTTTCCCAATTAAGTTGCTTTTACATCTTGTAAAAAACCATTTGGCACATTGTGTAGATCTATCTGGATTTTCGATTCTACTCTATTGATCTATGTGTGCTTATCTCTGCCAGTACCACACAGTCTTGATTACTGTAGCTGAAGAATAACTCAAATTTGGATAGAACATTTTCTCTCATGCTATCAAAATTGTTTTGGCTTTTCTTTTTTCTTTTTTGTTTAAATTAAAGTTTATTGGGGTGACAATTGTTAGTAAAGTTACGTAGATTTCAAGTTACGTAGATGTATTACAATTCTGTAATACATCATCTATAAATCCCATTGTGTGTACACCACCCAGAGTCAGTTCTCCTTCCATCACCATATATTTGATCCCCTTTACCCGCATCTACCATCCCCCACCCCCTTACACTCTGGTAACCACTAAACTATTGTCTGTGTCTATGAGTTCTTGTTTCTCATTTGTTTGTCTTGTTCCTTTGTTGTTTTTGGTTTATATACCACATATCAGTGAAATCATATGGTTCTCTGCTTTTTCTGTCTGACTTATTTCGCTTAGCATTATAATCTCCAAGATCCATCCATCTTGTCACAAATGGTCCCATTTCATCTTTTCTAAACGCCGAATAGTATTCCATTGTGTATATATACCACAAATTCTTTATCCATTCATCTATCGAAGGATATTTTAGTTGTTTCCATGTCTTGGGCACCATAAATAAAGCTGTGATGAACACTGGAGCATGTGTCTTTATGTATAGAAGTTTTCAGATATTTGGGGTAGATGAGAAGGATTGCTGGGTCATATGGTAAATCTATTTGTAATTTTTTGAAAAACCTCCACACTGCCTTCCATAGCGGCTGCAGCAATCTGCATTCCCACCAAGAGTGCATGAGGATTCCTTTTTCTCCACAGCCTCCCCAACACTTGTTACTATTTGTCTTGTTGATGATAGCCATTCTGACTGAGGTGAGGTGATATCTCATTGTGGTTTTTATTTGCATTTATCTGATGATTCGTGATGTTGAGTGTTTTTTCATATGTCTATTTGCCATTTGTATGTCCTGTTTGGAGAAATGTCTCTTTAGGTCGTCTGCCCGTTTTCAATTGGGTTGTTTGTTTTTTTTTGTTGTTGAGTTCCATGAGTTCCTCGTATATTTTGGATATTAGCCCCTTATCTGAGGCACTGTTTGCAAGTCTTCTCCCATTCAGCTGGTTGCCTCTTTATTTTGTCGATGATTTCTTTTGCAGTGCTGAAGCTTTTAAGTTTGATATAGTGCCATTCACTTATTTTAGCTTTTACTTACTTCCCTTACCTTTGGAGTCAAATTCACAAAATGCTCCTTGAACCCAAGTTTACTACCTATATATACTTCTATGCAGTTTATTGTTTCAGATCTATGCTTAAGTCTTTCATCCATTTTGAATTGATTTTGGTACATGGTCCAGTTTCATTCTTTTACACGTGGCTTTCCAATTCTGCCAGCACAATTTATGGAACAGGCTGTCTTTTCTCCATTGTATGTTTTTTCCTGCTTTGTCATAAATTATCTGTCCATGTTTATGTGGTTTTATTTCTGAGTTCTAAATTCTATTCCATTGGTCTACGTGTATGTTTTTCTGCCAATACCATGCTCTTTCGATTATTGTTGCCCTGTAGTACAAGCTAAAGTCAGGGAGTGTGATACTTCCAGCATTGCTTTTTTTTCTTAAGATTGCTTTGGCTATTTGGGGTCCTTTGTGGTTCCAAACAAATATGATGATTTTTCTTCTATTTCTTTAAAAAATTCCATTGGTCTTTTGATGGGGATCAAATTAAATCTGTATATTGCTTATGGTAATATGACAATTTTAACTATGTTGATTCTTCCAATCCATGAGCATGGAATATCTTTCCATTTCTTTGTGTCTTCTTCAATTTCTTACAAAAATGTCTTATAGTTTTCTGTATATAGGTTTTTCACATGCTTGGTTAAGTTTATTTCTAGGTATTTTATTCTTTTTGTTGTAATTGCAAAATTAACTTTTTTTTAATGTCTTTTTCTGAGGTTTCATTGTTAGTATATACGACTGCAATGGTCTTTTTTATGTTGATTTTGTAGCTGGCAAATTACACTATTTGTTGATTGTTTCTAATAGCTTTTTGGTGGAGACTTTACTGTTTTCCATATATAGCATCATGTCATCTGCAAAGAGTGACAATTTAACTTCTTCATTACCAATTTGGATGCCTTTTATATCTTTCTCTTGCCTGATTTCTCTGGCAAGGACTTCCAACACTATGTTGAAAAGCAGAGGTGATAGGGGACAGCCCTGTCGTGTTCCTGAACGTAGAGTAAAGGGCTTCAGTTTTTCACCATTAATTATGAGATTAGCTGAGGGCTTGTCATATATGACCTTTATTATGTTAAGGTATTTTCCTTCTATTCCTATTTTATTAAGTGTTTTAATTATAAACGGATATTGTATCTTGTCAAATGCTTTTTCTGCATCAATTGATATAATCATATGATTTTTGTCCTTTATTGTGTTTATGTGATGTATCACATTGACAGATTTGCGGATGTTGAACCATCCTTGTGCCCCTCGGATGAACCCCACTTGGTAGTGATGAATAATCTTTCTAATGCATTGTTGCAGTTGACTTGCTAGAATTTTGTTAAGGATTTTTGCATCTGTATCCATCAGAGATATTTGTCTGTAATATTCTTTTTTTCTGTTGTCCTTATCAGGTTTTCGTATCATGGTAATGTTGGTCTAATAAAATGAGTTACGGAGTACTGTCTCTTCTTCAATTTTTTGGAAGAATTTGAGCAGGATTGGTATTAGATCCTCTTGGAAGGTTTGGTAGAATTCACTAGTGAAGCCATCTGGGCCCGGACTTTTGCTTTTTGGAAGGTTTTGGATGACTGATTCAATTTCGTTACTGGTGACCTGTCTGTTTAGATTTTCCAGTTCTTCATGGTTCAGCCTTGGAAGGCTATATGTTTCTAAGAATTTGTGCATTTCTTCCAGGTTATTGAATTTGGTGGCAGATAGTCCTTCACAGTATTCTTGGATAATCCTTTGTATTTATGTGGCATCCGTGATAACTTCCACTTTTTCATTTCTGATTTTGTTTATTAGCATCTTCTCTCTTTTTATCTTAGTGAGCCTAGCCAAGGGTTTTTCAATTTTGTTAACCTTTTCAAAGAACCAGCTCTTTGTCACATTAATTTCTTCTGTATTCTTTTTGTTCTCTATTTCATTTAGTTCTACTCTGAATTTTATTATTTCTTTTCTTCTGCTGACCTTGGGTTTCATTTGTTCTTCTTTATCTAGTTCTTTAAGGCGTAATGTGAGGTTATTTATTTGGGATTTTTCTTGTTTCTTGAGATAGGCCTGTAATTATATAAATTTCCCTCTTAAAACTGGTTTCGCTGCATCCCAAAAATTTTGGTAGGATGTATTTTCATTGTCATTTGTTTCTATGTATCTTTTGATCTCTCCTCTAATTTCTTCTTTGAGCCAGTCATTCTGTAAACGTATGTTGTTTAATCTCCATGTGTTTGTGTTTTTTCCTGCTTTCTTTTTGCAGTTGATATTCAATTTCAAAGCCTTGTGATCAGAGAATATACTTGGTATGATTTCAATGTTCTTAAATTTGCTGAGGTTAGTGTCATGTCCCAATATATGGTCCATCCTTGAGAATGTTCCGTGTGCACTAGAAAAAATGTATAGTCTGATGTTTTAGGATGAAGTGCTCTATAAATATCAATTATGTCCATTTCATCTAATGTGTCACTTAGGGCTGCTATTTCATTATTTATTTTTTTTTTTTTTTGGATCATCTATTCATAGCTGTCAATTATGTGATTAGGTCCCCTAGTGTTTTGGTCAATTTCTCCCTTTCGTTCTGTTAGTAGCTGCTTTATATACTTTGGTGCTCCCTGATTGGGGGCATAAATATTGATGACTGTTATGTCTTCTTCTTGTATAGTCCCCTTTACCATTATGAAATGTCCATCTTTGTCTCTTGTTAACTTTTTTACTCTGAAGTCTTTCATCTGATATCAGTACAGGTACACCTGATTTTCTCTGGATACCATTTGCTTAGAGTGTCAATTTTTACCGTTTCATTTTGAGTCTATGTTTGTCCTTGTAGCTGAGATGTGTGTCTTGGAGATAGTATATGGTTTGGTTTAATTTTTTGATCCAATCTGCTACTCTGTGCCTTTTTAATGGTGAGTTCAGTCCATTAACATTTAGGGTGATAATTGATATGTGAGTATTTCCTGTCATTCTATCTTTAGTTTTCTGTTAGGATTGTCTCCATTGTTTCTTTGCCTTTTTGTTGTTGTCTATTATTTCTGTGTGGTGGTATTCTATGATGTTTCCCTCTGTTTCTTCTTTTATTACAGTATATACTTCAGTTCTGGATTTTTTTTTTTTTTTTGAGTGGTTGCCATTAAGTTTATATAAAAGAAAGTTTGCTATTTAAGAGCATTCCATTTTCTTCAGCATACTTTCTCCATTCCTGTATTCCGTTTCAGGCATTTACTCTCCCCCTTTTTATGTTTTGGATACCAAAAATTGCCCCTGTTGATGGTGGTCAAATAGCCTCCTTTAGTATTTCTTGTAGTGAAGGTCGTGTATTAGAAAATTCCCTCAACTTCTGGATGTCTGGAAAGGTCTTTATTTCTCCTTCATATATAAAGGATATCTTTGGTGGATATATTATCCTTGGCTCATACTTTCTCTCTTTCAATAGTTTGAATATTTGTTTCCACTCCCTCCTGGCGTGTAGAGTTTCTGCTGAAAAATCTGATGATAATCTAATGGGCTTTCTTTCGTAGGTTGTCATCTTTTATTCCCTCGCTGCCTCGAGGATTCTTTCTTTGGCATTATTTTTTGACACCTTCAATACCATGTGCCTTGGTGAAGGCCTGTTGGTGTTCAGGTATATTAGGTGTTCTATTTGCTTCTTGGATTCGAGGATCCAGTTCTGTCCACAAGTTTGGGGACTTCTCAATGACTATTTGTTTTAATATACTCTCTGTTCCCTTCTCTCTTTCTTATCCTTCTGGTATGCTCATTATTCTTATATTGTTCTTTCTGATGGAGTCAGAAAGTTCTTGTAGAGTTCTTTCATTTCTTTTTAAGTCTCAAGTGCCTTTATTCTTCCATCTGTGTTATTTCCAGCTTTCTATCCTCGATGTCACTGATTCTTTCCTCCATCTGGTCAACTTTACTACCTAAGCTGGCTACTTCATTCTTTATTTCTTTTATTGAGTTCTTAATCTCCAGAAATTGTATTTGGTTCTTTTTTAAAATTTCAATCTCTTTGGTAAAATGTTCATGTTATTCTTTGATTGTGTTTCTGAGTTCATTAGACTGCCTTTCTGTGTTTTCTTGCATCTCATTGAGTTTTTTCAGAACTGCAATCTTGTATTCTCTGTCATTTAAGTCACATATTTCCATATCTTTAAGTTCATTTTCTGGAGAGTTTTCAGTTTCTTTTTGAGCTGTCTTGTTGCCTTGGTTATTCATGGCAATTAATTAATTTGTTATTTCTTTTCCTAGACATCTACAGGAGTGGGTTGATATCAACCTGCAACAGGTTGATAGGAAGAGGTCTTCCTTTTGTTTTTCAGTACGTATTGTAGAATGTTTTATTTTTTGTCCGACTGCAGCCTTTTTTTCTCTCTCACAATGTAGTGTTATGTTTTCTCTGCAGTGTTCCAGCTTCTCACACAATGGGGGGATTCCCTGGATGGCGGGCTTCTCCTCTATTAACAGTTCACCTTGGTCATAGGGCACCACATCTCTGTGGGGATGCAGAGCTTTTGAAGTTCTGAAGTTCTTCCTGCACCCGATTCAGAGCCCATATGTTTCAGCAGTTCTGTTTACTCCTGCAGGGATCACCCAGATAGGTGAGGACAGGAGTGGGGTGAGTTGTGAGAGGTGGCCCAGAGGAATGGAGGTGACCACCACCACAGCCAGTTCTGCTTCCACAGCTCCCTCCTGTTTGCGGGAACTAGTTGGTCTCCTAATCTGTGTCTGCGGACCACAGTTCTCAGAACTGCAAATATTCTGGGGTTTGATTTTGACACTGCTACTGTTCCTCTTCTAGCACTGGGCAGGTGGGGGCGGGGTGAGCTTTGAGAGGGTAGAGAGGGGGCGGCTAGTCTCAGTGCATAAGGCTTCCGTTCTCTGTGGCAATAAGGGCTTAAACCTCCGTGTTCAGCCTTCTTCTCTCAGTCTTTGCTCCAAGGTCTCTGCCGTGAGCTTTTGGTTTAGCCATGTTATATGCTGTCCCCTCAGCTCTGTGGGCCATAAACGGAGCCCTAGCAGTCCGAGTTCTTCCCTTCCTGCAGCTGCGATAGTTCTGGGATGCAGTGAGCTCAGAGCACTGAGCCAGGCCGCCCGTCTCCGCACTTCTCCCTTCCCTTCTCCCCTGCTCGTGCAATTTGCCCACCTTTAGGTGAATTCAGTAGTGACCCATTTCATTTTGCCTGTCTGCTGTGCAGGGATTCCTTTATGGAGTCATAGTTTTTCAATTTGTTGAAAATTCTAGGGGAGATTTCCAGAGGGTCACGTCACACCGCCATTTTTATGACGTCACTGGCTTTTCTAGTTTGGAAACTATTTTCAAGAATATGAATGTTATTCTAAGAACATGAAAATAGCGAAGTGACTTGTTTTACACCTTAAGTTACATTTTTTGATACTGTGTTGAAACTGAACTGTATGGGGAAGATATCATTTAGGCATCAATTGTGAGTATGATAACATAGATGTTTAAAGATTGTAACAGTAATGATGGAACAAGCAGGGCAAATGTGAGATACATGTTGGAGATAGAACTGAGATTTATTGATGGAATGGATGCCCTGAAGAGGGGACAGAGGAAAAGAAAGGATCAATGATGACTCAAAGATTTCTTCATTTAGTAACTAAGTAGAGGTTAGTGATATTTATTGAGACATTTTTTCCTTTCTTTGTTGGGAGGAAATCAAGAGTTTCTTTTCAGCTTGCTATTTCTGAGATGGCTATAAGTCATTCAATTAGACACCCCAAATAAGCCCACTGTTATGCAAGTCTGAGATCAGATGGCAGATTTTATTTTATTTTTTATTTTTTTATTTTTTTTTCAGATGGCAGATTTTAAATAGAGAGGCCCACATTAGAATCATCACGTTATTAATTTTTATATCATTGGCAATTAATGAGAACATTCAAGGAGAAAAAGTATAGAAAAAGAAAACATGTCCCAGGACTACTAAAAGGTAGTCCTGGGCCCCAGCAATATAAGTCTGCGTAAAAGAGAAGTCAGTACAGCAGAATGAAAAAAAGAAGTAATTTAGGAGGGATTGAAGGTATACAAAACATCAAGAAAGGAAAGAAGTATTTCAAGAAGAAAGGAGTCATCAACCATATTCATAGGATCATTTTTAATAGAGAAAAACTGGAAGCAACTTAAATAACTATGAGCAGGAAAATGAACAGATAAATTGTGGTATAGAATTACAATGAATCTCTACACATTATTTAGATGAAAAAAATGGTCAATTTCACGAGCTATTAGGGAAACGCAAATAAAAACCACAATGAGATATCACCTAACACCAGTTAAAGGGCTATTATCAGCAAGACAAGTAATAACAAGTTTTGGAGAGGTTGTGGAGAAAAAAGAACCCTCATACACTGCTGGTGGAAATGTAAATTGTTACATCCACTATGGAAAACAGTATGGAGGTTCCTCACAAAATTAAGAACAGAATTATCGTATGACCTAGCAATCCCCCTTCTGGATATCTACCTCCAAAATCTGGAAACATTTATCTGTAAAGATATATGTACCCCTACATTCACTGCAGCATTATTCATGATGGCCAAGACATAGAAACAACCAAAGTGTCTTTTGATAGATGATTAGATAAAGAAGAGGTGGTATATATAAACAATGGAATATTACTTGGCCATAAGAAAAGATGAAATACTATCACTTGCAACAACATGGATGGATCTTGAGATTATCATGCTAAACAAAATTTGTCAGACAGAAAAAGTCAAGAACCATATGATTTCACTCATGTGGGATATAAAAGTGAAAGCAACAAATGAAGAAGAAACAAGCAAAAACTCATAGACACAAATGACAGTTTAGTGGTTACCAGAGGGTAAGGAAGGAGTGGGAGGTTGAAGAGGGTTAATGGGATCAAATGTATGGTGACAAAAGGATATTTGACTTTGAGTGTTGAAGTCACAATGCAATATGATGCATTATTATAGGTGATGTATTATAGAATTGTACACTTGAAACGTATGAGGTGTGATCAAAAAATATGGTGAATGTTTAAATTAAAAAAAAATATATTACAGTAAAAGACATTGCAATTTATCCCCCTCAAAATACTCCACCTCACTTTGAACACACTTATCCCATTATTGTTTTTTTTGGGGGGGGCTAGGCAAAAATTTTTGTTTATTCATTTTTAATAACATGACAAACAGTACACATTATTAAACAAAAATGCATAAACTGTACTTCATCAAAATTACAACTTTCGATTTTTAGAAGACACAATTAGCAAAAAATATGAGCCTTTTGAAAGAAAATATTTGCAAAACATGCCTGACAAATGGTTCAGGGCTTAGGGGTTGTCAGTGACTGCAAAGGGGCACAAAGGAACTTCATTAGGTGAATTAGATCAATTTATATCTTGATTGTTGTAGTGGTTACATGTTTTGTTTGTTTGTTTGTTTTGTTTGTTTGTTTTTTTACCAAAATATGTCAATTTTACACTTACAATGGGTCAATTTTATTGTATATCAGCGTAACTCAATAAATCAGGACCAAAACAAAAAAAAATAAATGTTACTTGCAGCCAAAACAAATTTTGTTCTATATGTACAAATGCTGCTATATATATACACTATTCTGTTGTTAAAATACAATAAGAATTTCTTAGAGTATTACTAATTTTAATTTAGTTTAATTTTATCCCATTATTGTTACCACTTTCTGAAGCAGTTCTGGAAGTCCTCATTCGTGAGCATCTTTAGTTGCAGAGTTGTGGCTGCCTGGATGACCTGAATCAATTCAAAACGTTTACCTTTCATGGTCATTTTGACTTTGGGGAACAGCCAGAAGTCACATGGTGCCAAATCCAATGAATAAGGTGCATGAGGACACACCATAATGCTTTTATTTTACAGAAATTTCCATACCAGAAGTGATGAGTGACACGGAGCCTTTCCATCGTAATCAGAAAATACAGTGAATGCTGCTGCCTAGTGCCATCCTACGGAAAGGCAGTGATCTTCAATACAGGAAGCATAGTGTCAAACCTTAGTAACAGTGTCTGACAAGTTTCAAGTAATTCAGTGCAGTGAGTCAGGTGTGAGCTATGCTTGAGAGAAGGTGTGTTTTAAAATGTGCCGTAAATCATCCTCCATCATGACAATGTTCCATATCACTCATCACTTCTGGTATACAGCAATCTGTCAAATAAAAACGTTATGGTGTGTCCTCATCCACCTTACTCACCGGATCTGGCACCGTGTGACTTCTGGCTCTTCCCCAAAGTCAAAATGATTCAGGGTATCAAGGCTGCCACAACATCACAACTAAAGACACTCATGAAAGAGGACTTCCAGAACTGCTTCAGAAAGTGGCAAGAACGATGGGATAAGTGTGTTTGAAGTGAGGGGAGGGTGTTTTGAGAGGGATTAATGGCAAAGTGTCTGTTACCATAATATTTTTATTTATTTATTTAAACATTCACTGTATTGCTTGGTCACACCTCATATGTAATTTTACTAACCAATGTCACCCCAATAAATTTAACAAAAAAATTTTAAAAAGTAGTTGACTCACACAATTAAATCTCAGAAACAAAATATAGAGTATAAAAAGCAAGTTGTAGAAGTAATTTATATACTATGTTGTCATTTGTGATCACATTTCAAGCATAGAAATCAATATTATATAATGTTCCTGGATACATATACATGTTTGATGAAAGAAAAAATATATAAATACTAAATTCAGTAGAGTAATTACCCTACTGAAGGAGGAAAGAAAGTGGATAAGAGAGGGGGAAACTTTAAGTTATTTGTTATTTTTTTTATTATTTGAAGCAAATATAGAAAATATTAACATTTATTTTCTAGAAGTGATGGATACATAGGTTATATTATATTATTCTCTCTAGTTTCCTGTGTATTTAAAATATTTCATTATTTAAATAATTAAATAAAATTGTTGTAGTATCATTTTAGACAAATCATTGTAAACATCCCTGCAATCAAAGTACAGAATTCATGTACAAATTTAGAAACGTTCCTCAATTGTTTGTAATCATTTCATCTCTGTAATTCAACATCATTTATTTATTTTTATTAAAATGTATTGGGGTGACATTTGTTAATAACATTACATAACTTTCAATATCTTTTTTTACACAGTTGTCTCTTGAGTTTTTCCAAAAATTTGATGTGAATTTCACTAAAAACACCTTATTTACAGTCAAAATGACCTACAGTAGGAATGGAGAATAGCCAATAATCTAGCAAGTTGGTTAAGTGGAGGTAAGTTAAGAAAGCTTCTACCGTAACATGTTGGAGAAAGAACTGACATGATTTATGGATGGAATGGTTGCTTTGGGAAAGGGACAGAGAAAAGGGAATCAGGTCAATGATGACAAAGATTTCTTCCTTCAGTAACTAAGTGGGTGTTGGCGGTATTTATTGAGAAAATGGAGATTGTGGAAGACTTTTTGAAAGGAAACTTCTGTACTCCTTTACTTTTAACAATTTTAGTTGATTTTTTCCTTTTTCTGGATTTAAAATATTGACATATAGTGATAACTATGTATTTCCTTTTCTAATCTTCACAGATTTTGTTCTTTTACTTTCCAGTATTCGCTGACTACAAATTCCAGAACATTGTTTAGAAATGATGATGATAACAGAGACTTGGCAGATGTTCTAGATAGTAATGGGTAGGTTAAGATGAATGTTGTTTGCTTATCATATAGTGGCAGTACCCTTCTTTCATGAAACAGAAGTATTATTCTGAGTATACTTTTATATATATATATATATAATTTAGGCATGATATTTAGGAAGAGAGAACTAGCTACGTTTTTATATGTCTATTTTATAGGGCCTAAAGAAGAGAAATACAAAGGAATACAATAGTCAGGATTTGAGAAAAATCATACTCTGTGGTAAAAATAAATATGACTAAAATGTGAACTACATTACTAAAAAAGGAAATTAAAACTAGTAAAGAGGAAAATACAATTTAAGACTGTATTAAAATTGTTTTTAAAGTTTGCTGTCAATGAAATACATATATGTGTTATGTATATTATATATACATAATATACATTATATATATTTGTGTTTAAAACATAATAAGAAAGGTGTTTTAAAACATAATAAGAAATACAAGAAATCAGTACCAAATGTTACAGTGTCTAAAGCTATTTATCCCCCACTCTCAGTTCTGGAGAATGATTCTGAAGTCCAAATTTACTGCTGTAGTTTTCAGCTCCCACAACTCTTTCATCTCGGCCTAGTGATTTACAGGGTTTATATACACAGCAAACCTGTGTTGCTAATGGTCTGTAAGCAAGCCATGCTCTTTTGAAAAGTAGTAACTGTGAGATTGCCTTAAAAGTGCCCTACTTTATTGAAAGAGTCCTAATATACATGCTTTATAAATTCTTTTAAATATTTTATTAAATAATTAAGCATGATTAAGCATAACGTTAACCACAGAGATGATAATACTGAACAGTTTAACTCCTGGATACGGGTACAAGGTCAGAGTATTTTTGCCTCTTAAAGGAGTATTCCATTTAAGAGATATGATCTGAATGTTGAAGTCACCGATTGCCTAAATGTTTTCAAGCATCATATTCTTCCTTCATAAGCATACCACACTAAGATTTAACTGATATAAATTTTACTGAAATCTAACTTATTATCATCTATTTATGATGAAATAATGGTGCTATGCCAAAAGCCTTTTCCTGATTGATCAGTATATTTTTTGAATACCATGAATGTGCCTCTGAGTTTTCAGTGCTGTTTATCAGAGTTAGAATTCTGGTTCTAGATCTTTGTTCTTTAAATATATATATATATATATATATATATATATATATATATATATATATCCCTTGTGGAAAGCAGAGCAATTCATCAAGTTATAGTGGAATATTCCCTGAGAAATGCTCAACTTCTTTTGTACTAAATTTAAGCTGGCAAAATACAAACAAAGTAAAAACAAAATAAAATCTTCTAATCTAAAATCTGCGCGCGCGCGCACACACACACACACACACACACACACACACACACACACACCATAGTATATATGCCCAAGAGGAAGCTATCACATTAAGCTGTTTTAATGGCTAATGTGAGGAGTATCTCCCATTCGAAGAAATTGATGTCTTGTGGTATCTATTAGTACATAGTGAATTCAATTATTGCAGATAGTTCCCGGCAACCTAATCAACTTTAAAAGGAATTTATAAAACTCTCGTTCACATTAACTCTCATGCATGATCAGGAGTTGCATTATCTGCAGACCCTGCCAAGAGGGCAAACACCCCTAGAAGTTAACTCATTATTTTCTAAGTACCTAAACTTCAACAAGCTGCCTTAAAGAAAATATAAATTATCTGTATATGTATAAATTAATATGTATTAGTGTATTCCCCCCATCTTCCCTGTGGAACTTTAAACGAAAGCATAATATCATTTCTAAGTTCCTGGGGTTACACTTAAATTTTTAAGCCAATCGTAAAAATACTCAAAACTAAGCCTCTGTAACCCCAGTACTTATCTATCATCTGTTTTATCTATCTTCTAACAAATATGATCATTAAATTTTATAAAACTTAACATTCATGACAGACAAATATGTGAATACTAATACAATCCTGAGTGGTGAGCTTTCACAGAAAATGAGCCCTAACCTTTGCCCTTAAGGTGTTTCGGGTCCAGTGAAGGAGAAAGTCATGCCCACAAACCATTACAGCATAAGATGACAAGTGCCATAATGAAGAATTACAAGGTCTGACAATTAAGTTCACAAAATTGTTGCAATGATGTTGCTAACCTTTTTTGAAATCAGAAGAATTTTTCATTATGAATCTGTACCAACTGAACAAACAGTTAGCCAAGCTTCCTATTTGGAAGTGCTGAAAAGGCTGTAAGAAAATGTTAGACAAAAACAACCTGAACTTTGTTTGGTTTTGCTGGCATAGTGTTTTATTAGTCCTTAACTAACATTTAAAAGGTAAGACCTTTCTTATAGAAAGCATTAACACCTTCAAGAAATAGAAGAATGATTGGTAAGAATGTAGGAAACCCAGTGGAGAAAGCAGGTCTTGATAACTCTATAAACAAATTTTACTCGCAGAGGCATTTAAGATATAGCCAAGAAGTACAGAGAGATTATTGTGTTTGTTTGTTGGACAGATATTTGATCGAATGGCTGTAAATGACTAGGACCCACAATAGGTGTTTTTATATTTTTTACTGGAGTTTTATATTTAAGCTAAGTATTCCTGGTGACTCAATGACTTAGTTACATATATTAGGCCACTAATAGTTGTATTATATGTGGAGGTGGGTAATCTGACATCAATTGCAAGTGTGGGTTTTCCAACACCACCAAGCAACTCTGGGACACCCAGCTGGGTGTCCTACAATTCAACTCGATTCTGACACTGCCTACTAGGAGACAGCATCAGATCCTCAGGTTAAGGGCTCAGTCCTACAAGATCAAATTGCAAGTCACATTGTTACCTGTGCTTCTGACTGATTGGCTGTACATCAGAAGGCCCCAAGACGCCCACCTTATGCTTCATTTGCTAGAGCGGCTCACAGAACTCAAAGAAACATTTTACTTACTAGATTGTTGGTTTATTATAAAAGGATATAACTTAGGAAAAGCCATAAGGAAGAGATGCACAGGGCAATGTACAGGGAAGCGATGCAGAGCTGTCATACCCTCTTGGAAAGTGCCACTCTTCCCACATCTCCACTATTCAGCCCTGAAACTTTGCAAACCCCATCGTTCTGAGTTTTTATGAAGGCTTCATTACATAGGTATAATTGATTAATGCATTGGCCATTGGCTATTAATTCAACCTCCAGCTCTTACTCCTCCTCAGAGGTCAGGAGGGTGGGACTGAAAATTTCAACCCTCTAATCACATGGCTGGTTCCCTTGGCAACCAGCTCCCCTCCTTAGATGCCCCAAAGTCACCTCATTAACCTTAAAAAACCTTAATTATTAACTCTCATCTTTTAGGAAAGTCCAGAGTTTTAGGAGCTCTGTGCCAGAAATAGGAAGGAAGACCAAATATATATTTCTTATTATAAAACATAATATCACATAGAGCATAAATACTGGCTGCCTTCCTTGTCTCCCTAAATCGTACCATGTAGGTAGATGTCCCATTTGTGAGAATTAAATCCAACTTTGTTAACATTTATTAGCATGAACTGTTTAAGGAACATATTCTTGAAAGGTGGCACTATCTTCAATTCTCACTAATTAGTATTAGCCCATAGTCACACATACAAATGTTGTTTTTGAGATCATGATTTTTTCCGTTACTTTTAATAACAAAGAAATTAGGTTTACTTTGATTCTAAATGTTGGACATAATGAATATACCTAACAAACCTTCAGGTCTCACTCTGAATTTAGAATATCTTTTAAACTAGCACACACACACACACACAAACTTACAGCTTGCATTTCTGCATTGCCCTGGATTTTTGAAAAATGGAGAAAAAGAGTTACAGCATTACCTGGGTTTCTTATATAGCTTTAGGCTGACTTTAAATTAAACCTGCCTACTTGTCATTTCCTGTGAACTAAGAAAATAATGATAATTTTCTATTATTGCCAATATAGTAGTCAGCAGTTAATCAGCTCATCTACCTTCTTCAGGGTGATAACAGAATAAATGAATCCAGAAATGTGTGTGCTTCTTGATGCTTTTTATTAGTACTTTACTGATCATAGGTGACAAGGATTAACTTCCTATAAAAAATAATGAATCTATTCATATGGGCTCATGAGCCCTAAGGGAAGCTCTTTGTATGTGTATTTGTGGGGCTGTGTTTGATCGCTGGTTTAATAAGGGAGTGGTCAGAAAGTCTGTTGTATTTTTCTTAAAGTAAGCAGGGATCTAATTATAGCCACATCTTATTAGATGAATATTCAGTGAGTATACAAGTTTTCAAAGTGAGGGTGGAAAGAGACAATGACACCCTCGAACACCTTTATGGTGATTTTAAGATAAAATCATATTTGAAGTAAGTTCTGTGGTTGAATACAGAAATTTGATGGTGAAGAAGAAATGACTTAAAGTGTAAAACTACTGATGCATTCAAAGGAAAGCTATTTTCCACATCAACACTTCCCTTCTCCTTTTCTGCTTTCCTCAGGGCAGATGTTCCCCAGATAACCACTGCTTAGAAAAATCCTATCAACTCATTGACAATAAGAGATGTGTAACTCACTACTTAGTCTTTCCCAGGGATATTTGCAGTAGAAAAAAATGCCCAGATGATATTTGATACAAAGGAGCAAATTTATTGATTACAGCTCCAGAAATGAGTAGCAGTAGAAACATTCCTTGAAAGAGGTCATGATCAGGAAAGGTGTTCCATATATGCCATCTTTTCTGCTTTAATAATGTATGTAAGGGAATTGTTTTTAGATAGCCCCACACACACATTGGATGAAAATTGATGATTGAAAAATCATGAAAGGTCTCTAGAATTACAACCAGGAGACTACCCTGCAGACTTCTTATATGATCAGGCTCCGGCAATTGTTAAGTACCTCCATCAAGCAATTCATAGGGCTTTCCCGGAGCCTGTTGTTTGGAATAAAATTCACGCCTGCTCAGAAAAACCTGATGAAACTCTTCATGATTATTACAATTGACTTTAAGTGGTTTTCAAAGAAAATTCTGCTCTTCCTTCAGATATTAATTCCACTTGGGTAGCTTAATAACTGTTTATTTATGGGCTAAACCAAGATCTTCCCATTTTAGTCATAAGGCCCAGAATGGAATAGGAAATTATTTCTACTCCAGACTTAGTTAATTTGGCAAGTCAGCTCGCTTGCACCTTAGATGAGCCACCTAGAAGTGAGACCATTAAAATTCTTAATTTTCAACTCTGGCAAATGAAGGTCCTTATATGAAATAAAAAACCTAGTTTCTGCTCTTAGTACAAAGAGCCAGGACATTGAAAAAGAGATTGTCACAATTTTAAGTGCTTCAGGCACCTTCAGCCTCCTAACCACCCTTCCAATGTCCTCCTAATTCCTAGTGATGAGACTCTGAGGAACTACAGGGAGTCTTCCCACACTTCCTTCTTAATCAGCTTGGAAAAACTACTCTCCAGATCTGGAATGAATTATTCTCTCTTCTTATTCATACTAGAGCTATACTCTCGTTGCTCAACCCTCTTCTATAAAGCAGCCTCTGCCTCAGAGCACTAAAATAGTTCAAATAGTGGGAATCTCCAATAAACCTCAACAGGTTCCTGTGTCTGAACCTATCCCTTTTTGTTTAGGCCCTTGAGGAGATACTCACACTTATCTTCCTTAGTTGCTCCACCCCTATTCATTTACTAGGTTGAGACTTCTAAGCAAAGCACCATGCTGAAATTTCTATCTCCGAAAAGGGGGAAATAATTCTAGAATTTCATAGTAGCCATTAAAATAGCCAATCAGGTGAATTAAATGACCCTTCATCGTCTTTTATGTGCTCCATATCTGATGGCACTATAGCTGAATATGGGAGCACTGATTGAATCAGCTGCTATTCTCTTTATGAGCAAAATCTTCAACTGATATTGACCGAATCCACAGAGCACCTCCTATCAAGATTGAAATACATCCCTCAAATCCCCGTCCCAGATTTAATCAATACCCTATAACTAAAGGAACTCTTCAAGGTATAAAGCCCCTAATCGAAGGTTACAAAACAGAGGGATTCATTGTCCTTCACACTAGATCTGCAATAACATATCGTGCCTGTGAGAAAATCCAAGGGAAGAGAGCGAAGGCTTGTTCAGGGCTTCTGAGCAATAAACAACGTTGTTATCCCTCAACACCCTATTGACCTGAACCCTCATACTCTACTAACACCCATCCGAACCGAACGTAAATTCTTTACTATAATTGATTTGCAGTACATTTGTTAGCATTCCAGTTGATGAAGCTAGCCAATACCTTTTTGTCTCCACTTGGAAAGGAAAACAATTTCCAGTAATGTCTCAGGGTTTTACTGAGAGTACTTCTTATTTCTCACAAATTCTAAAGGCCAGTATGGATGATATGGAACTCCCTAGTGCTTCTACTTTGTTACAATACGTGGACCACTTGCTTCTTTGCTCTTCTTCCCAAGTTCCCTTACAGGAAGACAGCGTCCACCTGTTAAAACTTTTGGCCTTAAAGGGGCATAAAGTCTCCAAATAAAAATTGCAGTTTTCTCAAAGCCATGTTCAATATTTATGGCATTTAATAAGAGAATAAAGACTGCACCTAGATGCAGATCAGATTCATGGTGCCCTGTTTCCCAAAACCCAAAACTGAGTATAAGCTGTGAGGTTTTCTTGGTAATCGTCAAAATGGGATCCCACATCTCTTATGGCAAAACCTATGTATGCTTTACTAAAGAACAACAACCCGACAAAATTTGGGGGGGAAACAGGGCAGCATAGCCTTTAAAGCTTTAAAGGAAAGTTTAAGGCACCCTTCTGTTCTTGGGCATTCCAATGGTCAGATTCCATTTTTCCTTTTTGTATATGAAAAGGAAGGAGACAGCCTTGGGGTAATGAACCAGAACCATGGGAATCACCATTGACTCATAAGATATTATAGCCAACCACTGGACCCTGCATCATGGGAATATCCCCCGTGCCTTACAGCCATTACTGCCACTGCCCTTTTGGTTAAGGCCACAAAGAAGATTGCTGTGGGATCTCCTTTAAGCAACTTTGTACCCTGTGCAGTAGAAGCCCGCTTGAATTCTCATCACAGTCAACATTTTTCAGTCACTTTACCTTTTGTGAAATCCTTTTGTTAACTGTTTCTCACATAACTTTCACATTATTATAACCTTCCCCTGCTACTCTTCTCCCCTCTGTTGCCAGTGAAGCCCCTCAGGACTGCTTAACACTGACAGACCACTTCCTGAGCCCTTATGATGATGTGCAAGAAGCTCCTCTGGGTAAAGCCAATTTCTCATGGTTCACTGATGGTTCTCATTTAAAAGGTGAAAAATGGGCAATGTTGTGCTGGATATGCAATATGTACACTCTCTGATGCAATTGAAGCAGCATCTTTGCCTATGGTCCAACAAGCAGAATCGTATGCACTGAACCCTAGCCCAAGACAAACCTGCCAACATTTATACTGATAGTAGATATGCTTTCAGAGTACCTTATGATTTGGAATGTTATGGAAACAACATGGCTTCTTTATTTGCAGCAGAAATAAAATTAAATATGGCCTTTATGTTTAGGAACTATTGGATGTCATACTTTTATTTGCTGTTTTTGCTATCGTTAAGATCCCCAGGGCATTCTAAACTTGACTATCAGGAAACTAAGAGAAATCACCTTGCTGACCTTTCTGCAAGGAATTTTGCCCTTAAAGGAACCAGCAGCAGCCAAACATCTATCATGGTCCAAAAGAATATTTTCCCAACTGATAACTTAGAACAACTGGCTAGAGAAGACCAAAAATTGACCTCAGAAAAGAAAAAATCAAGATTGGAAATCCAAATATCGTTTGTTTGATAAAAAGGTAAAGCTTTGGTTCAAGCCAAATAACACCACCAGACACTCTAAAGTTTCCACTCGTAACTAATGTACATGTATTAAACCATTGGTCCACTGACAAAATGAGAGCATTTATGTATGAATACTGGTGGGGAAATATTAATAAGGCTGTACAAAGCACCTACATCACTTGCCCAACTTGTCCAATGTACAACTCTGCAAAGCCTATTCCTGGACATTTTAAATTGCCTAATGGACCATTTGAGGTCTGGGAAATGTATTTCATACAGCTTTTCCTTTCTCGTGGCTATAAATATGTTTTAGTCAGGGTCTATATGTTTTCTCACTAGACTGAAGCTTTCCCTGATAGGCAGGCTACTGCCTCTTTTGTAGCTAAAGTCCTTTGTAAAAGATTATCTCTACCTGGGGTCCCTGTCAAACTCCATAATAATCAGGGACATCTTTTCACTTGTCAGGTGCTTCAATAAATCTGTACTGTTTGACTGGTCTTGTAACACTTTCATCACATTTAACCCCCTCAATCCTTTGGTTTAGTTGAATGCACTAATGACATTGTTAAGATTCAGTTGGTAAAATTGCAGAAACCTTCCAAGTACTCAGGACAAAAGCATTCCCTCTAGTTCTTCTAAGTCTCAGATCCACCCCTTTGGAGCTCATAAACTCTCACTTTTTGAGAGTTATAGGATGTGCCATGAACTTGACTCCTGTTTCTTTTGCTCCACGGTTAATAATGGGAGGCATACATCAATGTTGTAAAAGCTGAATCATTTCTATTAAAAACAACCATGTTTTGGTAGAACAATCTTTTCCACAGTGTACTTCAGGGAGACAAAATCCCAAACACCACACTCTGCTACCTGAAGATAATATCTATTGGAAAAGACACCTCTAGAAAGACTCTTTTCAACCTCATTGGAAGAGCCCCTATCTGGTGCTGCTAATCAACCCTTTTGCCACTAAACTCCAGGGAACAGACTTTTAGACACATGACACATATGAAGAAAGCACCTAACCTTAACAGGACCTGCACACAATCTGGTGACTTGAAAGTAAAGATTTCTCAGAATTGAAGCATATGACATCTCACAAGACAACACTCCCAACATATCCGAACTAGGCCTGTAGACCCTTTTCTCACTGTTTTTTCTCCCCTCTCTTTCATGGAAAGACAGTCCACTTATGCACATTTTCCAATCCTTTGTGAAAGGGGGAACCATCTTTTGATCATGATCTTTAAGAAACAGCTTACGATGATCCTGTGAAAAATTAATCTTTTTACTTGCTTTTTATGAAGAGTTAAAATGTTTAAAATTCATAGAAGTTTTTCTTTCATCTAACTTATTTTTTCTTTCATCTGACTATTAACTGACTCTGGACTCTTCTACAAAATTTCATAGTCTCTGAATTTGCAACCTACTGGCTGTATTTATTGATAAGACATTTAGTTCCAAACAGTTTCTTCTGAGATAACAATACTATTTCAATGCTTTATATTTTATTCCTGCATTATGTCTTTCCAAATTGCTTGTTTAATTCTTTCTGTTTTAAATGTGCCTTTGCCATATTCATTATAATAAGAGACAGATTTTAAATGAGAAATGCCTGAGAGATCTCCCATCTGCCCCTACTTGTTACTCAAATGTGACCACAATAGTTTTCCAAATCTATGCACTTTACCTCCACCATGGGATTTGCCATCCAGGAAAGGTCCTTCTTGGCATCGAGGGACAAAAGCCCACTGGAACTGAAAAATATATGACTCTTGATCAGCAATATTTTCAGAGAAAGATTTGATCAAAAGGTGGAAACATAAAAATTAGTAAAGAGATACCTCATTTAAAATAAAGAAGGGAGGCCAGAAGAAGGATCTCTCACACCCTGCATAGATCAGTAAGCACAACAGGGAAAATTTTGTAAAAGCCCTCCCAACTTCTTCCTCCCCGTAAGAGAGTTTCCTGTCATTTATTTTAACGGACTTGCATGTGCCCCACCATGGTTGCCTATTCTAAATTGCAGTTCTTTGTTGTTCTCTAACAAACTCATTTCTCTGAAGAAATATCTAACTGACTTTTTATTTAAGGTCAACGGTATGCACATCTTAAGTCTTTTTTGATACCAGCATGTTGCAGTACTCCCCCACGCTGTGCCTCCCATAAGCTATACAGAATTGATCTTCCGATATAGATTAGTGCCTCCCAAGGTACAGAGAACATCTCCAATTTGTCATGCCTTAAGTACACCTATGAGACAAATAATTTTGGTGTCAGTTTACATGAATGCTATATGTGGATTGGGTAGGGTGGTGAAGAAGCGGTATTACCTATGCTCTTAATTGCATACAATGTAGATACCTCCCTTTCTACCATCCAGTATTCCTAGCTTTTTTTTTTTTAGTGCTTACTATCTTCTAGGCACTGTCACAAATACACATTTATCTCAGAAAAACTCTTACATCAAACCCTTTGATGCAGGGTCTACTGTATGACAATTTCATAGGTGGGCAATCTGAGCTTCATAGAAGTAAAATAAGAGAAGGTACATCCAAGATGGCAGCTAGGAAGGCCCTGAACTCACCTCCTCCTATGAATACACCAAATATACACATAAATACAGACCAGTTTCTCACAAATAAAAAAATAAGGGGTGATTAAACAGCTTCTGCACAACAAACAAGAGAGGGACCACATGGAGAGTGGTGGAAGAAACAGGTATGAAAACCATGGGAACCCTACCCCTATGAGGCAACCTGCAGTAGAGAGGGATATCACTGAGGGGTCATACGCAGACATGCCTATCACAGGGTATAGCGATAAAACAGCAATTTAAAGGAAACCTAGACTATACATGAAAAAAATCTATTTACGAACCCCAAGGAACCTGATAAAAGGGTGGGGAACTGCAGGAACTTTTTAAAAGTTACAGGAACTCTCTGGGATTGAAAGTGCCAGTGAGAGCCACAGTTTATGTTCCCATTCCACCTAGCTAGTGTGGGTGGAAGCTCAGTCCAAGCATCCTAGTAAGCCGACATGGCTGCCGCAGCACTCCTTGGTCCCCTAAGCCAGCAGCTGCTGTAGACCTGGCAAGCCAACATGCTGGGAAGTCCCCAGAGTCTGGCTTGCAAGGACACCCTGACATGTGCCTGCTCTGGGTGCCACTGGTGCTGCATGCTACTAAGCAACCAATGGGTCAGAGAAGAAATCAAAGAGAATATCAAAATTACCTTGAGACAAATCAAAATGGAAACACAAGTTTCCGAACTCTAGGGGATGTGGCAAAAATAGTTTTAAAAGGGAAGTTTGTAGCGATACTACCTCATAAAATAAGAAAAATCCCAAGGTCACATAGCTGGTGAGTGGTAAGCTGAGTTGTAAACCCATGTATGTCTGACATCCGAGACCACACAAGTAAGCAATATACTAAATTGTGTCCATTGACTGGTAAAAGTGAGATACTTCACATTACTAGGAAGAGCTAACATTTATGAAGTACTTACTATATTCTAGGCACTATATTGGATGTTTAACTTATATCAATCCATTTAATTCTGACAGTATGTTGCCATTATCTTAATTACCATTTTACAGATGAGAATACTGATATTCGGGCAGGTTAAATATTTCAAAGTCTGGCAAATGTGGAGTTAAATTTACCACTGGGTTTGTCAATTCCAGAGGCCTAACATTTAGCAACTACATTATATACGCGTCTCCACCATAAAATACAGCCCAGTATCCATAGACACAATGGTGAAATCACAAACAGAATTTTATTTTCGGCTACACATAATTTACTTTCAAAAACATACTGGCAAGTGACTCTCTTTGTGTTTCTATGGCAAAATTGACATTGAATACCAATTCACTAATTTTTAGTAATTCTTCCTTTGGGATAATATAAATCATTCATGCAAAAAAAAAAGTTTCTCTTAGGTATTGATCATTGCTATGGAGGAAAAAAAGCAGGGACGATAAATGGTGTGCTGGGTGAAAAGTGTAATGATTGCCATTTTTATTACAAACATGAGGCAGGCTGACAATTGAAGGTGGCATTTGAGGAAAGTCCTGAAGAATACGGTGGGGGGGGGGGGGGGCAAGACATGGAGGTGTCTATAGAAAGAGCATTCCATGAAGAGGAAACAGCAAGTGAAGAAGTTCTGATGGAGAAGCATGCTTAGTCTGTTTGAGCAAACACAAGTAAACCAAGGCCAACAAGGAGAAAGTGGAAGCAGTAATATATGAGATCAGAGACATAATGAGAGTTAAATTTTGCAGGGTAATATAAGCCACGATTGGGACTTCTACATTTATTCTGAGTAAAAAAGAGCAGTATTGCAGGATTTTGTGCAGAAGGCATATTTTCTGACTGAAGTTTTAAAAAGATTAAAGGTTACTATATATTGAATAAACTGCTGAGGAATGGCTGAATGAAAGGAGCCCAGTGAAAAGGCTACTGCAGGATTGGAGGAGAGATCTAATAACGGATAGGATGAGGTGGCATGTACGAGTAGTGGAGGTGGTGAGAACTAGCCAGAGCCTAGACTTACTTAGAAGGCAGACCTGACAAGATTTGGTGGCAGGAAGCTTATTTGATGGAAAAGCTTACTTATTCATGAGGGTCAAGTGACTAATTTATATCACCATCCATAACACAATCTAAAACTAATGACTGCAGAAAAATTTTCTTCATTTTAAGCGATTATAGATGAATGTCATTATCTTATTTCATTGGCATTTGAAATAAAACATATTAAATGTCTCAATGTCCTTTCAGTAAGGTTAATATTTAGACTGTAATGACATCTATATTGACTTCAAATGTCACTACAATGTAACCCAGAGATGAGATAATTCCTGTTCACTTCAGTGGCATTTAAGAACCTAATTTTTAAGTTGTACACAGATGTCCTTTGTAACTACCATGTTTCCCTGAAAATAAGACCTAGCCGGCCAATCAGCTCTAATGCGGTTTTTGGAGCAAAATTTAATATAAGACCCAGTCTTATTTTATTATAAGACCAGGTTTCATACTATATAATATGCTATAAGACCAGGTCTTACATTAATTTTTATATATTAATTCTCTGAAAGACGCATTAGAGCTGATTGTCCAGCTAGGTCTTATTTTCAGGGGAACAGGGTACGTGTGTTGTATTTATACTGACATAATCTACTTCTCTTTGGAGAAAAATAAAAGCTTGTAAAACATGAAGGTATTAATATTATAAAATAGTTCTATGTAAAACATACCCAGGTATTGTGTCCAGCATGACAAGAGCAGTGGGAAGCGAGGAGGGTGGCACAAGGTTAAGAAAGACAGTAGACAAGAGTAGACTGCAAGCGGGCCAAGGGACTCAAGTCTTAAGGACTGAGCCACGAATTGGGCCAACGCATGGCTTTTATTAGTTAGGTGTGGAAGTAAAAGAAGTAAAGCTTGTCAATCTCAAGATCTGTGAATCCCACACATTACAATAGGAAACTGATTTAAGCCAATCACCCTTGCCTGCAGGCAGCTGAACTAAGTCCCAGGATAAGTACTTCCCCAAGGGACAAAACCTTTATATGACTAGATGGAGAGCACATCATTGAGTCACTTCCCCTGAAGGCTGTGGGAAGGAATGCAGCCACAGAGGCAGAGGCTCTCCTTAGTCAGGGAAGGTGGGGGGCTGTGCCCCACTCTATCGACCCAGCAAGTTTCCCAGATGGTCTCCATATGGCTGTGTCTGGCTTGGGTTGCCCCCGAAACCCCCGTGGGGAGTTGTACCCATCTTTGACTAGCCAGCCATATTTTGGGGCCAAACAGGGAGACATAAGTGTAAGCAAAAAGGTGAAGCAAAGTTCCTAAGGATCCGTCTCACAGACTCTCCTTTCTTTAGGGGCAGGTACGAGGAGACAGGCGGGTAGGCTGCTGCGTGGCAACACCCAGGATTGTGTGAATAATAAATTGGAAAGAGTTACATTCTCCAAAATTTACAAGTTCAATGGCTTTATATTGTGATGAAAGTATCAAGTATTGAAAAGAGGGCTTGAATTCGTTAGTCATGTGACTACAGCACAGTGACTAAAAATGCAAGATGATGAATAATGTTGAATGGATGACTTTCCTCTGCTTAATTCATTAAAAACATTGTATTATTCCACTTCAATATTTATTTTAAATTTTGTAGTATCTTGTTTCATAACATAAGCTGCTTTATTTTCAAGAGTTTATAAATATTCTTTAAAAATTATTAAGTGAGTTTTCTAGTCAAGATGGCTTGCAGTTCTCAAAATTTGATACACTCTTTCTGGTGTATATTAGTTACCTATTATAACATAAAATATTATCACATTTAACATTTCAGAGTTTCTGTCTATCAAGAGTCTGAACATTGCTTAGTTGAGTCCTCTGCAAGTCTGCAATTAAGGTGTTAGTCAGGGCTGGGCTCTCTCATTTAAGGCTCAACAGGAAAAGAACCCACTTTCAAGATCACATGGCTGTTGGCAGAACACAGTTCTTTACAGACTGTCAGACTAAGGGCTTTGCTTTCTTGTTGGTTGTTAGCCAAAAGCTGTCTTTGGTTCCTTACCATGTGGCCCTCTCTATTGGGACAGCACACAACTTGCTTCTTGAAAGCCAGCAAGAAAGAGAGTCTCTTAAAAAGACAGGTTGCAGTCTTATGTAATGCTATCATGGATGCCATATCCCATTACCTTTGCTGTTCTATTGGATAGAAGCAACTCACAGTTTCTGGCAATGCTCAAGGGGAAGGGACTATACAGAATGTAAACAATAGGAGGCAAAGGTCATTGAGCCCACATTAGACTATGTCTTCACATGGAAAAAATACACACCAATGGTAGAAAATTATAAACATACAAATTTTATAAAATATAGAGTTTAATATATATATATATATTTTTAATTCATGGACACGAGACAAAACTGGAATTCAAAATCAAAGCAATAAATAGGGCCAAAGCTATGGGCCTATTGGGGTCTCCATAAGAAGACAGGCCATGAAGGATTGGATTTTAGTTCAAGTGAGATAAAAGGGACTAAAAGTGTTCTACACAAGAAAAGAGACTAGAGCAATTATCACTGTTTGAAGCTGGTTGCTAGAGGAGTTGCCAACCTTCCCCAATGAAAGAGAAGCTGAGGAGATATATTGTTACACACCACTTCCCAAAAAAAGGAAGTGTGGATTTCAAGTAAGCTGCAGTCTCAGGGATGAAAGGGTATATGCAGTCTTAGAAAAAGGGACCTGCTGGCTTCATAATTGAATCTGTTGTATTCCAAATTATCACTTTAAGAGGAGGACCCCCAAATTTCTATGGGTCCAGTTTCTGGGAGGTTACCCCACATCATTTTTCATAAGGCATTGAAAATTAAAGAAGAGTTAGATATCACTACACACCTATTAGAATGGATAAATCCCAAAATTGACAATATGAAACGCTGGTGAGGTTATGCACCAACAGGAAGTCTCATTCACTGCTGGGGGGAAGCAATGGAGTGTGGCCACTTTGGAAGACAGTTTGGCAGTTTTCTTACACAGGTAAATAATCCAGCAAGTATGCTCTTAAGTATTTACCCAACTTATTTGAAAACTTATGACCACACAAACGTTTGCATATGAATGTTTATAGCAGCTTTATTCATAATCAACAATAACTGGAAGCATTCCAAATGCCCTTCAGTGGGTGAATTGAGAGACAGCGGTACATCCATACAATGAAATAATATTCAGCAATAAAAAGAAATGAATTATCAAGCCACAGACTAAAAAATGTATGAATCTTAAGTGCATATTTCTAAGTGAATGAAGACGTTCTGTAAAAGCTATGTACTATACGATTTCCATTTGATAGCATTCTGGAAAAGGCAAAATTATAGAGACAGTAAGAAAACCAGTACTAAGCAGGGCTTGGCGGGAAAGGGGAGGGTTGACTAGAAACATAGGGGATTTTTTAGGGCAGTGAAACTACTCTGTATTATATTATAATCATGGATACATAACACTATGCATTTGTCAAGACCCATGCAAATTTAGAGCCCAAGTAGTGAACCTTTATGCATGTGAATGTAAAATAAAATCTTTTTGGAGGTCAGCCGAATCCTAGGATGAAATGAAGGATAAGACAAAACAATCTAACTATATTACAAATGTATGAAAGGATCTTAACTGAAAGGGATAAGTGAAAAAGTGTTGACCTAACTAACCTAAGAAATAAGTGGAGTCTATAAAAATAATGTTGCAACAACTATGTATCATGCCACATACATACTAAACTAATCAGGTGATCATTGCATAAATTATATAAATGCCTAACCACTGTGCTGTACACCTGAAACTAATATAAAATGATACTGAAAGTCAATTGTAACTAAAAAAAATAATTAATTAAAAAAGCTAGAGGCAAAAGAGACAAGATAAGCACTATATGCTAGTTGATACAGTTGTTTCACTTGGAGGCAGGGCTTAACAGTTCTGATACAACTCTACACAGTATAATGGAATTGAGCAATTAAGATAGTGGGAGCCAAGTTTCTCACTTGAGAAACTTAAAAGAAAATATAAGGAAGTGTAACAGTGACACTATATCTTCTATTTTGGGATTTAAACCTCTAGTGTAATTCGATTTAACAGTGTAGTTTAGCTTGGAACTTTTTGAAAGTTTTTCTTTGCTTTCCACCCCTCACACTGAAACTTAATGACTCTGTTTACTATATATTGACTATATATGCCAGTTTCAATGGTTCTGTTTACTCCAAACTGTATGCATACCAGGCTCAATGACCCTGTTTTCACAAGGAAACCTCCAGGACACTGACTTGCAAGAAGTTTTTACAGGAGCATGTGATCCACTCCTATCCCTGAAACAAACCAGCCTCCGGGAAGCGCCTTTCTCCAGGAATTGCGGGGGTGGGGGGGTGGGGGGGGTGGGGGTGGGTGGGGGGGTGGGGGGGGTGGGGGTGGGTGGGGGGGTGAGGGGGGTGGGGGGGTGGGGGGGTGGGGGGAGGTGGGGGGGGTGGGGGGGTGGGGGGGGTGGGGGGAGGTGGGGGGGTGGGGGGGTTGGCATTTAGACAGGAGTCTGCCTTCCTCCCAGAAAGTCAGCATTTTGAATAAACCAGCTTTTCTTCCCACCAACCTCATCTCTTGAGTTTTGGCTTTCATCATGGGAGGAGACAGACCTATTGCACAGTAACAGAAGGAGGGGAGGCTAGAAATACTCATGTAATAATGGGTTACAACGGGAGCCATCAGTATGAACTCATGTTTGGGTTAATGTAGAAACAGATGTTTACATATGTAAATATTTGTCAATGTTTATGGATATGTTTATATACAGGTGTTAATGTATACATATGTATTTCCTCACATCTCGTAGTGCTAGAAAGAGCTAAAAAAAGCAAACGAAAACCCCCCACAAAACCCTCACATTTATGAAGATTTTTCAAAGGGATCTGAGACCAAACTGAAATACTTCCTAGTGGCCAAATCTGGAACAACTTGAGGAACAAAATGAAGATGTATTGAATTATAATCAAAATTATAAAATAAATATACTTTTGCAAAAGTCCATGCTAATATGAATAATTAGTAAATAAACAAATGGAGGAGAATAGATAAATATTCATTGCAGAAGAATTTCAAATAATTTATGTATACACTTCTCTCTCAAGGAGATAACTCCTCACTTGTTAAGTGTTGACTACACATAATGACATCCTTCTAAAGGGTACAGCATGGAAGGGGAAGAAAAAAGAGTAACTTTGTGGTAGAGAAACCTAACAAACATTGTTTCAGCTAGGCTATCCAGGTAAACACTAACAGTGGTAAAATATGTTGATAGTATGTTACCTTTATATAATGTGATGAGAATGGCACTTTGTTGTTTTTCTCACCAGAACTCATAAAATCAGTCTAGTCATGAGAAAAAACATCAGGTAAATCTCAGTTAAGGGACATTTTACAAAACACCTGACCAGTACTCCTCAAAACTGTTTAGATCATTAAGAGCAATCTGAGGAACTGCCAGAAACAATGACAGGTAAACATAAAGTGGTATCCTGAATGGGATCCTAGAACAGATTACTGATGTTAGCAATACACTAAAGAAATCTGAATAAAGTAAGAACATTAGCTAATAATTATATATTAACATCATTCCAATAGATTATATCAAATAGCATGCCTCAAAGATAAAACAGAGATGACAGTAATGACTGAAAAATAAAAAGCTATGAATTTTCCAGAATTGAAAAAAGACATGAGCACTTAGACTCGAAAAAAAACAAGATAAATGAAAGTGGCAAGAGGGGCATCTATGTCTTGCTCCTGATGTTAGAGTAAAAGCATTTAGCTTTTCACAGTAGAGTTAATGTTACCGTGTTTCTCCGAAAATAAAACCTAGCTGGACAATCAGGTTTAATGTGTCTTTTGGAGCAAAAATTAACATAAAACCGGGTATTGTATAATGTAATATATAGTAAAAATATATTAGTAAAAAAATATATAGTAAAATAAGACCCGATATTATATTATATTATATTATATTATATTATATTATATTATATTATATTATATTATATTATATTATACTATACTATACTATACTATATTATATTATATTATATTACATTATACCTGGTCTTATAGTAAAATTAGACCAGGTCTTATATTAATTTTTGCTTCAAAAGATGCATAAGAGCTGACTGTCTGGCTAGGTCTTATTTTCGGGGAAACATGGTAGCTATGGTGTTATATATGACCATTATTACGTGGAGGCACAATTCCTATATACCCACTTATTTTAGTCATAAACGGATGTTGAATTTTTTCAAATGCTTTTTCTGCATCTATTGAGATCATATAATTTTTATATTTCATTTTGGTAATTTAGTGTACCATATTGACTGATTTGCAGATATTGAACCATCTTTACCTGCCTGGAATAAATCCCACTTGATCATGGTGTATGATTCTTTTAATGAATTGTTGAATTCAATTTTCAAATATTATGCTGATGATTTTTGCCCCTATTTTCATCTGAAATATTGTCCTGTAAGTTTCTTTTCTTATGATATCCTTTTCTGCTTTTGTATCAGGGTAATGCTTGTCTCATAAAATGAGTTAGGAAGTTTTCTCCTCTTTTTTGGAAGAGTATGAGAAGGTTGGGTATTAATTCTTTTTTGAATGTTTGGTATAATTCATCAGTGAAACTGTTTGATACTGGACTTTGGTTTGTTGGGATATTTTTGATTACTGATTCAATCTCCTTACTAAAAATCGATCTGCTTGGATTTTCTATTGCATTATAATTGTCTCTGTAGATTGTATGATTCTGGAAATTTACCCATTTCTTTTAGGTTGCCCAATTTGCATGTAATTGTTCATAATACTTTTTGTAATCCTTTTTATTTCTGTGGTATCAGTTGTAACATCTCATTTATTTCTGATTTTATTTATTAAAGTCCTCTTTTTTTTCTTGGTGAGTCTAGCTAAATGCTGTCGATATTGTTTATATTTTTAAAGAACTAACTCAATTTTATTTATCTTCTCTATGGTCTTTTTATTCTCTATTTCACTTATTTCTGCTCTAATCTTTGTTATTTTCTTCTGTTAATTTGGGACTCTGTTCTTATTTGTCTAGTTGTTTGAGGTGTAATGTTAGGTTGTTTATTTGAGACTTCTCTTGTATCTTGAGGTAGGCACTTACTGCTATGAACTTCCCTCTTAGAACTGCTTTGCTGCATTCCACAAATTTTGGTATATTTTCATTTTTGTTTATCTCAAAGTAACTTTTGATCTTTATTTTGGTTTGTTTTGACCTATTGATTATTCAGTAGCATTGTGTTTAATTTCCATATATTTGTGAGTTCCAGTATTTTTGCATAATTAATTTCTACTTTCACACAATTATAAAAAATAAGCATGATATGATTTCAATCCTCGTAAATTTATTAAGACTTGTTCTGTGGTTTAACACAAGATCTATCATGGAGAATGTTTCATGTGCATTTGTGTAGGATATGGATTGTACTACTTTTGGATGAAATGTTCTGGATATATCTTTTAAGTTCATCTAGTCTAATGTGTTGTTTAAGGCCAACATTTTCTTATTGTTTTCTGACTGAAAGATCTATCCATTAACGTAAGTGGGACATTATAATCCCCTACTATTATATTATTGCTCACTCTTTCTCTTTTTAGGTCTGTTAAATTTAAAACAATTTTAACTAACTTTTTAGCTTTTCTAATTCACTTCACTAGTATTTAAAAATTGTCTCAGCTCAGTTATTCTAACCTTGTATAACAACTATAAATATTACATGAATATTATACGTTAATCCCTATGAAATATGCTTTTAAAACAATATCTCATTTAATTCATGCAGTGCTCACTGATTCATTTCCTTAAAGCACTGATAATGGTATGTCATTTAATTTCTCAGAAGCTCTCAATGTTGAACTTCTGTCTACCTAATAAATATTGAAACTCCTCAGTCTATCATTTAATACCCTCCAGAATCATATCGCTATTAACTGGTGAGTTAGATATTAAGAGAATAAGGTGTGTAATTATAGAAAACCTGGAGGCTTCAAGTGAGGTGTAGGTTACATCTGCATACAAGAATCACGTACTTGTCTTTATTGCAGGACTCTAGGGGTAACAAAGTCTTAACAGTCCCTAAGTCATTGAAATGTCAAGGTTGAAAACATCTGTTTGAAGTATGGCAGGAACTAGAAAACTAGTTACAACTAATGTACAAATCAAGGTAGATACAGATATAACAACAGGTGGAATGAAAATCACTGACTATCTATGATGTCAGTAGATTGATTCACTCTTCATTGGAGCCAATCCAATTGGAGCTATTCAGCAAACTTGAATAGAAATGCTAAATTCACTCTGAACTGCTAAAGTTAGGGACACATTTTTAAATCATTCAAGAGCTCCATAAGCCTAATGTGGTTTATGATTTTTACACATAAAAAAGCATTCCTTTTAGTTGAAATGAGTCAGCTTATATTTATTTTTTATTATGAGAGTACATAACAAAAGGCACAATTCTAACATATATAGAATAAACTGACCTCCCTTCTTTCTTCCCTTTTTTTCCATAACAAATTCCATTAAAATGATATTGCAGGACTAAATCAACCCTCTTTCCATTCAATATTTTAATCTTTCACCCACTGAGTGTGACTTTAATTCTCCCAAGTAATTTCCAAATGAGCCGTTATCACAGTTACTGAAATTTCTTGTTACTGAAGCCAGTGTAAAAGTTATTGAGGAGGGTACAACCAAGGTTATTAACACTTTGGTTACAATTAAGCATCTGTCTATCCCAAGTTTATGTCAGTCATAAATGAGCAACATAAAGTTTAACTCTATTGAACTATCTAAATTCTCCCACTTCCAAACTCCAGCATGACAGTTTCACCTCAATCAAGGAATTTTCGGCAAAGTTGGGCCTTCTTGTCTAGCTCTGGGCACAGGAAAGCAGTGAGTATAAGTCATTGACTTATATAGCAACAGATAAGTATACAACATTAAATTTCTGTTGGTCTGGATTAAAGATCTGTTCAGGAGTATGATTGTTACAAATTATTCTGCAACTGACTAGGGAAGAGAAATATACCCTCATTTTTGTGATCATGTAAATCCTTGTGGTACTAAATGTGTGAGTTATTGCTGTATATGGTAAAACATAATAATACTGAATATTCATTAGCATATAGAGCTATAGAAATGAGTTTCAGCACACCAGCGCTAACTGTCTCCTTCTCCTGATGTATAAACTGGACAAATACTCCTTGATTGAATGGAAAAAAGTCAAGACTCTCAGGGATTTCCATTTTTGTGCAGGTTAAAATTTTTGTATTTGTGGTTACCTTGCTGAGGTCTTTATCATCACTAAAATATGGATGGCTATATCCTCCATAATCCATGAGTATGGATATCATCTTTGGTAATCTAAAAGGGGCATGGCTTCCCAACTCTGAATCCACTATATAACTGAAAATAAATATCCTGTGGTGTGTGTGAGTGTGTGTGTGTGTGTGTGTGTGTGTGTGTGCACGTTTAAATGACTGAACAACACCAGAAAGCAATGTTTGTCCAACTCATATACAGCTTTATAGTGCATGGAATGTTAAATAAAATGTATGTCTTCCACCAAATTTTAAGTGTCTAAAAGTAAGGGCTGTTCCCTATCTTATTTATCTACAGTAAATTCTTATTACATTGAACTGATATTTTTTCTGACTTTTTATCCCACAGGAAGTGAATAAACAATTTACTCTCGCTTATTCTATTTGAAAACTCTTTATCTCCCCTTCTTTATAAACTATATATTTGCACCAAATTTTTCAATAAATTTCTTGCATAATATAGTCACTTTACATTCCCTTTCTTATGTTCTTACGTATTTCCAGTAGATATTAGAACATTTACAGCATCTAATATTTCAATAACTGGTTGATCAATTGAAAAGAATATATTGGTATTCATTTTGTTGTATCTGTCATCTTTATGTAACTTTAATATACAGAAAATTTCTCTGCTTTTGTCAACATCTTGATATTCTGTATGCCTACTTATCCAGAATTGTCCTGATATTTTAAAATCTTTGAATATTACTATCACTTCCCAATCTAGACCTTGGAATTACTAATACTGTGTTTACTAATACTGTGTTTCCCTAAAAATAAGACCTTGCCAGACAATCAGCTCTAATGCATCTTTTGGAACAAAAATTAATATAAGACCTGGTCTTATTTTACTATAATATAACCCGGTCTTT
The DNA here is from genome assembly GCF_964194185.1 of Rhinolophus hipposideros. Classification (NCBI taxonomy): domain Eukaryota; kingdom Metazoa; phylum Chordata; class Mammalia; order Chiroptera; family Rhinolophidae; genus Rhinolophus; species Rhinolophus hipposideros. The sequence goes on along the minus strand of NC_138046.1, from coordinate 67,047,290 downwards.
AATATACTATACTATACTATAATATAATGTTAGTGTAATATAATACAGTGTATTATATTAATTTTTGCTCCAAAAGGATCATTAGAGCTGATTGTCCAGCTAGGTCTTATTTTGGTGGAAAAAATGGTAGTATTGCTTATTTCTTATTATTTGTTTTATCAAAATCTAGAGACGATTTTCTATGTAGTGAAAAATCATTTCATTCAAACATGTCAGTGCAGGCAAATGTCAAACCATAAAATTGTAGAGGCAGGAGTCTTTCTTAGATTTTAAACAGAAACATAGGTAGCTCTGCATTTTTGGAGCTTTCAGTATATGTTTTATATCTCTTACAAGCTTTATTTCTCTATATCTTGTTTAATTTAACAAGTTTTTGAAAAAAGATTTGTGAAAGAAGATCCAAATTTGATCTATGTCTATAAATTCCATAGTACTTTACATATAGTAGGTGTAAAATAATTGTCTTTAATGAACAAATATGAGAAATTTAAATAAGTGCCTCTGAAAGGACCCTAATGATTAGCCATTCATCACATGTACTGTATCATAATGTCTCATACTAAGAGAGATGTTTTAGAGAATGCAAAAAAAAAAAAAAAAGTCAGCAAAAAAATCTGGTTAGGAAAGTGAGTTCATTCAAAAATATACATAATAAAATTAGGTATGTATCAACTTATACTACTGGACAAAATTGGTGCACAAGAAAAAGATTTACCTTCAGTCCTAAAACAACAACAAAAACTAACAAAATGTAGAAAACATTTTGTAACACACTGTATATCAAGAAACAAAGGAAAATGATCACTGAGTCAGAGAACATACAGAAAATGAAACTAAGATTGCTCCATTTATTGCCTTGAGCGATGTTCCGGGCTCCAGAACAGGGAGGGTGAATCCAGAAAAAGCACAGCATATTCACTGAGTTGGAGAGAATCCATTAAAGCTAAAGTAGCTCAATTTTTCCAGACCAAATACTGGAGGGAAGTTTCAAAGAAAGAAAACTCCAAAGATCTGTTCCCCTTGAGTGGATTAGGTGAGTACTGGCATCCATGCAAGAAAACTATCTGAAGTTGTGAAATGAACAGCCCCCACACCTTACGTAGAGGTAACAGTGTCCCACTAGTCACATGGGGCCAGAAGTAGTTTCTGTTCCCATGAGTCAGACAAGAAAACTTCAAGTTCCATGAAGAATTGGGTACAGTACTCAGTAGTGTCTTGCCTGTGTCATGGGAAATAATACTAGATGGAGCATTACTCTGGGTCTGCTTAATAAATCTTAAGTACAGAACTCAAAAGGTTCAAACTATTCACAAGAAACTTAACTGTGCCCTAGAAGAAAGTTCAAGGATACTTGTAAGAATACACAAATATTTAACACCCAATAAGGTAAAATTCACGTTGTGTAGCTAGCCTACAATCAAAACTTCCTAGACAAGTGAAAAAGAAAGAAAATATAACCTATTAAAAGTGACAAATTAATCAACTGAAACTGATCCAGACCTGACATAAATTTTGCAATTATCATACGAGGACACTAAAGTAGCATTTACAGGAGATATAAGTACCAATATGACAACAGAGGGTGCTCCTGAATTCTCCTCCTCTTATAAACACACCAAATGCACAGCTACACATGGAGCAATTACCTCTGAAAGAAATTCAGAAACTAGCTGAGTGACTCCTACATGTTTGGCAAAAAGAAAATGTCCACATCTAAATGGATAGAAAAGACTGATAACACGCAATCCCCATAAATGACATCCCTGCCATTAGCGCCTTACAATTGGAAGAAGAATTTTCAACTTCAAGATTTTCCCTGATGTGTGAAGAATTTAACTCCACACTTAGTGCCCCATCTTTTAAAACTCCCAGAACACCTAGCTTTCAAACCAATGAATTGTACACTATGAGACCCACAACACTATAGAAAACAAAGAAGTAATTGTTAATGGGCAGGTGTCACTCTCTGCAGCTATCCACCTAGGGCTCAGTGCAGAGAGAACAGGCAAAAATGCCCATCTCCCACTCTTTTCCTAAAAGAAGTCCATCTGTGTATTTTGAAAGCTGATGTCTGAAGATCAGCTTTCTAATTTAGCATTAAAATCTTCCTCAAAATTGAGGAAAGCTGGCAGACACCTCACATGATTCTACCTCTACCCACGTGAAGGCATATGCATTTCCCTGGAAGAAGCTTATACATAAGTCTGGGACTTCAGCTTTTGTAGCTCTTGCCTGAGGGATGGGCCTCCAAATCACCTGGCTCTGTTAACCAACAGGGCTTGCATTCACAAGTCTCACAGGACTATATCAAATAAAGAAGGAGTTCTTAATAGGCACAGGTATACCTCTCTCCCACAACTATATCCCCAGACCTGCGCAGAGGGAGCAAGCAAAAATGCTTATCTCCAACTTTCTCCCTGAAAGGGGCTTAATTACATACTCTCTCAGCTGCTGTCTGAAGGTCTGGCTTCCAATCAGCCTGCATGTAGATGCTGAGTATAATCCTTCCATCTCCTTTGGGACACTGATGGGTCTTTGCCTGCCATCAACTGTTGAGAGCTACTATTAAAAAGAAGGAAGCTTGAGCAATCATAAAGTTTTGAGAGACAACAAGGAGCCCATGAAATGCTAATTAATGAAGTCCATCTACTCATGACCACTCTTTCAAGAACGGGAGAAGTGGCTGTTTATCTATGTGCAGAAACCAACACGAAGAGTCAAGGAAATAAAGAAACAAAACAATACGTTCAGAAGATAAATCTTCAGAAACAGATCTTAATGAAATTGTGATAAGTGATTTACCTGATGGAGAGTTGAAAATAGCAATCATAAAGATGCTCACTAAGGTTAGGAGAGCAATGAAGGAACAAAGTGAGAATTTCAACAGAGGTGGAAAATATTAAAAAGTACAGAAGAGAAATCACAGAACTAAAAAATATAAAAACTGAACTAAAAAACTTAATAGACGGCTTCAATATCAGAAGCATTAAGTGGGAAAAAGGATAAGTGAACTGTGAGAAAGTAGTGGAATTCTTCCAATCAGAGGAGTAAAAAGAAAAAAAAAAGTACATATATATATATATGTATCTATATATATATATAGATATAGATACATATATATATATGTATCTATATATATACTATATAGATACATATATATACATATATACATATATATATATATATATATATATATATATATATATATATATATGTATATGAAAAAGATTCACCAGCGAAAAAGTAGGAGAAAGTCCTAGAAAGAGAAATCAGGCAAGAGAAACAAATAAAATGCATCTGAATTGGGAATGAGGAAGTTAAATTTTTTGCAGATGACATGGTGCTACATAAGGGAAACCCTAAAGACTCCACTAAAAAGCTATTAGAAACAATAAATGAATATAAGAAAGTGGCTGCCTACAAAATCAACATACAAAAATCCATTGCATTTCTATATACTAACAATGAAATCTCAGAAAAACAAATAAAAAAATTTTGTTTTGCAATTGCAACAAAAAGAAAAAAATACCAGGAATAAACTTAACCAAAGATGTGAAGGTCCTATACATTGAAAGTTACAAGACATTTGTAAAAGAAATTAAGAAGACACAAAGAAATGGAAAGACATTGCATGTTCATGGATTGGAAAAATCAACATAGTTAAAATGACCATATTACTCAAAGCAATACACAGATTTAATGTAATCCCCATTAATATCCCAATGGCATTTTTTAAAGAAATAGAACAAAAAATCATTAGATTTGTATGAAACCACAAAAGACCCCAAATAGCCAAAGCAATCCTAAGGAGAAAAAAAAATAATGCTATAAGTATCACACTCCCTAACTTCAGCTTGTACTACAGGGCAACAATAATCAAAACAGTATGATATTGGCAGAAAAACAGACACACAGACCAACGGAATAGAGTTGAAAACCCAGAAATAAACCCACATAAATATGGACAGATAATTTTTGACAAAGGAGCCAAAAACATACAATGGAGAAAAGACAGCCTCTTCAATAAATGGTACATAGAGTATTGGAAAGCCACATGCAAAAGAATGAAACTAGACTGCTATTTGTCACCATCTACCAAAATTAACTCAAAATGGTTCAAAGACCTAAACATAAGACTTGGAACAATAAGAATAAATAAAACTAGAAGAAAACATAGGTACTAAACTTATGAACCTTGGGTTCAAAGAGGATTTTATCTATAAAAAACTTACTCAACTCAACTCCAAAAAAACAAACAACCCAATTAAAAAATGGGCAGAGGACTTGGGGAGACATTTCTCTAAGAAGGACATACAGAAGGCAAGAAGACATATGAAGAAATGCTCAACCTCACTAACCATCAGAGAAATGCAAATAAAAACCACAATGAGATACCACCTCACTCCAGTCAAAATGGCTATTATCAATAAATCAACAAACAACAAATGCTGGCGCGGATGTGGAGAAAAGGGAACGCTAGTGCACTGTTGGTGGGACTGCAGATTAGTGCAGCCACTATGGAAAACAGTATGGAGGTATCTCAGGAATCTGAAAATGGAACTACCCTATGATCCAGTAATTCCACTCCTAGGCATCTACCCGGAGAAATCCAAAACTCCAATTCAAAAATCTGTATGCACTCCTATGTTTATTGCAGCACTTTACACAATAGCCAAGATATGGAAACAACCAAAATGCCCATCGGTAGATGACTGGATTAAGAAGCTGTGGTACATTTATACAATGGAGTATTACGCAGCCATAAAGAAGAAAGAAATCTTATCATTTGCAGAAACATGGATGGATCTAGAGAACATTATGTTAAGTGAAATAAGTCAGAAAGAGAAAGACAAGTACCATATGATCTCACTTATATATGGAATCTAAAGAAAAGACTATGTGAATGAACTAATCAGAGTCAGTTTTGGGGACGCAGAGAAAAAACCGAGAGTGGTTAGATGGGTGTGTGGGAGGGGGTTGGGGATAAGGGGAAAGGTGAAGGGATTTGGAAGCAGCTGGTAACCACAAGATGGCCTCAGGGTTTTTCTTTTGAAAATTAATTTGGGGAAGGTATTCTATAATGTTGTAAAGATTTTGTTGGGTATCCGATGGACATGCGTCCTATTTGGGAGACCACCTCAGGGATACTGTGGATACCTGATCATGGCATTGTACATCAGAAGCTAAACATTAATGAATGCCAACTATAATTTTATATATATAATGTGATGGTTCAGTGTGAGGTCGGAGGGATAGTGGATGGGGGGAGGGGGGTTCACAGTATGAGGGATATAAATGATGAACGTCTAAGTATTACCTTGTTTTGTACACCTGAAACTAATAAATAAATAAATTAATTAAAAAAAAAACAAAAAAAAAAAAAACAAAAAAAAAACAAAGAGGATTTTATTAATTCGACCTTAAAGGCAAAGGGAGTAAAAACTAAAATAAATGAATGGGACTGTATCAACTAAAATGCTTCTGCACAGCAAAAGAAACCATCAACAAAATAAAGAGGCAACCAACTGAATGGGAGAAGATATTTGCAAACGCCTCCTTTAAAGGGCTAATAATATTCAAAATATATAAGGAATTCATATAAGTCAACAACAACAAAAAACAAACAACCCAATTAAAAAATAGGCCGAGGACCTGAGTAGACATTTCTCCAAAGAGGACATACATATGGCAAATAGATATGTGAAAAAATGCTCAACATCAATAATCATCAGAGAAATGCAAATAAAAGCCATAATGAGATATCACCTCACACTGTTTAGAATGGCTATCATCAACAAGACAAATATGAACAAGTGTTGGAAAGGCTGTGGAGAAAAAGGAACCCTCATACACTGTTGGTGGGAATGCAGACTGGTGTAGCCGTTATGGAAGGCAGTATGGAGGTTACTCAAAAAATTAAGAATAGAATTACCATATAACCCAGCATCCCTCTCCTGGGTATCTACCCAAAAATTCTGAAAACATTTATCCGTAAAGACATATGTGCTCCAGTATTCATTGCTGCTTAATATTTACAGTGGCCAAGATATGGAAACAACCAAAGTACCCTTCAATAGATGATTGGATAAAAAAGATGTGGTATATATACCCAATGGAATAGTACTCTGCCATAAGAAAAGATGAAATAGTGCCATCTCTGACAAAATGGGTGGATCTTGAGATTATTGTGTTAAACGAAATAAGTCACTCAGAAAAAGTCAACAACCATATGATTTCACTGATATGTGTGGTATAAAACTGAAAGCAACAAAGGAATAAGACAAACAAACAAAGAAACAAACACTCATAGACATAGACAATAGTTTAGTGGTTATCAGAGGGTAAGGAGGGAGGTGAACTAGTAGATGAGGGTAAAAGGAACCAAATATATGGTGATGGAAGGAGAAATGACTCTGGGTGGTGAACACACCATGTGATATATAGATGATGTATTACAGATTTGTACACTTGAAACCTATGTAATTTTACCAATCATTGTCACCCCAATAAATTTAAAAAATAAAAATAAAAAAAAATTTTAAAAATACCTCCAAAATTTCTGTCATCTAATACCTCTAATTTCTGTCCTCTAAGCAATTAGAAAATTGGCAATTACTTTCAGAAACAATTTTTTCAGAATGCTGAAAATTACCAAAGAATTGCACCAATCCTGGGACTATTCACGAAAAATCGTCTTAGTTTTATAAGAACAGTGATCGATCTGGTGTTTTCACTTGCCTTGTACTCACTCCTTGCTCTCTATCATTGCAGTTGCAATGAAAACTAACAGCTCACATTTACTGTGAAGACCATTAGCCTGGCAGCAACCAGAGGGAGAAATATGGTGGTGGAGACCCTGAAAGCCCCATTCATAAAGAATTTCCATTGTTTGGCCTGTCTGGTAGTTCTTTGGAAAACCAGATATGGAATGTTGCATACATTTGGCCTAATTCAAAGATTTTCAGCACAAGAACCTTTTCCCTGGGAGCATTTGTTGAAAATAATTCCAGGCGATTGTTTATGGCTACCTGATACGGTAGATACACAATGAAGAAATACACAAACTAAAAGCTTAAAGTTAAAAGCTGTGAAGTGAGATATCCACTGGGATTTTGAAAATCCTGATATATTTCTGGAAATATGGAAGGCCAGACATATGCATAGAGCTATGCACATGCCCCGGGCTATATGCATGCTTAGGAAAAAACTTAGAAACCTCTAAGCTCTCAAATCTGACAGACCTTGAGACTCTGCACATCCAGGAAATAAAGGACAAGGCAGAGTTGTAAATTGCCTGTCTGAGTGTTGAAGGCATGTCCTAGTAGTAAGCACACAAAGCTTCTAGTAAAAACTAGGAAATGTGTTAGCTCCTGAAGGATAGGGACATCTGTCTAAATTTAGGTGACCACTAACCTAACTCAGCAGACATCCATGACCACACATGACAAAGCATGCAATCTTTACTGAATTAATTAAGAATAACTAAACAAAAAACAGCAACTAAACAAGCATTGATAATAGCAAACCCTTGGGGAGAGGGAAGAATCTGGTTTAAAATTACCACATTATATTATTTCAAATGACCATTTTAACACAAAAATATGAGACATTAAAAGGAACAAGAAAGTATGCAAGCAAAATAATAAGAAAGTAGAAGTGGATAGCAGACAAAGTAGACTTTAATACAAAAATTATTACTAGAGGAAAAGAAACATATTTTATAATGTGTCAACCATGAAGAATATGTTATAAAAGTTATAGAAAGATAAGCACCTAACAATATAGCCCCAAAGTACATGAAGCAAAAGTAATAGAATTGTAATAATTGAAGGGAGATATAGTCAGTTAAACAATAAGAGTTGGAGACTTCGGTAACGGATAGAACAGAGGTAATAGACTTATCGGGGAATTACTTCATAAATTCTGTAAATGCTTAACCAATGTGCAACTAATGTAAAATGTGAAACTAATATAAAATAATATTGAATGTCAACTCTACATGTATACATATACATACATATATAGTACACACATACATATATATATATATTTTTTTTTTCTTTTTACAAGATGTAAAGTAGAGCATAAGGAGTATAGTCAACGGTATTATAAGAGCTATGTACGGTATCAGATGGGTAGTAGACTTGTTGGGATTATCACTTTGTAAGGTGTGTAAATGTCTGGTCATTATCTTGTTCTGTACACCTGAAATTAATAAAAAACTAACTAAATAATAATAGATAAGTAGTTTATATCCAGAATATATAAAACTTTTAACAATAAAAAATAATTCAATTAAAAATGGACAAAGATTTTAAACACATATTTCCCCAAAGAAGATATAAATAGGTCCATTTTTTAGAGGAATACACAGGAAGCCATAGAAGGCTATTTCTTCTAAGGTATGGAAATGAAATATGAACTTGTGGAGAAACAATTTTAATTATACAATACGTTTTTGTTCATTGAACTTTTTCTTTTGGATACTGGCTATTTTCATAATTTAAAAATATTACAGAATAACACTTAGGGTATAATATTTCTTTTTAAAATGTACTTATATGATCATATAAGTTTGTACATGCAAAACAAATACTATGCGAGGATACCTGTCATCTTTTTTCAAACAGCTACATAACAGCTCTGACATAATTTGGGAGACGAGATCTACATTATATTTTAAAACATATTTTCTCAAACTCAGCACTATTGACATTTTAATCTAAATGATCATTTTTTTGTGTATGTGTTGAGGAAGGGGGTGTCTGTCATTGTCAATGTGCATTGCAGGACATTTAGCAGCATCTCTGCCCTCTACCCACTAGATGCAAGTAGCTTTCTCTCCATTTTGTGACAGAAGAAAAATAAAAAAGTCTCCAGATATCACCAAAAGCCCCTGGAGAGAATTCCCTCCAGTTAAAAACACATCTATATAGATTGACTGATTATAATAAACATGTGCTATTTAATTAGCTAAAATGACTGAGATAATTTTAACAAAGCTGGGCAAACAGCAGATTATAATATTAGGCTCCTTCACCTCATTTATCTTTAGATATCTATCATAATTTTATACCTCAAGCTCATGGTTCTATTTTTGCCTTCAGTAACTATTTATACCTTGCTCATGCCTTTAAACATTCCCATTAAAGAAATACACTTTCAGAAATTATGGCCTATTAAATATTAAGTGTTTGTTAAGTGATAATTATAGAACTTTTAACTACATAATTTTTAAAAATCTCATGATTCCCAAAACATCAATTATACTCTAATTGCAAATTCCCCTTCTATAAAACAGAATGATATTAATTCAGTAGAGAAAAAAAATCCCAAGACTTTATTACAATCTTTTTTTATTGGCATCATTTTTAGGTACATTTCATTAATTGTCCAATTAGAGAAAAATAACTGAAAAAAGTTAATTGTTAAAAATAAAATATATCATAAAGATAATGGTAATGATGAAAATATTTTCTTATATCTTTATGTAATTTTATAAAATAGTAGTCTATCATGGAAAATTATAATTGTATAATATTTGTAAAATTCACTTATTGTTCATGATTTTAAAAAACAAGAACAAAACCAAAGCTTAAGAAATTTATGTATGTTTCTATTTTTCTTCAAGTAAACCTACTCTTAAACATGCAATTCTGATTTTATGACAATTTAAATGGAATTTACTCATATCACTATCATGTTTGTTATGCAGCGGCAGATTCTAGAATTACTCACAGCTTTTGGTTTTTATTTGTCTTTTACTTATCATTTACCTTAGGATCTTTAGATCAATTTTCTGTTGATTGACAATTTCTTTTTTAGGAGAAGGACAAAGGGAAAAGGAATTGTGAGATAAAAAGGCTATAGCAGTATACTGAATATTCTTTAGCATTTTAACAAAGTTTAACACAGCAAGATGCAGAAACTTGAGAATAAATGGAATTTGGTATTTTGGAATAGTTTTACTTGAGCATAGGAAGTGATTTTAAGCAAGATGTAATGACAGAATAATTAACATTTATGGAACTATTAATATACTCTAGGCAATGTCCTAAATACCTTCATTAGAATTTCTAAATTAATCCACAACAGTCCTATGAAATAGATACTATTATTATTTCCCTTCTACAGATAAGCAATAAAGACAAGTTATAAAAATAGCTGAGTTACATGATTAATAAATTACAGCTCCGAGATCTGTAATTTAAACTCCGGAGTCCATACTCCTAAATACTATGCTTTATTGAAAAGAGTCATTTAAAATTGCAATTAGAGATGGCAGGGAAAGGGAGAAACATGTTTCTCCAGTGCAGTTTGCTTAAAATAATTTAATTGGGTATGTTTATTGTAATTACTTTTTGGATGGACATATTGCTTTTAAAACTAGTTTATAGTTAATATTCCAAAAATTATTCTATTATAAATGTAGATTTATTTCCATATGGATTACAGTAATATAAAATAATTCAAATTGCTATCAATTTAATCATCTTCTGGCCCTTGCCTTCAACCACAGTTATTTCTTTAGAAAAAGTAAAAGTAAATACTCCTTACATATTTTATTAATAATATTTTGTATTTAAATATAATAATTGTAATAATTTGGCAAGTATATTCACATCAGTTAGTTGAATTATCACATTAACTCAGCAAGACAGACAGTAAAGATAATTATCATGCCCATTTTACCAGCACCTTATTACTAAATCAGAGGGAATAAATGATTGTTCTTGATCATACTGCACACTGGTAGATACCGCACTGGAACTCATGCTTCCTAATTCCTAGTGCTGTCTTCTTAAAACACATTGTTTCCTGATACATACTCATACAGACATGCATAAGATAACTAGGTGTATAGAGCATTAATTATGAACACACAACGGGACTCTAATAATTCCGATAGTTACGTCAGTCACAAAGTGATCGTCATGCCAGAGCATCATGTGAAAGGCGTACCCAGTGACTGCCCTAACCAGGTAACTCCAAATACAGGGTGGAGTGTGACCATCTGGACGGCTTTATGGGACTGCAGATGGGTGCACTGCACCCAGTCTTGAGCATAAAATCAGAGCTATCTGACGGCTTCTCACTCAGGCCTCAACTGACAAACTGATAGCTACACCTGCACTCGTCCCAGACAGAGCCCTTGAAGCCTTGCCTCCTTGACCGTCTTACAAGCCGGGCCTGACACCCTGTGCTATGCACCCTAGTATGGAAGAGACTCTTGCTGAACACCAGACTCTTTCTCTAATCCTTCTACTTTCGTTAGAGTCTGTTGGCATTGCCTAACCCTATTGCTTGCAAACCTGTATGACCCTCTTGTGTGAAACTGTTCTACTTCAACTATTGGAGACTATCCCGGAGCTTTGGCTAATGTCTGTGGTAAACCGAAACAGTAGGACTAGATCCATGGCTTTATTCTAATAAAGTCGGCCATTGTGAAAAGACACAAATGCAGGTGAAACTGCTACTTTGATAACCACATCCCGCTCACAACAGCTAGGGGTGGCACCATCTTTCTGTCAGTTCTTGCCATGAGCCAGTTTGGCAATCTTCATGTTTGGTCAAAAGAAGAAACTGAATTTAACTTTTATTCGTGTGAAACACTGGTTTTATATAGAGATATCCCCAGAAGGCTAGTGACACCAGGTGCCTAGCAGAAGCAAACTTAAATCCAATTTGAAAAAAATATATGGCAGTCCTGAACCTTAAAATAATTCCACAATGTTGAAAACAATAATGTCAAGAGAATCTAAAACAACCAAGCATTGGAAAAGAGAAATAACATGAACAAAAACAAGAAGAATAGAGACTATTCAAACAGGTCCCTGGGGCGGGGGAGAGGGGTCTCTGTATTGGACTCATAAAGTACAACTTTAAAATAAATGTGCTTACAATTGCAAGGAGCAAGGAGCTGAAATTTATTGTTTCTATGAGGGTGGAAACTGACTAGGAAGAATCAAGAAGGGCCTTTCTGGTATGATGGTAATTTTTGTATTTTAATAGATTCATGCGTGGATCAGAACTCGCTGAATGGTACATTTAAAATTTGTGTATTTCATCGCATGTATTATTGTCCTTAAGTGAAAACAAAAAGAAACAATAAATAATTATTGAACTCTATGTAATTGTAAGCATGCTGAAATATTTGGGGATAAGAGTGGTGTCTTTAATTTACTTTAAAATTAATCAGAAATAAAGTAGATTGATGGGTGGCTACAGAGATGGATAGCTATATCAGTAACGAATTCAGCAAAATATTAATTGCAGAATATAGGTGGTGAAAACAGACTTTTCATCGTAAATTTTTTTCAATTTTTATGTATGCTTGAAAAAATTTATAATAAAATGCTGGGGAAATAAAAATAAATATTTTACCAATATAATTCATTACATTAAAAGTTCATCAGGTTTATACACAGATGAATGTAAAGCTTTTGCAATCAAAACAGATACCACCAGTTTTATTTATCATTTTAATAGGAAGTATAGACAGTGCAACTATTTAATAAAAATAATATATATATTGGTTAAAAATGAAGAAACAAAAGATATTATTTTCAAATAATATGATTTTGTATATAATGAACACAAAAGGAAACATTAGAATCAATTGTTAAATTAGTAATTATTCTTGATACAAGACCACTATACAAAAATCAATTATTTCTATATACAGCGGCAAATAATTCAAAAAATTAATGTTTAAAGATTTTACTTACAACAGTGTTGGATTATCAAATAATTAGGGGAAAACTAATAAAACTGTGGAAAACCACCACAGAGAAAAGTTTTATCATTGAGAGAAGTTAGGAAAGACATAAACATATAGAGAAATATACTATATTTGTGAAATAGAAGACTAAACTGTAAAAATGTCAATATTTTATAAAATAATTAAGACATTCAATACATCTCAATAAAAATGCTTAGATAGATTTGATTGGAACTTTGTCTACTGATTGTAAAATTTAGGTATAATGTAGAGAGCTAAATGCATTTATGATATTATTAAAAATAACTAAATAGAGAAATGACTATTACTATCAGATATCAAGATATAAATCTACGGAAATTAAGGCAGTGCCATCTTGATGCAAGTATCAACAAATAGAAGAATGGAATAAAATTAATGACACATATGGATATTTATGACAAATGTGACATTCCATGAACATGAGAAAAGGACAGTCTTTTCAATAAATAGTGCTAAGACAATGAGATATAATTACATAGCCGTGTGGAATAAGCAAAACTTGGCCCTTATATCAAACTATACACGAAACTCAACTTTTGACAGATTGTACATGCAAATGTGAAAATAAAAACTAAAGCTTCTAGAAAAAAATATATCATAATACTTAAATAAGTGTGAGTAAGTAAGATTTTTTAAGCAGTACATAAAATTAATTATAAAGGACCAGATTTACATAGTGTCCTCCATTAAAATTAAGAAGAGCAATTCATTAGATAATATCATTAAGTAAATGAAAATAGATATCAATTAGTGGGAGAAGATATTTGTAACACAGAAAATTGAAGAGGCTTTATAAATGCATATAATTCAAAAACGAAAATGCCAGCCCAGTAATAAATGGGTAAGTACCTAGAACAGATATTTCCAAAAGAAGGTATCTCCATTGCTCAGGGCTTTCCAGAGAAAACAACCAATAAGACAAATGTATACATTGTGTGTAGATAGATAGATATATAGAGATTTATTTTAAGGAATTGGTTCACACAACTGTAGAGTCTGGCCAACCCAAAATCTGCCAGATAAGCTGGCAGGTTGGAGATCCAGGAAAGAGTTAAGGCTGCAGTTCAAGTCTAAAGGCAGTCGGTGGCAGAATTTTTCTCTCCTTCTGGGGTAAGTCAACCTTGCTCTATTAATGCCTTCAACTGATTGACTCACATTATGGAGAATAATCTGCTTTACTCAAAGTCTATTGATTTAAATGTTAATCTCTCTGAAAAATACCTTCACAGAAACTACTAGAATGATTGACATATGAAGTTCTGACATTTAAGTTTGCAAACTTGCCACCTTGCGCTTAAATTGGCAGCACTGTACAAACAGCTCAGTAAGGTTTCATAACCTTGGTATATCAGTGTCTCACAGCTGTGTTTGTGTGGATGTGTGTTGGTGTCTTGCTGAGTGGTGTTCATTATTGTTGTTCCCTGTTTTTATGTGCCATTGCAAGAATGTCTGAGCTTGAATTAAAGCGATGAACAAACATTAAATTTCTTGTTAAACTTGGCAATAGTGGAAGTAATTTCAGGGACATGTTAGTCCAAGTTTGTGGGGATAACGCCACGAAGAAAACGGCAGTGTACAAATGAATTAAACGTTTTTCTGAGGGGAGAGAACACATCACTGATGAAGAGAGTTCAGAGCAGCCAGTAACGAGCAGAACTAACGAAAACATTGCAAACCTGCTTCAAATTGTGCATCAAAATCGTTGGCTGACTGAGAGAAGCACAGCAGACAAAGTAGACATCGATAGAGAAACAGTTAGGAAAATCTCAACTGAAAATCTTGGCATGAGAAAGGTATGTCAAAAATGGTCCCGAACGAGCTCACTGATGAACAAAAGCAAAGGAGAGTTGAAGTTTGCCAAGACCTTTTGGAGAGGAGAGACGATATTTTGGGCCATATTATCACCAGTGATGAAACATGGGTGTACCAGTACGACCTTGAAACAAAGTGTCAGAGTGCACAATGAAAGTCAGCCAATACTGCACCACCAAAAAATGTTACGTCAGTCCAAATCAAGAGTCAAAATGATGTTGCTAACCTTTTTTGATATCAGAGGTATTATTCATTATGAATTTGTACCAACTGGACAAACAGTTAACCAAGCTTACTATCTGGAAGTACTGAAAAGGTTGCATGAAAAAATTAGGTGAAAAAGACCTGAACTTTTCACCAACAATTCATGGCTCTTGCATCACGACAACGCACCAGCTCACACGGCACTGTCTGTGAGAGAGTTTTAGCCAGTAAACAAATAACTGTATTGGAACACCCTCCCTCCTCACCTGATCTGGCCCCCAATGACTTCTTTCTTTACTCAAAGATAAAGGAATTTTTTACTCAATTTTACTCAAATTTTGAAAGGAAGACATTTTGATGACATTCAGGACATCAAGGGTAATACGACAACAGCTCTGATGGCCATTCCAGAAAAAGAGTTCCAAAATTGCTTTGAAAGGTGAACTAGGTGCTGGCATCCATGCATAGCTTCCCAAGGGGAGAACTTTGAAGTTGACCATAGTGATATTCAGCAATGAGGTATGTAGCACTATTTCTAGGATGAGTTCACAAACTTAATTGTCAGACCTCGTGTATGCGGGTACCGCAAACTATCCTAATTGATACATAATGTTAACCATTGTAATATCCAAGTGGCCAATGAAAATATGATTCAAACTACTAATAATCAGGAGAAACTCTAATTAAATGAGAATGAGATATTAAAACATACCACAATGACTAAAATTTGGGAGAAGCTGTGTGATTGTTAATAGGTAAGTTTTTTGGAGAATTGTTTGGTATTATCTACTGAAGGTGAAATTGCATGTTCCCTATGTGCTAGAAATTCCACTTTAAGTATAAACCCAACTGAAATGTGTGTACCGAAAGGAACGTACAAAAATATTCAAAACACTATTATCCCTAACGTGTCCAAATTGGACATGACCCAAAAGCCTATCATCAATAGAAGGGATAAACAAATTGTGGTATAATTCTATAATGAAGTGTTCTAGAACAATTAAATCATTGAATAATAGTTAATGTAACAGTATGATTGAATCTTAAAAACATAATAGTAAGCAAAAGAATCTAGTCGCAAAATATATTCTGCATGACTGAATCCATTTATAGAAATTTTAAGCAACAGGCAAACTAAAACTAAACTATAATATTATGCTTAGCAGTACACACTTAGACTGTAAAACTCTAAAGGAAAACAAGGAAGTGATTACTATGCAAGTAAGCCTAATAGTTATCTTTGAGGGAATGGAAGGAGTGGTGACGGGAAGGCAGGAATAAGGAGAGATTCTGTGGTTGCCAATGTATTAGTTTTGACCTGGTTGGTTTTTACATAGTTGTCTTTCACTTGTAATGAAATCAAAACAATCTCATCCATTTTTTCCTTCTTTCCTACCTTTCCTGTTTCCTTACCTTCTCCAGCTAAACACTCCAAACCCTGAGCTATCATGCATATGCACTGTTTCATTTCTAGGCTCGCTCCAGGATATTCAGATGTCTTTAGTTTCTGAGAAAGTAAGTTATAGCCATAATTGTCCAGGCCAGCAGTAGTTGCTAAAATGTCTCTCATTGAAAAATATGCTTTCAGCATGTTGTAAATCAATGTCTTTTTCTTTCTCAAAGCATAGGCTCATATCCATCTCTATAGTAACTTATCAAAAAAACTTTGGCACCTGATCCCCCTGCCTACTTCATGATGTAATAGATTATCAGAATGTGACAGGAGTCCAAGTGGCCTTAGGGCCCTCTCCTGGTAATTAGAGCTGTATACCAGATGCACTATATTTATACACACACCAAAAGATTCAAAAAATGACTTTTAAGAGTTTATCCTCATAGTCTAATTCTCTTAGTTCAATTTTCCTATAAATTCTCATCTCTCTTTACTAAGTCATCACCATATGTCCTCTTTCCTTTTATTTATGTTTACATCTATTCTCAGCAACATGTTAGAATTGATAGCTCTGTGAGCTCACTTTCCACCATTTTTAAGAAAGTTTTTAAATTTGGAATGTGCAACACAAACTTCCATTTCTTGTTAGGTGAGTTCATATTTTTCTCATATTCCATCTGTGAACTTAAAGAACATATTTCTTATCTTCCTCTTTCAGAGAGATCAGAGTATATTATATTTGAAAAGTTCCGGTAATAATTCAGAGAATTTGTCAGTCTGTAGAGAAGCTAAAGCTTATACTATGATTAAAAATGAAATAAAAAATCTGCGGCAGTATTGACATGGTGGGACAAAGGTATTAGGCTATGGATGGAAAATAAGAAACATTTTTACAATGTACAATCTCAAAAGTTCCAAGATACGATACCCAAATTGTAGTTAGTTTTGTAAAGCTTTTTGGAAAGTGCCCTTAAGGGTTAGTTGTCAGACAAATTTGAATGAATTCCCCTTTTACTAGTTGAGTTATTCTGGGCATATCACGCAATGTCTCTAAGAGGTTTTTTTTTTTTTTTTTTTTTTTTTTTTTTTTTATCTCTTTATTATTATTTGTAATGTACAAATAATAATACCCATAACTTTTGAGATGTTGTGAGGATTATTGGAAGAACATATGAAAAATACCCAGCACAATACTTATTAGCATTTAGTAGATGGTTAATAAATATTTGCCTCTCTTCCATCAGAAATGTGAATTTGGGCAAATTATATTGATTGAGGCCAAAATACATCTTTTGGGTTGAAGGGAGGAATCCACATTTGAAAACTATAGTGAATTTAAGTTAACTTTGGCATGTAATGTAAGATAGAAAAACATTAAGAATGAATGCTTATGTGGAAAGCAATAAAATGATTATAGAGAATTTTTCCAGATTCCAAATAAATCTTGAAGACTTTGGAAAAAGAAATGAGAATTCTTGGGAATACTTAAAATCATGAGTTATTAGGTATTTTTCATAAAATTTTTGTTTTTATGTTTTTAATAATAAGTGATATTAATATTAAGCAGTGAATCATTCCCCTCTCCTGGAGTTTGGAACTGTCAAGCCGCAGCTCCCATACTCTCCAGGTGTAAGATCCCTGCGCAGCCCACACCCCCATGGGGCTGCGGGGTACGCTACACTCTGGGGCGGGCTGGGCCTGTCTGTCCAATGAGGATCTGCAGCGGCAGGTCAGTGGCCAGCAAATGTGACGGCTCCTCAAAGCCAATGGTCCGCAGCTGCTGGTACCATCTTTCCCCGAAAATAAGACCTAGCCAGGCAATCAGCTCTAAAGTGTCTTTTGGAGCAAAAATTAATATAAGACCCAGTCTTATTTTACTATAAGACTGGGTCTTTGATATATGCTATGCTATAATAATATAATATAATATAATATAATATAATATAATATAATATAATATAATATAATATAAAATATAATATTAGCGGTTCTTACATTAATATTTGCTCCAAAAGATACATTAGAGCTGATTATCTAGCTAGGTCCTATTTTCGTGGAAACACAGTAGTCCCCAGGTGGCTGCAGGCACAAAATTCTGGGGGCAGGGGACAGGCAGGCCTGGACGTGAGCGCCCCCTGCTACTTGGGAGCCTGTCCCCTTGAGTGAGAGGCTGTAGGTGAAAGAGGCTTTGCTTCAGCTGGGGGTGGGTAGGAGAAATGCTGGGGGAAGTGGATTCCTTGTTGATAAGAAGCCTAGAGGGTGATGGCTCTGGGAAGTTGAACAACTTAGCCTTGACCTGGCCAATTACTCAGCTGGGTGTCTTGAGCAGGTAACTTAACCTCTCTGAGCACCTGTTTCCATCATTGTAAAATGGGGCTAGTAGTATAGACCTCAATGGGTTGTTACATGAGTCTGCATAAAACAGGGTACAATAAAATGCTACTGTTATTACCAAGGGAAACAGTGTTGGGGGAGGTAGATAGTCTTTGGTGGGGTTCAGCCCCTCCCTCCAGAGCCCAGGTCCACCTTGCCATTGCCCTAACTCCTAGACCCGGAATAAAGGTCATCCTCCACTGGTCCTAGGGGCACCCATCTCCCGATCGACCACAGCTTCTGAATGTGGGGCACGAGTTAGCCGGACTCTTGCCTGTGTCTTCCCACGTATCTCCATAGCGCAGGAAGTAGCTGGAAGGGGAAGGGGCAGCGATTAAGGCTGAGCAGTTTCCTAGCCTCTGTTGAGGACTTGAATTTTGGAGGTAAGGTGGAAACTCATCAGAAGTTGCCTTCAAGTTCTCAGGTAGGGATGTGACTCAATACTGAGGCCTTTTCTCCCTGCCAGCTTAGCTTACTTTTAAGATGAGTGCTTTTATTTTGATTGGGTACTTTTATTTTCTTTTTCAGTGTGGGGATGGCCTTTCCTTGGTTTCATGCTTGGCTTTCCATACTTTGATGGTGGTGGTTCAGAGGCCCATACTGGCATTCTGCGTAGGCAGGGGTGGGGGGCTTTGATTCAGGTAAGGGAACTCACACCAAAAAAAATACAATAAAAAAATAAAAATAAGTAAACAGTGAATCATTCTTTTCTGCGATAAACTAAAAGTTTCAGATGTGCTTTTCATAGAAAAATATAAAATCGTAATTGCATGGTTTAGTATCATGAGCCAATATATCATTACAAGGTTATGAACTTCAATAACCTGTAAAAATGTTTCCTGAATATAGACATGGCAATGTTTCCTCTTTTTAATATTTTTATAATACAAAATAAATGCTAAAAATTATTTAAAAGTTCAAACATTATATCAAAAATATTTATTATTTAAAAATTACTATTAAAATGAAATTTTAAAATAAAAAAGAATGCATGCTCTGTTTGATAGATTTAATCTTTGTTTCATTGCAAATATTCCAGAAAGAAAATTTTATTTCATTTTGCCTTGACACTGGTTGAATCGTCAACAGTGCATACAAAATACCTTCCAGTTAGTCATTATGATACATGTTGCTTCAGGTACACACATTTCCTTTTAAGTAATAAAAGTGTTTTCTCTGTTTACCCTGATTTAGGTTTTGTAATTGATATCAACATGGCTTTTGCTAATTCAGATTTAATCAGTTTCTGATTTTATTACTAAATATTCTAAAGCAACATTCATATCTTCTCTTTCATCCCTTCTGATAAAGCATTTACAAGGAACTGTGGCCTATTGAAAATATTTAAACACTATAAAACACCAGTAAATATTATTGAGTAATATTAACATTACCAAAATTTTAGATCTCCTAGAAAGGTTAACAGCACTACATGGAATCATTTGTCAAAATTGCCAATTTAAGAACTTAATTTGCTTCCAAAACTTATTTCCTGGAATCTCACTCATAGGATTTGCATAAGTTATATTATGGACATACATTTATTTTATTTGCAAGATTGCTTCCCTCTAATAGTAGACAAGGCAACAGGTACACATTTGTGACATGACAACAGCTACAAGGAAGACTGATTAGATTGTAACTGCTTCCTATGTGCTTTTGTTTTAGGAAAACGTTGAACTTAACATTGATTTAGTAAGTCAATGTTGTTTTCTCTTTCTTTTAAGTTCATGTTAGTGGATTCCTTAGAACCAGTAACATTTCTATGCAAATTTCTAAACTTTACTTTTCATAGGAGATCTATAATACTTTTTTCTGTTTTCCAATTTCTCAACCAATTTTTCTACGGACTCAGACTTTGGAAAAACATAAACATCAAGAAATGTTTAGAGAGAATTTCTGCATAGAAACACTAATTATAGAGGACAATGAAATTAAGCTTGGATCTCATTTTGTGTTTAATGTGACCCCAAGAAATAACGCTTGTATTGCATACTTGAGTAAATCTAGAATTTAAGTGCATATGACTTGGTTTGCCAGTTCATTTGGGCAATGAAGCAAATGAAAATATATTTTATCATTCCCTCTTCTAAATAAGTGGTCAAATCACTCTACCTGCTTAAATCAGGGTCTAAATCTCAAGAGTTGACTATAATGTGAGAACAGGAAAGGCAGAAACAGAACTGCAAAAAAAATGCATTGTGAATAATCCCTCTGCTTTCACACTGAATATTTTCTCTAGACTCATTCTTCTTTAACATTATTTTTTATTTTTCAATTACACTTGATAGTCAATATTATATCAGTGTCAGGTGTCCAGCATAGTGCTTAGACACTTACATAACTTACAAAGTGATTCCACCTGACACCATACATAAAATAATATTAACTACATTCCTTATGCTATATTTTACATCCCCATGACCATTTTGTAACTGCCAATTTGTACTTCTTAATCTCTTCACCTTTTTCACCCAGCCCACTGGGCCATGAAAAAAAAAAAAAAAAAAAAAGAATGAAATCTTACCATTTGTGATAACATGGATTGACCTAGAGGGTATTATGCTAAGTGAAATAATTCAGACAGAGAAAGACAAATACCATATGATCTCATTTATATGTGGAATCTAAAGAATAAAGTAAACAAACCAGAAACAGACTCATAAATACAGAGAATAAACTGATGGTCTCCAGGCTCATTCTAATGTTAGTTGAATATTGTATATTTTTGTGCCTACAAAAGTAGTTATTCATGTAAAAGTCGCAAAGTGATTACCTTTGTTTTGCCAAACATTCTTCTATTGGATTTGTTCAAAAAGTTTTACAAATAAAAATTTTACAAAAACTACATTTTCAGCCCCAAGATACTACTTAATATTTTCTGTCTTCTTTCTATGTATAGTCAGCATTCTTTCTTTCTTTCTTTCTATATCTGAACTTCCTATACACATTGTCTCTTTTGCTGTAAAAATTGTAGGCAAAAAATTCTACAGTTTATGCATTTTTGTTTTAAACCTTTTAAACTTGAATGATATAGGTCAAAAGGAGCCATGCATTGGGGGAATTAGGGTGTGTATAAACAACTAAATAAAATGAATGCAATATTTCATATTCAATTATTCAATTATTTACACATATTAATAATTGAATAATAATATTCAATTATTACTCTCACAAAATCACTTTCATGTTTAATAATTTCCAATCAAAACAACTTACAACAATTGCAGGTTAAAATTGTGATATTTTTGCTTTACAGTTATGTTAGTTTTACTTTAATTAAACATTGTTAATCTTTTTATGTATACATTTAGCCATTATGTATCTTAGAGGTTGGAGTAGATTTAACATGTATTTTTTGTACAGAAGGAAAGTGAAATAATTTCTATTCTACTACAAAATGATCTTTCTTTGTGATTATTGGAAAACTATTTTGGTTAGTGAAGACAATTTTTTCTGGGATAGAGCTTTACCCAGGTGTTTTAGAGAAATCTACAAAAAATTAAAATGGCAATGGTTTGGCAATTATTTGAATATCTCTTCATTTAATCATTCATTTCAGACAAGAAAACATTTTTTTTTTTCAATTTTGTGCCTCCTACATACCAAGTATTGTGCTAAGCAAAAAGTTTTTAAAAGAGGATAGTTTATTAGAGGCTGGAGAAGAGGTTGCAGCTCCCAAGCGGGAGGGGGTCCCTAATGGGGAGTGCCCCATGACTGAGGCAAAAGCTCTTACTTTTATACCTTCCCTTGCCTGCTTGGGGAAGGGAAGCTGTTTGAAGAAGGGAACTGGCGCCTTCTAATGAAATTCGTCTACCAGGTTTGTTCTGCTTGCCCATCCTAAAGGAATTAGCAAAGTAACCTACTCTTATCTATCAGATCTGCTCCATTTGTCAGGCCAAAAGGAATTTTATGATTAACTCCAAGGCCTTGTTACATTATGTCCTACAGGGAAGGAGTGACTTCAAAACCTGGAGTTTCAGGATATAGCTGTTTTTGTTTATTCCACCAGGGACCTCCTTGTCTACCTAGGGACCACTAGCTAACCTGTATCACTTTGACCTATGTTTTTATAGTACCAAAAGAGAAGGAAAGTCAGGTATCCTCTTAAAGGTACAAACATTTGTGTGGTGGCTGTATGGTAGTGGTGGTTGTTGTAGGGATAAGTGTGAGAGGGAGTGTTCAGGAGTCTACAATACTTCTGAGTGTTTGCATAAGGAAGTGACTAGTCAATAAACACTTTGTTCTGTTGACAAAACAACAAAAAAATAAACAAAACACAAAAAGTGAACATGTATTTTTTCCTTCATTGAAATAATCCATTTTTTTGGTATTACAAAGGTACAGATGCAGACATACCTAGGAGGTTTTGTTTTGTTTTCAAATAAGTATTTCCCCTATATCCCTGCTTTCTCACCTGATTTAAAGATAACACTAAACTAAAACAAGGGCCTATGCTTTCTAAAGGCAATCAAAAAAATTTATTTTAAAAAGCAAAAGCTTATACTCTAAACTGTTTTTAGATTCATATACATTGGAGAGGAATGTTTTAAAAAGAAAGATGCGCAGTACTTAATTTTCTTTTGTTCACCACTGATGAGTGTGACTTCTATTATCATTCTGTGTTTCTGCTCTAAAACTTTGTCTAGGCACTAGTTCCTGGTCATCATAAACCGCCCTTCAGGGCAACACAGTGTTTTCTGGGCCCAGAATATCATTTCCAGAATATCATTTCTTTAAAATGATATTTAATTTTTGTAGTGTCCATAAATTAATACATTCTTGGTCATTTGTTTTGCATTCACAACACCATCTGCTTCATAGATTCCCAAATGTCTGTTTGATATGCTTTGCCTCCCATTCCAGAAAAGTACGAGTTGTGCTGCCAGGTCTCTGGAGTACCAGCAGGAACACACAATTTTTACCAGTAATGGCATAATGAGATACATCACACTTTCCTAACAACTGGGACTCTTGCCTACCATTTCAAACTGATGTATGCTGCCCGTGACAGTAAAGCACCTGATATTTACACATTCTGTTCTCATCATGACCCCTTCCCAGAGTAGAAAAAAGAAGTCCGGCATTGGTTCCACCATCTTTTCTTACTTGTTTGAAAAGGTGCTATTTCTACATAACTTGTCTTGTGAGAGACTGGTTGTGTAGATACCATTCTGTTTTCTCAGAAGGAATCTTGAGTCCTTTCAGCCCAACATTGTTAATAACCCCAGGCAATTTGGAATAAGTAATGTTAGTAGTATAAGAAAAGAAGCTCCAAACTCTGTGAGGTTTAGCTATCCCTCTGGCATATGCTGGATTACTCATTCCTGTATTTGCAGTATCTAATGAATAGCAATGAATAGCAGTAAGACTGAGGAAATAAAGAGGCAATAATAATAAAGAAGTACCTCTTAATCAAAGGTACCTCTACCACCCTCAGGAAACAAAGTAATCCAGTGACAATGATGAAATTAAGTTTCTAAGATGATCATTGACATTGAGAGCAAAATGTGTCTCTTTGTATGGAGACTCAAAGAGCACAGCTATTGTTATGACTAATCAACTTGTAATGTAGGGAATTTAAAAGTTGTGACACCCTGATGATAGAACTGGGTGGATCGGGAGAGAACTGCTGCCAGAATATTCTGCAGTTACAAAGTGGTATCTGTGGATAATTTCAGATACTTACATAGTTGACCTTAAGCTCCACTAGATTAGAATGAGTACTTGGAAGCCAAGAAACGAGACATCAAATGTCACTGCACTCTGGGAGTAACCTGGGATAGACTAGACAAAAACGTGTGGCTTGAATTTTCTCTAATAATATCCAGTTCTTTAAACATCATTGGAACACTGCTAAGAAAATGGGTCAATATCAAATAAGTCAACCCTGGAGCATAGTAAATTCCTCAGGAAATAAAAGCTTACAAGGGATTTTAAGTGACTTGAATCCGCATTTAGATTACTTCCCAATCTTCTACAAGTTGTACACCTATTCTGTGCCTTCTGTTTCTCTTCCTCTTGACAAAATCTCTCTTTGACCAAACTTTAGTCAGGCTCCTCTGAATCCTCTTTTTAACTAGACATCAACCTTGGTCCCTCTTCGTTCTTTGGCCTGGGTAGCCCAATTTTAGCAAGAATCCCGCTAAATCAGTTTAGCAAAATTCCCCCACCCTTGATCGCTGATTATTCTAAATATCTGATCAAATTCTTCATCCGCCACCCTCACATATTTGACCACCCTGGCCTACCTTCAGCAAGAATCCTCCTACCTTTCATGACTTCTCCTCATAATTTTCCATCCACTGACAATCCCCCCAAAAAAGGGTCTTGACACTTATTATAATAGTCCTGAATAAACTCTTCCTCACCATTTCAACAAGTGTGAGAGTATTTTTAATACTGTAAAAAAAAGAAAGCTTGTAATAAATGGCAAATGAATTTCCAATTTTAGTTACATGACTTTGAAAACTGATTTTTTTTTCCCTTGTGCCAATTAACTAATTACTGAAACATTCTGCCTTCTGTTGATTGTCCAGGATCTTTCAAAGTGTGTAACTGGCATTTAATTATTGAGTTTTCCAGGTTTTTGTATAAGGCAAAACTAATTCAAATGTGATACCCTAAAAGAACAAAGGCTTCAAAGCCATTAATTCTCAGAAACAAAGTTTACACATTTTTTAACTAGCATATAGTCTCCCAACTCCTTTTCTTTCCAGTAATCTGAAAAATGTTTTCCATAGACCCAGCCTATTCTGGTGGAGAGAATTGTTTTCCATGTAACAAAATTCTACTTTACATAATCCCTAGTGGAAGAATGGCAACAATAGCATGTTGGTGAACCTGCATCAATTGAATGAACATTTCAAGACTGTTTCAATTACCACCTTGTTTTAAATTCAAGAATTTAGTAACATTAGGAAGAGAGTCACTGACTGATTCTAAACAGAAAGAGAAGCATGCATCCAAGACTGCTGACCTTGGTTGCAAGTACTTATGAGAGGGATTAGCTTGTGTGCAAATCACACAGGGAGAACAATTTCTGGAAATGGCAATTAAACTCTTATAAAATGTATGTTGCCACTTTTACAATTATAATTTAATTATTTGATATGTAAATATACAATAAAGCCCCAGAAGTAAATAACCAGCTTTCTTTAGTCTATTTATTAAGATATTGAACAAACATATGGGATAAAATAACATTCTGAGGAGGCAAATCTTTGCCTACCTTGAAAAAAAAACACAAGGATCTCACCTATAAATTTCTAACAGGCAAAATCTGTCACACACACAGATGTTGCTGGTTTATGTCTAATGTTGTTTGTGAAGGAAGAGAAAGAAAGCATGTTTTAATGATTTTTTTTTTAAATAATGGAGACAGATATAAATATATACATATTTACAGACAGACAGACAGACAGACAGACAGACAGATAGATAGACAGACAGAGAGACTAATGTAGAAACCCATAACATGGAGATTCAACATTTAAGGATAATTAAGTATTCTATTTGGGGTAATCTGGGCAAAAATGTGGTGTTTTAAATATGGTTCTATAAATTGTCATTTGTTCCTTAAAAACTTATAAAAGTCTTGATTCCAGTTCTCACAGAACATCAATAATATGGTTGGGATAACAAGAACATGGAAAGGAGTAATTATGATCACCATACTAGAGCTGTGAAAAATACAGAATAGACCTTCCATTTAAGAAATTATTGCTTAAAATAATACAAAATATGCATAGTATAGTATGTGCACTGTGTGGCTCAGTTTCCATTCTGCAGTATAGTGTTTTTGACAGCTAAAGACACTGGCCCTCAATTCCAATTCTGGATGTAATAGTTTATAGGTAACAATTTCTAACAAAGAAAATAAACTTATATAGATATTAACAGCTCCCATGTGCGCTTGATTTGGTCCTAGAGGGTTATTTTTATGGTCATGGGGGATTGATTCATTTCTTTAAAGGAATACCATGACAAGTTTGGTATTTGCCTGTTTGTTTCCCTTGCTTGTTATCTCTTAATAAACTATTTGTTTCATTTAGGCTGTTTAATGGGATATTGAAGTATTTTGTTTGTATTTATAATTATATATTGTGCCACCTTTATATATGTTTTCTTTCCAAAAAGCACCCTTTTAATATTTAGTAAAAAGCTTATTTTACAAAGCGAGAACAGAGGTCAGAGATCCAAGATTGTGGAGTAGATAAACACTGTGCCTTTGTCCTTCCATGAACACATTAAAATACAACTAAATTATAGAGTAATCAGCCTAGAGAACCATCTGAAGTCTAGCCAAACAGAAGTCCTATGACTAAAAATATAAAGAAGCCACGTCAAGACTAGTAGGAGGGGCGAAGATACAGAATGGGACCCAAATCTCCCAATGGAGGTTGAGAACAAGGAGGGCTATCTCAGCCACAGAGCTTCCCCCAGGAGGAGCGAGGGACCCCAGCATTCCACACAAGGCTTCCCAGCCTGGAGTACTGGTGCCATGAAAAGGACCCCTTACAACATCTGGCTGTGAAAAACAGTGGAGATTCCAACCATCTGGGTGAGATGGAAGGCAGCAGGAAACCCACACGTTCTCTTAAAGGGCCCGCACATAGACTCACTCGTTTGCTTGCACTCACCTTGGGCTCCGGTGGAGGGATGGTGACTCAGGAGGCATTGGAGATATATGGGGGCAGACTGAGGTATGTGGCTCTGGGGGGAAGGACTGGAGGACAGTTGGCATTTTCCCTGTGGGAAGTCTTCCTCCCTTGCAGCCAGTAGGCGGAGGCCATCTTTCCTGTGTTGAGCCCGCCCCCACAGGCCAAATCTGAATCTGATTGGCCAGGTAAGCTCTGCTGACTCACTAGGACCCTGCCTCCCCCAACTCCCCCAAAGCCAAAGGCACTTTCTCTGCCTGCAGCCAGCCCCACCTGCATTGCAGTCTTTCTGGAAAACTATAGGAGTCTGTGGGCCCCAGGCAGGCAGTGACAGGCCTCAGTGACCTCTGAGACTTTTGCTGAGTTGCTCCAGGCTCAGCACTGGCACCAAACCAGAATTTACATTAACCTGGTGACCACAACTCTTCCCACTCTAGTGACTCCCTGAGATTCTGCTCCACCCAACTTTCATACAACACGAGGCTCTATCAGTGGCTGAACCTTAAAAGAGCCGGCAGGCGGCAGCAGGCCTCAGGGGACCTAGCTTTTTGTGGAGATACTCCAGGCCTGGTACTAGTGGCAGACATCCTGGGTTCATAGTGTGGCCCCTTCCATGCTCCTCCAGTCCAGTACATCCTGACCAAGGCAGATATGAGACCCTTCTTTTTATTTAAGATCCTATAGGGTGAGTTTCGTGAATCCCCATTAGGTAGGAACAGCTCTACCCCCTTCTCAGCTTGAAGCAGACACAGAAGAAGAGACCGCCCCTTCCCTCAACTCCCCACAGAGATTTATGGGGATCATGTCTCTCAGGAGAAATAAGGCAGACAGTTAGAAACAGGCAATTGGGTCTCTGCATTCCTGCATGTCCAACACAATCTATGGGGAGCATCACCTGGAGAACTCCCAAGTTCTTCCCTTATCTGCCCTAAGCATTAACCACTGGTAGAGGCCACCGTGACCTCCATCTCACCCTAGCCTTATTATATTATCATTGTAATATCATACATATGCCCAGAAGTTCATTAATATCATTATAACAGACTGCTCTCTGGGAAGGGACACATGCTGTCTAAGAGGGTGAGGTAATGGCCCCTTACCAATCACAGGTGTCAATCAAGCGGTCCTGCACTGGGAGAGGAACAGCCCATCCCAGAGAAAACAGGATAAAACCCCCAGGCTCCCATGAGCCTAATAATAATGCCACCGTGAGCCATTGGGCCTTGAGCCTCTTGAGCAGCTTCTTTTGCTCAGCCCGCTCCAAACCCTTTGGAGTGTACTTTCTCTCTTAATAATAATGCCACCTTTGAGCCTCGCTTTTGTTTGACCCACTCTAAACCCTTTGGAGTATACTTTTTCTCCTAATAATGCCACCTTGATCCCTGAACCTTGAGCCGCTTTTCTTTGTGCTTGGCCTGCTCCTAATTCTTTGGAGTGTACTATCTTTTCTAACAAACTTTTTCACTACTTTACCTCTGTGTCTCGTTCAGGTGTTTGCTCGAGATGCCAAGAACCTGGACACCATGCCAAGGAGGGCCCACCCCCCAGGGACGTACCTGCTAGGATTCTCAATTTTCCTCCCCAAGGCCCGGGTTCATTCCCTGGTGTGAGAAGCTAGCCAGACTCCCCTGTGTGAGAGCCAAACCAGGACATCTCCCCAAGAAGGGCCCCCCCCCTCGCCAGTAACATTATAATGTGGTTCTGTTACCAGGTTAAGATTTGGCTGTTCACCACTGGAAAAGTAAAAAAAATCAAGAGACAAGGTTGGTGGAAAGAAAAGCAGGTTTAATCCAAAATGCTAGCATTCAGGGAAGGCAGTGGACTCCTGTCACAAAAGGTTGTATAGGAATGCAAGGAGAGGTAGAACAAAGGAAAGGCGGAGCTGGTCAGGTAATTCTGGGCTCTGAGATCTGAAAAGAGAAACAAAGGAGCTTCTCAGAGCCTGGTTTGTCTCAGAGATAAAAAAAATATCTCAGTCTCTGTTGAAAGAGGGAAACCTCTGGTTGTTAATGAAGCAGGTGTCCAAAGGCTGCAACTTCACGTCAATGTAAACAGACTTATGAGGTAGCAATATTGACAAAACAAATCATTAAGACTAGTTGTCCTGTAAATTAGTGAGGCAGGTATTGGGCCTTAAGGACACAGAATCATGGAAATGGTATGCATACATCCTTTAGTAAACAGTCATTAAAGCTGGCAGGAGGAAAGGGAAGCAAAGAAAAGAAAGAAAAACAAAGCAAAACTTTTAAAAAGTCCAAAGTTAAATTATATTGTTAAATCAAATTACACTATATGTTTAAATCTCAAAATAGAAGATAGTGTCACCCTTACATTCCACTCTATGAGACAGGTATGCTTTATAATATTGGTTCTCAAACTTGAATGCACATTGGTGTCAACTGGTGAGTTAAAAAAAATACGGAACCTGAGTCCCAGAGATTTTGATCTGTTGAGGTACTTATAGCTGAAGTTTCAAAGCTCTCCAGGTGAGGCTAATGTGCAGTCACGGCTAAGAACTATTCCTTTGCAAGACGGGAAAAATACAAATTCAGAATTGCTACAACCTAGGCTGAGTATGCTCCTGTGTAAGTACCTACAGTACTAGGCTTCTATTCAGTAGACCAATTTAATGCATTGCCATTTGTTCATTTCTCAGATGTTGTTTCTGTCAGGTTTTATTCCCAATAGTTTCAATTTTAAAGAGCATTGGATCTATACTTTAGAACATAAGTTTCTTGATGATGCGAAGTTTGCCTTATTTCTATGTACTGTCATAAGTCTTAGGTCTTCACTAAGACCCCGAACCTGCTGTTTCCTGTGGGTACTTAAATTTTATAAGTAAATATTAAACTCTTCTCCTTGAGCTGAGGACAATCAACAGGGATCTGCCTCTCCTGTGGGGACTAAAACTGAATGCAGTTTGAGAGGAAAAGACAAAAGTTCAGCAGTGGATGAAAGTTCCATCAGGAAAGAAGAAAACTGATGATTAGCTCCCCAGTGTCGTATTTGTGCTGAGAAGTTAAACTTTCATAATAACCAAACTCTTTTTGAGAGAGAATTGTCTTCTGGAAAAACTCCAACTGAAAATAGCCTTCACCTTCTTCATTTTAAATAACTCAAAGCATTTGTATTCTCTATGCATT
Source organism: Rhinolophus hipposideros (assembly GCF_964194185.1). Lineage (NCBI taxonomy): Eukaryota > Metazoa > Chordata > Mammalia > Chiroptera > Rhinolophidae > Rhinolophus > Rhinolophus hipposideros. The sequence continues at coordinate 67,016,942 of NC_138046.1, read as the reverse complement.
TTTGAGGTTTTAGGTCTCATATTTAAGCATTTAATCCATTTTGAATTAATTTTTGTGAGTGCAGTAACAAAGGGGTCCAGTTCCATTCTTTTACATGTAAATATCCAGTTTTTGCAGCACATATGAAGAGAGTATATTTTTTCCCATTGAGGATTTTTGGCTTCCTTTTCAAGTAATAATTGACTATGCGTACATAAGTTTACTTCTGCGTTCTCAATTCTGTTCCATTGGTCAATGTGTCTGTTTTTATGCCAGTTGTCATGCCTGGTCTTAGCTTCTACTCCCAGCACCAGAATGCAGGATATGGCGAGGCCAACAAGAAACAACGACAGAGCCATTGATAGGTTAGTCATACCACTATATTCTTGCTGGTAGCTGGGTTGGAGATACAAAAGCAAACATCCGCCAGTACCCCAACGAGGGGTCTTCCTGCACCCCAGTCTCGCTGGCAGTCAGGAGAGACACAGGAATTAGGATCCACAGGATCCGCAATCCGCCATCCACGCTTGCTAACCCCACTTGCTAGCCGCAATCCGCCATCCGCTTCTCTGCCAACCAACCAACCAACTCCCTAGAGTAGCCATGGCAGTTATATTAGTGGCTAATGGCTAACTGGTTACAGCTGATGGCCACCTAGCCACAGCAGATGGACATCTGATTACAGCTGATGGCCATCTAATAACCTAGCCAGCATCTTTCACGTGAGGCCTAGACCCTGGGAACTGCTCTCTGGGACTCTGTCCCCACACAAGTACTGTACTGTTTTGATTACCATAGATTTTTAATATAGTTTGAAACTAGGAAGTATGATGCTTTCATCTTTGTTATTCATTCTCAGGAAGGCTGGAAGGCTTTGACTATTCAGGTATTTTGTTGTTCCATAGGAACTATAGGATTTTTTTTTTTTTTGTACTTCTGTAAAAAATGTCATTGGACTATTAGTAGAGATTGCACTGGATCTGTAGATGCTTTGGGATGTATAGTCATTTTAACAATAATAATTCTTCCAACCCATGAACACAGGTGTGGGGACAGAGCCAGGAGTACAGTTTCCAGGCTCTCGGCCTCACGTGGAAAGGTGCTCACTCGGGTAGTAAATGGCCATCAACTGTGATTGGATGGCCATCAGCTTTGGCTAGTTGACCGTCAGCTGTAACCAGTGAGCCATTGGCCACTAATATAACTGCTGTGGCTACGCTAGTGGGAAATGGGGGCTAGCAAGAAGATGGTGGCTGAGTCTGCAAATTGCTTTGAAGTGAGGGTTGCGAACAGTGTGGCTCCTGCTTCCTGTGTCTCCAATCCAGCCGCCAGCGAGAGTATAGTAGTATGACTCCCCTACCTATGGCTCCGTGGGTGTTCCCTTTTGGCCTAGCCACATCCTGCGTTCTTATGTGGGGAACAGGAGCAGAGACCCCGCAGGCTGCCCTGCACGACAACAGGATACCTTTTCCTGTACTTATGTCTTCATCAATTTATTTCATTAATATCTTATAGTTTTCAGTGTACAGATCTTTCACCACATTGGTTAAATTTATTCCAAAATATTCAAGTATTTGATGCTATTATGAATGAGATTTTGTTTTTCAATTTCCTTTTCAGATAATTCATTGTTAGTTCATAGAATCACAACTGATGATTGCATATTGATTGATTGTATATCCTGAAACATGACTTAATTTGTTTATTAGTTCTAAAGTTTTTGGTGGAATCTTTAGGATATTCTATATATAAGATCATGTCATGTGTAAAAGAGACAATTTTACTTCTTTCTGATTTAGATGTCTATTACTTTTACTATTATTATTATTATTGACATTGCTCTAGCTATTACTTCCAATCCTAGGTTGAATAGGAGTGAGATGTATATACCCTTGGCCTGTTTCTGACCTTAGTGGAAAAATTTTCAAACTTTCACTAGAGTATGGTAGGTCTCTGCTTGTCACCAATGGTGTTTATTCATGTTGAGATATGTTCCACCTATAAACAATTTTTTATCATAGTGGATTTTGAATTTTGTCAAATGCTTTTTCTGCAACTATTTAGACGACTATATTATTTTTATCTTTCATTCTATTAATGTGATGTATCACATTTGTTGATTTGTATTATCATGAACCATCCTTGCAACCCAGGGATGAATACCCCTTGATCCCAGTATATAATCCTTTTAGCATACTATCGAATTAAGTTTTCTAGTAATTTGTTGAAAAAATTTGCATCTATACTTATTAAGGATATTGGCTGATACGTTTCTTTTCATATACAAATGTACCTCAGAGATATTGTGGATTCAATGCCAGACCACCACAATAAAGTGACTCAACGATGTTTTGTGGGGGGGTTTCTTAATGCATATAAAAAATATGTTTACACTATACTCTAGCCTATTAAATATGCAATATGTATCATGTCTAAAAAATGTATACACATTAATTAAAAAATACTTTTTTGCTAAAAATGCTAACCATCATTTGAGCCTTCAGCAAGTCATAATGCTTTTGTTCATGATTGCATAAATCTTCAATTTGTAGAAGACTCAATATCTGCAAAGCACAATGAAGGAGGGGACATTAACATGAGATATGCCTGTCGTGTCCTTAAAGTGGCCTTAGTTTCTGGGTAATGCTGGCCTTATAAAATGAGTTTGGAAGTTTTCCCTCCTTTTCCATTTGTTTGAAAGATTAAAGAGGGATTTGTGTTAATTCTTCTGTAAATGTTTAGTAGAATTTACCAGTAAAATTATCTGGTCCTGGACTTTTCTTTTTTGAGAAATTTTTAATTACTGACTCAATCTCTTTACTTGTTATTGGTCTGACCAGATTCTCTATTTTTTCATGGTTCAGTTTTGATAGGTTGTATTTTTCTAGCAATGCATCCATTTCTTCAATGGTTGTGTAATTTGTTGGTGTATAATTATCGATAGTAGTCTCTTATGATCATTTTTATTTCTGTGTTATCAGTTGTAATATCTGTTCTTTGTTTTTTTTAACTTTATCCATAACACATTTTTATTGCACAAAGGGTTGTCACATAAGTGAATATTTCTCTATTTGTACACAGTTATTCTTATTCTCCACAGAAAGGCTGTTTCTTAACTTTTTATTGGGTGATGGCAAACACTAAACTCCTGATTTTAACAGAATAGTGGTAAAAATGCCTCAGTGACTTAAATTGAAAGCAGTACATTGGTACATAGCTCTTGAACTTAGTTATCAGGAATATACAAATGTACCTATTCAAAAATACTAGATAAATTATATGTAGACATGGGCAATGACAGTGGTAAACCATTATGTGTTGTCAACTGAAGCCAGTAACTGATGGTTATAGTGGTTTTCTTAAACACCAGCCAGTCTTTCTTGAGTCATTTCCTTCAACTGATCTCTCTCAAGTTATAGGCCAGGATCACCGCCTTGAGCTTCTTTTCACCGTTGTCATTAATAATGGTAAAGCACTATTCTAGGAATTAGAGCATGCCACCTCCCATACCACCTCCCATTCCACATATTCCACCCATTCCAGGGTCTTTCTCTTCTTTAGGAATTTCTGTGACTACAACGTCTGCTGTAGTTAAGAGAAAGGCCATCCCAGCAGCATTCAATAAAGCAGTCCTCACAAACTTAGTTGGAATACTCATTCTGTTTTCCACCATATTCACAAAATCTCCAAGCATAGCATCATAACCAACTTCTGACGAACTTTGCATAATTTTTCAACTATCAATAATCCCTCAACACCTTCATTTTTATCAATGGTCATTGCAGGAATTTTGACTATTTGTTTTAATAATTTCTATACCATTTTTTTATCTTTATTAGCTGGAGTTAATGAGTCCAAGATTGGAATGCACCGAAGCAGAGCACAACCGCCTCCCAGAACAATGCCTTCTTCAACAGCAGCTTGTGTAGCATTAGGGGATTTGTTACTCTTTCTTTTCATTCACTTCAAGATCACTAGTCCCACCAACCTTCAGCACAGCTACTCCATCTGAGAGTGTAGCCAGACATTCATTTAGTTTTTCCTTTTCATATTCACTAGCTGTGATAACTAAATGCTCAATGATTTCTTGAATATGTTTTTCAATTTGAGATTGTCACCTTTTCCTTCCAAGAGCACGGCATCATCTTTGGTCACAATGACCTCTCCAACTTTCCCTAAATCATGAGGCTGAATATCTTCAAGATTTTGAGTCAATTCTTCTCCTCCAAACACTGCACCACCACTGTAGCAATAGCCAAGTCTTTAATTTGGTTCTTTCTATTGTCACCAAAGCTGGAGCTTTGCCTGCTGCAAGCTGAAGACCAACTTTTAGCCTATTCAAAGGAAGTGTACTTTGAGCTTCTCCATTAACATCTGCAGCAATTATGACCAAGAGCTTACAGTGAGCTGTGGCAATTTCAAGAGCCGGTACAATGGACTGGACACTGGAAATTTTCTTTTTACTCAGTAGAACATAGGCATATTGGAATTCAAATTTCTGAACTTTTCATGTATTAATAAAGTATGGAGAAGTATAACCTTGATCAAACTTCTTGCCTTCAATAATTTCTAATTCATCATTCAGTTTGTCCATACTTTACATAATGACACCCTTTCTTCCAACCTCTTTCATTGTATCATAAATGATGTTGTCAATTTCTTTGTCTCCATTTGTACAAATTGTAGTAAACTGAGCAATTTCTTCAGGATTGTCATGGGTTTAGACTGCTTCTTAAATTCAGCAATTACAGCATCAACATGAGCTAACATCACACTTCTGGTTGCCACTGGACTGTCACCTTTGCTAATCTTCTCAAAGCCTTCTTGGCAATTGAGTATGCCATACCCAGTCTCTTCATTTGTATTATTGGCAAAATCTTGAACAAGTTTAGTGCCTATATTTTTATGTTTATCTTTTAAAGTCAATGAACTTTGCGATGGTCACACCATCTTTTCTTACTTTGGGACTTCCCAACGCTGTTCAATAATTACTGTTCTTCCCTTTGGCCCTATAGTAACAGCTACAGAATTGGCTAAAAGGTCTACACCTTGATGCATTAAGTCTCGGACATCTGCCCCAAATTTTACATCTTTGGCATAAGCCCAAGCGAGATGAGGGACCGATGACTGGGCACTTGACCTTGTCTGACAAAGCACTTCATGTAATTGAAACATTTCTGCAGGGCAATGGCAGGGCATGTGAGTGGTGAGGCAGGCTCTTGGTGATGAGGGAGGGCCGTTCTTAGTTTTATAGGTTTATTTCTTTGCTTCCTCTCTCTTTTTCCTTGGTTAATCTAGCTGGAGGTTGGCCAGTTTTGTTTATCTTTTCAAAGAACCAACTTTCAGTTTTGTTACTCTTTTCTATTATTTTCTTTTTCTTTATTTCATGTACTTTTGCTCTAATCTTTACTATTTTCATACTTTTGCTAACTTTGGGCTTAGTTTTTTCTTCTTTTTCTGGTTCCTGGTTGGGTAAAGTTAAGTGGCTTATTTGAGATTTTTCTTTTTTTCTTGATGTATGCATTTATTGTTATAAATTTCCCTATTAGAATTGCTTTTGTTGTATCCCATAAATTTGGCATGCTGTGTCTCCATTTCTGTTTGACTCAAGATATGTTTTTCCCATCAATTTCTTCTTTGATCCATTGTTTCTTTAGTATTGTATTTTTTAATTTCCTTGTACTTGTGATGAGTCCAGCTTTCCTCCTCTTAACTGATTTCTAGTTTTTCTTTAACCTCTGTGTTCTGAAAGGACACTTCGTATAATCTCTATCTTGAATTTGCAGCTTAACATATGATCTATGCTTAAAAAATGTTCCACGTATGATTAGGAAGACTGTGTATTTTACTGGTGTTGGATGGATTATTCTGTACATATCTATTAGGTCTATTTTATAATGTTGTTCAAATCTGCTGTTTCCTTATTTATTCTCTGTCTTGACGTATCCGTTGTTGAAAGTGAGATACTAAAGTCACTATCATTATATTGTTGTCTATTAATTTCTTCAAATCTATCAGTGTTTATTTAATATATTTAGGTACTCTGATGTTGGGTGCTTATATATTTATGATTATTATAAATTCTTGATGAATTGACCTCCATATCATTACATAATGACCTTCTGTCTATGTTGCCATTTTTGATTTAAGGTCTATTTTTTTCTGAATGAGAAATAGCTACTCTTGCTTACTTTGCTTGAAATATTTTTTTCTATGCCTTCAGTCTCAGTGTATGTGTGTCCTTAAAGCTTAAGTTATCTTCCTATAGGCAACTCATATTGGACCTTATGTTTCTTCCATTCACAAATGTCTTGTTTTTTTGATAGAATGTATACATTTACATACAAAGTGATTATTGACAGGTAAGGACTTACTATTGACATTTCATTATATTTTTTCTGACTGTATTATAGATTCTTTGTCCTTGATTCCTTTCTTGCTGTCTTTGTGATTTGATAACTTTTTTGTATCCATATGCTTTGACTCTTTTATCATAATCTTTTATGCATTTGCTACAGGTTTTTCCTTTGTGGTTACCATGGAGCTTACTTAAAATATCTTGTATTTGTTACATCTTATTTTAATCTGATAACAGCTTATCTTAGATATCATATAATATCTTTACAGTTTTATCTTTCCCCCACTACCTTTTAGGTGCTTGATGTGACAATTTACATCATTTTAAAATTTTATATGTAATAAAAATCTTGTAAATATGGTATTTTTATAGGTAGAAAGGTAGATAAATTAATGAAGGTATTGGGATGGACATATATCTGTGGATTATGATCCAAAAAGTTTGAAAGCCACTGATTTTCCATAGGGTTGACAAACTTTTTCTGTAAAGGGCCAGATATTAAATATTTTAGGCTTTGCATAGTCTCTTAAGCATATTATTCATTTTTTGGTTATGACCCTTTAAAATGTAACAACTATTCTTAGCTCATTGGCCATACTAAAACTGGCTGTGGGCCAGCTTTAACTCATGGACTACAGTTTGCTAGTCCTTGTCTTAAAAGGTAAATTTAAGTTACTATATTATGCCAATACTAAGAGTTAAGTGTATGGCTAAGAAACTGTCAATCTGTTTTCTAAGGTGGTTGTAACATTTTACAGTTCTACAAGCAATGTATGAGAGTTCCAGTTTCTCCTCATCATTGCTACTACTTGTTATATTGTCTGCTTTTTTTAAATGTTACCTATTCCAAAGGGTGTATATTAGTATGCCCTTGTAATTTTAATTTGCAATAACATCTTTTCATGTTAAGCACATTTTCCTGTGATTTTGGACATTTGTTTTGCTTTTTAGAAACATGTTTAAATCTTTTTCCCTTTTTTTATTGAATTGTCTTCTTATTGAGTTGTAAGAGATGTTTAAGTTCTAGTTATAAGTAAGTAATTCTACGTTATTCTGGACTCCATGGTTTCTGATAAGAAACTCACAGTCACTCACATTATCTTCCTTATCGTTTTACATCTGAGGGCTTTCAACATTTTCTCTGTCTTTAGTTTTCAGCAGTTTGATTATAATGTTTGAGTTTATCCTGCTTGAGATTCACTGAGCTTCTTGAACCTCTAAGTCTGTTCTTCACCAAATTTGAGAAATATTTAATCATTATGTCTTTAAACTTTTTTATGCACTTTGCTCTTTCTCCTCCCCTTCTGAGTCTCTGATGACACAAATAGTGTCTTTCAGTATTGTCCCAAGGTCTCTGAGGCTCTGTTCATTTTTTAAAATGTTTTCTTCTCTTTGTTATTTAGATTGGATAATTTCTATTTCTCTGTTTTTAAGTTTACAGATTCTTCCCTTTGTCACCTCCATTGTGGTATTGAGCTTATCCAGTGAGAGTTTGTTGTTTTTCCTAATTGTATTTTTTCAGTTTGAAAATTTATATCGGTTCCCCTTTATATCTTTTATTTCTTTGCTGAGACATTTTGTCTTCCCATTCTTTTAAAAAGTGTTTCCCCTTACTTGCAGGAATATTTTAATAATATTTAACAAAGAATTAAAGTAACTAATTCCAACATCTATGTCCTCTTGATGTTGGCATCTGTTGCAGATTGTCTTTTTCCAATACCTTGAGATTTTTCTGATTCTTTGTATGCCAAGATATTTTTTATTGAAATCTTATAAATGTTGATATTTTTGTTTTAGCAGGCAATGGGCCCAGTTGTGTTGATGCAGAAAGTTCCAACTAGACTTCCATTGGTGTGGTGGTTTTTTCTTTTTTTATAGTTTTATTTTATTTTATTTTATTTTTACATCCCTCACCCCGTGGATCCCCCTTCCCCCATCCACCACCACCCCGACCTCACACCGAGCCATCACATTATACACATAGAATTATAGTTGGCATTCATTCATGTCCAGCCTCTGGTGTACAATGCCATGACCAGGCATCCACAGCATCCCTGAGGTGGTCTCCCAAACAGGACACATGTCCATCGGACACCCAACAAAATCCCCAAACATTGGTGTGGTTTTAATGTCAGTTTTGTTTTCAAAGCTTGTCAGAGTTGTTTAGATCTGTCCCGCGTGTGCTTCCCCTAGTGGACAGTTTGGGCAGTGGCCTATTTCTTAGTTCAATTCTCAAACTCTTTGCTATAATGTTTAGGATCAATCCCTGCAAAGGCAGCTCAAGAGTGAGCTAGAAGATCGCAAACAAATTGAGAGGGTTGTTTTCCTGAGTTCCTTCTTCTTCATGCTCTCCCCACTACTTTGGGGTTCCATTTGGCTTCTGTTTTAAGTCCTCTAGCTGGAAAGGTGGGTCTTTATTTACCCTGCTCTGTAACACAGTTTCTGCAATGATTCTTGTATCCAGAGCCAAGCAATGGGTATTTAAATCACTCTCTTGGAAACACAGCTCTCTAGTTGGAAAGAAAAGTTGCATTTTCTCAGTTTTTGGTTCATGTGGGCCCATTTCTGCCACCCCTATTACTACAAGAAAATCCCATTTCTTTCTCCTCAAGCTTGAACTAGGAAACTTCTCCTGAAGTTCTCTTTATTTGTACCAATGTGGATTATGTTCTCCCTCCAGAATGAAAAATCAGAGAGAAAATATTTGCTAAAACTTGCCACTGCTTAGATGGTAAATCAAATTCTGTTCTTTCTCAATATAAAGCCTTCTATTTCATGAACACTGTATATCTCTCCATTTATTTAGATATTACTTAATTTTTCTCAGCAATGTTTTGTATTTTCCATATACAGACCTTGCATACATTTTGTTAAATATATCACTAATTCATGCTTATTAAATGATTTTCAGTTTTTCACATCTTGATACCCTGCACCCATTTTTCCCACCTCCACCTCCTGCCTCTGTTTCTGTATCTATGAGCTTATTTTTTTAATTCTACATATAAGAAAGATTATACAGCATTTGTCTTTCTCTAGCTTATTTCACTAGGCATAATGCCCTCAAGGTCTATGGATATTGTTTCAAATAGCAAGATTTCATTAATATATAGAGGGTGTCAAAAAATGTATACACATTCTAAGAAAGGAAAACTGTATTAAAATTGTAATACTCAATATATACCAATAACAAAAATGAATACAAGTCACATTTGACTTCTGCAATTATAAAAGGTGCTCAAAGTGGTTACCATCAGCGTCCAGACACTTCTGATTACAGCGAACTACTGCTTGAACAACATTGACCAAAGGGTCCACTTGTATACATTTTTGGCACCCCCACGGTATATATATACCGGGGGTGACAAAAAATGTATACACATTTTAAGAAAGGAAAAATCTGTATTAAAATTATGCTAATGGTAATTACTTTGAACACCTCTTGTAATTGCAGAAGTCAAATGTGACTTGTATTCATCTTTTGTTATTGTTATATATTGAGTATAACAATTTTAAGATTTTTCCTTTCTTAAAATATGTATACATTTTTTGGCACCCTCTGTATATATGACTAAATTATTCAAAGTGATTTCTTCAAATCAAACAGGAAGAAAAATGTGTCCGTATCATTGCTCAAGCTGAAGCTGTAATTAGTATCAAACTAGTATAGCTGTTCAGCTTTGGATTCACATGAGTGTGTCTAAACTCTCCAAAATATTACTGTTTCAGAATGAGCAAAGCGTGATTATTCAAAGTCTGATTTAAAAGAATCACAAAGGCCTTTCAGAATATTTCAATTAAGCATAATAGCCTAATAGGCAATGGTTAATGGTTGGCCAATACACTGCTTTAAATAAATGCAAGGGCACTACCAGCCATTCGCAAACTGGTTCACTTAACTTAAGGACAGAAAAATATATGAAAGAAGGATAAAATTGGCTGAAAATGTTGCCAACCATTGTTATGTGAGATACTATAGAGCAGTGGTTAAGAGCTCAGACTCTGTAAACAGAATATACAGATTTGAAAACTGGCCCTGCCATTTGAAAATTGAGTATGGAGATATAAAATGATGTATAATACCTAGTCCCCCGTCTTCAAGATATTTCAAACTACTTGAAGAGATAATAAATACATTGAAGGATTAGGGTTATTCACAGTATTATTTGGGGTTATGATAAGGATTGCCAATTTTGCAGGGAAAGTTTGCTATTGTAATAACTATTTTGAAAAAAAGTATGATAGCCAAATTAGTATTGTAAATTGGTTGAATCAAATATTCACTTATATTTTTGGGGTGTTTTAAATTGTACAATTTATTACACATAAAGGTGTCCATTCTTTCTAAATTTAGTATTCCACAGTTATTTTTTTATCCAGTATTTTTTTCTGCTATGTAGGAAATTAAAACTCCATTTGCAATAACAGATATTCTTATGGACTCACCTAGACCTGTGCCATTATAAAGCTTTTCAGCCTTCAAAACATATGTTTGGCATGGAAGAATGTTAGGAGGGAAGATCATATGTGATGTTGCTAGCATTATTTTGCTGAGTCTTTTCATTTAAGGTTTCCAGATAAAATACAGGACACTCAAATTTGAATTCCAGATAAGGAAAATATAATTTTTAGTAAAAAAGTATCCCAAATATACATGAGAACATTTCTTTGGTGATTCGTAGTACTTCCAATTTTTTATAGATGCACTATTATTATTATTATTCACCACTGTGAATCTCGTATGTCATAAAATTTTGGGGGGTTTACCTAGTCATTTGTGTGTCTATTACTTTGGTGGTGTGAGGAAAGACGGACACATCAGGAAATGTATACTATGGAACAAAATATTTCCCATGTTTATGACTGACATGTTCAAATAAGAATACATATCAGAAATATATATATTCTTGCCTTAATGTTTGCAGTTGAAAAAGCATAAAAGTACATTGCACATACATAGGTAACATTCTTGTAAATTAAATTCATTAAAATGCATTTATATATTCTCGTATATAATTTTTAATCATACTGATGGTAGGTTTACAAAAATATGTGATGTGTCCGTATTTTTACTTCATTTTAAACAGATTGTTTTTCACTGAAACAGGTTATAAATAATTTTAAATATCATAATAAAGTGCTCATATAAAGCATTGAAGGAGATCAGAAACCAAAATTAGAGCAGAGACAGTATTAGGATGTGATATGTTTATACTTTGGTTGTTATGCAAAAAAAAAAAAAAAAACTTTGAAAATTATTCACCACACTCTAGATATTAAAGAACTCTTCGCCAAATAGTGTTGCATTTTTAAGACAGAGTATATTACTTGCCAAATAAAGAAGTGATCACAATTAGCTATGCAGCAAATGAATCTTGTCTAACGGCAATCATCCAGAACTAATGTGGATGGCTGTGGTAAGCAGAATTCCAAAATCATTCTCTAACAATCCCACCCCAATCTCCTAAACTGTGAATATGATTATCGGCCTGTGATTACGTTACTTTACATGGCAAAATAGATATGGCAAGTGCAATTAAGATTACTAATTAATGACTGAGTTATTCTAATGACCCAATCTAATCACATGAACCCTTGAAAATCAAAGAGTTTTCTCAGGGTGGAAGCAGAACTTGAGAGAGTGAATGTATGAGGATTTTGCCCATTGCTCTCTTTGAAGGTGGAGGGGCCAGATACAAGGACCTGAGGGTAGCCTCTAGGATCTGAGAGCTGTCCTCTAGTAGTACATAGCAGCCAGAAAATGGGAACTTTGGTCCTACAACCACAAGAAACTGAATTCTGCCAACAACATGAATGATCCTAGAAACAGATATTCCCCAAAGCTTCCAGCCCGGATCACAACTCTGCCAACATCTTGATTTCAATCTTGTGAGATTGAGCAGACATCACCCAGATATGCTGTGTCTTAAATTCTGACTTACTGAACTATTAGTAAACAAGACTATTAGGTCTTGTTTTAAACTGTCACATATTTGTTAGCTTGTTGAACAGTAATATAAAATTAATACAATGGCCAACTCAGAAAAGCTAGCAGGGTGATTTAAAAAATATTTGGAAGAGTACAAAAATATATCTAGTCCTTTTCTGTATTTTTGTTTTCTGTTTTCTTAATCCGTCAGCTTGGATAGATTATGCCTTTGAGGGAAGCAGAAAATAAGGAAGACTTGACATTCTTTTTTGAGGCGTTGAGGGAAATTACCTGTACATTATTAAAATCAGAACCACATGAAACATTGCCTATGATTTTGTCAGGTTAATTGACAACTTATTGCCCTGATCCTTCCGTGCTAAATTGATGGTCTAGAAAATGCCAAGAGAAAAAGCCATTTCAGAGAGTGCTTCTAGGTCATGAGTTCATGCTGAAGATTATGAAACTGCTGCCAATTTTTTATACCATTCAGAGCTCCTGAAGAACAAAATGTGCCAGGTTTCAAGTAAGTACTTCTCAGCCTTCTGTCCCAATGTAAAACTCTCAAGCCAATCTCTGCTTATACAACCAAGTAAATCTAGATTTGGTCATCCCTCTGAATGTCACTTAGGGACTTTTTAGTCACAGCACAAATGTAAAGGCTCTGACTCATGCACTCTAAGTAATCCAAGTGCCTAGGGCACAACAGGATTTGAAAAACACACTTCTTACAGCAAATACGATGATGTAACCATCCTTAATAACTTGTGACAAAATAAACACTTCTAAAGTTTATGCAGTATTCACTATAGGCAATCAGCAAAGGGAAAGGTCAGAGGGGAATTTTCTTTTGCTTCCAGAGATGTAATTTCCTAAGTTAAAAGCTTGAGGGCCTTCTTAGTCATGCTTAATAGCTACATTAGTAAGTTACACCTAAAAATTACTTCAATTTAATGAAAAATATGTTTTGTATAAACAGACACTGTTCTGTTTAAGGCATATCCACACTTCAAACTAGTAAGGGTGAGTTTAGATAATTAAACTGGCCATCTGAAATTAGAATGTAGACATTCCAGTTACAAGAAGTTATGAGTATTCTGCCAAAGAAGGAGACATGATCACTTAGACTAATAATTAGAATGTGGGCTCCCATGTTGAATTGTGTGTCTCATTATCTAGAAGCTAGGGGAAAGGGAAGGAATGACAAGTTTGAAAAAATCCGATTGTTACCATGCAAAAGGTCTGGCTGCTCGCTGCATGAAATACAAAACTAAAAAGGTGAGGTTGGTGGAAAGAAAAGCAGGTTTATTTCAAAATGCCAGCATTAAGGGAAGGCAGTGGACTCCTTGCCACAAAGACTGCCTTTCCTCTCTTGATGTCACCCAAAGGTTTTATAGGCATATAAGGAGAGGCAGAACAAAGGAAGGAGATTTTGGTCAGGCAACTCCAGGAAAAAATGCTTCCCAGAGGCTGATTTGCCTCCATGGCAGAAGTGGATTCCATACAGATGAAAAAACCTCTCCCAGTCACTGGGCCAACAGAACCATTGAAACTGGTATTCATAGTAAATGTACAGTGAACAGAGCTGTCAAGGTTTGGCTGAGAGGAGGGAAGCAAAGAAAGGAAAAAAAAAAAAAAAAAAACAACTTTCAAAAAGGCCCAAGCCAAACCACTGTCAAATGGAATTACATCAGAGGTTTAAATCTCAAAATAGAAGATATAGGGTCATCGTTACAGTATTCTTAAAAGTAGGGCAAATATAAAGACAAATGAGTCTTTCTTTGTTTAACTCTGTGACTAAACCCCAAAGATCGAATTATTTAATGAATATTTAAAGCTCCCACGTACTACCATGTTTCCCTGAAAATAAGACCTAGCCGGACAATCAGCTCTAATGAGTCTTTTGGAGTAAAAATTAATATAAGACCCAGTCTTATTTTACTGAACTATAAGACCAGGTCTATAATATAATATAACATAATATAATATAATATAATATCAGGTCTTATATTATTTTTTGCTCCAAAAGACACATTAGAGCTGATTGTCCGGCTAGGTCTTATTTTCGGGGAAACACGATGTATACCTAGCACTCAAAGATAAAAATAATGACTGACTATATGCAGAATTAGCTAGTCTCTGCATCTTTGTATTCTTTCTAGCTTTTTGCTAAGAGGTTATTCTCTTTTACTCTTTTATTGGTATTACAAATTGCTGTATATTCCAGAGGACCTGAAATTGAATTATTTCTAGATGTTACTGAGGTAATAATTTTTAAGTCAGACTTCCAGTGAGTTGAGTTCAATAGTATAATAGATAAATCTCAGATCTTCCTCACAGACTTCAATCCTTCGATTTTTCTTATGCGACTTCCGGCAGTAGTATGAGGTTGGACAATTAAGTTTGTGAACTCATCCTAGAAAAAGAGCTGCATACCTGATTGCTGAATATCACTAATATGGTCACCTTTGATGTACTCCCCTTGGGAAGCTATGCACCGATGCCAGTGACTAGTCCACCCTTCGAAGAAATTTTGGAACTCTTCTTCCGGAATGGCCATCAGAGCTGTCGTCGTAGTAAATTTGATGTCCTGAATGTCATCAACATGTCTTCTTTTTGATATTTCCTTTCCTTTGGGTAAAGAAAGAAGTCATTCAGGGCCAGATCAGGTGAGTAGGGAGAGTGTTCCAATATAGTTATTTGTTTACTGGCTAAAAACTCCCTCTCACACAGTGCCCTGTGAGCTGGTGCATTGTCGTGATGCAAAAGCCATGAATTGTTGGTGAAAAGTTCAGGTCACCTAACTTTTTCATGCAGCCTTTTCAGCACTTCCAAATAGTAAACTTGGTTAACTGTTTGTCCAGTTGGTACAAATTCGTAATGAATAATCCCTCTGATATCAAAAAAGGTTAGCAACATTTTTATAACAAGATAGCAAACTTCATTGTCAGACCTTGTACCATATGTATCACAGGCACTTAAACAGTCTTAAGTTTCTTTTTTAGGAACTGATCAGACTAACTCCCTCTCAACTGCCCCACTCTCATCAATTAGGCAAAAGGATAAGGAGGAATAGGGAGAATATACAGGCTAGAATAATTTTTTGAAATTTGCAGTCTCATAAATTCCTGGATCTATCTCAGGTGAACATTGTGTCTGATTTGATTCAGTGATTGTACACAGCAGCCCAGGTTTTCTTTGGTTCCTCTGGCTTAACTTTCCTCAACAGCAGCAAAAACAAAACCTTTCTGGGGGAAAGTCTGCTGTGATGATTGAGTCAATTTTTTTCTTGCAACACCCCACAGCTGTTCTCCTTTTCCCAAAGAATCTCTAGCTACTAAATGCTCTCTAATTCATTTCCGGGAAATACTATTCTACTTCCCACCTGGTTATTAATAGCTCCAAATTTATCTCCAGAAATCCTTAGAGCTTACTCTTGTATTCAGTACATACCTGGAAAACCTACTTTGCTTCCACTCAAGCTTTGAAAACTTGCCTCTTAATTTCTTAATATTTTTATGATTTTAATATTGCAATGATATTTCTCTCTCTGTCTCTCTTTCTCTCTTTATAAGAGATCCATGAAAAATCTGGAGAAATAGACTTTATAGTTCAGTCTTTGCCCTGGTGATCCAATGTATGGCTAATATCTCACTGTAGTTATTTGTTGATTGATGTAAGTTGTACAGAATTGGAATAATTATACTTTATTGTTGCTGCTACTCTCTCATTGATCTCTGTATTTTTTTAATTTATTTTACATCTATCTATATATCTATGTATATATGTATGTATCTATCAACTATCTCTCTATATATTTAGTTCTAATAAAATGAAAACCTGTGAATCCACTACAAACATGAGATGTAAAATACTAACCATATCTTTCATCTACCTATAGGCAACCTCAACATCACTTTGCTTCCTCCAAAAGATATGGCCACTTTCCTAAATCTCATATTTATCATTCTACCATTTACTTGCTTTTATTAAAAATGTAGTTTCATATCTACATAGATATTTACACACAATTTAAAACTTAGGAATTGCTTATTTCTGAAATGTTTTATTTAGTATTTTAATACAACAGTTGACCATTGATAACTGAAATTAGAGAGTTAAGCTGAGGATAAGGAGGGACTACTATAGTTACCTGCAGATGATGGCAAGGCCTTGCTCCAAAAGGCCTCAGCAGCAATTCACATGTAGAGACCAACCAATAGCTCTAAACAACATCTCTACCATGTTTCCCCAAAAATAAGACCTAACCGGAAAATAAGCCCTAGCATAATTTTTCAGGATGACCATCCCCTGAACATAAACCCTAATGTGTCTTTCGGAGCAAAAATTAGTATAAGACCTGGTTTCATTTTCAGGGAAACACGGTATCTACCACTGGATCTGGTAGATCATATGGTCTAAATGGCAGAGCAGAGACCTTTGAATCTTCTGGAATCAGTGCCAATTCAGAATCAGGGTCAGCATTTCCCAAAAGTTCTGATTATTTGCTTTTCTGCTATGTATAGTTGCCCTGGTAGAAGGCTGTGTGTCCCTTTGGGCCAGGCTGGGAGAAAGACGAGCAGTATAAATTTTCAGCCCTGTTCTGGGGTCCTTTCTCAAAGGTAACTGACTTCATTTTCATTCAAGGTTGTTCTGGGTCTATAAATTGGCTCAAGTCTGGAAATTGATGGAGGGGCCATAACTCTCTCTTTCTAAGATTTGAGACAGATTTTCTTCTTCTACAGATCTTCTTCTGCTTATACAGTTCAAGTAAGAATTTAGTACACTTCTATCTATTGCACTTCTAGGAACACCATGACTAACTAGCCAACACCATAGGCCCGTGCAAGTCAAGACTATTCTGCTTGCTGCTTTGACTTGGTTGTCCAGCATGGTAACTGCATCTAGTGTAACTTGCCTGTGGTGGCTGAATGCAGCCACTGACCCATGGCATCCCAGGATCCACTTACTTCCATTGCTTTTAGGTTTTTTATTGAGTAGCTGTATTCTCTCTGTAAAGGTCTGGCCTACAGAGAAAAGCAATCACTGGGCTCTTCAAAAATGGTGGGATTATCTTCACAAATGTATTTCTGAAAGTATTGGTAAAACTTATGTTTTGTACCCTCTCACTGTGTGTGAGGTCTTAAATGACAAAACAAATCTAAGATTCCAATCTCCCTAAGCCTCTAAATCCTGCCCTTTGCATAAAACCTGAGAAGTGGGCATATTCAATTCACTCACAGTGGGACATCTTTTGATCCATGTTTGGCTAAACAACTGAACAAACTATTAGAGCCCTAACTCCCCAAGATGCAATAGTAAATGCAGATTCTCTACTTAGTGAGCCCATATTAATAAATTTGGGCTGATGCAATTTTATGTTTCTTCCATCATTATTCCACTTCCTTAGTATCCATTCCCACACATGTTCCCAAAATTTTCGTCTGTATAAATTAGAAAATTCAAGTAGATCTTTTGGAATGTTGCACATATTATCATAGGTCACACTTTGTTTCTCAGCTTTGGGATCCGGCTGGAACTTGAGTCTAGTTAAAAGTCTAAAAGCAAAGAGAAGTAGTGAAGGTGGATCCTGAGAAGAATCATCATTGTTTTACGGAGCCAGTTGACTCAGGGGAGGCCATTCAGGGCTAGTCCTGTCAGTTAGAGGTGGAGAGGTTGCTCCCACTGGAACGGGAGAAGCTTTTCCCACTAAGGTGTGTGTGTGTGAAGAGCACTTGCACTGGCAAAGAAGATTCATCTGAATGTAGGGGGTCAATATTCCCAACTTCATTAAGGTCTTCCCATACATCATTATCTACATTCTTTCCCATTCAGTGCCCTCATTTTAACCACAGATACCCTGTCAATGTGGGAGTTCAAATTGCGTTGTAATTCAACCAATCCCAGGATGAAGTTCTGAATTTGATTTTCATCAGTTTTAGCTAGCTCTGAAACTATTAGGAAATAAGGGTCTGCTTCAGGGCAACCCGACAAGTTCTTAGGTCATTTGTGTAGAACTTGAGCTATTTTTAGCTCAGTTAAGGTGACACTAAAAATTAACCATCACGGATACCTACATAATTAGAATGGTAATACTCTCTTGGTGAATTGGATCTTTATAATTATGTAATTAATCTGTTTTTTCCCTAATGTTGCATTTTTTATATCTCTGTGAGATGTGGTATAAATCTGATACACCAGACTTTTTTTTTTGTATGATGTGTGGATTACTATCCTTTTGTTCTCAATCATTTGAGCCTTTTATTTATTTATTTTTTGTATGAAGTTTTCTTGTATGAAACATAGACCTGGTTTTTATTATTGTTGTTGTTTCTATCATTATTATTATTATTATTATTATTATTATTGCAACTCAACCTGTCAATCACTGTCTTTTAAATGGTTAATTTAGTCTATTTAGTGTAAATATTTAAATATTTGCACTTGTTTCTAACATCTTAGTGTTTTATTTGAATTTTACTCGCTTAATTATTTTTTTAGGATATGTGTTTTAGGAGCATGTGTTTTTAAGAATAATGTATATGTTTGTTCTTTCTTACTAAATACTGTCAACATAAGAAACATCCAAACCTGGAGAGAATTTTTGTGAGTTTATTTGAGTAAAACTGGTGACATGCCCGGAAGCAAGATCTCAAATACTCTGGAGAATGACAGTTTTGCAGTTTCTTTTATACATTTGGAGTTAAGGAGGGAATGAAAAGATTAGATGAAGGTGAGCAAAGCATGGTACAAGATATTTATCAAGATTACATGCTCCTTGAGGGTAGTTATTTCACCTTCAGGGGGTCTGGAAAAGAGGATTACATCTGGCATTTCAAAGGTATGTTAACCTAAATGCTCAAGAACAATGGAAAGGGCTTGTTTACAAACCTTTTACTAAAGAAGTCATACACATGGGGTGTGATTACCCACCATGCCTTGACTAGTTAGGAATTTATGAGCAGATCACCCCGTGAGGTTATTTTCATTCACTAAACTTGTACGTACTCCCTTTTTGGTCCACAATACACACATAGTCACACAAACAAACAAAAACCACAGCTATCTGTACTAGATATTTATGCCTTCCTCCTCATTGAAGAAAAATGTCGTATGATTGAACACGGCGCCTTGAGCTGAGCTGCCTCCTCGATGGCTCAGTTGGTTGGAACGTGGGCTCTCAATCACAAGGTTGTCAGTTTGATTCCTTGAGTCCCGCAAGGGATTGTGGACTGCACCCCTTGCAACTAAGATTGAACTCAGCACCTTGAGCTGAGCTGCTGCTGAGCTCACAGATGGCTCAGTTGGTTGGAGCGCATCCTCTCAACCACAGGTTTCCCAGTTCAATTCCCACAAGGGATGATGGCCTGTGCCCCCTGCAACTAACAATGGCAACTGGACCTGGAGCTGAGCTGCGCCCTCCACAGCTAGGATTGAAAGGACAACAACTTGACTTGGAAAAAGAAAAAAGTCCTGGAAGTACACACTGTTCCCCAATAAAGTCCTGTTCCCCTTCCCCAATAAAAAAAAAAAAAAAAGAAAAAAAAAAGTTTGGTATATATACACAATGGAATACTATTCAATGGTAAGAAAGGATGAAATAGGACCATTTGTGACAACATGGATAGATCTTGAAATTATAATGCTAAGTGAAATAAGTCAGACAGAAAAAACAGAGAAACATATGATTTCACTGATATGTGGTATATAAACCAAAAACAACAAAAGGACAAGACAAGCAAATGAGAAACAAAAACTCAGACACAGACAATAGTTTAGTGGTTACCAGAGGGTAAGGGGGGTGGGGGGTGGTAGATGAGGGTAAGGGGGATCAGATATATGGTGATAGAAGGAGAACTGACTCTGGGTGGTGAACACACAATGAAATTTATAGATGATGTAATACAGAATTGTACACCTGAAATCTATGTAACTGTGCTAACAATTATCACCCCAATAAACTTTAATTAAAAAAAATCACTACCAACCATATTCTTCTGTGATGCATGCCGTGGAGTTGTTTTTATATTGATAGAGAGAGAGGAACTGTGAGTCAATTCCTTGTAACAAATTACATGATGGGGAAATCCCACTTAAGGACACTCTTTTAAGGGAAAAGTGGATAATTTATTCTAAATATTATATGGATGCAAACAAAGAAGAAAAACAGGACATCTTCAAGGTCAAAGTTGGAGATATGCTCTACCAGAAATAAAGATTTATTTAAAAGGCAAATTCATTATAAATATGGAATTAGCCAGATAGACGAATAGACCAACACTTCAAATGAGAAAGCTCAGAAATAGATCTAGCATATACATAAACTTTCCATATGACAGAGCTAGCATTACAGACGAGTGTTAACGGCACTATTTGACAAGTGGTGCTAAACAATTGGTCATTTATATTGAAAAATAAAATAAAGTTAGTTCTACACCTAGTCATATACAGAAATCAATTCCAGATGGAATAATGACTTACATGTATAAATCTAAATTTTGAAGCTTTTCAAAGGAAAAAATACCTATATGACCTTCTGTTGGGGAAGATTTCATAAAAACGACACAAAGAAAGCTAAGCATAAAAAATGTTAGTAAGTTAGGCCTTAAAATTAAGATACAGAATGAAAATAAGTGACAACCAGAAAGTACACATTTTCAACAAATTATCTGTCAAAGGATTATTAATGTTAATGTTTATAATTTATGTGTATATTATTTTTCTAATCAACTCCTAGAAATTTAACACTACCTGATCTTACAGTTTCTCCTTTTGCTCTTCTACATTCTATTCTCTGCACAGCAACCAAAGTAGTACTATACAAGTGTAAGTTAGATCATGTTACACCTCTGCTGAAATTGTGTCATTAATTCCTATCATTCAGAGTAAAAGCCAATGTCCTGTTCGCTCTCTGAATTCATCTCCTACTACTCTCACTCCTTCCTCACTCCGCTTCCAGCCATACTGCCTATTTTGCTCTCCCATGAACATTTTGGGTACATACTGCCTACTTGGATTCTTTGCCTGTTTCCTATGACTGGAGTATTTTCCAATCGGGTATGCTCATGACATTTCTTTATCTCCTAAAGGTCTTTGGTCAAATGATACCTTCTTAATGTAATGTACCCTTATCATCCTATCAGAAATTTTACTCATTCATTTTTCTGGCATATCTGTGGGGAGCCATAATTTCTTGTTTCTCTGGAAACTTGCGACCTGGCTTAGTTCATGATTAACTTGTTTCAAGTCCTAAGACATTGTTCTGCTTGTCCCTCCAGGGGGCTTGCAGGCTACTGAAGAAATGAGGTGGGAGTGGCCGGTTTTCCCGGACACAGATAACTGATGGCTATCAGGGCAAATGGTAGTCTCTTTCGTATGTTAATTACTTTGGGGAGTCTTGTAGTGACTCTGTAGTTTCTTTGAAGTTAGAAATTTACCTTCTGTGAGGTAATGCATACCTGTGATTGTTAAACTGCACGTACCCATAGGGTATATATTGGTGAAGATAATTAAACAGGGTGCTCCACTATCACTGGAGACCGGCCGCATCATCATTTGTGTGTGCCTCTTTCTTTCATTTCCACTCCCCCTTTCAGGTACCGTTCGATCCGTGGCGGCTGGCCCGCCACACATATCCATCTTATCTTGCTGTTTTTCTATAGCACTACCTGTATTTGCTAGGGCTGCCATAATAAAATACCACGAACTGGGTGGCTTAAACCAATTTATTCTCTCACAGTTCTGGAGGCTGGAAATCCAAGATCAAAATGTTAGCAGGTGTGGTTTCCCCTGAGACATTTCTCTTTGACTTCCAGATGGCTACTTCTTGCTGTGTCCTCCCAAGGCTTTTCCTCTATGCACGTGTAATCTTGGTGACTCTTTGTATGTCCTGATCGCCTCTTCTTATAAAGGTGTCAGATTGGATTCAGGTCCACCTTAAAGACCTCATTTTAACTTGATTACCCCTTGAAAGGCCCTATCTCCAAATATAGTCACCTTTCAATGTACTAGGTGTTAGGACTTCAACATACAAATTTGAGATGGGACACAATGAAGTCCATATCATTTTATAACATAAAATGTGTTTGTTATATAGTTTTTGTCATTTTACTCATTAGAATAAAAGCAATTTTTTTCTTCTTTTGTTTTCTGAAGGATCCTAAGTACCTATTTCAATGCCTGGCATGTAGTAAGTACACAATAAATGTTTGCTGAATGAATTAAAAAAAAAATTTTTATATAGTAAATAAATGGAAATCAACCAAATATCCAATGGAAAAGACAATGGAAAAATAGTGTTATAATCAAACAATGAAGTGATTCTTAACTTTTAACGTATGAATTTTCTGAGGACTTTGTTAAGTGCTACTTCTGGTTCAGAAATTCTGTACTGCAGCCCAAGATTCTGTATTTCTAATAAACTCCCTCATAATCCTAGTGCTGTTGGTCAGGAAACAACAGGAAAATTCTTTGTATAGCTAGGCTTTACATAAGATGAATAAATCTCAACAACTTGGGAATGAAATGAAACTTTAAGTAAAGTGGCCAAACTAAAAAAGATATATGTGGTCTGATTCTATTTATGTAACTATAAAAGTAAGCAAAATTAAACCATGTATGGTTTAAGGATGCATATACATGTGTAAGAAAAGCAAAGGAATAATTAATATGAAATTTAGAGTAATGGTTACAGCTGAGGGTGCAGAAGGAGGATCAATTTGGAGAGGGGCATTCAGGGATTTTAGATGTACTGTTTATCCTATATTTTAGCCTTTGATGAGCATATGATTACTTGTTTCATTTGTGCTTTCTAAAGTGAGCACCCATGTAATGAGCACTCCTGTCTAGGAAATATTTTACAAAGAAAAGAAGAAGAAGCAACAAGAGGTCAAAGAAACTAAGAGAGAAGTAGGAAGAGAATAAATACACAAAACCCAATATTTTTTGTCCTTCTGTCACAAACATTAATCAACCTTTACTCAATGCTAAGTCACAGAGAGATATTAGAAATAGTTCCTGTCCATAAGTGGTTCTTGGTCTAGTGGAGACCAAAGGTTCACAAGCACGGGGAAAAATCCAGTGTCTGTGTACTTTCTAAGAAAGAGCAAAACAGTGTATAAAATCTTCACAGGGAAATGAAGTCAGATTTTTCCTTTTAAAATTTTGCATCATAGACTATTACTGACTGCTGACACACCAACTTTAACTCCTTTCAATCATGGTTACTGTAGGTGATGTGAATATTTTGAAGCTAGTATGCAGAGAATACATTGCAGAGCAAGTACCTAGTTAAAAAAATATGCCTCTAACACTAATATATTTAAAAGTTGGTTTTAATTTCCTTCTATATGTTTTCTAATCCGGCTTTGCAGAGGTCCTTGGGGCTTTTAAAAACATTTGCTGTTGGAAGTGCCATTTACAGGAGCTCTAGGGAATTTCACAAACATGAGAAATTGGCAGAGAATAGTGCTATCCTCCTAAAGTTATTTCGTTAATGTACAACACTTCAACATATGGATTTTGTCAGAAAAGAAATTTTGCTATCTGTTCCAAATGTTACATTAGTTAGACAGAAATAGTGTAACACAGGCTTTCGTGGCACTTACAATTCAGGAAAGCTTTTTCTTGTAATAATGTACTATATTTAGATGGACATTCATTGGATGGTTGGCTTTATAAAAGACTCAACCATAAATGGGGTCTTTCCAATGCATAAAAGTGATTGAATACATATCTTAAAATAACTACCATACTGTGTACTTACTTAGTAGCTTTACTCATAGGGAGAGTAGAATTAGGGGGTTTATGGGTAATATGCTTGCTCCATTTCTCCAATCCTTTAACAGGCACATTTATTGCATTCTCAAATAAAAACAAATCCAGGCTGAGTAAGAAGACATCTTTATTCAAAAGGATTATTACAAAGAAGGGGAAAAGACTTACAATAGTGGGAGAGGGATTACTGCAGTAGGGAGAATGCTATGACCATAGGGTCTGCAAACAACTTAAGAGACAGACAGAAAGAGGTTTTCTTTTATAAATAAGAGCAAACAAGGTTAGAAAGAACTACGTATGTCCAAGTGAGAGGAACGGATGGCATGATTGGATAATAGATCAGAACATATTTTTGCCTGAGGTAGGACTGTTTTCAGGAGTGGGTGTATGCTGGCTCAGGCTGAGGATGGGCCAAAGTGCAAGAGCCTGGAGGATCACACAATGTGATATATATAAATGATGTATTACAGAATTGTACAACTGAAATCTATGTAACTTTACTAACAATTGTCACCCCAATAAACTTTAATTAAAAAAAAAAAAAAGAGCCTGGAGGATAGAAAGGAGAGAATCTTAACCAAAGATTGATTCACAAATACCGTATTTCCCTGAAAATAAGACCAGGGTCTTATACTAATTTTTGCTCCAAAAGTAACATTAGGGCTTATGTTCAGGGGATATCATCATGAAAAATCATGCTAGGGCTCATTTTCCGGTTAGGTCTTATTTTGGGGGAAACATGGTATTATTTTGATTGATTTTTGTAGGTAAAACAGCTCAGCCAATCATTATTTATGAGGCAAAGAATGGGAATTAAAGGGTCTGAGTCTAGCTTTGTCATAGGTTGAGCAAGGACGTATCCATGAATCTTACCTAAGTCAATATGAGAAGGGTGGTTCTTTGCAGTAAGCTATTTGCAAAACAAAATATGGTGGGTGGATTTTTTTAACCTTCATGGTTTTCTAGGGGCATGAGGCTCAGGTAAAATTTAATAATGTCAGCATAAACAGAAGAATCCTTCAAAACAATGGCCTCATTTTGAAGGTACTGTAAAAGAGGCCCAGTTAAGTTAAAGAACTTGGGTCAAAGAGCAATTAGCAGCAGACTCAAGGCAGGTCTGAATTCATTTCTTCTCTTCCAGATGCGGTTCTACCAAGGAGGATCAAGATTTTTTTTTTTTTTTTGACAACTTCAATGAGTTTATTTGAGCCAAACGGACAATTGCCAGGAAGCAACATCTCGACAGATTTAGAAAATGCTCCAGCAAATGGTAGTTGTGCAGCTTATCTTATACATTAGAATCAAAGGAGAAAACGTAAGAAGGGTTACATGAAATCCATTGGTGGTAGATTAAGGGGGTGGGAGAAAGCAAAGCAAGAAATCTCTGGGATAGATAAAAAGTAAAAGGGGAAGACATATTTCTTTTATATTGCTGGGTACAGGATAGTTAATAATTAACACTACACAGCACCTAGAGATGGTATTCTGGGAACAAGATAACAATGAGGGGTTTTGTGGCCTTGTGCTCTGGTGCCGGCAGTTGTGCCCTGAGGAGTACAGAAAAAGGGATTACTCTGACATTCCGAGGGTATGTCATCTTGGATGCAAAAAGACAATAGACACGCTCACTTAAGGTAAAGATTGACCTCTGTCAAGGAAGCTACAGGCCAATGACACGACTACCTGCCATGACTCACTTTTAATTACGAATTTTTATGTTCAGACTATCCTATGTGGTTAATTTTGATCTCTGAATTTGTAGGGCTGGCCATGCTGACCTCCCTTGAGGTTGTCAGGTTTGGTATGTGGTCCCTTTTCATCCACACCTTCAAATACCCAATAAAGAACTCATATTTCTATAGACAAAATCTTTCTAAACATTTAAAACACACTGAATCTAAAAAGTTTAACCTTATAAATGTAATAATTTTTCACTTAAACATTTAAACAGTGACTTCAAATTTAATTACCTGTATTTTCTTCTAAATTTTTATTAAAATTATGTCTTTTTTTATTATTTTTTTTTTATTAGTTTCAGGTGTACAAGACAAGAGGATCAAGATTTTGAGGCACTTGAAATATACAGTTTGGGTTCACTTTAAGAGAAAGAAATCGATATTATTTTAAAAATAGATATAAAAGGAAATACTAATGTAGAATAAGAAAAGACAAGAAATAACAAATTTAAAGAAGCTGCACATACCACAAACATCACAATACCCAGAAAAAAAACACCACACAACATAGTTTTTCATTGGCTCTTCTTATATAAAACATATTTTAATAATATTTTCTATAGAAAAATTAAAAAGATACATCAGTCTTTCTCTAGCAAAAATCTTTTTCTGCTCAAAATTAGTTTTACATTATTGATATGTTATGAAAGTTTCTTTCAGCTTCAAGACTTGTTTTTGGTAATGCCAGGTAAACTTTTTAGGATTACTCTTAATTTTGATGAAAGCTCTATTGAATTGCACTCCTTTGTTATAAGATTTCAGGGCATTTCAAGTTTTCTTGTGAAGTGATTAATTGTAAATTCCTTTGAATTTAAGATATTCAGTTTGTCTTCTCATCTTCATTTTAGTGTTATAAAATTTTATTATTGTCAAATAGTATACATATATGGTATCAAATAGTATTTTGTGCAAAAGGAGCAAGAAATGCATCTTTATTCATTGTTTTTGTGATTACCTTCACATTAATCATTAATTGAACTATTTTAAAAATCCAATGCAAGAAATTTTTTTATTTTGTTTTATTTGTTCATTTGCTTTGTATTTTTCAGATTCTACATATAAGTGAAACCATACAGCATTTGTTTTACTCTGCCTGACTTATTTCACTCAGCATAATACCATCTAAGCCCATCCACGTTGCAGTAAATGGCAATATTTCATTTTTCATTGCTGCATAATATTCCATTATATATATATAAATATTCCTATATATATATATATATATATATATATATATATGCACACACACATATACAGAAGGTGCCAAAAAATGTATACACATTTTAAGAAAGGAAAAAACTGTATTAAAATTGTAATACTCAATATATACCAACAACAAAAGATGAATACAAGTCATACGTATACATTTTTTTTTTTGGCACCCCCGGTATATATATGTATGTATGTGTTTGTGTGTGTGTGTATGTGTGTGTGTGTGTATATATATATATATATATATATATATATATATATATATATATGTATATATATATATATATATTTATTTATTTATTTATATATATATATATATATACATATATACATATATATATATATATATGTAATTTTCTTTATATCTTTATCTATTGGTGACCCCTAGGTGGCTTCCATATCTTGGCTATTGTAAATAATACTGCAATGAACATATGGATGTATACATATTTTTGAATTAGTGTTTTCATTTTCTTTGGATAAATACCCAGAAGTGGAATTGCTGGGTTGTACGGTGTAGACTCCTAGAAACACAGACCTAAGGGAGTGGTAGGATAGGTGAAAAGGGGAAAGGGGAATATAGTAAATAACACTGTGATAAGTTTGCATGGAGATTGATTACTAGAATTAGTGGGATGATCACATTGTAAGGTATAAAAATGTCAAATAACTATACTGTACACCTGAAATTAGTATTAGGTTGGTGCAAAAGTAATTGCGGTTTAAAAGGTTAAAAAATAATTGAAAAAACTGCAATAACTTTTGCACCAACGTAATATAACCAATATAATATTGTATACCAACTATAGTTAAATAAAAAAATATTAATCCAAGAACTTTATTATTTCTAGTCCAAATTTATCTTTTCCTTAGCTTTTAGTATGTTCTTCCTGCCATTTTATTTGGGACCACCAGGCTTCATGAGGACAAGATGCCTCAGATATAAAAAGACATGATTAAATACACTGGTATCCATCAAATATGTTACTTCACACATATTGCGTTTCAAAGGTTTCTTCTACTTCACTATTTCCACATTTCCAGTGCTGTAGGACATGTTCATATCACTATAGAGCAGCTTGCCCTGGTGCTTCATGCCACAATGCCAGGTGCACTGGCTCACTGTACATTTATATATTCTGGAAGCAATTCCTGTACTAGGACAATTTATGACAACCATGCATGAAAACAACTGCAAAACACAGAAATAAATTCTATTCAATCTATAGTATCCTAAGTCAACTTTCTTTAGAAAGTTTCACAGTCTGCCCATGGCCATTCCAGTGCCACCCAACTGGTGGTGAGACAGAAGGCAAGTGGAAGTGGAAAAATACAGAGATGTTAAACAATTGAAGTGATAATGTTTGTTTGTTTGTTGCAAATTTCACAAATACATATGACCACGTGAACGCATTCCTCCAGCCCTACCCAGGTTGTTAGAATGGCCTTATACATGAGAGGCCCTGAAGCTTAAGCTTCATTGACTTCATGGTTGATTTCTCTCTGCACTGTCTTCCTGCTCTCATGTCTTCTGGTTTCCTGCCCCGCCCCCCATCTAGATAACACTGTTTTACTGTTCCTTTGAACTTTTGAGCAAAGCTATTCCTGAAGAATGGCTGCAATGATTATAACATATTGATATCAGTTCTTTCATGTGGAAAGAGTAACTATTTACTTGGAATGAATTGAAGTATGCTGGAAGAGTCTTTGATACTCCCTATTCGGTCCATGTAAATAAAATGTTTCCTTTGGCTAAAGAACAGTGAAAATACAAATATTCCTGGGAAAGCAACGTAAAAACCAATTCTGAGTTTGAATTCATTTCATCAGATTGCTTTTTTCCTAACATGTACTTTAAAATCATGAAAGTTATGATTAAGGAGGATCAGGGGAAAGTAGTTTTGGAAATGAAGCCCTGGTCCCAGAAAACAAGCCTAAATGAATTACTGCAATGGAGAATGCTTTTCCCAAGCAGCGTACAGATGGAGGTGTTTACCATTAAGATAGTTTCTTAATGGGGGACTCGCCTCTGGCCCACAGATCCCTGGGAGCCACTCAAGAAAAGCTGCAGTGCAAGCTAGGACTGACTTCCCGCCACCAATTATCTGCCAGGCTGCCACTGTACAAGCCTCCTGCAGCTTGCAGGCAAGGCTGGCTGGCAAGGATTGGGACTTAATGACAGTATAATATTTACGAAAAGGACAATGGATGTGGCATGTGGTCAGATTACTTCAAGGAGCTACTGAATAATTTACTCTGTGGCCAAAAAAATAACTTGCATTTTGGTAGTTGATTTGTGTATAGGTAATCATGCTCCCAGTAATTTTCTGTAGTTGTGTAAAAATTAAATTTACTGGTAAAAGTACTCTGAACCTCAGAAAAACACATTAATGGTTTTCTCAAATTCTGACTTCTCAAATTACAATATGAATATGTGCCTATAACAAATAGTTATAAACTTCCTTGTTCTGTGAGAATATTGTAAGACTGAGAAATACCCAATTGCTCTTGAAAATAGCAGCAAGTAAAGGCATTTACTTTTTAAAATTAGTGCCAACCCTCCAGATCTGATTCTGTACAAAAATGTACAGATTTATGTAATAACTACAACTTTAGCAAAGTACCATCAAGATAAATTTCAAGGACCCACAGAGTTGCTCTAACTTCAATCTGTAGTTTCCTTTATTACAGTTTTAACAGACCTCTAAATATAAACAACTCTGTAGTATGGGAACTTAATATACTACTGTGTTTCCCAAAAAATAAGACCTAGCTGGACCATCAGCTCTACTGCATCTTTTGCAGCAAAAATTAATATAAGACGTGGCATTATATTATATTATTATATTATGTTATATTATATTATTCCTGGTCTTATATAAGACCGGGTCTTATATTATAGTAAAATAAGACCGAGTTTCATATTAATTTTTGCTGCAAAAGACACATTAGAGCTGATTGTCTGGCTAGGTCTTATTTTTGGGGAAACACGATATTTTATTCTCGTTGCAATTGCAAAATTATTTTTTTTCCATTTCTTTTTTTGAGATTTCATTTTTATTATACAGAAATGCAATGGATTTTCTACATTGATTTTGTATCCTGCAACTTTACTGTATTTGTTTACTGTTTCTAATTGATTTTTAGTGGGTCTTTAGGGTCTTCTATATAAAGAATCATGTCATCTGAAAAAAATGACAATTTGACTTCTTCATTCCCAATTTTCATGTCTTTTAGTTCTTTCTCTTGCCTGACCCAGCAAGCCCTCTTCTGGATATCTACTCAAAAAATCTGAAAGCATTTATCCATAAAGTTATATGTATCCCTATGTTCATTGCAGCATTATTCATGGTGGCCAAGACATGGAAGTAACCGAAGTATCCTTTGATAGATGATTGGATAAAGGTGTGGTACGTATATACAATGGAATATTACTCAACCATAAGTAAAGATGAAATACTGACATTTGTGACAATATACATGGATCTTGAGATTATGATGCTAAGAGAAATAAGTCAGACAGAGAATACCTAGAACCATATGATTTCACTCACATATGGGATATAAAACTGAAAGCAACAAAAAAACAACCAGAAACTCATAGACACAGACAAGAGTTTAATGGTTACCAGAGAGTAAGGAAGGAGGAGGAATGTAAAAGACAGTAAAGGGGTTGAAATATATAGTGATGGAAGTTTTGGCTTTGGGTGGTGAACACATAATGAAATACACATATTATGTATTATAGAATTGTACACTTGAAACCTATATAATTCTATTAAACAATGTCACCCCCAATACATTTAATAAAAAAAGAAAAGATATTTATATTTACTAGTATTGAGCACAATCTACCCAATCTCTTTGAAACTGTTTCCCATATTAAAGTAGGAAAATAATCTATATTTTGCAATGCCTAGAAGCATATGCAACTTTTAAACGGCAGCTCATGCTACAATTTCAAGATTCTATATTCTTCTTAGTCATTTGCACAAGAAAAATCCAGCTTTACCAATCCAGAGCTCATTTAAACATCAAAGGTTCAGTATTTCACATCAAATATAAACCACTTTGCTTTTGACATATTTATTTTTAAATACAATCACTTGTGTGAAAGTTTTTAAATTTAAAATGTGTGGGGGTAAATTGAGCATAAATAATTATATACAATGTTCATTTGAAAAGGTGTCTAAACTAATCAGAAACATATGGTGTCATTTTTCAAGCTGCAAAACGCAATGAAATCTAGTAAACGCTAATTTGAGAAAATAAAATTTCCAGCCTGAGCTGCAAGTTCCAATTAGGTATTGCAGAATATGAGTTTTGAATGACTGCATTGTTTTTAATCTTGCAGCTCTAAAAGTAGGGTAAGTATTTGTGCCAAACCTCAATCAGGATTATTTGCATAGCATAAACTTCCATTTAGTTATTATAGCGTACAGAAAAAAATTCATCTGTGATAGAAAAGGAACAAATCTTATCAAAGACAATGGATTTGCAAGTATGTATCTGAGAAGTGATTTTGGTAGTTTTACCAAGTTGTTCTGGAAAAATATATAAACAAAGCTGTATAAGGAAATAGTCAAACATAGCTTGAAAATCATAAACAACCTAGGCTAATAAATATACAAAAATGTTTTCTATTGATAATAGTGACTATATAGTTAATGAGTTGAGTAATTCCTTACAAAGCTGCTAAAAGGCTATTTTAATTAGGGAATTTAATAAACCCAATGTCATTTCATTCACCTATTGCTAGATTAGTTTTGCTTTTTCTTTCCTCTTTGGATCCAAGAAGAGGGTATGTATGAACAATTCTGTTTATTGAGGAAAAAGTTTTAAAGCCTATATTTACATCTCTACCAGCATTCTTGTCTTCAAGGGGGATTGGGCTAATATTCAGTTCAAGTTTGGAAAATATATAGTGTTTTGATTTCAGGCATTGTAGGGAGGTAACTGACATGATCCTCACATTATTTCTTTTTTTTAAAATTAAAGTTTATTAGGGTGACAATTGTTAGTAAAGTTACATAGATTTTAGGTGTACAATTCTGTATTACATCGTCTATAAATCCCATTGTGTGTTCACCACCCAGAGTCAGTTCTCCTTCCATCACCATATATTTGATCCCCTTTACCCTGATCTACCACCCCCCTACACCCTTACCCTCTGATAACCACTGAACTATTATCTGTGTCTATGAGTTTTTATTTCTCATTTGTTTGCCTTGTCCTTTTGTTGTTTTGGGTTTATATACCACATATCAGTGAAATCATATGGTTCTCTACTTTTTCAATCTGACTTATTTTGCTTAGCATTATAATCTCAAGATCCATCGATGTTGTCACAAATGGTCCTATATCATCTTTTCTTATCACCGAATAGTATTCCATTGTGTATATATACCACAATTTTTTTATCCATGTATTTATCGAAGGACATTTTGGTTGTTTCCATGTCTTGGCCACTGTAAATAAAGCTTCAATGAACATTGGAGCACACTTCTCTTTATGTATAAATGTTTTCAGATTTTTTGGTAGATACCCAGGAGAGGGTTTGCTGGGTCATACAGTAATTCTATTTGTAAATTTTTGAGCAACCTCTACACTGCCTTCCATAGCAGCTACACTAATCTGCATTCCCACCAACAGTGTATGAGGGTTCCTTTTCTGCCACAGCCTCTCCAACACTTGTTATTATTTGTCTTGATGATAGCCATTCTAACTTGGGTGAAGTGATATATCATTGTGGTTTGTATTTGCATTTCTCTGATAATTAGTGATGTTGCACATTTGTTCATATGTCTATTTGCCATTTGTATGTCCTCTTTGGAGAAATGTATCTTCAGGTCCTCTGCCCATTTTTCAATAGGGTTGTTTGTTTTTTGGTATTAAGTTGTATGAGTTCCTTGTATATTTTGGATATTAGCCCCTTATCAGAGTCACTGTTTGAAAAAATCTTCTCCCATTCACTTGGTTGCCTCTTTATTTTATCGATGGTTTCTTTTGCTGTGCAGAAGCTTTTAAATTTGATACAGTCCCATTAATATATTTTAGCTTTTACTTCCCTTGCCTTTGGAGTCAAATTCATAAAATGCTCTTTGAACCCAAGATTCACAAGTTTAGTACCTATGTTTTCCTCTATGCAGTTTATTGTTTCAGCTGTCATGCTTAAGTCTTTGATACATTTTGAATTAATTTTGGTACATGGTGACAAATAGCAATCGTTTCATTTTTTTGCACGTGGCTTTCCAATTCTGCCAGCACCATTTATTGAAGAGGCTGTCTTTTATCCATTGTACATTTTTTGCTTCTTTGTCAAAAATATCTGTCTGTATTTACGTGGTTTTATTTTTAGGTTCTCAGTTCTATTCCATTGGTCTGTGTGTCTGGTTTTCTGCCAATACCATGCTGTTTTGATTATTGTAGCCCTGTAGTACAAGCTAAAGTCAGTGAGTGTGATACCTCCAGCATTGTTGCTTCTTCTTAAGATTGCTTTGGCTGTTCAGGTTCTTTTGTGGTTCCAAACAAATCTGATGATTTTTTGTTCTATTTCCTTAAAAAATGCCATTGAGATTTTGATGGAGATCACAATAAATCTGTATATTGCTTTGGGTAATATGACCATTTTAACTATGTTGATTCTTCCAATCCATGAGCACGGAATGTCTTTCCATTTCTTTGTGTCTTCTTCAATTTCTTATAAAAATGTCTTGTGGTTTTCAGCACATAGGTCTTTCACATGCTTGGTTAACTTTATTCCTAGGAATTTTATTCTTTTTGCTGCAATTGCAAAAGGAATTTTTTTTTTTTCTATTTATTTTTCTGAGATTTCATTGTTAGTATATAGGAATTCAATGGACTTTTTTATGGCGATTTTGTAGCCAGCAACTTTACTGTATTTGTTGATTGTTTCTAATAGCTTTTTGTTGGAGTCTTTAAGGTTTTCAATACACAGCATCATGTCATCTGCAAAGAGTGACAATTTAACTTCTTCATTCCCAATTTGGATGCCTTTAATTTCTTTCTCTTGCCTGATTGCTCTGGCGAGGACTTCCAACACTATGTTGAAAAGCAGAGGTGATAGGGGACAGCCCTGTCATGTTCCTGAACGTAGAGCAAAGGGCTTCAGTTTTTCATTGTTAATTGTGAGATTGGCTGAGGGTTTGTCATATATGGCCTTTCTTATGTTAAGGTATTTTTCTTCTATATCTATTTTATTAAGTGTTTTAATCATAAATGGATGTTGTAACTTGTCAAATGCTTTTTCTGCATCAATTGATATAATCATATGATTTCTGTCCTTTATTTTGTTTATGTGATGTATCACATTGATGGATTTGTGTACGTTGAACCATCCTTGTGCCCCTGGGATAAATCCCACTTGGTCGTGATGAATAATCTTTTTAATGTATTGCTGCATTCGATTTGCTAGAATTTTGTTTAGGATTTTACATGTCAATTCTTCAGAGATATTAGTCTGTAGTTTTCTTTTGTTGTGTTGTCCTTACCAGGTTTTGGTATCAGGGTAATGTTGGCCTCGTAAAATGAGTTAGGGAGTACTGACTCTTCTTCAATTTTTTGGAAGAGTTTGAGCAGGATTGGTATTAGATCCTCTTTGAAGGTTTGGTAGAATTCACTACTGAAGCCATCTCGTCCAGGACTTTTGCTTTTGGGAAGGTTTTGGATGACTGATTCAATTTCTTTACTGGTGATCGGTCTGTTTAGATTTTCCAGTTCTTCATGGTTCAGCCTTGGAAGGCTATATGTTTCTAAGAACTTGTCCATTTCTTCTAGGTTATTGAATTTGGTGGCATATAGTCCTTCATAGTATTCTTGGATGATCCTTTGTATTTCTGTGGTGTCTGTGATAATTTCCCCCTCTTCATTTCTGATTTTCTTTATTAGTGTCTTCTCTCTTTTTATCTTAGTGAGCCTAGCCAAGGGTTTGTCAATTTTGTTAGACTTTTCAAAGATCCAGCTCTTTGTTACATTAATTTATTTCTATTGTCTTTTTATTCTCTATTTCATTTAGTTCTGCTCTGATTTTTATTATTTCCTTTCTTCTGCTGACCTTAGATTTCATTTGTTCTTCTTTTTCTAGTTCTTTAAGGTGTAACGTGAGGTTACTTATTTGAGGTTTTTCTTGTTTCTTGAGATAAGCCTGTAATAAATTTGCCTCTTAAAACTGCTTTTGCTGCATCCCAAAATTTGGTAGGATGCATTCAATGTATCTTGTTTCTATGTATCTTTTGATCTCTCCTCTAATTTCTTCTTTGACCCAGTCGTTCTTTAAAAGTATGTTGTTTAATCTCCATGTATTTGTGTTTTTTCCTGCTTTCTTTTTGCAGTTGATATCCAATTTCAAAGCCTTATGATCAAAGATTATGCTGGGTATGATTTCAGTCTTCTTAAATTTGCTGAGGCTCATTTTAAGTCCTAATATATGGTCTATCCTTGAGAATGTCCCATGTACACTAGAAAAAAATGTATAGTCTGATGTTTTGAGATGAAGTGCTCTATAGATGTCGATTATGTCCAATTTGTCTAATGTGTCATTTAGGGCTGCTATTTGATTATTGATTTTCTGTTTGGATGATCTATACATAGCTGTCAATGATGTATTTAGGTCCCCTAGTATAATAGTGTTTTGTTCAATTTCTCCCTTTAGTTCTGTTAGTAGTTGCTTGGTATATTTCGGTGTTCCCTGATTGGGGGCATAAATATTGATGACTGTTATGTCTTCTTGTTGTATAGTCCCCTTTACCATTATGAAATGTCCATCTTTGTCTCTTGTTGCCTTTTTCATCCTGAAGTCTGTTTTATCTGATATCAGTATCGCTACACCTGATTTTCTCAGGGTACCTTTTGCTTGGAGTGTCAATTTCCACCCTTTCACTTGAGTCTATACTTATCCTTGTAGCTGAGATGTGTCTTTTGGAGACAGCATAGGCTGGGTTTAGTTTTTTGATCCAAACTGCTACTCTGTGCCTTTTTAATTGGTGAGTTCAGTCCATTTACATTTAGGGTGATTATTGATATGTGAGGATTTCCTATCATTCTATCTTTAGTTTTCTGGTAAGACTGTGTCCCATTATTTCTTTGCCTTTTTGTTGTTGTCTCTTATTTGTCTGTTGTGGTATTCTATGATTGTTTTTCCTCTGTTTCTTCTTTTATTACAGTATATGTTTCAGTTCTGGATTTTTTTTTTTTTGAGTGGTTACCATTAATTTATGTAAAATAAAGTTTGATATTAGAGTTTTTTATTTTTTTTTTAGTTATTTATTTATTTTTTTAGCACACTTACTTTCAACATTCCCATATTCCGGTTCAGGCCTTTAATCTCCACCTTTTTATGTTTTGGTTGCCACACATTGTCCCTTTTGATGGTGGTTGGATAGCTTCCTTTAGTATTTCTTGTAGTGCAGGTCATGTATTAGAAAATTCCCTCAGCTTCTGTATGTCCGAAAATGTCTTTATTCCTCCTTCATATCTAAAGGATATCTTTGCTGAGTGTATTATTCTTTGCCCATAATTTCTCTCTTTCAATAGTTTGAATATTTGGTTCTACTCCCTCCTGGCTTGTATGGTTCCTGCTGAAAAATCTGATGATAATCATTATAATTGACATTCAATATTATTTTATATTAATTTCTGGTGTACACCATAGTGGGTAGACATTTAGATAATTTAAAAAGAGATCCCCCTGACTAGTCTACTACCCACCTGACACTATACATAGTTATTACCATATCATTGACTATATTCCCTATGCTTTACTTTATATCCCCATGACTATTTTGTAACTACAAGTTTGTACTACTTAATCCCTTCCCCTTTTACACCCACCGCTCAACTTCCCTCCCATCTGGCAACCATCAAATTGATCTCTGTATCTATGAGTTTGTTTCTGTTTTGTTCATTTGTTTATTTTGTTCTCTAGATTCCACATACTCATGTAAGTGAAATCACATTGCATCTGTCTTTCTCTGACTAATATACTGCATTCAGCATAGTACCCTCCAGGTCCATCCATGCTGCCACAGATGGCAAGAACCCATTCTCTTCCATGGCTGAGCAATATTCCATTGTACATATTTACCACCTCCTCTTTATTTATTCATCCATCTATGGACAGCCAGGCTGCTTCCACATCTTGGCCATTGTAAACAATGCTACCATGTCTACCTGAAAATAAGACCTAGCCAGACAATCAGCTCTAATGTGTTTTTTGGAGCAAAAATTATTATAAGACCCGGTCTTATTTTACTGTAATATAAGACCGAGTCTTATATCATTAATATAATGTAATATAATAATATGATATAATGTAATATAATATAGTATAGTATAGTATAGTATAGTATAGTATAGTATAATATAATATAATATAATATAATATAATATAATATAATATAATATAATATAAAATACTGGGTCTTATTAAGACCAGGTCTTATATTAATTTTGCTCAAAAAGACGCATTAGAGCTGATTGTCTGGCTAGGTCTTATTTTTGGGGAAACAGGGTACAATGAACATATGGATGCACATGTCCCCTCCAATACCCGAAACTGGGATTACTGGGTCCTTCTTTGTCTCTTATTATAGCCTTTGTTTTATAGTCTATTTTATCTAGTATATATATTGTGACCCGAGCTTTCTTCATTTGTTTCCACTTTCATGAAGTATCTTTTTCCTTCCCTTTACATTCAGTCTGTTGTGTCTTTAGACCTGAAATGAATCTTTGGTAGGCAGCATGTATAAGTGTCTTGTTTCCTATTCTATTCAGCCACACTATCTTTTGATTGAAGCACTTAACCATTTACATTAAATTAAATATGTAATTATTGATAGGTATGTAGTTATTGCCATTTTATTATTTATATTATTTATCTTTTTTTTTTCTTTTTTTTTCATTTTACAGAAGTCCCTCTAACATTCCTTGTTAGGTGGGTGGTGGTAAATGCCTTCAGCTTTTTCTTGTCTGGGAAGTTTTTTTATCTGTCCTTAGAGTCTAAATGATCGCTTTGCTGGCTAGATTAGTCTTGGTCGTAGGTCTTTGCTTTTCATCACTTTGAATATTTTGTGCGAATCCCTTCTGGCCTGCAAAGTTTCTGTTGAGAAATCAGCTGACAGTCTTATTGGAACTCCCTTGTTGGTAAATAACTGCCTTTGTCTTGCTGCTTTAAAAATCTTTCTTTGTCTTTAACCTTTGGCATTTTAATTATGATGTCTTGGTGTGGGCCACTTTGGGTGCCTCTTGTTTGGGACTCTGTGTTTTCTGGGTTTGTATATCTATTTCCTTCACCAGGTTAAGGAAGTTTTCTGTCATGACTTCTTAAAATAGTAAACCAATTTATGAACCATTGAGAGATTTTTAATTTCTTGTTCTCTCTCTCTCCTCTGTTACCCCTATGATACAAATGTTGGTAAGTTTGATGTTATTCCAGAGGCCACTTAAACTATCCTCAAATTTTTTAAATCATTTTTCTTTTTGCTGTTCTGATTTGGTGTTTTCTGCTACCTTAACTTCCAAATCACTGATTCAGTCCTCTGCTTGGTCTAATATACTATTGATTCCCTCTAATGTATTCTTCATCTCACTTATTGCATTCTTTATTTCTGACTGGTTCTTTTTTATGTTTTCTATCTCCATTGTAATATTTTCTATCTGTTGAAGTTCCCCCTGAGATCATTGAGCATTCTTATAACCAGTTTGGAACTCTGCATCTGGTAGATTGCTTGTCTCCATTTTATTTAGTTCTTTTTCTGGAACTGTCATTTGGGACATATTTCATTGTTTTCCCCTTTTGGCTGCCTCCCTGTGTTTGTTTCTATACATTATGTAGGGCTGCTATGTCTCCTAGTTTGGTGGCCTTATGTAGTAAGGGTCTTGTGGTGCCCTGTGCCAAAGTCTCCCTGGTCACCTGGGCTGGGTGCTCCTGGTGCGTCCCTTGTGTGGGCTGTATATGCCTTCCTGTTGTACTTGAACATTGGTTGCTGTTTGCATATCAATGAGAGGAATTGATCCTCGGGCTGATTAGTTGAGAGGACTGGTTGTTACTTCACTGGAGGAACGGTTGTGCAAGGGCTGACCCTATGAAACAGGATTTACTTTAGCAAGGCTCTGGTGCCTGACTAGTCTGCCCTTTAGGTATGCTGTCCTTGGAGGTGACTGTGTGATACTTCGGCTTGGTCTGAAGCTGGCCACTGGGTGTGAGAGGGGCCTCACCACAGGTTATGTTCTTCAGCAGCCTGTGCCCTTCCTGGGCCACGTGGAATAAGCCACAAGCAATTCGCATATGTCTGTCAACCACACGGGGTTTGGGGGTGCCTTGAGAGGCTAAGCCACAAACCAAGGCTTGTTGCTGCTAGTACCCAGGCTAGGGCTGCTCAGCCAGAGGTATGGTACATGCCAAAGCTAGATACTGCTGGTTTGGCTTTTATGAACCATTGAGAGATTTAGGAAAGTTTGTGGCACGAGCCACGACTGGCTGTTGGTATGAAAAAGCCACTGGAGGAGGCTTGAGTTTCCTGAAAGTTGAGTGGGGCAAGGTTGCAGAGAATCATGAGGGTAGATGCGTGGTGTTAGCTATGCTGATGCAGATTCATACATGACAGCCACCCATGTGTGTATGCTGGCAGGGGAGAGGGCTCAACAAAGCAACAATGTATTCTACCAGCCCTGCTCTCTGGGAGAATGATGCCCTTCCAGCCCTCACTCTTAAACCAGGCAATCTGTCCCTCCCTGTATGTCTCTGGTGCTTTTCAAGCTGCTGCCCCAATATTGGAGCTCAGAATAAGTGAATCTGTCAGTGAGTAAATCCGTGGAAGGCCCTTTAAGAGGATCTCCTGGGACTCAGGTTGTCCTCTGTCTCACCCAGCCACAATCTTTGCTGCTTTTCACAGCCAGAAGTTATAAGGACATTTTTCCATAGCACTGGAACCCTGGGCTGGGGAGCCTGGTGTGGGACTGGGATTCCTCACTTTGAAGAGTTATCTCCACATCTAATATATCCCTCCCAATTTTTAATGGTCACACATGGCTGTGGAACCAGTCTATTTCACATCTCGGCCCCTGTTACCATTCTTGAGGTGGCTTGTTCTATATGTCCTTTGAGGTCAGACTTTGGTTCAGCTACAATTCAGGTGATTTTCAATGATGTTTGTTCTGTAGTTTAGTTGTAATTTTTAGGCGGTCCGGAGAGGAGGCCAGCACACTGTTTATATATTTAGCCATTTTGACCAAAATGAAAAAAAGCTTGTCTTAAATATCCAATGCTACACATTTCAAACAATTTAATATTTTTATTTAGGGTGTTGAGAATCATCTACCACAGTTCTCCATATCTGGGGGAGGAGAAAGAAAATCTTTCTAATTATCTTCTTCTGTCAGTTCTGAAGTTTACCCACTGTAAACAATGTAAACTTATTGTAAGTGTCCTTTGACATACAGTGGGTTTGCATTTATTTTGTGAAGGATATAGAAAGGGGTAAGTTGATTAAGAAATTAGAGACTTCAAATGCCTTTAGGGAATAAGTATTGTGGAAATTCCTTAACTTTAAAAATGGTGGAATAAACTCTTTACAGTAATTGTTCCACTTAAATACTTTATTTTGATTATAAA
This sequence comes from Rhinolophus hipposideros, assembly GCF_964194185.1. NCBI lineage: Eukaryota > Metazoa > Chordata > Mammalia > Chiroptera > Rhinolophidae > Rhinolophus > Rhinolophus hipposideros. The sequence goes on along the minus strand of NC_138046.1, from coordinate 66,976,323 downwards.
TGTTACCAAATTATTTAAGAAAAAAATTAATTCTCCAATTAGGAGTTAAGCATGTGAATACAAAGCCAAGAATCCCTGAAATAAGTGGCTGTCTTCAGCAGTGTAATGCTCATGTGTCCTAAAAATATTAGTGTTATCAAACACAAAATTAAAGCTTCAATATTACAAGTGCCAAAAACTTACTTAAACATGGATATTAAAATTGTCTTCTTAAGTAAACAAAATTTATTATGTATATTTTTATGTAGTTTTGAGAGAGTATTTTAAAATATTTTCATATATTTGATAAATCAATAGTGTGCTTGAGCTTTCTGCTCTTATTTCTGACATTAATCTAGACTTACAAACTTTCACATATTTAGTTTTTTAATCGTATATCTTTTGGTCCATCCTTTTACTGTTATCTATTAGTACTTTTGTATTTAAAATATAGCATATAAGCACAATATATTAAGTTAAATCTGCTTCTTTTATTTAATTTCATGTGATATTAAACTTTATTTCTGTTTCACAAATATATATTAAGAAACAATTTTGATGTTAGATGTTCAATTTATTAAAAAAGCAAGTTAAGATCAAAATGGTGGCGTGAGGTGAGCCTCTGTAAAGCTCCGCTAGAAACTACAACTAATCAAACAACAATAACTCCACAAAGGACTGCCTGCACAGCAGACAGGCAAGACGAAAAGGCCCACTACTGAATTCACCTAAAGGTGGGAAAATCGCGTGAGCGGGGGAGGAGGGAAGGAAGACGTGCAGAGACAGAGCCGCACGAGCGCAGGACACAGACCTAGCTCAGTGCTCCAAGCTTGCTGCATCCCAAAACTACTGCAGCTGTGGGAGAAGGAAGAACTCGGACTGCTAGGGCTCCGATTATGGCCCACAGGGCTGAGGGGGCAGCATATAACACGGCTGAACTCAACGCTCACGGCAGAGACCTAGGAGAAAAGACTGAAGGAAGAAAGCTGCAAATGGTGGTTTAAGCTTTCACTGCCGAGCAGAGAATGGAAAGCTTAGGCACTGAGAATAGCCACCCCCTTCCTGCTCTCCCAGAACTCGCCCGGCCCCCACCTTCCCGGTGCTAGAAGCGGAACAGTAGCAGTGTCAAATCAAAAAACAGAATATTTGCTGTTCTGAGAAATGTGGACCGCAGACACAGATTTGCAGCCCAATTAGTTTCGGCAAAGGGGAGGGAGTTGGGGAAGCAGGACCAGCTGTGGTGGTGGTCACCACCACTGCTCTGGGCCACCTCTCACAACTCACCCTGCCCCTGGCCCCACCTATCTGGGTGAATCCCTGCAGGAGTAAACAGAACTGCTGAAACATACGGGCTCTGAATCCGGTGCAGAAAGAGCTTTGGAACTACAAAAGCTTTCCGCATCCCCAGAGGGGATGACCTCCTATGACCCAGGCGAACTGGTAACAGAGGAGAAGCCCGTCTCCCAGGGAATATCCCAGTGTCTGAGAAGCTGGGATACTACAGAGAAAACATAGCACTACTATGTGAGAGAGGAAAGAAAAGGCTGCAGTCATAGACAAAGTAAAACATTCTACCAACAAGTACTGGAAAACAAAAGAAAGACCTCTTCCTAACAACCTGTTGCAAAAGACACTGCTGTAGATGTCTAGGAAGAGAAATAATAAATCAGTAATTGCCATGAATAACCAAGGCAACAAGACAGCTCAGAAAGAAAGTGAAAAGTCTCCAGAAAAGGAACTTAAAGATATGGAAATATGTGACTTAAATGACAGAGAATTCAAGATTACTGTTCTGAAAAAACTCAACGAGATGCAAGAAAACACAGAAAGGCAATTTAATGAACTCAGAAACGCAATCAAAGAACAACATGAGCATTTTACGAAAGAGATTGAAATTTTAAAACAGAACCAGATAGAATTTCTGGAGATTAAGAACTCAATAGAAGAAATTAAGAATTAAATAACTCGCTTAGGTAGTAGAGTTGACCAGATGGAGAAAAGAATCAGTGACATCGAAAATAGAAAACTGGAAATAACACAGATGGAAGAAGAAAAAGACTTGAGACTTAAAAGAAATGAAAGAACTCTACAAGAACTTTCTGACTCCATCAGAAAGAGCAATTTAAGAATAATGGGCATAACAAAAGGAGAAGAAAGAGAGAAGGGAACAGAGAATATATTCAAACAAATTGTTGATGAGAACTTCCTAAACTTGTGGACAGAACTGGTTCCTCGAATCCAAGAAGCAAATAGAACACCTAATTACCTCAATCCCAACATGCCTTCTCCAAGGCAGATTGTATTGAAGCTGTCAAAAATCAACGACAAAGAAAGAATCCTTAAGGCCGCCAAAGAAAAGAAGACGGTAACCTACAAAGGAAAGCCCATTAGATTATCATCAGATTTTTCAGCAGAAACTCTACAAGCCAGGAGGGAATGGAACCAAATATTCAAACTATTGAAAGAGAGAAATTATGAGCCAAGAATAATATATCCAGCAAAGATATCCTTTAGATGTGAAGGAGAAATAAAGACCTTTCGAGACATAGAGAAGCTGAGGGAATTTTCTAATACACGACGTGCACTACAAGAAATACTAAAAAAGGCTATTCTACCACCGTCAACAGGGACAATTTGTGGCAACCTAAAAAGGGGGAGAGTAAAGGCCTGAACCGGAATATGGGAATGGCAAAAGTAAGCGTGCTGAAGAAAATGGAATAATCTAAATATCAAACTTTCTTTTACATAAACTTAAGAGTAACCACTCAAAAAAAAAAATCCAGAACTGAAATATATACTGCAATAAAAGAAGAAACTGACGGAAACATTATAAAATACCACCACACAGAATTAATAGACAACAACAAAAAGGCAAAGAAACAATGGAGACACAGCCTTACCAGAAAACTGAAGATAGAATGACAGGAAATCCTCACGTATCAATAATCACCCTAAATATAAATGGACTGAACTCACCAATAAAGAGACACAGAGTAGCAGATTGGATCAAAAAACTAAACCCAACCATATGCTGTCTCCAAGAGACATATCTCCGCTACAAAGACAAGCATTGTCTCAAAGTGAAAGGTGGAAATTGACACTCCAAGCAAATGGTACCCAGAGAAAATCAGGTGTAGCCATAATGATATTAGATGAAACAGACTTCAGGATGAAAAAGATAACAAGAGACAAAGATGGACATTTCATAATGGTAAAGGGGACTATACAACAAGAAGACATAACAGTCACCAATATTTATGCCCCCAATCAGGGAGCACCAAAATATACCAAACAACTAGTAACAGAAATAAAGGGGGAAATTGACCAAAACACAATTATACTAGGGAACTTAAATACATCATTGACAGCTATGGATAGATCATCCAAACAGAAAGTAAATAATGAAAGAGCAGGCCTAAATGACACATTAGATGAAATGGACATAATTGACATATATAGAGCACTTCATCCTAAAACATCAGACTATACATTCTTTTCGAGTGTACATGGAACATTCTCAAGGATAGACCATATACTGGGAAATAAAATCAGCCTCAGCAATTTTTTTTCCATTTTTTATTATTATTATTATTTTATTTTATTTTATTAGTTTCAGGTGTACAAGACTACCTCAGCAAATTTAAAAAGATTAAAATCATAACAAGAATATTCTCTGATCACAAGGCTTTGTAATTGGATATCAACTGCAAAAAGAAAGCAGGAAACAACACAAATACATGGAGATTAGACAACATACTTTTAAAGAACCACTGGGTCAAAGAAGAAATTAGAGGAGATCAAAAGATACATAGAAACAAATGACAATGAAAATACATCCTACCAAAATTTTGGGGATGCAGCGAAAGCAGTTTTAAGAGGGAAGTTTATATCTTCACAGGCCTACCTCAAGAAACTAGAAAAATTCCAAATAAATAACCTCATGTTACACCTTAAAGAACTAGAAAAAGAAGAACAAGTGAAACCCAAGGTCAGCAGAAGAAAGGAAATAACAAAAATCAGAGCAGAACTAAATGAAATAGAGAACAAAAGACAATAGAAAAAAATTAATGTGACAAAGAGTTGGTTCTTTGAAAAGATTAACAAAATCAACAAACCCTTGGCTAAACTCACTAATATAAGAAGAGAGAAGACACTAATAAAGAAAATCAGAAATGAAGAAGGGGAAGTTATCACAGACACCACAGAAATACAAAGGATCATGCAAGAATATTATGAAGGACTATATGCCACCAAATTCAATAACCTAGAAGAAATGGACAAGTTCTTAGAAACATATAGCCTTCCAAGGCTGAACCATGAAGAACTGGAAAATCTAAACAGACCGATCACCAGTAAAGAAATTGAATCAGTCCTCCAAAACCTTCCCAAAAGCAAAAGTCCAGGACCAGATGGCTTCACTAGTGAATTCTACCAAACCTTCAAAGAGGATCTAATACCAATCCTGCTCAAACTTTTCCAAAAAATTGAAGAAGACTCAGTACTCCCTAATTCATTTTATGAGGCCAACATTACCTTGATACCAAAACCTTGTAAGGACAACACACACACAGAAAAAAACTACAGACCAATATCTCTGATGAATACAGATGCAAAAATCCTAAACAAAATTCTAGCAAATTGAATACAACAATGCATTAAAAAGATTATTCATCATGACCAAGTGGGGTTCATCCCCAGGGCACAAGGATGGTTCAACATTCGCAAATCCATCCATGTGATACATCACATAAACAAAATAAAGGACAGAAATCATATGATTATATCAATTGATGCAGAAAAAGCATTTGACAAGATACAACATCCATTTATGATTAAAACACTTAATAAAGTAGGTATAGAAGGAAAATACCTTAACAATAAAGGCCATATATGACAAGCCTTCAGCTAATTTCATAATTAATGGTGAAAAACTGAAGGCCTTTGCTCTACGTTCAGGAACACGACAGGTCTGTCCCCTCTCACCTCTGCCTTTCAACATAGTGTTGGAAGTCCTTGCCAGAGCAATCAGACAAGAGAAAGAAATAAAAGGCATCCAAATTGGGAATGAAGAAGTTAAATTATCACTCTTTGCAGATGACATGATGCTATATATAGGAAACCCTAAAGACTCTACCAAAAAGCTATTAGAAACAATCAACGAATACAGTAAATTTGCTGCCTATAAAATCAACGTACAAAATTCCATTGCATTCCTATATACTAACAATGAAATCTCAGATAAAAAAAATACAAAAAACAATTCCTTTTGCAATTGCAGCAAAAAGAATAAAATACCTAGGAATAAACTTAACCAAGCATGTTAAGGACCGATATGCTGAAAACTATAAGACATTTTTGAAAGAAATTGAAGAAGACACAAAGAAATGGAAGGATATACTGTGTTCATGGATTGGGAGAATTAATATTGTTAAAATGGCCATACTACATAAAGCAATTTACAAATTCAGGGCAATTCCTATCAAAATACCACTGTCATTCTTCATAGAACTAAAACAAATAACCCTAAAATTTATATGAAACCAAAAAAGACCCCAGATAGCCAAAGGAATCTTAAGAAAGAAGCCAAAGTTAGAGGTATCACACTCTCTTATCTGAAACTATACTACAAAGCTATAATAATCAAACCAATATGGTACTGGCACAAAAAGAGACATATACATCAATGGAACAGAACAGAGAGCCCAGAAATAAGCTTTCACATATAGGGTCAACTAATCTATGACAAAGGAGGTAGAAATACTGGGGGTGCCATAAAAGCATATCCGCATACATTTTTTAAGAGAGGTTATCAATGTATTATTTTTTGACATTGAATTGAATTATAGTAGCAATGTGTAGTATGACGATTGCTCAAAAGATGGCATTAATCAAATGAATGCTAGCATCACCATGCAATAGGCAGGACAGTCAAAGAAAATGGTGGAAGCACGGTAGTCGTTTGAGGAATGCAAGACCATTGTGAAGTGATACTTGAAATTTGAGAATTTGTGGAGGTACAATCACAATGGAGACATGAGTGTGCAACAGAAACTCCAACACGCTAACAATTACATGCATTCGTGATAATTCTGAGACACATGGTGCTGTGTGTGATGTGCACAATGGAAGATCCGGGAGGTCTTGCACAGCAGCAAGTCCTGCTTTTTCTGCTATGGTCTTGGAACAGTTTACATGCTTGCTGCAGAAGTCTACAAAACAGTGTGCATGTGAGACAGGAGTTAGCAGAACAAGCATATGATGCATTCTTATATATTGAGTATTACAATTTTAATACAATTTTTTCCTTTCTTAAAGTGTGTATACATTTTTCGTCACCCTCTGTAGACACTAAAGGAATAATAGTCTCTTCAACAAGTAGTGTTGGGAAAACTGGACAGACACACACAAAAAAAATGAAACTGGAGCACTCTTTTATACCCTACACAAAAATAAACTAAAAATGGATTAAAGACTTAAATGTAAAGTCTAAAACAATGAAACTCTTAGAAGAAAACATAGAAAGCAAGCTATCTGACATCAGTCTGAGTGATATATTTTTGAACTCGTCCCATCAAGCAAGGGGAAAAAAAAGCAAAAATAAACATGCGGGACTCCATCAAACTTAAAAGATTCTCCAAACTGAACTAAACCTTCAACATAACAAAAAGGCTACCCACTGAATGGGAGAAAATATTTGCAAATGATATATCTCATAAGGGGTTGATATACAAAGTATATAAGAAACTCATACAACTCAATAACAAAAAAATAAACCATTCAATCAAAAAATGGGCAGAGGACATGAAAAGACATTTCTCCAAAGAAGATACACAGATGGTCAACAGACATATGAAAAGATGCTCAACATCATTAACCATCAGGGAAATGCAAATCAAAACCACAATGAGATACCATCTCACACTAGTAAAAAGGGCTATTATCAAAAAGTCAGCAAATAACATGTGCTATCAGAGATGTGGAGAAAAGCAAACCCTTGTGCATTGTTGGTGGGACTACAAATTGGTACAGTCCCCTTGGAAAACAGTACGGAAATTCCTCAAAAAAACTAAAAATAGATATACTATATGACCCAGCAATTCCACTTGTGAGTATTAATCTAAAGAAAACAAGAACACTAATTTGAAAATGTATATGTACCCTTATGTTTTTTGCAGTGTTATTCACAATAGCCAAGATATGGAAGCAACTTAGGTGTCCATCTATAGATGAATACATATACACAGAATGGATTATTACACAGCAATAAAAAAGAATGAAATCTTGCCATTTGCAACAGCGTGGATGGATCTAGAGGGTATTATGCTGAGTGAACTACATCAGGCAGAGAAAGACAAATAGTGCATGGTTTCACTTATATGTGGACTCCAATAAATGAAAACAAATGAACAAAGAAAACAAAAAACAGACTCATAGAAACAAAGACCAAAATGATGATTACCTGAAGGGAGTGGATGGGGAGATGGGTGAAAAGGGAAAGGGGATATAATCAATACTATTGTGATAAGTTTGCATGGTGACAAATGATTATTAGAATTAGTGTGGTAATCTCATTGTAAGGTATAAAAATGACAAATCACTGTATTGTACACCTGAAACTAATATAACTAATATAAGATTGCATATCAACTATACTTTAAAAAAAAAAAAATTCTGCTGAACTCCCATGTATGATGGTGTCTCAGGAAAAATTATTTATACCATTATTTTGAGTTGTGAGGTGAACTATATGCTTTTCTTCATGAAATGCCACTTTTATTTGAAAGAATAAAATGACTGAAAAATGATGGTTGTTCAATCTTGGATATTTGGCAGTTAGTGTTTTAAAAATGAAAAGAAGTATGTCTGTTACTTCAAAGAAAACAACTTGTAAAATTTGTCATCGATGATATAATTCAAGATTTCAAGTGAAAATTCAAATTTTAGAAAACTTTTATAAACCACCATGAGCTTCATATATTCCTAGTACTTAAAGATTTTTTCTGATGAAAGCGGTAGTGATATTAACAAATGTAATTTTTAATTTCATCTAATGTAATTTGTAAACACATGGAATTTCTGCATAAAGCACTGAACTAATATTTTCCAAATGGCTGATGCATGATGCCATGCAATCATGAAAAGATAAATAGTCCCCTCAAAGTGCATGACACATCAATGGATTTTAATGTAACATATTATGAAGTTTGTTATGTATTTTCAGAGTCCACATTGTAAGTAACATTTGAAAAATTGCTACTTGTCAAAATTAAGGATAATATCAAAGAAGAATATCTACAATTATCTGAACATTACTTTATTTTCCTAATCCATATCTCTAACATCAGATATTCAAAACATCATATCATAACAGATTAATGAAGAAGAAAATGTAGATCACATTTTTATTGTCAAATTTTAAAGGGAATTGTAAAAATGCAAAACACTGCCACTCTCATGAAACACTTATTATAATAAAACAACTGTTATGAAAATGCAAAATAATTTAAAATGATACAAAACACAATAAAGTGTGGTTTTAAAAGTGATGTTTTATGAAATAGAGAGATTTAGGAGAGCCCTCTGTTGAGGAGTGTGTGCATTAGTTAAGTAACTGATGCTAAATTTGCAAATGGCAGTAAGGACACCAAAGATATCTGAGTAATAGAAATATTTAAAGTGATGAAAAGCAAGAATCTACAACCAAGATTATTCTACCCAGCAAAGCTATCATTTAGAATCAAAGGACAGATCAAAAGCTTCCCAGACAACCATAAAAGCTAAACGGGTCCATAATCTATAACCGCCAAACCAGTATTAGAAGAAATGTTAAAGGGACTTCTTTACAACTGTTTGGTAACAACCAAGAAGAAGCAGAAGAAAAAAAAATTAAAAAACATGGATAATAAAATGGCAATAACTACATACATATCAACAATTATTTTAAATGTAAATGAATTAAATGTTCCAAACAAAAGACATAGGGTGGTGACTGAATGGATAAGGAAACAAGACTAACATATGCTGCCTATAAGAGACTCACTTCAGATTGAATGACACACACAGACATAAGGTAAAGGGAAGGGAACCAGATACTTTATGAAAATGGAAAAATAAAAACTGGGGTAGCAATATTAAAACCTGACAAAATAGACTCTAAAACAAAGATGGTAACAAGAGACAAAGAAGGACCCAGTGATTCCATATCTACATATGTATCTGAAAAAACATAAAACACTAAAAAAAAAAGATATATGCATAATATGTTCATTGCAGAATTATTTTTAAAAATTTAAAAATTTAGTTTAAAAAAGAAAAACATGGGATATCTTGATTTGTGGAAACAGCTCTAAAAAGTTATGGCCCTCACCATTTTCTCTGTATTGATGTTGATGCTCTGCTCTGTAAATTACTCTCCATTTCTTATAAAAACTATTAAATAACCAGTGATTTCCTTCTCTACTGCCATGAAAATAGATAAACTAAAAACAAATCCACTTGAGGAAGCAAAAACCAGACAAGAATATAAGGCATGTTGAAAATAAAATGCTTTAGTGTTCATTTTACTAGTTGTTGGAATGATACAGATATCTATGTACCATTTATGATCCCACTATTTGGAAAAATATTCAGCGATCTGGTTGTTTTAGATTAGGCTTATAAGAAAAACAAAGTTGTGCACTAATGCATTCCTGGGAGTGAGGGGGAAGATGGGGAGGTTAGTGGTATAATTTCAAGACAGTAAGAGTGAGAAAAAGGCAATTGATACAGATAAAAAAAAGCTTAATAAAGTGTGCTATGGCTTAATGAGAAATTATAAGTGGTTGCTTCATCATATAAAGTTTCTCTGAAAAACCCATGATGAATCATAATGCCTTAAAAGATCATCTTCAAAAGATAAGCAGTCATTGATCTGCTCACTCCTACCCAAATTTTAACCAATGGAGCATTAACTTTTTTTTTTTTACTTTTCTGAGTTTTGACATACTGTTTTGAAAGTCACTGGGGAAGCCAAATTCCATATTCAGCATTGCAGCTCATAGTTTCATCTAAGCCCAGAAATGCTGGGAGAAGCCAGTGGCTCCCAGGGTTAGATCAGATTAGGATGTTGACTAAAATGATACAACAAACATGGTGAATGAAGCTCTTGTTGGAATTAGCCCTCAACTCAGCAGATTCCAAGAAAACCAAAGGTATTAGGTGAGATGACAGCAGCAATTTTTGGAGAATCTGCATTAATCAATGACTGAGAAACCAGGAAGCAGGTGGAGCAGAGTAGGGAGGTGCCTAATTTGTGTACCACATAGTTTCCCTCTTTCACTATTTGTGAAACTGGTAATCACCTATGATAAGTGGTTCTGATACTATAATGTGATACCTTTATTTTTGTGAGAAGAAAATACCCTCACCTCTTCCCCTGGGTGAGAGGGGCTGATGGTGTAAGTTCAATGCTTCTAAATCGTGACTACTTAAGTTTTCCTAAAGGATGTAAAATTTTTGAAAATCAAGTTAAATTCCCCACTGCTGTAACTGGTCCAGAGGATGAAATTGATAATCATCATCTCCCTTTTCCATTACCCATTTAAGATATCTCAAATCCTCAGATAGTACTCATCAAATAAGAGTTGCTTTTTAGGTAATATCATCAAGATGGATGTGAGGCCTTAGTTGCTTTGTTTTTGTTGGGCTGTGATGTTGCATTGGACCATTCACATTATCAGTGGGCATGAAAGAACTAAGAGGCACTTTACCTTTATTGTATACTAGCAACCCTAGCTCCTTATGGTAATCAAAGTCAGTTACTCTAGACAACAGAGTGTTTCCTTTCTTTGCCTGCTGGACTACTGGCATGAGAAGCAAAAAGTGTCCAGGTGATAACTGCAGATTCAGTTAAGTGAAATTTTTATTGTTCCCTGACAGAGGTGTTTCTCCAGTCCCTCAGGATCCAGGACATCATATCCGACCAAACATAAGTTTATAAGGACATGAATCATAAATTGCATAAGTAAGATATTGGAGTAATGGTGAAAAGGGATACTCTACTTCTGTATCTCTTTCCTGGACCTACTAGTTTCAGCAGTGCCATACATACAAAGTGCCATACATTAGCCTTTGGTTCAGTACATATACTAAAATGGAGTACATTGTGAGACCAGTGAATCCCTCCATCATTAGTCCATTATACAATCCCTTTGACTGTAAGATGGCAGTGGTCCATTTATAACTAGGCAGATTATGTCATGTTGACCCAACAGAGAGTAGGCTTGAGTCCTTTCTGATTCTATTAGTCAATTGTAGAAAATCCCCTGTGAGGCCATTAGTTTGGGCTGAAAGAAAGGATTCAGTGTAATAGAAATATATAACATAAGATTCTGAGACATCAGTTCATGTAATTTACTCATGCCTTTCAAACCTATTCTAGTCTGGTCTTAAGTGTGTTATTTCCATCATTTAATGGATTACTGTTTTGCCTACCTGATCTTAGGATATGGTGAATCTGTTCATAATTGACAGTTTATGCCCAATGGTTGGGTGTTCAATCTTTATTATTAGTAGTACACAATAAGCTGATTTTCAATTGGAGAGTAAATTCTGCTATAAAAAGCATTGGCTTGTTCCAGAACACTAGAGGCCTGTTCCAAAACTATCTTATTGGGGCTTTCAAAGACACCACAAAGCATTCTTATCCACCATAGATAACACTAGGTGCTTATTAAGGTCTCAGAGGTGGTTTCTATATTGATATACTCCAGTGGACATATCGTATTTGGCACAGCATCTTAATAGAAGCTACCGTTGTTTATGGAAATCTACCATCATTTCTCATGATTCACTTGGATTTTTCAGGAGATGTTGAACTGGAAGGAGATAATAGGGGAACCCACTATCCTTATGTCCTAAAATTATTTGATGATGCTTTGATCCTTCACAATTCCTCCAATCATTTGGTATTATTTCTGATTTACTGTCTTGGTGTAGTAGTTTCAGAGCCTTTCACTTGAAACCTTTCTGCCATAAAAGCCTGTGCTCCAGAACCAATATAAAGTTTCTCAAACTGCTAACATTATATATATAATATATATAATATATATATATTATATATGTATATGGATATTCCTCTTTCCCAAGTGTAGATTTACCCTCGCAATTGGCCACAGCAGGTCTGATGGAGCCCAGAGAAAAGCTGAAACAGCTGGTGGATTTAGGAAATGAGGGGATTCAGGTAACAGCTGGGAATTTCTGTTAAATGAATGACTGATGTCCCCCTGAGGCAGTTGGGGCCAAGTGAATCCTAGGAGGGGCATAAACTGGTTTCACTGCATCTGCTTGATTCCTTATTTCGTTTCTCAAAACTCAAAGGAATTTTCAGCTAAGGATACAGATTCTATTCAAGTAATTGCTTTGCAAATGTTGTCAATGCATCTGTATTTAGAGCACCATAAACAAGAAAAAAAAAAATTAAGTAAGTAAACCACTGAAATCGTTTTTCATCCAGATGATTTGTTACTGCTATTATTTCTCTTTTACTATATGAGCTTTGATAATCCCTATTTCACCAATAACAATAATAATAATAATAAGTGCTTACTATGTATCAAATGTAGTTAAGTATTACACACAAACACACACACCTTTAATCCTCAAATCACTTCATGAGTGACAATTAATATCCCCCTTTCCATAGCTTATAACCAATACACTTGCACACACTTCAGTACTATATTGAAAAAGACGAGCCTGCCTGGTGGCTCACGTGGTTGGAGCCGGCTCGTTTCCCACATGGGCCAGCGAGCTGCGCCCTCTACAGCTAAGATTGTGAACAACAGCTCTCCTGTGGTCTACCGTGTGTTGTCATGAGTGGCCGGCAACCGGGGCGAGAGCTGCCATGAGCTGCTGTGAGCAGCCAACTGATGACGGGCAACCGACTGCCTCAGCGAGGGGAAGCGCAAGGCTCATAATACCAGCATGGGCCAGGGAGCTGTGTTCTACACAACTAGACTGAGAAACAATGGCTTGAACCGGAGTAGGGGGAGAGGAGAAGAAGGGTGGGGGGGAGACATTCCATTCTATATTCCAGGATTCTCTTTAAATCACGATGGAGGTTTGAATATTAATATACAAAGAACAATGTATGCTATTTTACTACTTCCATAAATACATATTTGAAATTCTCTGATATAGATATATCTGCCAGAAAAAAATTAAGTCTGTTTTTTGTTTGTTTGTTTTGTTTTCAGCAGAAAAGTCTGTTTTAATCACTCCATTTGATGGCATAAAAAAAAATCTAACTTCCTAAAATGTGTCAAAGTACTGTTAACAGTGTCATTAATAAGTATTTGGCTATATAATTCTAAATTGAATTATGGTTACAAGTGGCATAAGGATGGTTATGTTGTTGTTATGCTAAAATAGAAGTGATAAATGTGACTGAACCTTATTGTCCTGTCTTTAAAAGCTGTAATAGATGCACTCACATCCTAATATGTTTGCTGAATACAAAGTTGAACAGTGTATGTGGTCCCGTGCCCAGCAGATTCATTGCTGCCTCTTTGTGATACAGCTTTTAGTAGTATTGCTGTTTATTGCTAGCAATAGTATTTTCCTTGTACACTATCTCAGCCATGATCCCTTCATTTCTATAAAAATAGTCATGCTAACATAAAGGCTGACAAAATTGTATTATAGCCAAGGAGTTAAAAAATTTTTTCTGGACTTAAATTTTGCATAGACTCAAGGTGTGAAAAATAGTTTTAAAAATGATATTGCAGATTTCCTATGTTTTTTATCATTGCTATCTAAAGTTATTTTCTTCCAGAGCAAAGCAGGCAGCCTCTGGCTATCCGTTAAGAATAACTTACCATACATGTACTGTAACAAACCACTCCATTTTTCTCTTCAATCACAACAAATAGCTAGAGTGTCTCTTTAGGAAATCACCAACTTCCTTCGTCACTGAATAAAAAATCTCCCTTACCTGGGGGAAGTAATCAAAATGAGTTTCTTTGGTATGCTTTTATCTGTCAAATTCCACCATAGAACGCATAGATATTAGAAGATCAGATTAATAAGTAATGATACAGTATTGCCAATGGAAAGAGGTTACACCAGAATATTTACAAATAAAGTTGTTCCTCTAAATATAAATTTTGATCTGTTAATTAAAATAATATAGTTATTTGTTGTGAAAGTTTCAAAAGTAAATTTCAAAGAAATCACAAATTACATTATTAATAAAGAATAAATTGGGAAGTAAAGATATACAGCCAATATTCATTCATAATAAGTCTTACATAATGGTGTTAGAATTATAAAATGGTGGTAATATTTCTACAAGTGAACTAACATTTAAGGGGTGTGTTTTGTAAACAACATTATTTAATCATTGAAACATTTGGCTTCAAATGCTAATTTCTGACAATGCAGGTTTATTTCTCTCTACTAGATTCAATCACTGCCAACTCTCAATTAGGTGGCAGTATACTATCTCACTTATATATTTCCCCTCTCCTCTTTCTTTCCTCCTCTCAAGTAGTCTCTATATTGTGTTGAGTTTACTATGAAAGGGGCAGAAGAATGGAATGGGTAAATTTTAGCAATTATTCTTGTAAATGGCATTAAGTATCTATGAGTTTTTGGTTATCAACACAACTATTTCTTCCAGATATCATTGCTAAGTATGATCTGGCCACAGTCTCTAAATCAATATCCACAAAACAAAACAACAATAAAAAAAGGTCTTACCAAAAACCTTCTGCCATGTCACCAAATTCAGGTTTGGACAGAAATCTACCTATCCATTCGTTCAAATAATATTTATTGAGCAACTACCATAAGACATGCTTTGTCCTAGAAGTTGGGGATTGAATAATGAACTCAGTTGAGGGTTAATATAAATATTATGATAGAAAATGAAAATGTACATGATATACGATGGAGAGAGAGAAATTATGGGATCGATGGCCTTAAATAAGGAAGTGTGCCTGGGATTAAGTGAATAAGGTGGAACTAGTGGCATTTGCTAGAGATTTACACTGTTCATCCACAGTAAATTATAAAGGTAGAGTGAATGGGTTCAGATACTGTTAACTTGATAGGTGTGTTTGGAGTTTGTGAATACTTTCCTCTCATTGTTTCTGTTTTCTTAGCATATTATGAACCAGAGACATTAGCTAAGAGTGATGAAGGAGGAGAATTGTTGGAGGCTTATTGAGAGAGAATGTGTGAAATAGTTGCCTGAAAACGTAGGAGAGTGAATAGACCACGGGAGCATAGTATGATTGTTAAGAAGTGTTAAGAACTCAGTTAAATTCATGATTGCGGATTTAAAATAGCTATCAGTGTTTTGGTTTGTTTTTCTCCATTCGAGTTTGAATTTATAAGACGGAGCAGATAGATTCATCCAGGGTTGTAGGTTAGCAAATAAGTAAAACAAAATGAAAAGAGTTGGGTATAGTTAAAAAAAAAAAAAGTGATTATAGTAATTGGCCATGGATATTACCCTAGGAAGAAAAGAAGTCAGGAAATAAATGGTGGACTAGAGAGTGAAAAGTTGGTATAACACCAGATTATAAATCCTGGTATAGTTGTATAATTATTGGAACTGGGATATTAGGATAAGTGAGAAAAAACAAACAAGCAAACAAACAGGATTTAGTAGTCAGACTAAGGTACAAAGCCAAGTTTATGGAGGGGCATAGTTATTGATAATGACAAGTTCTCAGATTTGACAAGAAGAATAAAAGACTGAGGTAAGGTGAAGTACAAATTTATTGGAGAAGAGGAGGTCAAGGAACTGAAAGGACAGGATTGAAAAGGTCATCCATAAGAATATTAAAATTACTAAGGATCAAGAGTAGTGATGGCGAGACAAAGAATAAAATATTCTAGAAATGAAACGAAGTGGATGTTATAGGTCAAATTTTGTCCCCCAAAAATATATGTTTTAGTCTTAACCCTCAGTACTGCAAAATGTGTCATTAACTGAAATAGTGTTGTTACAAATTAATTATTTAGGTAAAGGTGTGGTCATAGTGGAAAGGTGAGTTCTTAATCCAGTATGACTAGGGTACTTAAAAGAAGAGGAGAGAGACACACATGGGGAGAAGATGACCGTTTGAAAACAGAGCGGGGAGATTAGAGTAATGCTTCTATAAACTGAGCAATGCCAAGGATTCATGGGAGAAAAGCAGAAACTACAAGAGGCAAGGAAGGATTCTTCCCTACAAGTTTCAGAGGGAGCATGGCCCTGCTGACACCTTGATTTGGACTTCTAGCCTCCATAACTGTGACACAATAATTTTATATTATTTAAGACATTCAGTTTTTGGTACATTGTTATAGCATCCCTAGGAAATGAATGCAGTGGGTATCTGCAATAGGAAGGAATAATGGTTGGAATAAGCTGGCAGCCTGAATCTAGCAGAGAGATTATGAAGGGAAGAACAACAGCATGGAATTTGGCAATAAGAAAAAAGGAGGACAACAATACCAATTCTAGGCCAAATTGTACCAGGAATATGGGAAAACAAAACGAAGACAATAAATAAACAAACTTCACCTCTTGAAAGGTTTGCAATTGAAGCAGTAAAATTAGGAAACAGTGAAGATTCTGAGTAAGGAAATGAATGAAAAATTTACAACAGAGATTGAGGATATAGAAATCTTACTAATTAATCCTACAGTCCACAGAACACGATGAGTGGGTTTAAGGATTGACAGGATGGGGACAGATTAGGGAAAGTCAGAGAAATATGGAGATAACAGTTTGGGTGGAGAGAAGAAACCTGCAGGTCTTGAACTTTGTGGAATAATCAAAATAAATAGGTAAGAGGGACACAGTGGGATTAATCCTGATGGTTTCTAAAGCCAACTACAGTGGTAAGCGTGTGAGTCTTAGAGGGGAAGGATGGGTGAGGGTTCTTTCCAGGCAGACATATTTGCTCTCGGACTTTCTCTTCTATTTTGTGTATGGAGGCCATCAGATTACTCATGTCAGCAGAAAAGATGAGGCGCTCTGTGGACTCACCTTGCCAGTGTGTAGATGATTATTTTCATCAGACCAACGAAAGTATAGGAAGCATGTCACTGGGAGCATGCTAAGCTTTGTGGGCAGTCATTGTCACCTCTTAAATGATGATGTTGAAGCTGCTGTAAGGGTGATTTTTCCAGAACTAGTGGAGTGTGTTAAGGGAATGTTTATGAAGGGATTCAACAAGATGGTCAAAGAAAGCATCCCAAAGGAAGTAATATTTAAACTGAAACCAAGCAAACCTTATTAATTCTCTGGACTAGGGTCATAACGGTGGGATTTAATAAAAGTGAAGTGATTCAAAATAGTTGGGGTATATAAAACAGAATTTAGCTTTGTTGGGAGGGGGTGAAAAAAAAGAAGTAGCCAAGTAAAACCCCCATGATTCTGCCTTGAGCAACTGTTTGATGCCATTAATTGAAAAAGAGAAGAGTAAGAAAGGGACAAGTAATTTTGGGCAGGCCAATTTTCTACAATGCAAATTTAATTTATTCCATCTCATATTGGCTCTCAACACTTTCAGTAAATGTTTAATTTATCTTTAAGTATCATATTCCGCACAAGACCTATTCCTAACATTTTCTGTACCTCTTCACCACCATCTCCCTCCATACTCTAAATGAATTGCCTTGCTTCCTATTCTATTGAGAATAATTTTTTGAGAAGACAAGTAGGGTTTCCTTTACAATGGCATCTTTTAATTCCAATTATAACGTTTTTGCCATCCTATTCTATTCTTCAATTCTCAGAAGTGTACCTCTTCTTCTTTTCTTAAGAAAACCCCTCTCCACTTTAGTTCTGGATGTCATTCCCTATTTGTCGTCTCCAATTGGATGTCTTACGGCACTGCAAATGTACATACTCTGTGCTTTTCCTTACTCTGTGCTATTGCTTGCACTGTTATCCTTTCTGAATTACTTTACATTGCTTCACATTCATGAATCTCCCCACTCTTCAACACTTTGTGTTATCACCCTCTTGGAAATTATTCTTTCTCATCAATTCAGGTTGTTTCTGACCTTTACTCCTCTAATGCTATTTATTACATTCCACCATGTGTGGATATTTATGTACACATTGTTTGTCTCATCTACTCTGATAGACTAATTAAGGGGAAAAAATCTGTCTTTTTCATTTCTATTATAGCACAACATTTGGAACAGTGGTTTGCATGTGATAGTTTAGTTAATGAATTACTGATTGATTAAATAACCAAGAACTAGCCAAGGTAACTACAGTGGAAGTTTCAAGTAACTTCTATTAAGGTTCATATGAAAAATTTATCTCCAAACTTTGATTTGGACCATTTGACTGTGTAAGCTAGAAGATGCCTTTGAAAACTGGCCTGAGTCCTTTTTGTTTCTTTCCCACTCAATCATAAGACACACCTCCATAAAGTCTAACATTTTGCTCTATTGAGCCTAACTAGAAACCATCTTCCTTGTCTTTAAATTCCAGCCATACTAATTCATGCTTTTATAATAATATTATATCATACCTTGCCTGTTTTTTGCTAAGTGATTCTTCTTCTAAATTGTCCACATTTCCAAATAAGAGACCAATTATCATACTTAGATTATAAAGTTGTACATATTTCTGAATTATTCTTCTGAATGCTTTGAAGTTTTAAAATAACTGATATTTAAACATAACCATAATTAGTGAATCACTATTTTTCACCAACCACAGATCAACTGGAAAGCAAAAAGCATTGCATCAATATAAAGTTAGGCTACATTCAAGTATAAATTCCCAACAATGAAAACTGATAAAAACTTAAATTTGTATTGGGAAGTTAAAAAACATACCCATGCATGAAAAGCTAAAATAAAGTACTGATATAATACTGGACATAATTACTGAAAGTGCAACCTTGTTTGACAAGACTCAGTGGACGTTAGGCTGTGTTCACTGATCCTGTAAATAAAATTTACGAATAAAAGTACACCTATGTAAAAAAGAAGCTTTGCCACAACATGACTAACAAATAACAAATTAACAAATTATATCAACTTTTGATCATTTTTGTGATGTCCTTGTTTCGCTTGTGCCCCAGGTATAAAAAAACATATCTGGCTGTTATACTCTAACATTTCCTATAACACAAAGACAATCATTTACATTCTAAAAAGTAGCCACCATTGTTTGAGATAGAGTGACAATACCAAACATAGGCAAATTCTCTCTCTCTCTCTCTCTCTCTCTCTCTCTCTCTCTCTCTCTCTCTCCCTCTCCCTCTCCCTCTCTTCCTTTTAATTTTGCTAAGCTGAGTTCTCATGTTGAAAAGTAAAATATTCTCTATCCTGCTTAAAAAAAAAAAAAAATTGCTGCCAAAACCTTCACCTTTAGGTATTCACTCCATATACTGAAAATATATTCCAAAGGGATTGAATCAGATCCAATCATTCAGGAACAATTTAAACATTTTGATGGGATCAACGATGCCAAAAGCTTGTGCAAAGTTGCTGTGTCGTGCTATGGTATCCAGGTGCAAGATTCAAAATCCTACACAAATTTTGCCATCCCAGGACCTGTAGTAATGGAAGAATGTTAGAGAGCCATGCATAATTATATCCTAGAGAGGTGAAAGAAGAAATATCCGCTACACACAAAATAAATGTAAGAGAAACAAGCAAAATGGTCTCATAGATAAATGCGGGCATATGCAGGAGTTGTAGGGTTTGAGTTTTGTACAATTGAGGGAGGTGTCTTTAAGTAAAAAATGAAAAAAATAGATATGAAAGTGAAGGTTTCTTAGAATGACCGAAGCAATAACATGAAATTACAAATTTATAAAAGCTGACAAGTGTCACAAACATAACAACATCCAGAAAAAAAAACACACAATATTTTTAAATTAACTGCTTAATGTATCTCTTTTATATTATGTTTCCTTCATTTTTTTGCTATATACTCTTTGATCACCGCTTCATAGGGCAAAGATTTTGTGATATCATTTTATAGAGAGAGCAGAGAATAATTCAACCTTTCCCTAGCATAGTTTAGAAAAGTTTTTTTCAGCTTTGCAACTGAGAGTTGGTAATGTCAAATAATAGAATTTTGGTCAAATTTTAAAAAATGCCTATTAAATCGCTTTCATACACTCACAGTAAGATTTGGAATGTTTCCAAAGCTTAGCTTCTGGTTACACACATTCCAACTCTTTGTTTCTCCTCCACTACCAGTATACTTCCAGTATTGAGTACCTTAAGACAGAATCATATCACTATTTAGGAATATTTTTCTGTGAGTCCACAAATGATGCAGGGGATTTTTGAGTGACGGAGGGCCGGGATCGTGTCTCGTGAGACCGAAGAATGGAAACCGAAGAATGGAAACACGGACCCAAGAGAGGCAAAGAGTTTTAAAAAGAGGAGAGTTTATAGAAAGCAAAGGGTCAGAGCTCCTGAGCGGGAGTGGGTCCCGAATGGGGGTGCCCAGTGACAGAGGCAAAAGCTCTTACTTTTATACCTTCCCTTGTCTGCTTGGGGAAGGGAGCTGGCACCTTCTAATGGAATTCGTCTATCAGGTTTGTCCTGTTTGCCCACCCTGAAGGGATTAATGAACCCATTCCTATCTATCAAATCTGCTGCTTTGTCTGGCCAAAAGGGATTTATGGGATAATTTATTAACTTCAAGGCGCGTTCTCATATCTTTGTCCTGTAGTGAAGGAGATATTCCAGAACCTGGAGTTTTAGGATATGGTTGCCTTTTGCTTATTTCACCAGGGATCTTTCCTGTCTGCCTGACAACATGTTAACTAACCTTTCTCATCACTATTTGACTTCTGACACTGCAACTTCACGTAATGATGCACAATGAATGGCCAGTGGAAAGTAGGGATATTCTGGGAAGCTGATTCTATACCACATTGACTAGTCAGAATTTAAATATATAAAGAAATGACCATTATCCAGATAAACATAAATAATTGTAAATGTACCCCCATACCATATTCCTCTAGATCCAAAAATGTCTGTGGCTTGAGAGGAAGTGTAACAGAGAAAAATATGGAGTAGAAGAGAAAGCAGTCTTAATTAATTATGCTTCAAATATCTTACTGTTAAAAATTTTACAAAAACACACGACTGATGGGAACATAACTCTAGGTGCCTTCTGGGACCTTAGAAGTGGCCAATGAAGTGAGAGGCTCTGATGTTAAACTTCATTAGCTTTACAGTAAATTTACCTCTGCTGGAATGACCGACTCATACTATCCTTGCAGGATTCTTTTTTTGTCCATTAGAAACAGTGTGTGTGGGAAGGGGGGGAAGGGGGAGTGTGTAATGTGTGGTGATAGGTACATCACAATGGAACTATGTGTGTTCAATCCAGAAATAGATGACAAACTCAAGCTGGCAATCTACAGTGGTCATCCTTTAAGCCATCTGGAAGTAAGATTCTTTACACAGTCACATTTCCCATTCCAAATTATTTTTTGTCTCTATTTTTCTAATTGCTTTAAAAGAGAAGAGGTAAGAGGGAGTCATGAGAGTTTGATCCAAGATGCCTAGAAAATAGTCATAGAATCAGAAAAAGCATTTTATAGCTGCCTATCACCAGGATTGTGTAGCTGAAAGAGACAACCCTGGACTAATCAATATGATAAGGGTGGTACCTTTCTCTGAGAGCAAATTTAAGATGAGAATTTTCAGAACCTAAAATCTAACACTCATGGGTAGTGTCATATATTCTCAGTAATCACAAAACAGAACAGATATCTACTCCAAATCCTGCAACTACAATAATGATCTCTTTCAAGTTTAAAAAAAAAAAATGAAAAAGGCACAATACAATACACAGATGATATATTATAGAATTGTACACTTGAAATCTATATGATTTTATTAACTAATGTCATCCCAATACGTTTAATAAAATTAAAAAACTGAAAAAGAATGCTGCCAAGAACTTGATTAAAATCATCTGTTTTACATCCATTTCTTTTTGTTACAGAATATTCAGGTCAGAACATTTTTTTTCTAGGTATAAATTCAGAAAACAAAACAGAATTGAAAAAGATATTTTTGAAATATAACACAAAACAATGTGCTCTGAAAAATCTCAGCTTGCCTAACCCATAGTATTTGCACCCATAAAAATAGGAAGCTAAAGTTTTAAGATTTGAATATGACTGGATTATTGATCTATCTTGCTTCCATAGCCAATTAATTTCCCAAATTTAAGTTTCCTTCATCAGCAAATCTTAAACAATTAAACATATCGTGAATATATTAATGTAAAATCTTTTCTCCCAATATCAGACATGCACAAAACTTTCTTTTTGAATAATAATATTTTCCCCATGAATGTTAGTAGAAACCATGTACATAAGAGAAAAAACACACAACTTCTAATTAAAGAGTTGTCTTTGGTATAAGATGATATTCCTTTTAAGGAATATCAGTATTGTTAAAAATGTGTATCTACTCATATTTGTTCAGAAGCAAAAATACCTTATTTATTTCAGAAAGCATTATATAAAAGGCTCCCAGTAATCCTACTTTCATAAATGTCTACCATTCTAGTGCTTTGGAGGAATATTTAAATTTGGGATTAGAAGAGTTTGTGCCTAATCATTTACATAGATATAGTTGTATAATAATTAAGTCCACGTTAAACTTTTCTATCTATAATAAAAACACTTTTCAAACTAATATTTTTATTCTTTTATTTTGTTTGAATATTTTGCAGGATAGTCTAAAAATAGAATCCTTGCAACTTTGTCTTTGCCCTTGTAGGACATGATGCTGGAAATTTCAAGCTGATAAAGTAATAACGTACACTATCATCTTACTATCTGTGATTATTAACTCAATGTGACAATAATGTTGATAATGATAGTGATCGAGTAAAGATTGAAATAAAGTACTTACAACAAATAATGCATCTTTACAATTATTTCAAAAAAGATGATGTGCACATTACATAGAGGACAAATTAGGTAAAGCTTTCCTATGCTATCAATCGTAATGACAATGGCTCAGTCTATCATCTTGTTGGGTAAAAAGAATACAACATTCACTGTGATAACTATAGTAAATCTTGGGATTTCCCTCCCCTTACTTGTATTAAAGAATCGAAAAACAAATCCATTTGTGTTTCAAAAGAAAGAAGCATTTGTAAGACCTAGATCTTGGATTGTCATCTATCAGTATTTTGTAATAAGAAGACTGCAGGGCATCAAGAAATAGGTAATGAAGAAGAAAAGCAAACATTTAGACATGGAGAGACATCAAAACATAGAGAAGTATGCCCAATAGTATATCCTAAGTATTGAAATGTATAGATCATTGATTAGACTTATGTTAGGATCTCAATGCATTGAATAGTCAATAATACATAGTACAAAATATTTAGTCAATAAATGTTAAGTGAATGAATGAAGTTTGCTGCTATACTAAGCATGCCTATGGACCGTTCTTGGTCTCTAAAATCAAGTTGCTCACTTTTCCCAAAACACAAACCAGAATATTCCCTGTCTTAATTAATTTCTGAGTTCACTGAAGAAAGAGAAGCAGACCTAAATTTTGACCTAAGTCTAAATGCCAGAGTGCTATACTACAGGCATATTAGCTACAAACAGCAAACATATTTAAAGGCTGTGGAAGACAACTTGATAAGCTACAATTAAATCTTAATTTGCTTTAACCATTGTCTTGCAACACACAATACTTATAGCACACAAATTTAATACTTCCATAAATGTGATGAATTAGAAGTCAAATTTGATGATATATACCTATAAGAGCCCCAGGGTACAGTTTGCTATCCCAGTATAATGAGTGTTTATGTTAAATTGATTATGTTAAGATTATTTCAGGTTGGGCTTAATATTTCTGGGTTTTGAATGCTTAGCTCAACATATTGCATAATAGCATTTCACCTATGTTTATTGTTTTGTGCTTGTTTGTATGTGTGTGTTTGTGTGTATACATTAACAAAAAAATATCAAGAAAAACATACCTAATTATTTCTCCTATCAATTCATCTGGATTCCACATTCTATTTTTGGAGAAAAATATTCAGAAATGAACAGGATTTCTCATTCAAGAAATTAACATTCTGCTTGTAAGTTACAAAAAACATAACTGCAAGAGATCTTTTAAAAAGTTATACAATACTTCACTCTGCCTCTTCAAAGAACTACATTTTTAAAAATCCAGCATTAATTAATTTACCCAGTTACCAGACTTCCAAAAATTTTAAGTTAAAAAATTGCTCTGAACTTAGCCAAAAGGAGCAATATTCTGCCCCAATATCCTCTCTATCCACAAGATGAGAGTAGTATCACAACCAGGCTTTCAACCAAGACTACTCTGTGTAAAATAAAGCAATAATTTAGAAGCTACAAGAACACAGACATGAAGAGAGGAAACAGGTGACTTCTAAAGAACAGAAAACAGGCTATTATAAAAAGATGAAAACAATAGTACTTAAAGACAATTCAGTGTGGGAACATAAAATTGGTTTGACAAATAATTTTTGAGAGAATAATCAGTGGAAAATTCTGCCAACATGCTCTAGAATGGAATAGATAAAAGAATTAGAAAAAAGAATCCAAGGCAGAGAAATTATTTCTTGCTTATTGTTACTCAGGGAAGGCACAGTATTATCATGCAGAGGTGAAGGATTATGGGCATGGCAAACAAAGGACATAATGGGTAGCTCAGCTAGAGCACAGAGTGTATGAAGGAAGTACAAAAGCGAAATATGTACTGAAATTACATAGAATAGAAGAAGCTCTGATCATCAAGGTAAGAATGTTGGGATTCAGTTAGTAAGCAATAGAAACCCAAAGAAGCCTTTTGCACAGAAAGGCAACCAAACATATCAAGTCTATGTTTTAGGAATATTTAAACACCAAACACCCTTACTCTTAACAAAAAATAACCTTTCACTGTATTGTTTGACATTAATACATCTGTTCTTTTTTTTATAATGATCAACCTGAATTATGAACAAAAGTTGTGACATCAATAACATAAAGTGTGTGTGTGGAAGTTAAATAAAAGTACAGAGGTTTTATAAGCAATTGGAGTTATTATAAGCTTAAAATAAATTGCTATAACTATAAAATGTTTTAT
Source organism: Rhinolophus hipposideros (assembly GCF_964194185.1). Lineage (NCBI taxonomy): Eukaryota > Metazoa > Chordata > Mammalia > Chiroptera > Rhinolophidae > Rhinolophus > Rhinolophus hipposideros. The sequence continues at coordinate 66,951,231 of NC_138046.1, read as the reverse complement.
GTAAGCCTCATGTTAACCACAAATAAAATACCTGGAAGATAAAAGAAACTGAGAAAGGAATCAAAGCATGTCATTACAAAAAATCAACAAAGAACAGAGGAAGACAGAAACAAAGAAAAAGGACAAAAGAGGTACAAGACAGACAAAAAAATTAAAAGAAAAGGAATAGTGAGGCCTTTTCTAACAATAATTACTTTAAATTAAATGGATTATACTCTCCAAACAAAAGACATACAATGGCTGAAGATTAAAAAACAACAACAACAAGAAAAACAATCTCTAACTATAAGCTGTGTACAAAAGACTCAATATAGATTTAAGGACACACATAGGCTGAAAGTGGAAAAAAAAAGGGATATATTATTCTATGCAAATATCAACCAAAAGAGAGCAGACAAAATAAACTCTAATTCATAAACTGTCACAAGTCAAAAAAGGATATTATATAATGATAAAAGGATAAATTCACTAATAATATATAACAAATATAAATAGATATGCACTCAACATCAGAGCACCTAAATATATGGAGTAAACATTGACAGAACTAAAAGGAAAAATAGGTACTGACACAATAATAGTAGGAGTCTTTAATAACCCAGTATCAACAATGGCTACAACATTTAGACAGAAAATAAAGAAGGAAACAGTGGACTTGAACAACACTGTAGACAAAATAGATCTACCAGACATATACAGATCATTTCACCCAGCAGCTGAAGAATACAAATTCTTCTCAAGTACACACTGATTTTTTTCCCATGGTAGATCACATGTTAGCTAACAAAACAAGCTCTATGAGATTTAAGAATATTGAAATCATACCAAGTATCTTTTCCAACAATAGTGGAATGAAAATAGAAATCTGTAACAGAATGAAAATTGGAAAAATTTTAAATATGTTGAAATTATCAACACACTCTTGAACAACCATGGATCAAAGAAGAAATCAAGTGAAATTAGAAAATATCTTGTGACAAACAAAAACAAAAATACAACATATAAAAACTTAAGAGACTTAGCAGAAGCAGCCCAAAGAGAGAAGATTCTAGCCATGTACATCTACATTAAAAAAGAAAAACATATATTTCATTTAAACAATTTTATACTTGAGAAAACTAGAAAAAGAACAAACTAAGCCCACAGTTAGCAAAATAAATAAAATAATAAAGACTAGAGCAGAAATAAATGAAATAAAGAATAGAAAAAATTGACAGAAATTATGAGTTAGTGTTTTATGGATACATCTTTGTCTAGATTAAGAAAAAAGAGAGAACACTCAAAATTATAAATGAAGGAGCAGACATTACAACTGATGGCCCAGGAAAAAAACAATTACAAGACACTATTTTAACAATTACATACCAACAAATTGGACAATCTATAATAAATGGAAAAATTCTTAGAAACAGAAAAACCTATTAAGACCAAATCATGAATAAACAGAAATTCTGAGCAGATCTACAACTAATATGGCAATTGAATCAGGAATCTAACCCCTCCAAAAAACAGTGTCCATGACCAGATGGATTCACTGGTGAATTCTGCCAAACATTTAAAGAATAATCACCAACCCTTCACAAGTTCTTCCATAAAATTGAAGAGAATAAAATACTTTCAAACTCATTTTATGAGGACAGCATTACCCCAATACCAAAGCCACACAAAAAGACTACAAGTAAAGAAAACTACAGATAAATATACTTGATGAACATACATGAGAAAATACTCAACAAAATACTAGCAAATGAATTCAACAGCCCATTAAAAGGATCACACACTTTAATCAAATGGCATTTATCTCTCAGATGCAAGGATGATTCAACATAAAATCAATTAATGTAAAACACCTCACTGACAAAATGAAGGATAAAACTCATATGATCATTGCAATAGACACAGAAAAACCATTTGACAAAGTTTAACACCACTTAATGATAAAAACGCTCCAGAAATTAGACACTGAAGAATTTACCCCAACCTAATAAAGCTCACATATGAAAAGTCTATAACTAACATCATACTCAATGGTAAAAACAAACAAACAAACAAGCAAAGCTGTGAGAACTAATAAACAAATTCAGCACAATTGCATGACACAAAATCAACGCACATTTCAGAGACTTCATTATAAATTGTGTATATGTTTTACAAATGCATTGAATGCTTTTTTTAATGTTTCTAAAAATGATTTTATTGCCTTTCTTACAAAAATTCAAATTTTCCTTCTACATAATGTTAGAGAACAATTTATTCTACTTGATTTAATTACGAATTGCACATGAACATTTATTGATGCTAGAATATCATAGGCTCATGATTATGTCTGTCAATTATAAACTTCATAAAATGTGCAATTATTTGTATTTTGTAATAAGAATGGTTACATCACTTGATTCAAAAGTATAGTACACATGTATTTTATTTGATGTAGTTCTGTGTTGGAAAACAAAAGTTTGAAAGTAGCAAATCCTATAAAATTAAAACAGAAAAAGAAACAAAAATATTTAGATCCTTAGATAATTACTATCAGGGCCTTCTTCCCACCAGAAGAAAACAAAGAAAATCTGTTTATACTATTAGATTGGTGCAAAAGTAATTGTTGTTTTCACAATTATTTTTAACCTGTTAAACTGCAATTACTTTTGCATCCAACTATTACAACATGAATATAAATAACAATAAAAATAAAATATAATTTAAAAAATAATTTGTATTTCTACACACTAACAATGAACAGTCTGAAAAAGTTAAGAAAACAATTCTAGTTATAATAACACTAAAAAGAATAAATGCTTAGTGATAAACTTATACATAGAGGTGACAAATTTTTATACTGAAATCTACAATACTTTTCTGAATGAATTTAAAGAAGACACACATATATGTAAAGACATCCCATGTTGATAGATTGGAATGCTTAATATTGTTAAAATGTACTTACTACTTACTTAAAGTGGTCTACAGAGTCAATGCGATCCTTATCAATATCTTTATGGTAAGTTTTCAGAAATATAAAATAACCATCCTAAAATTCATATAAAACCACAAAGGACCTCGAATAGGCAACACAATCTTGAAAGAGAGAAATAAATCTAGTAGTAACAAACATCTTGATTTCAAAATATTTTTCAAAGCTATAGTAATCAAAACAGTATGATGCTAGCACAAACAGAAACATATAGACCAATGGAACAGAATGGAGAGACCCAAAATAAACCCACACATATATGAGGCCTGACAATTAAGTTCGTGAACTTATCCTAGAAAAAAGTGCTACATACCTCATTGCTGAATATCACTATGGTCACCTCTGAAGTACTGCTCTTGGGAAGCTATTCACTGATGTCAGTGCCTATTACACCCTTCAAAGCAATTTTGGAACTCTTTTTCTGGAATGGTCATCAGAGCTGTCATCACATTACTCTTGATGTCCTGAATGTCATCAAAATGTCTTCCTTTCAGTATTTCCTTTATTGTTGGGGAAAGAAAGAAATCATTGGGGGCCAGATCAGGTGAGTAGGGAGGGTGTTCCAATATAGTTATTTGTTTACTGGCTAACAACTCCCTCACAGACAGTGCCATGTGAGCTGGTGCATTGTTGTGATGCAAGAGCCATGAATTGTTGGTGAAAAGTTCAGGTCGTGTAACTTTTTCACCCAGCCTTTTCAGCACTTCCAAATAGTAAACTTGATTAATTGTTTGTTCAGTTGGTACAAATTCATCATGAATAATCTCTCTAATATCAAAAAAGGTTAGCAACATCGTCGCAACATGTTCACAAACTAAATTGTCAGTCCTTGTGCAGTCAACTGATCTTTGACAGGGTGTGAAGAGTACACTATAAGGATTCTTTTAAACAAATTGTGTTTGGAAAGTGAATATCCACAATAAAAATAATGAAATTGGACCTTTAGTTTATACCACTAACACGTATCAACTCAAAGTGGATTATACATGTAAACATGGAACTAGAAATTCTAAAACTTCTACAATAAAAAATAGGGGAAAATCTTCATGACATCAGTCCTGTTAATGATTTCTTGGATATAACACAAAAAGAATAGGCAGCAAAAGCAAAATTAGATAAGTGGGACTACGTAAAACTAAAAAGCTTTGGCACAGCAAAGGTAAGTCAACAAAGTAAAAAAAAAAAAACCCTACAGAATAAGAAAAAAATTTTTGTAAAACATATCTCTAATAAAGCATTAATATCCCAAATATAAAAAAGAACTCCTACAAGTCTATAGCAAAACACAACAACAAAAACATGAACTCAAATTAAAATTGGCAAAGGACTTGAATAGACCTTTCAAAGAAAACACAAAAATGGCCAACAGGTATATATAAAGATACTCAATGTCACTAATCTTCAAGGAAATTATTAAAACCTCACATCTGCTATGGTGGTCATTATTTTTAAAAATTAAAAATAACTATTGGTGAGGATGTGGAGAAGTGGAACCCTTGTACACACTTGGTGGGAATGTAAGATGGCACAGCCACTATAAAATACATTATGCAATTTCCATAGAAAAAAAATAAAGCTACTGTACTTCTTGGTATTTGTACAAAATAATTATAATCAGGATCTCGAGAAGCTATTACACTTCCTTGTTTATTGCAACATTATTCCCAATATCCAAGAGGTGTAAACAACCTAAATGTTGAATGGATAAAGAATATTTAGTATATACATACAATGAACGGATTGCTGGGTAAAGATAATGTGGTATATACCGTGTTTCCCTGAAAATAAGACCTAGCCGGACAATCAGCTGTAATGCATCTTTTGGCCAAAAATTAATATAAGACACGGTCTTGATATTATATTATATTATATTATATTATATTATATTATATTATATTATATTATATTATATTATACCTGGTCTTATATTATAGTAAAATAAGACCGGGTCTTATATTAATTTTTGCTCTAAAACACTCATTAGAGCTGATTGTCCAGCTAGGTCTTATTTTTTTGGGAAATACAGTACATACAACAGAATGTTATTCAGCCATAAAAAGAAGGATATCCTGTCATATGCTACAACATGGATGATTCTTGAGGACATTATGTTAAAGGAAATTAGTCAGACACAGAAGGAAAAATAGTACATAATTCTACTTATATGGGGTACTTATATTAGTAAAACTCATCAAAGCAGAAAGTAGGATGGTGATTACCAGGAGCTGGAATGGGGGGAATGGGGAGTCGCTGTTTAATGGGTATAAAGTTTTAGTCATGCAATATATATATATGTCGTGCGGGGTGTCCGGCGGGGAGGCCTGTGGGGTCTCTGCTCCCGCTCCCCACATAAGAACGCAGGACATGGTGAGGCCAAAAAGGAACACCCACGGAGTCATAGGTAGGGAAGTCATACCACTGTGGTCTCACTGTAGGCTGGGTTTACACAACGTGCGACCTGCTGTCCGCTTTGCTGCCAACCGACCAACTGTCCTCGACTCTCCTTACTCTCCTTCAGTCTCCTCCTTCACTCTCCTCTGCTCCCCTCCGTAGCCGCGGCAGTTATATCAGTGACCAATGGCTTAATGGCTACAGCTGATGGCCAACCAGCCACAGCTGACAGCCATCCACTATCTGAGCCAGCACCTCTCCACATGAGGCCGAGAGCCTGGAAACTGCTCTCTGGGGCTCTGTCCCCACTATATATACATATACATATATATATATATATATGTTGAATGGATAAAGAATATTTAGTATATACATACAATGAACGGATTGCTGGGTAAAGATAATGTGGTATATATATATATACAGAGAGAGAGAGAGAGAGAGAGACAGAGAGTGCTATATAGCAGTGTGCTTATAATTAATAATGTCATAATAGTCACTTAAAAATTTATGTTTTATATTGTGCTTTAGCAATATATGCACTTTAGCATTTAATATCGGCAAAACACTGTTGTAAATGCTATGTAGATGAATAATACGTAATAGATAGATGGTAGATAGATGATATCAGTAGATACAGATATTCCTTTAATCCTCATAACAATCTATTCTACAGATGAGAAAACCAAGGTAGAGAGAGATGAAGTAATTTGTTACATAGCTAATAAATCATAGACTAAAAACTCAAACCTCGGCAGCCTGTCTTCAGAGTCTTGCTCTTAATAATACACCATATTGTCTTGAAACCTGTTTATATTGCTACATAGAGGTAATGTATATAAAACATTGAGAAAGTGCCTTGCACATAGTAATTAATCTATAAAACCTTGCAATTATTATGTCATTTATTTAAATAAAGTGTGATAAAACATAGAAATTCATGATCAGAAAACTATAAAGAAGGCAACAAAGTTTGCAATAAATTTGGTAAGCATTTTACATTCCACATATTAGTGAGATCATGTAGTATTTGCCTTTCTGTGTCTGGTTTATTTTATTTAGCATAATGTCCTCCAGGTTCATCCATGTTATCACAAATGACAGGATTTCCTTCTTTTTTATTTTTTAAAGATTTTTATTAAAGAATATAAACATTGTATCAGTTTCATGTGTACACCATAGGTGTACCTAAAGAGAGAACACCATAAGTACAGCAACCATTGATGCCATACTATGCTATCACAATATTATTGACTATATTCCCCATGCTGTACGTTATATCTCCATGACTTATCTGTTTTACACCTGGAGATCTGGACCTCTTATTCCCCTTCACCTTTCACCCTTTTTTTAAATTTTTAAATTACAGTTAACATTGAATATTATATTAATTTCAGGTGTACAGCATAGTGGTTAGCCATTTGTATATTTGAAGAAGTTATAGCCCTGACTAGTCTAGTACTCACCTGGCACTATACATTGCTATTACCATATTATTAACTATATTCTTATGCCTTACTTTATATCCTGATAACTATTTTGTAACTACTAATTTGTACTTTTAATCCCTTCACCTTTTTTCACCCACCCTCCCAACCTGACTCCCACCTGGCAACCATCAAAATGTTCTCTGTATCTATGAGTGTGTTTTGTTTGCTTGCTTTGTTCTTTAGATTCCACATATAAGTAAAATCACATTGCATCTGTCTTTCTCTGTCTGACATACTCCTCTCAGCACAGTACCCTCCAGGTCCATGCATGCCTCTGCAGATGACAAGAATCCATTTCCTTTCCTGATAAGCAATATTTCATTGTATATATGTACCACCTACTCTTTATCTATTCATCCATTGACGGACGCCCATGTTGCCTCCATATCTTGGCCATTGTAAACAATGCTGCAATGAATATATGGATACATACCTTCCCTCAAAGTAGTATTTTGGGTTATTTCAGATAAATACTCAGAAGTGGGATTACTGGGTCTTTCTTTATCTCTTGTTATAGACCCTTATTTAACGTCTGTTTTGTCTGGTATAAGTATTGCTACCCCAACATTTTTTCCCCATTTTTATTTTCATGAAATAACTTTTTACATCCCTTTACTTTCAGTCACTGTGTGTCTTTCAATCTGAAGTAAGTCTCTTATAGGCAACATATGTAAGGGTTTTGTTTTCTTATTCATTCAGCCACCCTATGTTTCATTCATTCAGCCACACATTTACATTTAAAGTATTATGTAGTTATTTCCATTTTATTACTGGTATTTTTTATCACTTTTTTTCTTCTTAAAGAAGTTCTTTTAACATTCCTTGTAATACTGATTTGGTGGTGATGAACTCCTTTAGCTTTTTCTTGACTGGGAAGTTTTTTTATCTGTCCTTTAATTTCAAAAAATAGCCTTGCTGGGTAAAGCAGTCTTGGTTGCAGATCCTTGATTTTGATCCCTTTGAATATTTCCTGCCAATCTTTTCGGGTCTACAAAATTCTGTTGAGAAATTTTCTGACAGTCTTATGGGAGCTCCTTCATAAGATACTAGTTGCCGTTCTCCTGATGCCTTTAGGATTCTCTCTTTGTCTTTAACCTTTGCCATTTTAACATTTCTTGGTGTGGACCTGTTTGGGTTCATCTTGTTTGGGACTCTCTGCACTTCCTGGACTTGTGTGTCTATTTCCATCACCAGGTTAGGAAAGTTTTCAGTCATTATTTCTTCAAGTAGGCACTCAATCCCTTGCTTTCTCTCTTCTCCTTTTGGTACCCCTATGATGCAAATGTTGGTATGCTTGATGTTGTCGCAAATATCCCTTAAACTATCCTCATTTTTTTTTGTATTCTTTTGTGCTTTTTGCTGTTCTCATTGGTTGTTTTCTGCTATCTTGTCTTCCAAATTGCTGATTTGATCCTCTGCTTCATCTAGTCTGCTGGTGATTCCTTCTAGTGCATTCTTTATTTCAGTTATTGTGTTTTTCAATTCTGACTAGTTCTTTTTCATGGTTTCTATATCCTTTTTTATGCTTGCTATCTCTTTGGTGAAGTTCTCTCTAAGTTCCTTGAGCAGCCTTCTAACCATTGTTTTGAACTCTGGCTCTGGTAGGTTGCTTGCCTCCATTTCATTTAGTTCTTTTTCTGGAGTTTTCTCCTTTTCTTTCATTTGGGATGTATTTCTTTGTTTCCTCCTTTTGGCTGCCTCTTTGTATTTGTTCCTATGTATTAGGTAAATCTGCTATATCTCCCAGTCTTGCCGGGTGGCCTATGTAGTAGGGGTCCTGTGGGGCCCAGTGGCACAGTCTTATTGGTCACCTGTCCTGTGTGCTCCAGGAGCATCCATTGTGTGTGTTGTGTGTGCCATCCTGTTATAGTTGAGCCTTGATTGCTATTGGCATGTCAGTGGGTGGAATTGACCCTCAGGTTGACTAGCTGTGGGGTTTGGCCCAGTCCACAGCTTATGGTGGCTTACCATATGGAGTAGGATTCCTCCCAGCAGGCTCTGATGCCTGTTGAGACAACCCTTTAGGATTATTACTTGTGGGGCTAATTGAGTGGTGCTCTGGTGTGGTCTGAAGCCAACCTCCACATATGTTCATTCTGGGGCTTCTTAGGAGGAGCTCTGGTGCAGGCCCAGGCCAGCCACTGTGTGTGACTGGCTAGGGAGTAACTGGTAGGAGCTACAAAGGGATCCATGGTTGGTCACTACTTGTGTTGTACCTGGAGGTGCATGAGAGAGGCCATATTGCAAACCAAGGATGGCTTCCACCAGTATCAGGTGTGGGATAGCTTTACAAAAAGCCAAGACACTCAGAGGCTTGCTGCCCCCTCCCAGCTCCTGTAAGGTTCAGCTGCTGATAAAGCCTCCTGAATTATGCAAGTTAGATGAGGGAAGGTCTCAATGAGTCAGCAGGGTAGGGTAGCGGAGCTTGCCAGGCCAATCAGATTCAGATTTGGCCTGTGGGGTGGGCTCAACACAGGAAAAATGTCACCCACCTGCCAACTGAACAAGAGGAGGGGCCCACATAGGAAAAATGGGGACTGTCCTTCTAGTCCTTATCTCAAAGTTACACAATTTAGTCTCTCTCCATATGTCTCTGATGTCCTCAGAGTCACCATTCTTCTGCCAGAGCCCAGGGTGAGGGCCTGTGTGGGCTTTTTAAGATGTCTGGGTTTCCCACCCTGACAGTAAGAATCCCCACTTTTTTTCACAGCCAGAAATTGTGAGGTCTCCTCTTCCTGGCACCAGTACTCTGGGCTGGGGAGTCCGGTGTGGGTGCCTTGCTACTTTATGGGAAACCTTTGTGGCTGAGATATCTCTTCCAATTCTCAACCACCACACATGGGTGTGGGACCAACCCATTTTGCACCTCTGCCCCTCCTACCAGTCTCAGTGTGGCTTGTTCTTTATATCCTCAATTATAAAATTCTGTTCAGCTAGACTTCAGATCATTCTCCAGGTTGATTGTTCTATAATTTAGTTGTAATTTTGATGTGTTCAGGTACTCCACCATCTTAGATCCAGGATTTTCTTCTTTTTAAAGAATGAACAGTATTACACACACACACACACACACATTTTCTTTATCTGTTCATCCATTGATGGATACTTAGGTTATTTCCATATCTTGGCTATTGTGAATAATGCTTCAATGAACATGGGAGCACATATATCTCTTCAAGATCCTGATTTCACTTCCTTTGGATATATACACTTTTATTTGTCAATTATACCTCAATAAAGATAGAAATATTGATAAGAATTTCAACATAAATGAATATAAATGGCTAAATATATTTGAGCATTAGAAGGTAAAAACTTAAAATATCTAGGTAATTATCAGAGCATAGTATAGTGGTTCAAATTCCAGTTTTAGTGTTCAAGTCTGCATAGTTGGGTTAATATAATAGTTCCCTCATAGGATGTGTAAGGATTAAATGAGTTCATGTATATAAAGTGTCTAGAACAGAATGTGGCATATATTAAGTGCCGATATAAATGCTAGGTAGCAGTGTATACATCAGATATGAATTGATAGAGTGCCATAATAGTTTTGTATATATATAATATGGTGTCTATGACAGATATAACAGCCTTAACGCCAAGAACTACTCCCTTGGTATTCTATTTTATCATAACTGAAGCCCATACTCTCCATAAACTGCAAAACAGTATTTTATATTGCCTTTATGGTTATCCTTATAACACCTGGGAACTATCAGATAACTTGCCTGATTTTTTTTTTATTGTAAATGAAATAGTTTTAGCTTTTAAATTGACTTTAGATGTTCTAGAGTTCATTTCATTACAGTAAGCATTTACCTTGTTTTCTTTCAAACTTGTCTATATTGATCTCAAAATTTGAACGTTTAATTACAATAGAAATTTAAATAATCCAACCTCTTATAGTGCAAGATAATTAAACATTTAAGAAATATTTTAAAATCCAAGAAATGCTGATGATTCAAGCACTAGCCATACATAAACAACGTCATGAAGCATTGTAGCAGCAGACAGTTAAGAAAGTATATTCTTCACCCAAATATGCCTTTAGAAAAGGAATAGGAGGAGAAAGAAAAGCCTATATTAAGTTGAATTGGTCTCAAACTATTGATATTGTAATAGAGGTTTTTAAACTTTCAGAGATCAAAAATCATTACTTCAGCACTCATGAACCCTCCATGTTCTACTGAACAATTTCTATCAGAAATAAATGTATCATAAATGAGTAAGTCAGATAATCAAAGACACAATTGGGAAGGAATCAACTATAGCTACTTCAGTAACAATTTTGCAGTAATATGTTGTTAAAGATTGCCCTGATGTTTATGAACCTTCAGTTTATGTTGCTTTCATGGAGTATACTATGGGTTTACTAATGCAACTGCCAGGTGTACAAGTAGCTTAAACTTAACTTTTTTAGGTGAATGTGTAAATTTTCTTTAGTTTAAAAAAAGAAAAAAATGATAAACATTCCGAATAAAACAGTAATTTAATTAACAATTTCAATATAAACTTTATAAGATTTTGATAACCAAAGGAAATTATAGATTAAATTGCAAACACAGTTTTGTTTTGTTTTTTAATGCCACAATGATAAAAACCATGATGGGTGGTGTATCAACATCCTAACTTCTGAAAGGTTAGAAAATTAGATAAACCAGCCAGGACATTTCTAGTAGGAATGCAGCAAATTAAAAGAACTTTGTAATATTTGAAACATTACATACCAGCTTGAAGCATGGTATAAGTTTACTTCTTGACTTCTCAAAGTATTAGTATATTTTTCTTGATAAAAACAATACATTGATAATTTTAATAGTTTAGGTTATATTGCCAGGAGGAGGCCTTCACGTTTTCATAGTCTATAGTATAAGAATAATAATGCAAATCCCATAAGTGTAATTGTATTAATAAATAGATTGTAAAGTTTTAAGGGTGGAATAGAGAAAAGTGGAGAATATGTAAAAGAACATAAATCCATTTAGAGCTTTGGTGATTGCATAGGGAATAAATGTGCAGCTATAACACTAATTTTAGTGAACCTTGCAAATCACATTTTTATTTGATCATAATTAATATTGGCAGTTTGTTACTATATGGAGGCCTGGGGGTTGCTTGGAAAAATACCTCTATTATAAAACAAAACATCAGAAGGACTCACCCCATATTTGAAAATCAAATAATTATTCTCAAATTCAATGGCCTTCACAATTTATAATTTGACTCCTCTGTCTTTGCACAAGTTCATACCACAAAATTTGTTCTTTATTTCCCCAGGGGTTAAAGTAGTATCTCCTTACAACAACAACAAAAAATATTTCAAGTATGCAATTTTAAAGAACTAATTATTCTTTGAAAAGAAAAATGAACATATTATCCATGTCATTGTTAAACAGATTTTTTGCTAGTCAAATATTAATAGAATTTCCCATAAAATAAACTAGCATAAAAATCATTTGAGCTTTATGAGTAAAAATTTATTTCTAAAACAAAGAACTTTCCACAAAGGAAGTAAAACATAAGACAGAGTAAAATACAAATACAAAAGTTTACTACTCTGGTAATTTTTGTATTTCCTTCATCTTCCCTCTGCATAACTATAGATTATTCTCTACTAGTTTCTTTCTCTCAACTGCGACATTCTAGGACATAAGTAAATATACATTTATGAAAGTAAAAAAAAATCAATGAGAGAAAAAAAGTTAGATATTTAAAAGAAAATGGTTTTCCTTAACTAATAACTTCATAAATATTTAAAATGAAAAAAAACTGTTTATTTTGATTTCAAAACTACAAAATAGTATTGTAGTTGATAATCTACTCATATTACATTGCATCACTCTACAAAGTCTAATCGAAAGTTTTAGGATTTATAATAATATGTGTTATCCTTTTAGAGAGTAAAAATGGAGTTACAAGTAATAACATATCACCAATATTTGGAGAAGGGGACTAAATGGTAGAAAGAAAAGAGAGGTACATTGCCCTTTTTTTAGATTTATTTTTTCTCCCTGTATCCATCCTCTTTTTAAGATCCCTCGTAAATACAAAAAAAAAAAAAAAAACATGGTGGGAATGCTAAAAAATATCAGATAAAATAAGAAGCTACGGGTATTAATACGCCTTAAGAACAAGCTTGGGAGCCCTCCAAAATTTGTTTATATTGCAGTTAGCAAAGTGAACTACATTAAAGGGAGCTTGTACCTATGCCCAGTCTTTGCATTCAGAGAGGGATTGGTAGTGAAGGTGGAACATAAATGAATTAATGGAGAGTGATTTTGAAGAGAACATCAGTAGGACTTCAGGATAGAAGTTTATTTCAGAGATTTAACCCTGATTGAGATAATATAGTTGACCTTGGTCGAAGTAATGAAATTAGAAATAATAACACAAACCTCACAAATATTTTTCACAGAGATGGGAGATGTTGAATCTTATTTTATGTATATTGAGTGAGGAAGCAACTGGACCTTCAAATGATATTATTGCCAACATTTATACATATGAAAATAGAGCTAAAATTAGAGAGGTTGCAGCCAAACATAAGTACAGAAGGTGACAAAAAATGTATACACATTTTAAGAAAGGAAAAAACTATTAAAATTGTAGTACTCAATATATACTGATAACAAAGGATAAATACAAGTCAAGTTTGACTTCTGCAATTACAAGAGGTTCTCAGAGTGCTTACCACCAGCGTCCAGACACTTCTGATTACAGTGAACTACTGCTTGAGCAATGATGACCAAAGTGTTAACACCTCTTCAAATGTGTACACAATTTTTTGGAGCTCCCAGTGTATGAGGATGTTAGCATAGAGGTGGTATTTAAAGCCATGATATATGATCATTTTACTACCCCCAATGGAGAAGATAAGCAGACTCAAATAAATTATTACCAAATGCACTTGTTATGAAATAGTTGAGCAGTAATATTATGGAAATTGCTGTTTATGTTTATGTATTTTTACCAAGAGTATACATCCACAGGGGATTACCAAATTAAGCATGACTTGATTTTTATTTTAAAGCCCTTTTAATATAGGTTTTTCTTTGACTCATGGTTATTTCCTGGTCCCAAGTATTCATACTACTAATGAGTCCCAGTGCTGAAACTAAAGGAAAATACTGAATAACTTTCTCTGCCACAGGGCATTCAACTTAATATTTTCAGGATTAAATACACACTTTGCTTCAAATATATTTTATGATCTATAATAAGAAATAAAATATTTGTGACCTAGTCAAAGAAGAAATATTAAATCCTGCTAGATCTTCTTGAGAAAGAAACTTAATTTTTGTAAGAAATGGGACTTTGGTAATTGGAGTCATCTCAGTTAGAAATATTGAATAACTAATCACTTCATCATTCATTCATTTATGAATCCATTCAATAAATATATACTTAGCTCATTTTCAATGTTATTCATCATGCCAGAAATTGGGGATGTAGTAACAAGAAGAAAATGACCCAGACTTGGCCTTCATAGAGTTTATAATCTAGAATTGGAGAAAGATATCACATAATAAAACTTACAAAACAGTTGAATTTCTATGAATACAAAAGTGTAAGTATTATGAAATATGTCATATATTACATATATATGGGGAGAGGCTGTCATAGAAGACTTCCCTGAGGAAGTGACCTTTAAATTGGAACTGAAGGAGGAATAAATGTTAATTTAGTGAAGTGGTATGAAAAGAAAAGAATATGCCACGCAGATTAAATTGCATATTCAAAGATTAAACAGCATATGTAATCCATACAAGATATAATAGTATTTTACAGTACAGGAGTAATAATCAAGATGGTAAAAGTGGAGAGAGTGTCCAATATTTAATATCAACTTAACATGAATTGTGGTATGTATCAAAAATTGTAAAGGTCCTGCAACTCTATCTTTTTTGCAAGATGACAAGTTAGCTTGTCACAGTTTCATGGATGCTGTCAGAGGATATGAGACTCCTTGGTTAGGGACAAAGGACTTTGTTATGGCAAAGTACTTTATTATCATGGCACCAGCAATAACCAGAGTGTCAGCATTTGAGCCATTTACATGACCTCCAATTCCTATAGCAATGTGAAGTGAACCTAGGCACACAGTGAGTTGTTTTACAAGAAAGGAATCCTGAGTCTAGGGAACCCAAATCTTTATAATGGGTGGTAAGCCTGCCTAAACTTTGTCCTAGAAGGAGGCATTATCTTTGTTATACTGGACATTAAATAAACTTGGTTTTCACTCTAAAGGAATGCTATTTTTACTACCCAAGATGTATAGCTATACAAACATTCTTGAAAAGATATTCCAGAACAAAGGCAGTGAGTGAAACTGTTCATTAGTCATGCAGAAAAAAAAAAAAAAAGACAGAGACCCGTGGAGAACTGTCTCCTAAAATTATGATGAGTAATGAAAAGAAAAATAACAAGAAAAATTTTGAAATTGATGGCTTATTCAAGATAACCAAAGGGGTGCCTCTCACTAAAATACAAATAACAGTGTTGTGTTTTTGTTTTTTATGTATGGACTGAGGTGGGTGATAAGGAAAAATCATGATCTGAATTCTAGAAATGTTGACTTTTCGGTGCCATTGAGAAATCAAAGTAGAGGAGTCAAGTAGATAGTTAGATATATGAGAGTAAAGCTCAGAACAAGAAATTTGATCATTCAATATAAAATTGGAAGTCATTTACATTACTCAGCAATAGAAGTCTTAGAAATGAATACGTTTTCCAAGGGACATAGTAACCCTTCATTATTACTCACGTGTGTCCAGGACTAAACCTTAGTCAAAGTGCAACATGTCTGTTTTAATATGTATATTGAGTTAGTTTTTCCATCTTGATATGTGACTGTACAGAAAAATAAAGTGATTGAGCAGGAAGAAACCTGAAAGAGTACCTAGGTCATGGTTTTTACCCTTTTAAGGTCACAGATATTTTTTTTAAATATGTGAAAAATACATAATTTTTTCCACAAAAATGTACTTGTATGCACATATACAGAAAATGGAGATTCATGTGCCATCCCCAGATCTATGCATATCAAATTTAAGCCCTTGTTCTAGTTCAATATTTTCACTCCATAGCTTAGTCTACTGAGTCCAAACAGGGGAAATTACTGCTCATATTGCTTTGAAGCCATAAATATTATACGTGAATATAACCAGGCAATCAAGAATTAGATGAAGATTTTTGAGATAGATACAGGCTATATATTTAGGCATCTCCACATCTGTGTACATGGATAGAAGAGCAATGGAAGCATAAACTATTGAACAGACCTGCTGTGTTCACATCCAATATTCACAATTTTGTAATTCAGAGTTCTCTCAGAGAAGCAGAACCACTAGGATAAATAGAAAGATAAATGATGATAATGATAGATCGATTGATCAATCAATCAATAGCTAGATATAAAGAGATAGAGATAAACAAATGATACATTTCTTAAGGGTATTTGACCTTTTATAATTGTGTAAACAGGCTATTCTTTTTGCAACTGATACTGGGCCTTGAATTCACAGGGCAAGTATTTGGAAAGGGAAGATGGATACAAATTAGGGAAGACCAAGAGCAAATGGAACCCATAAACATGAGGAAGGACCACATGAGGGAAGACTGATACCCATGTCATTTTTTCTTTCCTCTCACTTTGATGTAGATGTCATACAAAAGCTATATATATTTGTCATGAAGATAAACTCACAACCTAGTTCAAGATTTGGAGAAGCAAAAGAAAGGTCCACAAGATGGTGGGGCGCTTGCAGGCCAACTGCTGCCTCAGAGTTACCATAGAAGATCAGCAGCAATGTGTATAAGGTACAAAAGAGCTCCTCTCTAAATCTCCCAAGAATTTCATTTGTGGTGCACCCTATCAAGCAATATACAGAAAAGCAATTTCTGAAAAATATAGTTCAACTTAGCAAAGCAGGCACATTAAAAAGTCCCTACAAACACAAGCTATGTCTCTTGGCGAAAATGAATTTCAATATCCTAATATTTAACATATGAAATATGATCATATTAATCCCATAGGATTGTTGAAATGATCAAATGAGAATATGTAAAGAGTGTAGCATAGTGCCCAGAATACACTTTACACTCCATAAATATTAATTTATTGGATCACAAATTCATGGATATTACCTAAAAATTTAGTTTTGCATTTTCTCTTTCATCAAGACTAATTTCATCCTATGCCCCCTAGATAGATGCCTCAGTCCACAGCTAAAATTATACGCTTAGAAAGATGAAAAGGAAAACAAATTAACCTGTTCAAAGTATTATATTTTTATTTTATTTATATTTGTCATTTTTTGTTTCTATGTTACTGTCTTTTTATTATATATGTATATGAGATCTGACAATTAAGTTCATGAGCTTGTTGCAACAATGTTGCTAACATTTTTTTGATATCAGAAGGATTATTCATTATAAATTTGTACCAACTGGACAAACAGTTAACCAAGTTTACTATCTGGAAGTGCTGAAAAGGCTGTGTGAGAAAGTTAGACGACCTGAATTTTTTGCAAATAATTCATGGCTCTTGCATCACGATAAGGCACCAGCTCACACGGCACTGTCTGTGAGGAAATTTTTAACCAGTAAACAAATAACTGTTTGGAACACCCTCCCTACTCACCTGATCTGCAACCAATGACTTCTTTCTTTACCTAAAGACAAAGGAAATATTGAAAGGAAGACGTTTTGATGACATTCAGGACATCAAGGGTAATAGGACAACAGGTCTGATGGCCATTCCAGAAAAAAAGTTCCAAAATTGCTTTGAAGGGTGGACTAGGCACTGACATTGGTGCATAGCTTCCCAAGGGGAGCACTTCAAAGGTGACCATAGTGCTATTCGACAAATGGGGCATGTAGCATTTTTCTAGGATGAGTTCATGAACTTAATTGTTATGACCTCATATATATATATATAATTTTTGTTCTCATTATCATTGCCTGAAATGTCTTCTCTTTTCTCCTGTCTAATCAAAGGCTTCCCTTTTATCCACGTTTCACTTGTAATTCAGCTCTCCATCACCGGGTTCAGCATTATCTGAGCTTCTACACTATATTGAAATGTTTACCATGCATACTTTTTGCCACATGCATTAGCATTTTTGTTTTATACTTTCATATATAATTTTATTAATTGACTTTTATAGAGTATTAGTGTTGGATCTCTAACTGGATTTTAAGTTTCTGAGGGGAAGGGAAAAAGTCTAACATTTCAAGTATTTTTATGCACTGAATGTTAATGTATTGACTGGGATAAAAATATTTTATGACAGAGCAAAGAGAGTACAAAGTAAATAAATTCATGATGATAGAAAGAATTTCTTTATTCTAATTGCAACTTGAGTGTCAAAGCAAAAGGTCCAACTGAACAATGTAATCAAGATAACATGCCCCTTGAATAAGAAGCTATCAATTTTGTGATATCTGCTTTTAGGGAACAAGAGGTATATGAAGATTTTAAGTAACACATTATATATATATATGTATGTGTGTATATATATATATATATATACATATATATTCATTATAATGTATTTTTAATTTACAATTGACATACAATATATTAGTTTCAGGTGTACAACTCAGTGATTAGACATCTTACACAACTTGCAAAGTGATCACCCTGATAAATATAGTACCCATATGACACCATACATAGTTATTACAATATTACTGACTATATTACTTATGGTATTCTTTACATCCCCATGATTACTTTGTAACTACCAATTTGTACTTTTTAGTTCCTTCTGCTTTTGCACTTAACTGCCGAAAACCCCTCCCAGCTGACACCATCAAAATGTTCTCTGTATCTATGAGTTTGTTTCTGTTTTGTTTCTTTGTTTAATTTGTTCTTTAGATTCCACATATAATTGAAATCATAGGCATTTGTCTTTCTGTGTCTGACTCCACTCAGCACAATACCCTCTAGTCCATCAATATTGTTTCTGATGGAAAGATTTCACTTTTTTATGGCTGAATAATAGTCCACCGTAAATCTACCTCTCCTTTATCCATTCATCTATTGATGGACACCCAAGTTGCCTCCATATCTTGGCTATTGTATTAGGTTGGTGCAAAAGTAATTGCAGTTTTTGCAATTATTTTTAAGCTTTTAAACTGCAATAACTTTTGTATCAACCTAATAAATAATGCTGCAATTAACATATAGATGCATATGTTTATTTGAAGTAGTGTTTTGGGTTTCTTTGAAAAAAATACTCAGAAGTGAGATTACTGGGTACTCCTTTGTTTCTTATTATAGCTTTTATTTCAGTCTATTCTCTCTGGTATAGGCATTGCTACCCCAGCTTTTTTTCTTTTTTTTTTTTTTCCATTTTCATGAAATATCTTTTCCATCCCTTTACTTTCAGACATTGTGTGTCTTTTGATCTGAAGTGAGTATCTGGTGGCAGCAGATGCAACAGTCTTGTTTTCTTAGCCATTTAGCCACCCTATCTTTTTACTGGAGAAATTAGTCCATTTACATTTAAAGTAATTATTGATAGATATGGAGTTCTTGCCATTTTATTACACATACATCTATCTATTATATCTATATCTATCTATGTCTATCTATATCTATGTATATCTCTATCTATCTATCATCTATCTATCTATCTATCTATCTATCTATCTATCTATCTATCATCTATACGTATATATTTGTCTTATAGAAGTCTCTCTAATAATCCTTGTAATACCGGTTTGGAGTTGATGAACTCCTTTAATTTTTTTTCTTGTCTGGCAAGCTCTTTATCTGTCCTTCGATGATAAATGACAGCTTTTCTGGGTAGAGTAATCTTGGTTGTAGTTACATGCTTTTCATCACTTTGAATATTCCATGCCAGTCTCTTCTGGCCTGCAAAGTTTCTGTTGAGAAATCAGTTGACAGTCTTATGTGAGCTCCCTTGAAGGTAACTAACTGCTTTTCTCTTGCTGCTTTTAAGATTCTTTCTTTGTCTTTAACCTACGGAATTTTAATTATGACGTGTCTTGGTGTTGGCCTCTTTGGGTTTATCTTGTTTGGGACTCTTTGCACTTCCTGAGCTTGTATGTCTATTTTCTTCACCAGGATATGGAATTTTTTCATCATTGTTTCTTCAAATAGGTTTTAAATTCCTTGCTCTCTCTCTTCTCCTTCTGGTATCCCTATGATGTGAATGTTGGTACACTGATGTTGTCCCAGAAGCCCCTTAACCTATCCTCATTTTTTTTTTGTATTCTGCTTTTCTTTTTGCTGTTCTGATTGGGTGTTTTCCACTACTTTAACTTCTAAATCACTGATTTGATTATCTGCTTCATCTAATCTACTGTTGATACCCTCTAATATATTATTTATTCCAGTTACTGTATTCTTCATCTATGACTGTTTTTTTTAAGTTTTTTTCTTATCTCCATTTTAAAGTTTCCTATCTGTTTGTTGAATTTCTTTCTGAGATCATTGAGCACCCTTATAACCATTGTTTTGAACTCTGCCTCTGGTAGATTGCTTGTCTCCATTTTGTTTAGTTCCTTCTCTAGAACTGTGTTCTGTTTTTTCATTTGGAACATGTTTCTTTGTCTTCCCATTTTGGCTGACTCCCTGTGTGTGTTTCTATGTATTAGGTAGGGCTGCTATGCCTCCTGGTCTTAGTAGAGTGGCCTTAGGTAGTAAATGTCCTGTGGGGTCCAGTGGTAGAAACTCAATGGTCACCTGAACCAGGTGTTTCAGGTGTGTCCCTTGTGTGGGTTGTGTGTGCCCTCTTGTTGTAGTTGAGCCTTGGTTGCTGTTTGCATATCAATAAGAGGGATTGACCCTAGGGCTAATTGATTGTGAGGACTAGTGGTGACTACAGTGGAGGAACTGTCATGCAGGGGCTGACACTATGGAGCAGAATGCATTTTAGAAGGGCTCTGGTGCCTTTCTAAAATGCCCTTTGGATGTGTCACCTGTGGAGGCAGATTGGTGGTGCTTTGGCTCTGTCCAAAGCTGGTCACTGGGCTTGCCATCCCTGGGACCTTCTGGGAGGGGCTCTTCCTCAAGCTAAGTTCAGTTGCCACCTTTTCCCTGCCCAGGGTCACCTGACATGAGCCACAAACCAATCCACAGATGACTGCCAGTGGCTCTGAGCTTGGAGGTGCCTCAAAGAGCCAAGCTGTGAACTGAGGCCTGCTGTCACTTGTGCCGGGCTTGAGGCTGCTCAGCAAGAGGTACACAGAATACTGAGGCCAGATACCCCTTGTGTGGGGTTTGTGAACCTTTCAGAAATTTTAGGGAAGTCCACAGCATGAACTAAGACAGGCCATTTCTAGGGAAATTCCACTGAATTGCTTGGGTGTGCCCAAATGTTGGGTTGGGCAGGGTCTCAGGGAATCAGCAGGGTGGGGAGGAGGAACAAACAGTAATAGTCAGGTTGGTGGAGACTCAGATATGGTGACTGCCTGCATTTGCATGCCAGAGAGGGATAGGCTCTCAACAAAGAAATGATGGATTCTGCCAGCACTTCTGTCTGGGAGAAAGCTGCTCCTCCAGTCCTCAACCTGATGCCAGATAATTCAGGGTGTCCTCGTATGTACCTGGCATTTTTTGAGCTGCTGACCCAGTGCTGGAGCTCAGAGCAAGTGAGTTTGTCAGTGAGTAACCCACATGTGGGCACTTTAAGAGGAATGATTGGGACTCCAGCTGCCCTCTGTCTTACTCAGCTACAATTTCCACTGTTTTTCACTGTCAGAAGTTATGAGGACTTCTCTTCCTATCATTGCAACCCTGGGCTCGGGAGCCTGGTGTGGGGCTAGGACTCCTTGCTTCTATGGGGACTTCCACAGCTGAGATATTCCTCCTGATTTTTAACCACCATATGTAGGTGTGGGACCAGCTCATTCCATGTCTCTTCCCCTCCTACAAGTTTCAAGGTAGCTTCTTCTGCATGCCCTTAGATGTAAGACATCTGTTCAGATAAACTATAGGTGATTCTCAATGATGGTTTTTCTGTAGTTCAGTTGTTATTTTGATGTGTTCATGAGAGGAGGCAAGCATAGCATCTACTTACTCTGCTATCTTGACCAGAAATCTAAGTAACACATTGTTAAGACAAGCATGTATATACCACATGTGCCAGTAAAAGACAAATGTTTCGTTGTTCTTTAGAAATACATTTATGTGTTTAGGTTGCTTTTATTTTTTTTAATTAAAAAAATATATTAAATTTATTGGGGGTGAAATTGGTTATTAAAACAATATAGGTCTCAAGTGTACAATTCTATAAACATCATCTATATATTGCATTGTGTGGAGAATTGACTTTGGTTGCTTTTAAATATTTTATTTTAATTGGCTCTGGGAAAACCATAAGTAGTGCATTGTATACAAACAGATTATATAACCTATACAACTTATTTTTGGCTGACATATTTTACAGATGAGATGAATAAAATAAAAATATAAATATCTAAATTAACTGATAAGTTTTTAAATATCTAAGTTGTGGAAAAGTACCAACAAAAATGCCTTACTAGGAATATTCTTATGCTGTCAAAGCAACTTAACAGATTTTCTATCTCCCAAGTCACAAACTTTCTGAGATAGATAGATAGATGATAGATAGATAGATAGATAGATAGATAGATAGATAGATAGATGATAGATATAGAAATAGAGACATAGATATAGATATGGATATCTATGTCATAGCATACAAAACAGAAATATTTCTATATCTGTGTCTATCTCTATATATATCATCTATATCTATCTCATGACATACACAGTATAAATTATTATATTTTATTATATCTAAAACTCCATAGACTGTAATATGCACCATTATTTTATGTACTCCTAAGATTAAGAAAGTATTGTCAATTAAATATTTATCTCATTGATTATGAGTGCATTCCAAATTCAGAGATGACAAAAGTATGAAAAAAAAATGTTTTTTAGAATTAAGAAATAAGGTACCTTCCCATCTCTCAACCACACACCTTAAAGGATACCAAAAATTGCTGGGATTAAGTACTCTCAAGTAAGAACCTTATTACTTCCATAGACTTATAATGCAATATGTAGTTCTTAATATTTAACCTTAAATTCCTTTCCTTTCATGGCTATAAACTCAAATATTTCTATTCTTCCATTTCTACTCAACCCTCCATCCCCCACCTCTTTGAAGTGTGCCTTAAGCAGAAGGAGAATAATTGTCTAATCTCACTTCTGACACTGAATTTCTCTTAGGGACAAATGCCCTCAGGCTCATCACTTAACGGTTGCAGCTTCTCTCTGTATGAAGAAAACAATGCACCTCATCATTATTTATACACTACTTTGAAGGGGAACAAATGCTCTCTATTTATTTTTCTAATTATGATATTTATAATTCCAAAAAGACATGGCATTTAAGCTGGATGAAAACCATTTTAATGATCACTTTATCAGTCTCTGAAGGACTCACACAAAGTGGTTGAAGGGTATAACAACTGATTACAACACAAATATGCATGTGGCTGTCTTTGAACAGGCTTACCTTCCATCAGAATTCAATTTACCTGCATCTCTGCTATGCTTTTGAAGCTGGAAACTTGCAGCCCTGTAAATTAATGTCCCTTTAAAAATTTAAGCACAAAATGACTATGAAACACTTTTTGAGGAGAATTAAAAACTCCACCCATTTTCTCAGTTCTCTATTCAACAAATGTTTCTTATTTTTAACCACTTTTTAAACAATGGTTCATACTGACCTGAAGTAAGATTTTAATTTATCCAGCAAATCAGTTCCTATTCTCCTTTTAGTACAAAGAAAATTTTAAAAACATTCTTTTTTTTGGACATTCATTCACTTTCCTTCACAATTTATCTAACTGGATCATTACCAGAAATCAATGATTCTTATTCTTTTAACAAGTCCATTTACATTCTCACATAATTATTTCACCACATCATTATAACTACTTCATCTTTTTTTTTTTTCATAATAGATCTGTAACTTCATTTGAAGAAAAACCCTTCACGTTCACATCACATAGCGTTTTTGAGACTCAGGAATGTGTAAAATGACCTCTGAAAATTCTGCCCTTTGGAACATAAAAGCTTAAGATTTTATACACACACACACACACACACACACACACATATATTTTATATATATAATAAATTATATATTATATATAATATATATATATATAATAAACACACATATAGATGTATAAATGCATTTAGGGACAGTATAGCAAGTAGGTGGAGACTAATGAAAACAGACTCTTTAAGAGAACTCCAACCTTTGAAGAAAACAAAAAAAGATAGCATTCTTATCCCTGAATCATTCATTAGTCATTGATGAATTGAATCATTCATTCATTTTTTTTGGAGACCACTAAAGGGTTTCTGCTTCAATAAGCAGACTTGTGTTCACATCTTTTACTCTAAAATTAGAAATAGAAACTTTACAACATAAAGAAGGGAAGATGAGCCATATCAACAAATTTTTGGTAGAGAGAATTCCAGAGACCCTTCAGAATCTGAGGCAGATATGACAGAGGTCAAGAATGAAAGGTGGTATTGAAACATGGGAAATGTTTGAAACTCTACATATGGAAGAGTTGAGGCTGTCAATACGTGCACACCCTTCCCTAAGTGTAGAGAAAACTATTAGTCTAGTTATTCTCAGGCAAATAAGCACAACATTATTCTCTTAAGAAATTGAACCATCTGAGAAAGCAAAGGTTTCTGCCATGGGTTTTACAAACCCGGAGTAAAGTACTCCCTATTCTGCCTTGCATGGGGGATGTGAGGGGGAATTGGTGAGGCCATTGCCTGACATCCAGTTCCTCACTTTCTCATGGTTAATAAAAATATATTTATACACTATATTTATTACCCAAGTGACCAGACATGTGTACTACTTATCTGAGAAATCAGACCTACATAGAAAAGAATACAAGGAAACCATCCCAACTAACTAGATATTTTTAGTAAATAACAACAGACAATTAAAGATCACTAAGCAAAGGAAGCAAACCCTCATTATGAGTAATAAAGATCAGTATGAACAAAAACTATCCCCAGAATTTTTTTTAATTAAGGAAAGAAAGTATGTGCAAAGAACATTTTGATAAGTTATTTCATTCATGAGACAATAATACAATGCTGTTTAAAAACACCAGAAATCAAGGACATTTCTTAAAGCTTAAATATAGAATTTCCAAAATAAAATTTTAATAGAAAAGATGAAACATGAAGTTGGGGGAATCCCTTTGTATAAAAGAAATAAAGACAAAATTACGAAAGAAAAGAACCATAAATGACCACTCTACAAAGTACAACTTTTGATGAGTAGGAGCACTGGAGATAAAAGAAAGGGGAGGCAATTTAAAGAAAAAATAGAAAAGAATAAGCCACACATAAAGATGGAAACTAGTCTTCAAGATTGAAAGATGAAAGTGCAAAAATCTTATTTCTTTTTTATAATTTATTGGGGTGACAATTGTTAGTGAAATTACATAGATTTCAGGTGTACAATTCTGTATTACATCATCTATAAATCCCATTGTGTGTTCACCACCCAGAGTTCTCCTTCCATCACCATATATTTGATCCCCCTTACCCTCATCTCCCTCCCTTCACCCCCCTTACCCTCTGGCAACCACTAAACTGTTGTTTGTGTCTATGAGTTTTTAAAAAACTTATTTCTTAATTTAGGCATTTACATCTATAAATTTCCCTCTGATAACTATTTTGTCTGCATTCACTTATATATGATATTATAAAGAATATGCATATATTCCACAAATATATAGTCTTCAAGATCATATATATATATATATATATATATATTTATATATGTATATATATATATATGTATATACTTATACATATATGTGATATTATTATAAGGAATTAGCTCATGCAATTATGGAAGGTGACAAGTCCAAAATTTACAGTGTAACCAAAAGGTTGGAGACTCAGGAGAGCTGATGTTATAGTTCCAGTCTGAAAGCCATCAGGCTGGAGACACAGGAAAGCTGATGGCACAGATGCAAAGGCAATCTGCTGGAGAATTTCTTCTTGCTCACGAGGCCAGTCTTTTAATTCTACTTAGGCTTTCAACTGATAGATTAAGCTGAACCACATTATGGAGGGTAATTTGCTTATTCAAAGTTCATTGATTTAAATGTTAATCTCATCCAAAAACACACTGAAATTTGACACATAAAATTAACCTTCACAAGTTTTGATATGTTATGTTTTCATTTTCATTTATTGCAATGTATTTTCAATAGTTCTTAAAGATTTCTTCAGTGGAACTGAACTAAAATGGAGTCACTTTTATCAGGGACAATATGGAGATGGTCAATGTAGGTGCATAAAGGAAACGTAACCCAAATTTACCAGAATTTGCACCTCTTCTCTGAAATCAGCATAGGACACCAGTTCATCCCCAAATGCCAAGTCTGTTCACATCATCTCTGGACTTCCTTGTTCCCTGACTCCTCTACCCCAATCCAAATAAAGAGAGCACTGGGCAACTAATCAGCTGAAAAAGCCATAGCCTTGAGTTTCACGAGTTGCATGTTGAAAGCCTTGAAATACACTCATCATTCTGCTTTCTTATATTCTATATGCAGTTTTGTTTTTGACATTTCTTAGTGTCAGAGGTGGCATCTGTAGCAGAATCCACGGTGACTTCTCTCTGGGCTTTGGACACAGTAGTAGTATCTGCAGAGCATGTCAGGCTCCCTTCTAAAATTGATCTGGAGTTGCCGGAAGTAAGCTCTTTCAGATTCCAGGTTCCACTTCCTTGTGTTGATAGTCCTTCAAGACTTTTTTATTTTGTTTTTTTTTTGCAAGTTTGTTTATGCCTAGTGCATTCTACTGTCATGTGGTCTTGCCAATCTAAAGAGTCTGCAGTTCCCTCTGGAACTGTCGTTGTCTCTTTTTGTCTAGATGGTATGATCTAATAAAAGATAATTTGTAAAAACAATGGCCACTTTGGGAATCTTTGACCTGAGTAAGTTAGTTTTTCTGTGCAGTAAACTTTAATCAAAAGGATTCTAATTTGAACAACTACATTGGGAACTACTGGTCATGTATACCTAAGGCCTTCTCTTGGCCACTCTACTGTACCTTCTCTTTGGTTAATGCTGGTGTCCACAATTTCATCTTTTGCTACTGTTGAATTATATTAATGTGCACATGATATAAAGGAATAATATCTGTTGTTAATTGGAATCTCATAAGTCAAAATAGTAAAACTGGTGGGCATGGGTTGAACACTTAAAAGCTATTAGAGCACTTGCCACCTAACTGTAAGACTACCAAGCTAGGACAAGTTAGTCACAAAATGGGTTAGGTTGACACTAGGTCACCTGCCAATCTCAAGAAAATTTCCATGCAATGAGGTGAGGTACACTGCAAAACACCACAGAATACCCAAACCAGCAGTACATTCCTCTTAGGTATTAATTTGGCTTTCAGAGATCCAAGACTCAGCTAAAGAAATGAGATCCTCAAAGAAATAAAATAAAATACATAGGAATAAATCTAACCAAGGAGGTAAAAGACATGTTCTCAGAAAATTATAAGACATTGAAGAATGAAATTGAAGAAGATACAAATAAATAGAGGCATACACCATGCTTATAGATAGAAAGATTTAACATATTTAAATGTCCATATTGCTCAAAGCAATCTATAGCTTCAATGCAATCCCTATCAAAATACCCATGTCATTTTTCACAGAACCAGAATAAATTATCCTAAAATTTATATGGAACTATAAAAGACTTCAAATAACCATAGTAATCTTGAGAAAGAAGTACAAAGTTGGAGGCATCATGCTACCTAATATCAAACTATACTACAAGGCCATAATAATCAAAACAGCATGGTACTGGCATAAAAACAGACACACTGATCAATGAAACAGGATAGAGAGCCCCAAAATAAACCCATGCATATAATGTCATTTAATGTATGACGAAGAAAGCAAGAATACACAATGGGGTAAAGAGAGTTTATTCAATAAATGGCATTAGAAAAACTGGTCGGATGTACAAAAAAAGAAAAAAAAAAGAAAGAAACCGTACTACCTTCTTACTCCATATATAAGAATAAACTCAAAAGAGGTTAAGGACTTAAATGTAAGACCCAAAACCATAAAACTCCTAGAAGAAAACATAGGCAGCAAACTCTTTGACATTGCTCTTAGTGATATTTTTTTCTGATATATCCCCTTAGGCAAGGGAAACAAAAGAAAAAATAAACAAATGGAACTACATTAAATTAAAAAGTTTTTGCTCAGCAAAGGAAACCATGAACAAAATGTAAAGACAAACCGCTGAATGGAAAAAGATATTCATCAATGATATATCTGATAAGGGGTTAATATCCAAAATTTATAAAGAACTCATACAACTCAACACACACACCCCAAAAATCCCAAATAATCCAATTGAAAAATAGACAGAGAACCTGAATGTCAGACATTTCTCCAAAGAGGACACACAGATGGCCAATAGACATATGAAAAGATGCTCAACATCATTAATAATCAGATAAATGCAAATTAAAAATGACAATGAGATATCACCTCACACCTGTCAGAATAGCTAGCAGCACATTCCTCTTAGGTATTAATTTGGTGAAGATGTGGAGAAAAGAGAATCCTGCACTTTTGATAGGATTGCAAATTGGTGCCACCACTATGGAAAACAGCTTGGAGTTTCCTCAAAAAATTAAAAATAGAACTACTTTATAACCTAGCAATTCCACTTTTGGGTATTTATCTGAAGAAATCCAAAACATTAATTCAAAAAGATATATGCACCCTTATGTTCACTGCAGCACTATTTACAATAGCCAAAATATGGAAGCAACCTAAGTGCCCGTGAACAGATGATTGGATAAAGGAGATGTGGTACATATATACAGTGGAATATTACTAAGCCAAAAAAATTAAATCTTATCATTTGCCACAGCATGGATGGATCTAGAGCTGTTATGTAAAGTGAAATAAGTCACACAGAGAACGACAAATACCATATGATCTCACTTATATGTGGAAGCTAAAGAGCAAATAAAAACAACAACAGAAACAGACTCATAGATACAGAGAACAAATTGATGGTTACCAGATGGGATGGGGTTTGCAGGGGCTTGTCAAAAAGGTGAAGGGATTAAGAAGTACAAATTTGTAGTTACAAAATAGTCATGGGGATGTAAATTACAGCACAGAGAATATAATCAATAATATTATATTAACTGTGTATAATGCCAGGTGGGTACTAGACTAATCGGGGGGACCACTTTACAAATTATATAAATTTGTAACCACCATGGTGTACACCTAAAACTAATATATAATAATATTGAATGTCATCTGTAATTGAAAAATTAAAAAATGATTAAATAAAAAAGAAATGGGATTCTTAAATTTCAAATAATTGAGCATGCTACCTTCCAGCACAACTGCTTATTTTATCTCTAAGAGCCCTGTCCCTAAAGCTGTAGATGTCTAAAAAATGGCAAAATCTTACAAAGATAACTTAGAATTACAATGGCCACTATGAGGAATGTTTCAATTAGACAAGATCCTTCATATAAGAAAGGAATTTGAAGGCGTTTTCTCAAATAAAACAAACAGAAGGGGATACCTATTTTAATTGTCATGCAGAAGATTCCAAAACAGCTTCATTGAAAAATTCATTGCAAAAAGCCAATGGAAAATTAAAGACACCAGAGTTACCTAAAACAAAAGACTACATAAGACTGACATGACTCCTATTATTGCACTCTATCCTCCTTTACTTGAGTACTAAAAGTATACTAAACTTCTGTCTGAATTGTCTTTCCACTCTGAAAAGGCTACAAGACTGTAAACAAAACTCCACCAAGTTAGTGGCCTTGCAGGTACTTCCATATCTTCTCTCAAAGAAGGACCCCATTATGGGCCCCTCCCAGGGTTTATAAGACTTTGAGGGATTCTCCAGTAAGTTGCTATTTGTTAATTCCTTTAAGTAGCCCAGGGGAAATTGAAATCAAAATTAATGAAAAACCTTGAAAAATCTGATAAATACCTGGGCTACACTTCTATTTTTGACTCCACTTGCTTAGCAGACTTCAGATGGGATGCTGAGAAACTGGCGTAACCAGTGAAGGGTGAGAATTCTTAACTGAGTCAGGTCTCGTGGATCCCTGTCTGAGTGCCCAGTCTATCTTCAGGAATGGCTCTGGATCTTGAATGGATGGTATCATTTGCACCCTTTTTGGGGAAACCTCTTAGATCCAAGGGATTGTTTAATATTGTCAGGAATATTTACTGTTTCTCCCAGCTGAAACCTGACAAGGTATTTGAAAGAATGTTTTGTGTTTTTTTTTTGTAAGTAGCTGTATGGTCAGAAGTTGGCCAGATGAAAAGCTGATATTCAGAGCCTGATAGGAGATTTTTAGGCTTTCTCCAGTAAGCTAAAATGAAATTATGTATGCAGAGGGAAAGAAAAATCTTCTGAAGCCTTTGTGTAAGGATTTAATTAAACATCCCAAAGATACACAGCTCTAAATATAGAATGTAGGAATCTTTTGTCTTCATCTTTGTTGAAGATCTCCTCTCTGATTTAAGGTAGCAAACAGAGGATAATGTAGTTGGATAGGTGCGTCAGCCTATGGTTTCCTTCAGGTTGCAACTGAATATTATAAGATAAATTGAATAATGGATATTTTTTGTATATCTAGATCAATTCCAATTAACATAAATTACTGAAACATTAATTAATGAATATAGATCTATCCAGTTTTGGCTTATTTTACAGAGGAACTAAAGGTATTTGGGTCTATTTGTAAGCATGTCTTGTGCCACACTGAACAATTTACTATGAGGAAGAATATACTTCTTGAAATTACGAAATATATTTGTAAATTTTCCAATCCATAGAATGCTGTAGGTCATCAAAATGGCGGCATCAGGTGAGCCTCTGTAAAGCTCCCCTGGAATTTACAACTAATCGAACAACAATAACTCCACAAAGGACTCCCTGCACAGCACACAGGCAAGACGAACAGGCCCACTACTGAATTCACCTAAAGGTGGTAGAATCGCGCGAGCGGGGGAGCAGGGAAGGAAAAAGTGCACAGATGGAGCCGCATGGGAGCAGGACAAAGACCTACCTCAGTGCTCCGAGCTCTCTGCATCCCGGAACTACCGCAGCCATAGGAGAGGGAAGAACTCGGACTGCTAAGGCTCCACTTATGGCCCACAGGGTTGAGGGGGCAGCATGTAACACGGCTGAACTCAATGATCACGGCAGAGACCTAGGAGCAAAGAGTGAGGGAAAAACGCTGAAAACGGTGGTTTAAGCCCTCACTGCTGAGCAGAGAGTGGAAGCCTTAGGCACTGAGACTAGCCGCCAGCTCCCTACCCTCCCAGAGCTCGCCCCAGACCAACTGCCCGGTGTTAGAAGTGGAACAGTAGCAGTGTCAGATCAAAAGAAAAGAATATTTGCTGTTCTGAGAACTGTGGACCACAGACAGAGATTTGCAGCCCAACTAGTTCTGGCAAAGGGGAGAGAGCTGTGGAAGCAGGACCAGCTGTGGTGGTGGTCGACACCATTGCTCTGGGCCACCTCTCACAACTCACCTCACCGCTGGCCCCACGTATCTAGGTGGATCCCTGCATGAGGAAACAGAACTGCTGAAACATACGGGCTCTGAATCTGATGCAGAAAGAGCTTTGGAACTTCAAAAGCTCTCCGCATCCCCACAGGGACGTGGCACCCTATGACTCAGGGGAACTGTGAACAGAGGAGAAGACCGTTTCCCAGGGAATCACCCATTGTGTGAGAAGCTTGAACAATGCAGAAAAAACAGCACTACTGTGCGCTACAGAGAAAAAAAAGCTGCAGTCGGAGACAAAATAAAACATTCTACCAACAAGTATTGGAAAACAAAAGAAAGACCTCTTCCTATCAACGTGTTGCAGAAAACACTCCTGTAGATGTTTAGGAAGAGAAATAATAAATCAGTAATGGCCATGAATAACCAAAGCAACAAGACAGCTCATAAAGAACAAGAAAAGTCTCCAGAAAAGGAATTTAATGATATGGAAATATGTGACTTAAATGACAGAGAATTCAAGATTGCAGTTCTGAAAAAACTCAACGAGATGCAAGTAAACACAGAAAGGCAATTTAATGAACTCAGAAACGCAATCAAAGAACAACATGAGCATTTTACGAAAGAGATTGAATTTTAAAACAGAACCAGATAGAATTTCTGGAAATACTCAGGTATCAATAATCACCCTAAATGTAAATGGACTGAACTCACCAATAAAAAGGCATAGAGTAGCAGATTGGATCAAAAAACTAAACCCAAACCATATGCTGTCTGCAAGAGACACATCTCAGCTACAAGGATAAGCATAGACTCAAAGTGAACAGGTGGAAATTGACACTCCATGCAAATGGTACCCAGAGAAAATCAGGTGTAGCCTTAATGATATCAGATGAAACAAACATCAGGGTGAAAAAGATAACGAGAGACAAAGATGGACATTTCATAGCGGAAAAGGGGTCTATTCAACAAGAAGACATAACAGTCATCAATATTTATGCCCCAAATCTGGGAGCACCAAAATATACCAAGCAACTACTAACAGAACTAAAGGGAGAAATTGACCAAAACACAATTATACTGGGGGAATTAAATACATCATTGACAGCTATGGATAGATCATCCAAACAGAAGATAAATAACAAAATAGCAGCCCTAAATGACACATTAGATGAATTGGACACAATTGACATATATAGAGCATGTCATCTTAAAACATCAGACTATACATTATTTTTGAGTGTTCATGGAACATTCTCAAGGATAGACCACACATTGGGACATAAAATCAGCCTCAGCAAATTTAACAAGATTAAAATCATACCAAGCATATTCTCTGATCACAAGGCTTTGAAATTGGATATCAACTGAGAAAAAAAAAGCAGAAAAAACACAAACACATGGAGACTAAACAGCATACTTTTAAAGAACGACTGGGTCAAAGAACAAATTAGAGGAGAGATCAAAAGATACATAGAAACGAATGACAATAAAAATACATCCTACCAAAATTCTTGGGATGCAGCGAAAGTAGTTTTAAGAGGGAAATTTATATCATTTCAAGCCTGTCTCAAGAAACAAGAAAAATCCCAAATAAATAACCTCATGTTACAACTTAAAGAACTAGAAAAAGAAAAATAAGTGAGACTCAAGGTCAGCAGAAAATAGGAAATAACAAAAATCAAAGCAGAACTAAATGAAACAGAGAACAAAAAGATAATAGAAAAAATTAATGTGACAAAGAGCTTGTTCTTTAAACAGATTAACAAAATCAACAAACCCTTGGCTAGACTCACTAAGATAAAAAGAGAGAAGACACTAATTAACAAAATCAGAAATGAAAAAGGGGAAGTTATCACGGACACCACAGAAATACAAAGGATCATGCAAGAATACTATAAAGGACTATATGCCACCAAATTCAATAACCTAGAAGAAATGGACAAGTTCTTAGAAACATAGTCTTCCAAGGCTGAACCATGATGAACTGGAAAATCTAAACAGACCGATCACCAGTAACGAAATTGAATCAGTCATCCAAAACCTTCCCAAAAGCCAAAGTCCGGGACCAGATGGCTTTACTAGTGAATTCTACCAAACCTTCAAAGAGGATCTAATACCAATCCTGCTCAAACTCTTCCAAAAAATTGTAGAAGAGTCAGTACTCCCTAACTCATTTTATGAGGCCAACATTACCCTGATACCAAAACCTGGTAAGGAGAACACAAAAAAAGAAAACTACAGACCTATATCTCTGATGAATACAGATGCTAAAATCCTAAACAAAATTCTAGCAAATCGAATACAACAATGCATTAAAAAGATTATTTGTCACGACCAAGGGGGTTCATCCCTGGGGCACAAGGATGTTTCAACATCCGTAAATCCATCAATGTGATACATGACATAAAGAAAATAAAGGACAGAAATCATATGATTATATCAATTGATGCAGAAAATCATTTGACAAGATACAACATCCATTTATGATTAAAACACTTAATAAATAGGTATAGAAGGAAAATACCTTAACATAATAAAGGCCATGTATGACAAGCCCTCAGCTAATCTAATAATTAATGGTGAAAAACTGAAGCCCTGTGCTCTACATTCAGGAACATGACAGGGCTGTCCCCTATCACCTCTGCATTTCAACATAGTGTTGGAAGTCCTTGCCAGAGCCATCAGGCAAGAGAAAGAAATAAAAGACATCCAAATTGGGAATGAAGAAGTTAAATTATCACTCTTTGCAGATGACATGATGCTATGTATAGAAAACCCTAAAGACTCCACCAAAAAGCTATTAGAAACCATCAACAAATGCAGTAAAGTTGCTGGCTACAAAATCAACGTACAAAAGTCCACTGCATTTTTATGTACTAACCGTGAAATCTCAGAAAAAGAAACACAAAAAACAATACCCTTTGCAATTGCAGCAAAAAATAAAATACCTAGGAATAAACTTAACCAAGGATGTGAAGGATTTATATGCTGAAAAGCGTAAGACATTTGTGAAAGAAACTGAAGAAGACACAAAGAAATGGAAAGACATTCCGCGCTCATGGATTGGAAAAATCAACATAGTTAAAATGGCCATATTACCCAAAGCAATATACAGATTTAATGCAATCCCCATCAAAATCCCAATCCCATTTTTTAAAGAAATAGAACAAAAAATCATCAGATTTGCTTGGAACCACAAAAGACCCGAATAGCCAAAGCAATCTTAAGAAAAAAGAACAATACTGGAGGTATCGCACTCCCTGACTTTAGCTTGTACTACAGGGCTACAATAATCAAAACAGCATGGCACTGGCAGAAAAACAGACACATAGACCAATGGAATAGAACTGAGAACCCAGAAATAAAACCACATAAATATGGACAGATAATTTTTGAAAAAGAAGCTTAAAACATACAATGGAGGAAAGACAGCCTCTTCAATAAACAGTGCTGGGAGAATTGGATAGCCATGTGCAAAAGAATGAAACTAGACTGCTGTCTGTCACCATGTACCAAAATTAATTCAAAATGGATCAACGACTTAAGCATAAGACCTGACACAATAAACTGCATAGAAGAAAACATAGGTACTGAACTTATGCACCTTGGGTTCCAAGAGGATTTTATGAATTTGACTCCAAGGCAATGGAAGTAAAAGCTAAAATAAACAAATGGGACTATATGAAACTTAAAAGCTTCTGCACAGCAAAAGATACCATCGACAAAATAAAGAGGCAACCAACTGAATGGGAGAAGATTTTTGCAAACAGTGCCTCTGATAAGGTGTAATATCCAAAATATACAAGGAACTCATGCAACTCAACAACATAAAAAACAACAATCCAATGGAAAAATGGGGAGAGGACCTGAAGAGACATTTCTTCAAAGAGGACATACAAATGGCAAATAGACATATGAATAAATGCTCAACATCACTAATCATCAGAGAAATGAAAATTAAAACCACAATGAGATATCACCTCACCCCAGTCAGAATGGCTGTCATCAAGAAGACAAATAGTAACAAGTCTTAAAGGCTGTGGAGAAAAAGAAACTCTCATCCACTGTTGGTGGGAATGCAGACTGGTGCAGCCGTTATGAAAGGCAATGTGGAGGTTCCTCAAAAAATTACGAATAGAATTACCATATGACCCAGCAATCCCTCTCCTGGGTATCTACCCAAAAAATCTGAAAACATTTATACATAAAGACACATGTGCTGCAATGTTCATTGCAGCTTTGTTTACGGTGGCCAAGACATGGAAACAACCAAAATGTCTTTCGATAGATAAATGGATATAGAAGTTGTGGTATATATACACAATGGAATACTATTCGACGGTAAGAAAAGATGATATAGGAACATTTGTGACAACAGGGATGAATCTTGAGAGTATAATACTAAGCGAAATAAGTCAGACCAAAAAAGCAGAGAACCCTATGATTTCACTGATATGTGGTATGTAAACCAAAAACAGCAAAAGAACAAGACAAACAAATGAGAAACAAGAACTCATAGACAGAGACAATAGTTTAGTGGTTATCAGAGGGTAAGGGGGTTGGGGGGAGGGAGATGAGGGTAAGGGGGATCAAATATATGGTTATGGAAGGAGAACTGACTCCTGATGGTGAACACACAATGTGATTTATAGATGATGTAATACAGAATTTTACACCTGAGATGTATGTAATTTCACTAACAATTGTCACCCGAATAAATTTAAAAAAATAAAATAAAATAAAAGAATGCTGTAACAGTCTGCAATTGCTTATTTCTTAGTTTTCATTAGGAATTAAGTACTCTAAGGGTTAAGAATTCTAATCAATATATGTAACTAAAACTGCTTAGAAATAATAAGGGTGAAAGGAAATAGCAGTATATAAAATGTTGGTAAGGTAAGTAAAATGATTTATTCTTCTTGAATAAGAAAGAGGAAAAACATAGGACAAACTTTGAATGAATACTAAGAAGTTATAGGTTTGTGAAAACAAATATTGGAAAAGAATTTTATGTGATGTCAAACTGGCTAAGATTGAATGGATTATTTATGCTTTTAAATGAGTTTTAATATCAAAAGTATACTGGTGCAAAATTAGAAGTTGGCTTTCTCTCTGCTAAAAAAGGACAAAGTGGCGGCGGCCCGGTGGTTCAGTTGGTTGTAGGCCGAAGGCCACCAGCTGAATTCCCACATGGGCCAGTGAGCTGTGCCCTCTACAGCTAAGACTGTGAACAATGACTCTCCCTGGAGCTGGTCTGCGGTGAACAGCCAGAGGTGGGTGTGAGCTGCTGTGTGCTTCTGTGAGCTGCTGTGGGCTGCTGTGTGCTGACGTGTGCTATCATGAGTGGCTGACGTATGCTATCATGGCCACGCTGGCCAGGAGCTGGCGTGAATGGCCAGCCGCCAGCATGAGTGGCTGGCAGCCCACGAGAGCTACCATGAGGTGCCCTGAGCTTCTGTGAGTGGCTAACCAACGACTGGGGACTGACTGCCTCAGCCAGGGGGGAGATCAAGGCTCATAATACCAGCATGGGCCAGGGAGTTGCGCCCTACAACTAGACTGAGAAATAATGGCTTAAAAAAACTGAGGGGGCGGTGAGAAGGTGGGGGTAAATAAATAAATAAATAAATAATAATAAAACAATAGAAAGGACAAAGTTTATTGGAATTTTGGTCTGCATTTGATAAAAATTTGTGAAAGTCTGGGACTCTCTATGCTTCCTGGACTTGTATGTCTATTTCCTTCACCAGGTTAGGCAAGTTTTCAGTCATTATTTCTTCAAGTAGGTTCTCAATCTCTTGCTTTCTCTCTTCTTCTGGTACTCCTACGATACAAATGTTGTTATGCTTGATGTTGTGTCAGAAACTATCCTCATTTTTTTGGATTCTTTTTCTTTTGGTTTTTCTGCTATTTTGTTTTCCAGATCAATGATTTGATCCTCTGCTTCATCTAGTCTGCTGGTGAATCCTTCTAGTGCATTTTTCATTTCAGTTATTGTATTCTTCACTTCTGACTGGTTCCTTTTTATGCTTTCTATGTCCTTTTTCATGCTTGCTCTCTCTCTGTTGAAGTTCTCACTATGTTGCTTGAGCAGCCTTCTAACCATGGTTTTGAACTCTGTGTCTGGTAGGTTGTTTGCCTCCATTTTGTTTAGTTCTTTTTCTGGAGTTTTCTCCTATTCTTTCATTTGGGATCTATTTCTTTGTTTCCTCATGTTGGCTGTGTCTCTGTTTCTATGAATTAGGTATATCTATTATGTGCCCCAGTCTTGTCCAGGTGGCCTTATATAGTAGGTGCCCTATGGGGCCTAGTGACATAGTCTTCCTGGTCACCTGCACTGGGTGCTCCGAGAGCATCCATTATGTAAGTTGTGTGTGCCCTATTGTTACAGTTGAGCCTTGGTTGCTCTTGGAACATCAGTGGGTGGGATTGACCTTCAGGATAATTGGCTGTGATGTTTGGCCACATCCACAGCTTACAGGCTGCTGTGTGGGGCTTACCCCATTGACTGGGATTTGTCCTACTGGACTTTGGTGCCTACTGAGACTGCCCTTTAGGTGTGCCACTTGTGGGGCTAATTGGGCAATGCTGTGCTTTGTTCTGAAGCCAACCTCCACGTATTTTGTTTCCAGGGCCTCTTGTGAGGGGCTCTGAGGCAGGCTCAGGTCACCTACTGCCTGCGACTGGCCAAGGGCTACCTGGCAGGAGCTACAAAGCGATCCACGGTTGATTGTTGCCTTTGTTGTACCTGGAGATGCGTGGGAGAGGCCACACTGAGAACTGAGGATATCAGCCAGCAGTATGCGGCTTGGGTAATTCTGCAAAATGGCAGAACACCCTGAGGTCTGCTGCCACCTGCTTCCTCCCTTAAGGTTCAGCCACTGATAAAGCCTCGTGCAGTACGCTATTGGGTGAGGCAAGTTCCCAGAAAGTTACTAGAGTAGGAAGAGTCATGGTCACCAGGTTAATGTAAATTTTGGTTTGGTGCCAGTACTGAGTCTGAAGTTACTCAGCAAGAGTTTCGGAACACAC
This sequence comes from Rhinolophus hipposideros, assembly GCF_964194185.1. NCBI lineage: Eukaryota > Metazoa > Chordata > Mammalia > Chiroptera > Rhinolophidae > Rhinolophus > Rhinolophus hipposideros. Next base: position 66,912,743 of record NC_138046.1, on the reverse strand, counting down.
CAAGGCCAGTTGCCACTCACCTGGAGACTATTGCACTCTGATAGTTTTTCAAGAAAGAGGACAATGTGGGATGGCATGGCTGTCCAGGAGAAAATGCCTCTGGTGTTGGGTGGGGTGGGGTCCCAGTGAGTTATCAGGTGGAACTTCCGAGCTCACCAGATCAATCAGATTAAGATTTGACCTTAAGCATAGTGGGAGGGCTCAACACAGGAAAGACGGTGCTGGCCTGCCAGCTGCACTGGAGGAAAACTCCTCATGGTGAAAATTCAGACTGTCCTCCAGCCTTTGTCCCAGAGCCACACAACTCAGACTGCAGCCGTGTGTCTCTGACACCCCGAGTCACTGTTTTCTGCTAGAGCCCAAGGTAATTGCCTAGGAGTGAGTGTATGCAAATGGACCCCTTAAGAAGATGGCTGGGTTTTCTGCCACCTTCTGTTCCACCCAGATGGTCAGAATACCCATTGTTTTTCACAACCAGATGTTTTGTGGGCTCCTCTTCCCAGCACCAGTACTCTGAGCTAGGGAGGCCAGTCTGGGGTTGGGGGTCCCTCACTTCTCTGGGGATAACCTCTGTAGTCGAGATATCCCTCCTTGTTCTAAACTGCTTGTTGTGCGGGGTGTCCGGCGGGGCGGCCTGTGGGGTCTCTGTTCCCGCTCCCCACATAAGAACGCAGGACATGGTGAGGCCAAAAAGGAATACCCACGGAGCCATAGGTAGGGAAGTCATACCACTACGGTCTCACTGGAGGCTGGGTTTACACGACGTGCAATCTGCTGTCCGCTTTGCTGCCAACCGACCAACTGTCCTCGACTCTCCTTACTCTCCTTCAGTCTCCTCCTTCACTCTCCTCAGCTCCCCTCCGTAACCGCGGCAGTTATATCAGTGACCAATGGCATAATGGCTACAGCTGATGGCCAACCAGCCACAGCTGACAGCCATCCACTATCTGAGCCAGCACCTCTCCACATGAGGCCAAGCGCCTGGAAACTGCTTTCTGGGGCTCTGTCCCCACACTCCACCCCTACAGGTTCTCGCCTCATAATCTACACAACAAGCGTCTTCTGCGAGGGTCCCTGTGCCATAATAGACTATTGACACCTATGGACGAAAAGAAACGGTAGTCTTAGGAACCAACAATGGCAAATCCCTTCCATCTGGGAGGATACACGCTAGCTTTTTGTCCTGGGAAAGGAGGGTCGCTGCCACTGGCACCTTTCCCGGTTTATGGTACGAAACTTTTATGGCAGTGCTTGGGATCCCTTGCATAGTTTCAACATGTAACAGTACAGGGGACCCCATAATAGGCCATAGTAGGAGCACATAAGTTCCCCACAAAATCATCCCGGTATTGGGACCTCCGTATACTACAGTGACTTGCGGTGGCCACTCAGCCACCACCCCTGGCGTCACTTGCAAAGCATGAGTCAAACCGGTCCCCCATGGGGCTATCAGGCCCAACCATCGACAGTGGGGGCTTTTGACCTGCCAGGGCCAAGTCCATTGCTGCCGTTCCCCTGCTTTCAAGCATGTGTGTGCTGGCAGCAAAATGTTTCCATTCCTGCCGTAGCCTGGCTTTAACAGAGTCTCACTGGTGGTAACTTGTAATTGAATGGGAGCGGCCGTTCGATGTAGCAGAGCTTCTACTGGTGCCGGTCCTCCCTCCCGTGGTCTCTCATTCAGGACTCTCAGGACGATCCATAGACGTGAGGCCCAGTCACACATCGTGGGAGGGTGTTTTGACACCCGGAGACCTTGCTTCAAAAGGCCACTATAAAGTTCAATCATGCCAGCTGCTTGTGGGTTATATGGAGCATGAAACAACCATTGCACGTCCATCCTGGCAGCCCAGCGCTGCACCTCTTGCCCCGTAAAATGGGTACCCCTGTCACTTTCAATGACTTGGGGGCGCCCATAAAGGGCGCACAGCCGTGTAAGAGCCACGACTGTATGCCGCTGATCCGCGGCCGGACACGGGCAAGCAAACATCAACCCCGTAGCAGTGTCCACTGCTGTGAATGCGTATATCGCATTGTGGGCCTTAGGCAGGGTCCAATGTAATCCACTTGCCAGCGAGTGAGGGGCACCCTCCCTCGCGTTATCTGCTGTGTCTCCCAGGGGAGCCTCTGCCTTTGGGGACTGTCCTGGGCACAGACGGCACAGTCATTGCAGGCATCTGCTATCTCCTGCCATTTCAAAGGCAGACCCCAGCATCTGCTCACCTGCCACATGGTTCGGCTTCCAGCGTGCTGCAATTTCCTGTGCAGCCAATGGGCCACATCAGTGGCAGGAGCCTATTCTAAACATCGGACCCGTGCTAGGGCATCTGCTTCATCATTACCTGGGGACACTAAAGGGGAGTGACCTGTGACATGTATTAGGGTTACCTCCTTTCTCTGCCCTAGGTCCCAGAGGTCCTGCCACATGGCTTGACCCCACAGTGGACGGTGTCCTACCAACCAGTTTTGGTGTTTCCATGTAGGGAGCCACAACGTTAGGCCCCAGAACACCGCCCAGCTGTCAGTACAAATAACCAGGGGCCCAGGCTCATGGCTGATTACCATCCACACAGCCCGTAATTCAGCCCACTGGCTACTCTGGCCCATCCCAGTATCAAACCAAATGGTGTCTCTTTTGGGCTGCACACCAATAGCCGTCCAAACAGCTGCAGCCCCTCGGCTAGAACCATCAGTAAACCAGGCATCCTCAGGTACTGGGACTGTCCTTCTTTGTAGGGCGAGGGCTCCAAGTCCTCCCCTCTAGGCAGAGCGCTTGGCTCAGCCTGGGCTACAAGCTCCACAGGCCCCAGGACCTGTTGTAGCTCTGTGCTCAAAGGGCTTGAGCTAAGGGTGCTACGTTGCTCCAAGTAGGCACCCCACTTGGCGAGGGTGGTGGTGCCTACCCCGTTTTGGGTCCCTGGGTCCACATACGGACCCACACCTGGACGGGATAGGTTGTTCGAACCACTACCCGTGCCGTTCCTGTAATGGCTTCTGTGGCCACTAGGGCTGCGTACACAGCGGCCAGCTGTTTCTCTATCGAAGAGTAGCGGACCTCCGCTCCTTTCCATAATTGGGACCAAAATCCCACTGGCAACCGGAGACGCTCCTGCCGTTGCCAGAGGCCCCATTCGTACCCCTCTTGGGTTACATGAACATCAAGTTCAAATGGGCAGCCAGGGTCCACTACTTGCAGAGCCTGTGCCTGCTGCACTGCCCGTTTCGTGGCAACGAAGGCTTGCTCTATAGCCTCTGTCCAATCCCATGAGGCCCCCTTTTTAATCATGTTGTACAAGGGCCTTGCCATTTGTGCCATGTGGGGTACAAACTCCCGCCAATATCCTAGCAGACCCAAATATGTCTGCAGTTGGGAGACCTTGGTTGGCCGGGGAAAGGCTTGTATCTTATCAATAATCGCCTCCGGCTTTCAACATCCCCTAGGGTGGCCATGGCAGTTGTAACTTCATGGATCCGTGGCCCTACATAAGGTGTTAGAATAGCAACCAAGGATCCAAAAGCACTCTCAGGTGCAGTATCCAAAACCAGATCTCTCATGCTGGCTGTAAAAAGCTCGTCATCTGGCCCCTGCATGTTAAGGTTAAAAATAGCATTTCTCATACCCATTTCACAGACAATTTGCATGAGATCTGTGTATGACTGCCATTGACTCACAGCACCTGGCAGTTCACTAGCCTGTCCCCATACTGTGCGTACCGCAGCAGTGAGCCACTCCATTAGAGAGTGGTTGCCCTGGTCGTGGGCCAACTTATGGCAGTTCTGTAACCTCTGTCACAGGGATGGATGCACTGTCACAAAGGCTAGCTTTTCCATCTCGCCTGGGGAGCAGAGAATGTTGTCTGCTCCCTCATCCCATAAATGTAGTAGCCAAGCCGAGACTGGCTCTCCAGGGCGCTGTCTGTACCGCCTCTCCAGCTCCTGCAACTCAGTGGGAGTGTAAGGGGTGTAGGTTGTGAACTCAGTCACAGCTGGGTTGCCGGCAGCAACGCCCCCGGGGCCCAAAGGTTGCTCACGTTTTACCCTTTGCTTCAAGATTGGCCGGGCTTGGGGGTTGGGAGCTACATTGTCTCCACTGTGGGGCCCCTCTTCTAACAGGCGGACCTGGGCTTCCAGCGCCTCCAACCGGGACACCTGGTCCGGCACCTGGGCCATTTCATTAAGCGCATTTTCCGTGTTAAGACTCAAGGCCCTGAGGAACATCCAGCCCACGCGGCCGGCTGTAGCCTTCTCCTCCTCCGGCAACTGCTCAGTCAGAGCTTGCAGGGCCCTCTCCATGCTGGCCGGAGAGCCGTCCATGTCCTCCCACCCCTCCTTGGGGGTCCAACTCCTGAGAACAGTGGCCACCAAGCACCACACACTGTGTGGGGGCCACATGTCCTCCTGCCCAGAGTCAGACTTCATTCCTACCTGGTCGGAGTCTTGCTCATCGTGCCAGGTGTCTGAGTGGGTGGAGGCCTCTGCGGAAGATATCCACAAGCCTCGGAGCCTAAGGCAGCAGCAGATCACCAAAATAAGGACAACACCTTCCATGGCCAAGATGGTGGTGTGCCAGCTGGAGGCTTGAGTCTCCCAGGCAGACCGCGCCTCCCGTTCCCGGTGTCGCTTCTCATGGGCCTCCCAAAGCTGGGCTCTCACACGCACAAACCGCTCCACCATGCTTTGGTAGGATTTGGCTGGCACTGTAGGCTGCTTACGAAACTGAGCTTTTATAAGTGTAAACTGCTCCAGTATATTCCTTAGAGTTTCAGCCGACACCATATCCTGCCGACTACGCCATGTGTCGTGCGGGGTGTCCGGCGGGGCGGCCTGCGGGGTCTCTGTTCCCACTCCCCACATAAGAACGCAGGACATGGTGAGGCCAAAAAGGAACACCCACGGAGCCATAGGTAGGGAAGTCATACCACTACGGTCTCACTGGAGGCTGGGTTTACACGACGTGCAATCTGCTGTCCGCTTTGCTGCCAACCGACCAACTGTCCTCGACTCTCCTTACTCTCCTTCAGTCTCCTCCTTCACTCTCCTCAGCTCCCCTCCGTAACCATGGCAGTTATATCAGTGACCAATGGCATAATGGCTACAGCTGATGGCCAACCAGCCACAGCTGACGGCCATCCACTATCTGAGCCAGCACCTCTCCTCATGAGGCCGAGAGCCTGGAAACTGCTTTCTGGGGCTCTGTCCCCACACTGCTATATACATGTTTGGGGTTGGTCAGTTCTGATTCTCCACCCTTCCTACCAGTCTTGATGTGGCTTCTTCTTTATATCCTTATCTATAAAATGTCTGTTCAGCCAGTCTTCAGATAGTTCCCCAGATTGACTGTTGTATAATTTAGTTGTAATTTTAATTTGTTCATGGTAGGAAGCAAGCAGTGTTGATCTACACTACCATCTTGGATCTCCCTTTGAGAACTGGACGTTTTGAATAATAGTAATGTGGTAACTTTGCATTCAGATTCTATTCCCTTTCCAAAGATTGCTGCTTTATTGATTAAGAATGCAGCTGTCCCAATAATGACTTTTTGAAACTATTTTCTAGACATCGTTATGTGTGGTCACTGAATTCTGCTCTGTTAATTCCATGTTCGGCCAAATGACCTGGCAATATTTTCTTAAATTATTGGATGCAAGAAAAGGGAAAAAAAAAAGATATCTGTCTCTTTAAGTCCCATCTAACAACCTCCACTGTGTAAGCTGATTCAGCCTATGGGCTTGAAACAGGCTGGATGCTGTTCTAGCCCATCAGTAATCAAAGGCAGTGATCAAAACCCACAACTACAATTTACAGAGGACAAAATAGCTATTGCCCACTCTGGCACCAACAGCACACAACAGGATTGCAGGCTGCTATTTTCAGTCTACCTGCCATGGGGCTGGAGGCACGACACATAATATCAAAATTCACCAAGATTTACTAGTATCTTTCTTTATCAAACATTCTCTGGACTCTTTAAGTGTTTTAGTGCACTTTAGACTTCCAAAATAATTTCTTCGGGTAGTCCTTATAACTCAATAATCATTTAAGTGGAGAGAGCTTCCTAGAGGAAGCTAGGGAGTAAGAATTCCTGGAGCTTCTCATACCGCCTTCTCCCTTGAAGTCACTACTTTCATGCAAATTTAACATACACTGGGAGTGCCAAAAAATTTTATACAAGTGGACACTTTGGTCACCGTTGCTCAAGCAGTAGTTCACCATAATCAGAAGTGTCTGGACACTGATGGTAAGCACTTTGAGCACCTCTTGTAATTGCAGAAGTCCAACGTGACTTGTATTCATTTTTTGTTATCGGTATATATTGATATTACAATTTTAATAGGTTTTTTTCCTTTCTTAAAAAGTACATACATTTTTTTGGCACCCTCTGTATTAATGGGAGTGAATTAAACCTTCACATCAACTATCATTCCCTCCTCTTACAGTGGAAAAAGTTGAGGACACAGAAGTTAAGTAGTTTTTTCAAGATCACACCATTACTAAGTGACAGATTCTTATTTCAAATTCAGATTTGCCAGGATACAAAACATATACTCTTTCCACAATATCATAGCTACATACTTTTCTATTGTTGTTTTTTGTTTGTTTGTTTGTTTTCTCTAGAAGTTTTATTGTTTTAGATTTTTATATTTAAGCCTATTAATTATTTCAATTTAATGATTGTGTAGGGTGAGAATTAAAGGTTGAGAAACAATTCACTCCATATAGATATCTAATTGTTTCGGCATTATCTATAACACAAGTTTCTTTACCCCATTGAATTGCTTTGGCAAATTTGTTGAAAACAATTGGCCATATAATTCTAGGTGTAATTCTGGACTCTTTATTTTGTTCAATTAATTAGTCTATCCTTAAATCAATATCCAGTTCCCTTAATTTTGTAGATTTATAAGCATTCTTGAAATAAGGTATTATGGGTCCCAATCAGAATGACAGCAAATCATTCTGTAGAAATTGACTAGTTGATTTAAAAATATATAGAATATAAAGATTTAAAATATATTTTTAAATGATATAGCCAAAAATTTGGGGGGAAAAATTGAAGGACCCATAGCTACTTTTTTAAAACTTTATTTTGGTACAATTTAAGCCTAATAAACTACACATGTGTAAAGTATATAATTCAGTCAGTTTTGATATATCTATATAACTGTATAACCATGAAACTGTCATCACAATCAAGGTGACAAACATCTTCAACACCCCTGATAGTTTTCTCATGCTCCTTTGTAATCTGTTTCCCCTTCTAATCTTCGGAAAGCACTAACGTCCTCTTTATAGATTAGTTTGAATTCTGTAGAGGTTTATATAAATATACAGTTTGGATTCTTTTTGGAGGATGTGGGACTGGCTTCTTTCACTCAGTATATTTTGAGTTCCATAGATGCTGTATGTATTAATTCAATTGTTCTTTTATTGTTTCTGAGTACCTTTCCGTTCTATAGTTATACCACAAATCGGTTATCTGCACACTTGTTTATGGACATTTGTATAGTTTTTCAGTTGCAGGCTATTACAAATAAAACTTCTATAAATGTTCATATTGTTACAGATACCAGGACTGGAAAGAACCCAAGCAGAACTCAGAGAGTTAGAAAGTTCAGCTTTATTACGCCGGAGGGCTCAGCAGGATCTTTCCCAAAATACTGAGCACCTAGCAAGTTTTTGAGCAGGTTTTCATGGGTTGGGAACTTCCTAGAGTTCAGGAAAGGGTAGGTATCATCTGGTGATTGGCTCGGGGTGTGGCTTGGAGGGGGCTTATGCGAAAGTGGGCTGGGGCTTAGGATGGGGACTTGTCTCTCCACTCAGGCCACCATTGTAGGTTGGTTCCACATGGCAGGGAATATTTTAGGTCAGTTTCTCCATCATGTCCCCCCTGTTGATGATCATAAGTGGTAACAACTTAGAGATCATTATATTGGCTAAGAGGACGATAACCCCTCAGGGCAAGGATCCGGGCTGTAGCCCGACTGGTGATGGAGGTCTTTATGAAACGTATGACAGTGTTAACTACACATGGCCCAACGGTAGCAAGGAGGAGGATCGTGAGGAGTGGGCCGGCTAGGGGTAGGAGCCAAGAGGACCAGCAAAGGCTAGAAATAGTAGGAGTCCAATGACAGCGAAGACGGAGGCCAGGTAGATGACGGCAAGTCTCATCCTGGCTGTTTCTTGAGGATCAGACAGAGTGGACGGGCAGGGTCAGGCTGGGCAATCCAGCCGTGATCCTGCGGCTGGGCTCTTTTAACTCGAGTGTGATGGATCCACAGATCAATGCCTGAAACTTTAAGAATGGTGGGAGTAACAAGCATAACAGTGTGAGGGCCTGTCCACCAGGGTCGGAGGGTCTCACACTTCCAATCTTTGACCCAGACTTGATCTCCCAAGGTAAAGAGGTGTACTGGGGCCCCGAGAGAAATGGGGGCGCTTTCCAGAATGTAAGCACGTACATCTGTGAGGACCTTGCCTAGGGCGGCCATTTGGTTTCGGAGGCTGAAGAACCCCAGCTGGTGAATGTCGCCAGGGAGGCTGGTTAGCAAGGGAGGGGGCCTCCCGAACATAATTTCTAAGGGAGAGAACCCAGATTTGCCAGGGGTGCAGCACGCCCAAAGGACAGCTAGCGGTAGGAGGTCCACCCACCCTAGGGAGGTCTCCTGGTGGATATTAGCTAATGTCTCCTTGAGGGTACGATTCATGCATTCAACTTTCCCTGAACTTTGTGGTTGGTATGCTCCATGGAGTCTCCAGTTGATGCCCATTGCCCTAGTTACCGTCTGGAAGAGTTCTATTATGACAGCTGGCCCATTGTCACTGTGGAGAGAAAGTGGAATTCCGTAGCGGGGATAATCTCCCTGAGGAGGACTTTGGCTACTTCGCGGCTCTTCTCAGTCCGAGTGGGAAGGCTTCTACCCACCCTGACTTGGTACAGACCAGGACCAGCAAGTACTTAGTACCGCGGCAGTTTGTCATGTCAGTGAAGTCAACTTCAAGGTCCTCAAAAGGTACGGTACAGCTTCTCTGAATCCTGGGGATGGGACTAGGGCCGGACTTTGGATTGTTCTTTGCACAAGTGAGGCAGCGTTCTCTGATGGACTTGCAAAGAGCTGGCAGCCGGCTAATGTAGAAGTTTTTGGCTAGGAGGCCCTCTAGAGCAGTTTTCCTAAGTGGGTTAACTTGTGATATTCAGTGGTTACTTGAGGACCTCGTAGGGCTGGGATGAAGAGTCTTCCGTCGGGCAGTTGCCACCACACTTGTGGCAATCTGGTGGCCCTTTCTGACTTCGCCCATCTGAGTTCTTCTTTTGTGTACCACGGGAGGGACGTGGTGGTAGTGTTAGTGACCAAGAGTAGCTCACTAGGGCTTTCCATCGCCGCTGATTTGGCCGTGGTGTCAGTGAGCCTGTTCCCAACTGCTGAGGGCTCCTTGCCTCTCTGGTGGCCCCGACAATGAATAACCACAACCTGCTGGAGAAGCCAAATGGCTTGTAGTTGCTTAAGGATTTCTTGTTTATTCTTAATAGATTTTCCCTACGCAGTCAGAAGGCCTCTTTCCTTGTATATCGCCCCATGGATATGGACAGTTGCAAAGGCATACCGAGAGTCGGTGTAGATGTTGACTTTTTAGCCCACGGATAGAGTAAGGGCTCTTATTAGTGCCCATAGTTCTGCCTGTTGGGACGACCATCCCAATGGAAATGCCCCTGCCTCGAGTACCTCATCTGTGGTAGTGACCACGTACCTCGCATGACATTTTCCATCCCTCAGGAAGTTGCTGCCATCAGTATATAGATAAGATCCGGGTTAGGATGTGGGCTGTCCCAGAGGTCGGGTCTGGTAGTGTAGACCTCGTTGATAACTTCTATATAGTCATGTTCTGGATCCCCTTTCTCAATTTGCAGGAAGGTGGCTGGGTTCATGGTGCGCACAGTTTCTAACGAGATCCGAGGGTTTTCCAGGAGTAGCCCCTGATACTGAGTCAGCCATGCATTCGACAGCCATCAAGGTCCTTGACTGTTCATTAAGGTGGTGACCAAGTGGGGTACTTTAACTATGAGTCTCTGGCCTAAGATGAGCTTGTCTGCCTCTTTGTTGAGAATCACAGTGGCTGCTAGGTCCCGCAGGCATGGTGGCCAACCCGCTGCTACCGAGTCTGGTTTCTTTGAGAGGTAGGGGATGGGACGGAGCCACGGTCCAATTGTTTGCGCCAGCAGTCCTAAGGCTATTTTGTCTCTCTCATGGACGAATAAGTAGTATGTCCTCTCAGCATCAGGTAACCCGAGGGCTGGGGCCTGTCCAAGTGAGGTCTTGAGCTGCTGGAAGGCGTGTTCTTGATCTTCTGTCCATAGCATGGGGGTTTTTTCTTGACCAGCTAGAGCCGCATATAAGGGCCAGGCTATTGCCGAAAAGCCAGGAATCCAGATCTGGCAGAAGCCGGCGGCCCCGAGGAACTCACGGGGTGTCCTCCGGTTGGTGTGCCGAGGGAGAGAGGTGATGACTTTCTTCCGCTCGGTGCTGAGGGCCCGCTGTCCTTTGGAGAAGGCAAAGCCCAAGTATTGTACTTGTTCTCTGCAGAGCTGGGCTTTCTTCCAGGAGACTCTATACCCTGTCTGAGCTAAGTGGGACAGGAGTGCCCGTGTCATGGTTTGGCCCTCGGTTTCGGTGGCACAGGCTAAGAGCAGATCATCCATATATTGTAATAGAGTGCAGCGGTATTCTTCTCGAGGGAAGGTGGCTAAATCTGAGGCTAGCGCTTCCCCAAAGAGGGTTGGGGAGTTTTTGAAGCCCTGTGGGAGCCGAGTCCATGTCAGCTGGAGCTGCCGGCCGGTATCAGGTTCAGTCCATTCGAAGGCGAACAGTGATTGGCTCTGGGGCGCCAACCGAATGCAGAAGAATGCACCTTTCAGGTCCAGGCAGGTGAACCGTCCGGCCTCCGGGGGCAGCTGGCTGAGGAGAGTATATGGATTTGGGACTACGGGGTGTAGGGAGACTGTGGCTTGGTTTACCACGCTCAAATCTTGTGCTGACCGGTATTCTCCATTAGGCTTCCTTAACGGCAGAAGGGGCGTATTCCATGGCGACTACCACTCTATGAGTATCTCTGCTGCTCTGAGATGGGCGAGGTGTTTTTGAATCTCTGTCCGAGCTTCCCTGGAGATGGGGTATTGGCGTAGCCTTTGGGGTTGAGCTCCGGGTCTCAGTTCCACCAAAACTGGGGCCTTATGTTTTGCTATCCCAGGTGGGTTATCTTTAGCCCAAACCTCCGGGAAATCGGCCCTGTAGGCTTCTGGGTTCTGTTCTACACTGCCGGTCCCGTAGAGCCTCCATTCTTCTTCCCTTGGGGTGGTGACAGACAGAATAAGTCCTTCTGATGGGGGCTGCAGTGACATGGTGGCTTGGCCTGATGTTTCAAAGGAGATCTGCGCCCCTAACTTGGTAAGGAGATCACGTCTCAGGAGCGGGATTGGGCAGTCCAGTAAGTAGAGGAACTCGTGTGACACGGTGTGTCCTCCTAATTTACAAGTCCGAGCCTGGCAGAACGGTCGGCTCTTAGCCATCCCTGGTGGCTCCCATTATGGAGACTCTGTGGTCCCCGAGCGGTGCCACCGGCGTCGTGACTACCGAGTGTTCTGCTCTGGTATCTACCATAAAAGTCACTGTTTGTCCCCCTACATCTAAGTCAACCGTGGGCTCATGGGGGCCGAGTTCGAAAGAGCCTGTTCCTCTTCAGTCCAACTCGATTTCCTCTAATCCTGTGAAGTCAGGCTCCTGGCTGCTTTTGTTGGGACCACGGGGAGGCCGAGGCTGGAAGCAGAGTGTCTGGAAGTGGCGAGACTGCACCAGTCATTGGCTGTGGTGCGTAGGGAAGTGGTGGTGGCTCTTTGTCGGGGTTCCCCTGATAAGTGGTCTTAGTCATGTCTTCCTGGGCGTGGCCTCGTGGGTTCCTTGCAACAAGATTCCTGGACTGTCCCTTACCATTGGAGCAGAACTGTACCCAAGGAGGAAGGGTTTGGGCTATTTCCAACCACGAGTCAACGTAAGGGAACTGGTCTGAATGTCCTGGGGTCCCAGTGACAACTATGTAGCCTCGGTGAATCGTGGGGAGGTCAAGACTGCCTTCTGGGGGCCATCCCACCTCAAAACTTGGCCACTCCAGCTCACATAAATTGTGGAGATGTCCGGGGGTCATTTTGACTCTATAGTCACCTCCGAAACCCTTCCTGAAATTCTTTAACATGCAGTCTAGAACTGTGGGCTTCCCGTGACTCCCTCCCATGATGTTCGGTGTGGCGTAGACAAGGGAAGGATTTCAATCAGGTGCCTGACTGGCCGTGTCCGTCGCAGAAAGTTTGGTTACATCTTGGCTAAGGTGTGCCCGTATAAGCCCTGGACTTATGCTGTATGACGCTACCAGTGAACACAGGTTGGGGCTCACTCGGTCTCCGTAGCCAAAAAGCCGTGGATCCACACAGAATCACATTCGGGACCAAGCACACACACATTCATTCAGGGAGGAAAGATGCCCTTTCCTGTAACGGCCCTAATTAGAGTCCGAAGTGGGACTTAGAGGGAGGTGATCAGGCGCCCCTTCTGCCCTTAGGCAGGCCTAACTGGGTCCGGACCCCAGGGTCTTACCTTGTCCAATGTCCTGGTTGGCTGTCCATCCTTTCCCTCTACTGGGGTCCAGCAGGGAGTCATGGGCCGGAGCCGGCGGGAGGTCGCCGATCACGGGCCTGCTCAAAGCAGCTGGGTGCTCTTAGCCCCGTCTCAGCTCTCCCGCCACTCTACAGCCTGCTCTCGCCCAAACCGGTGGCTCAAAGGGCCAGCGCGGTTGGGTTTCCCAGTCAGGGAACCAAGAATGTTACGAATACCAGTACCTGAAAGAACCCAAGTGGCACTCAGAGTTAGGAAGGTCAGCTTTATTACACCAGTGGGCTCAGTGGGATCCTTCCCAAAGACTGAGCCCTAGCTTAGCAAGGTTTTGAGCAAGTTTTGATGAGTCAGGGACTTCCTTGAGTTGGGGAAGGGGTAGGTGTCACCTGGTGATTGGCTCGGGGTGTGGCTTGGAGAGGGTTATGCAGAGGTGGACTGGGGCTTAGGCTGGGGGCTTCTCTCTCCGCTCGGGCCACCATCTTAGGTCAGTTTCACGTGGCAGGGAACCATTTTAGGTCAGTTTCTCCATCAATATATAAGCCTTTATTATGGACACATGCTTTTTTTTACACTTTGATAAGTGCCTAGAAGTGAGAAGGGTGAATCATGTTAGGTGTATGATTAACTTTAAAGAAAGACAGTACCAAAATGATTCCCAACATAGTTGTCCAATTTTATGTTCCAGTATCATCACTCTCTTTTAAATTTTAACCATTTTATTCAGTGTGTATACATATCTCATTGTGGACTTAATTTTCATTTAGCTGATGACTAATGATGCTAAGCATCTTTTTGTATGTTTACGGACAATTCATGTGTTCTTTGATGAAGTGTTTGTTAAATTCCTTTGCCCATTACAATTTTTTTTTCATATTATTGCACTATAAGTTTTCTTTACATATTCTGATGAAATTTTAATTTAATATGTACTTCTAAGAACATTTTCTCCCATTGTGTGGCTTTAATTTTTATAGTTTCAATGTTGTCTTTCTAAAGAAAACACATTTATTGTTGATGAAGCATAAATTATCTTTTTTTTATGATTTGCTCTGTGTGTTCTCATAAATCCTTGCCTATGCCAAGCCTGCAAACAAATTTTTCCCATGTTTTTTCTAGATTAAAAAAAGGGCAGGTTCAACACTTAGGCCTAGTACATATAAATTTTGTGTGGAATGTGGAGTAAGGTCTTATTGTTAAGACGGAGGATTGTACTGGTGGCACTAAATCTTCTATTTTGAGATTTGGAACTCTGGTATCATTCAATTTAATAAGTGTAATTTAGCTTGAGAATTTTAGAAAGTTTTTTTTTTTCCTCTTTGCCTTCTTTCTGCCAAACCTTACTGATTCTGCTTCCTATACATTTAAAAGCATATCAATTTCAATGTTTTTATTTACTGTGACTTGGGAGATGTTTTGTTTCTGTATGGGATCCATTCCTGGCTCCAATTTAAATCTACATAACCTATGTAAAGGTTGCTATAACCAGTTTAATGGCTTCCCCCACCCCAAGGGACAAAGCCAAACTCAATAGAAAATTCCACTGCAGGCCAGAGCAATTTACATCCTGGTTAGAAACTATAAAACTTGAGAAGAAACAGACTAGACTCAGTAGCTTGCAGCAGACTCTGCCCAGCTGACCCTTCTCTAACAAATCTGCCTTCTGTATTTGTACCTGCCTCGTGAATTCTTTAAAGACACGTGAGCGAGCAGCCACAACACTTATGTTCACATTTTTTTTCTTGTGAATATGCCATTGACCTAGCACCATATGTTGAAAAAACACTTTCAACACAAATAGTCAAAGAGAGATATTAAAAAGCTTATTTAAAAAAGATGAGGAAGTGATTCATAATGAAGGAGTGGGAACAGGGTAGGATCAGGTAAACTTTTCTATAAGCAGTAAACTGAAACATAAAGGACACTAAAGGCAGGGTGAGGTAGTAAGTCTAAGGTTTTAGCTTAAAGTTATAAAGGAATGCACATGCAGAATATACTTGAGTAATAGTGAGTATCAACTTGTAGCTAGAGCATAAAACACTTGGTTATACTGAGAAGAGAAGGAGAGGTTCCTCTTGGAAACAATGTTAGCAGTAATAAATGTTGCAGAGCTAAGACTGAAAAAAAAACACACCCTGAATATTTTAAGGAATCTTCAGATACATGATAGAAAGCACATATGGTAGTGTGGGAGGTTGGAGATGTAAGGCAAAAGGTGTAAACCAGAGTAGATTTCTCTCCTAAGGAGAGTTGCAATGAAAGGAAGAGATGGGAGAGTAGTTTAAGAAGGACTTTATGTTAAGGAAATGCCTTTAAAACCTTTTATTTATTTATTTATTTATTTTTTTTAAGATGAGAAAGCAGGAACATGCTTGTGACAAAAGGAAGGAATCAATGAGGAGAGAGGAGAGTAATTAAATATGCAAGAAAAGAACATAATTAATAGATCAATGTCTCTGAAGAGACAGGAATGAGTCCAAATAAGTACTTCTGCACATTAACTATAAAGATTTCACCTCATGATTTCTCTCAGTAACGATTCACTCATTATCCTGCAAATAGTCTGCACTGCTTACTGGAAAATTAGAATTATAGGAAAATTCCAATGTCGATTTTTAAGCTGTATTTTCATGGTTTTAGGATGTTTGCTTTTTAATTGTTTTATTTTTCATTTTGTTAGTTATACCTGCAGAAATTAAGTTAAACCATTATGTAAGCTCTATATTAAAGAATAGCATACACAAAAATATACGTAGGCTATTTCCACAGGATTAAATGTTTGTTTCTTCCGTTACTAGAAGCCCAAAGAACATTGCCTGGAGTACAGGTGTTACCGGAGAGTGGGCCCTCCTCATTGTGGTGTCCAGGTTCTTCGTGTCTCGAGCAAATAATTGAATGAGACACATAAGTAAAGTGGTGAAAGAGGAGTTTATTAGAAGAAAAAGTACACTCCAAAGGGTTTGGAGTGGGCCGCGAGCAAAGGCAAGTCTAAAGAGGCTCAAAGGGCTTGGACTGGGGAGGTCTTGGAGTTTTTATCCTTTTTTTCTCTAGAATGGGCTGTTCCTTTCCGGGCAGGACCACTTGATTAACACCTGTGATTGACAAGACCTCATCTTTTTAGACTGCGCATGTTCCTTCCCAAAATTCAGTCTGTTATAATAATATTAATGAACTTCCGGGCATATGTATGATATTATAATAATGGTATAATGAGGCCCAGGTGAAAAGAAGGTCATTGTGGCCTTTACTGTGCAGGTGTGAGTGGCCAGTTTAATCTAGTTGGGTATTTTGTACCCATGTGTTCCTCATGGGGTGATGTAGATGATGTTGGATCTGCGGGCAGTTTCTGGGTGTGGGCCATGATCCTGTCTCTTGAGATCAAAGAATGGAAACATGGACCCAGGAGAGGCAAAGAGTTTTAAAAAGAGGAGAGTTTATTGAAAGCAAAGAGTCAAAACTGCCGAGCGGGAGGGTCCCAAATAGACATACCCAGTGACTGAGGCAAAATCTCTTACTTTTATACCTTCCCTTGCCTGTTTGGGGAAGGGGAGCTGTTTGAAGAAGGGAAATGGCGCCTTCTAATGAAATTCATCTACCAGGTTTGTTCTGCTTGTCCATCCTGAAGGAATTAGCAAAATAACCCACTCTTATCTATCAGATCTGCTCCGTTTGTTAGGTTAAAAGGAATTTTATGATTAACCACAAGACCTTGTTAATTTTTTTTCCTGGAGCGAAGGGGTGATTGCAAAACTTGGAGTTTTAGGATATGGCTGTCTTTGTTTATTCCACCAGGGACCTCCCTGTCTACCTAGGGATATGCTAGCTAACCTGTCTCAGGGGTAGATAATTACAACAAAAAGGGGAAGTTTGGAGCAGAGAGGGGAGGTCTTGTTGTGTGGGGCGGCCTGCGGGGTCTCAGCTCCCACTCCCCACACAAGAACACAGGAAATGGTGAGGCCAAAAAGGAACACCTACGAAGCCATAGGTAGGGGAGTCATACCACTATAGTCTCACTGGAGCCTGGATTCACACGACGTGTGACCTGCTGTCTGCTTTTCTGTCAACGGACCGACTCCATTTGACTAGACTCACCAACCAGACCAGCCGCTGCAGTTTTATCAGTGGCCAATTAGCTAACCGGCCACAGCTGTTGGTCAACTAGCCACAGCCGACGGCCATCTACTACCTGAGCCAGCACCTTTCCACGTGAGGCCGAGAGCTTGGAAACTGCTTTCTGGGCCTTTGTCCCCACAGGTCTTTTGGGCAGTTGCATTCTGTGTTGAACGTGTGGGACTGCAGAAACCCAATGCCTATCTCTAATCTTGCCTGCCTTGTTTTCCCCTTGAGAGACATGATCCCCATAAAATCTCTCTGGGAAGTTGAGGGACAGAGGTCTTCTGTATCTGCTTCCTGCTGAGTAGGGGCGTAGAGCTGTCCCTACCTTTTGGGGATTCACAGAACTCTCGCTCTGTATGATCTTAGATGAGAGGAAGGGGTCTCGTGATCCGCCTGGAAGACCACGTTGGCTTCTTTGGTTGGGACTGATAATCTTGCTGGGGTATCATCTGTATCCCCAAGGCCCCTGAATGAGGAAAAATAGATTGTAATTAATAAATTTAAAAGTGTTGGCTTAAAGAGCAGAACTCAAAATTATTAATGAGGTGGCTACATGATGGAAAACCTGTCAGCTCTTACAGAGCCTATGGCCATTCGACCGGTCACTCAGGTGGCGTCAATTGTCCAAGAACTGGGCCCCAAATGGGTAGGAGAGAACAGTAGGCTTCAATGGTTATAATCAACAAGCATAAATCACAAGTTTCAGGGTAATTATCTAAAGCAGAGGCCGGATATTTCTATGACTCAGGTTAAAAACAATCTATTATTTATGATTAAGAAACTAATGGAGTCAAAACACTAAAGAAAGAAAACTTACAGTTTCTATAGTGAGAAGCCCTTTCATTTGGCCCATATTACAGGCAGACTACTGACTGCATTGTGGCCCATATCCTAAGAGATGTGAACATTAGAAAAGTAAGCATAGGCACCATAGTGAGCTAATACATGAATAAATTATACAAGTATTCTTAAAGATAATTGGTCTCTGCCACAGAGCCCACAATACCACCAACATTTATGCTCCCCATTCTCTGATTATTCTGGCACACATGCGATGACTCAACAGTAATTTATAAATGTATAATGACAGCATACATCCCCTCACACAGCAGCCCACTGATTGTGCTGAGACTTATGATAAAATCTATACCTCTAAATTCAAAAGTTTCAGAATATCTTACAAGAATTACTAAAGGTAAAACAGACCAAAAAGTATCAGTACTAACCAAAATCTAAAGTTTACAAAAATAGAAAAACCTCCTTCATCTTTAGACAGAACTAACATTGACATATGAAGGGTGGCAATTTACGCTAGCACATATTCATTTAAATTTTGTGGCAATTTATACTAACATATTCATTTCATAACCTTTAGCTTTACCCCTATACTTAAATATCCTCCTTGTTTCTTTTTTCTTTGGTATTTATTTCCTATTGAGATATCTAACATTTCAAGTTTCTGTGTTCTGCAACAAGCTTCTGATTCCAACCTATGCCTGTCCTTTTTTTCCCCATTAATACAACTGATTTTATATTGTATTGTGAAAGTCTTCATGATCCCTATAAATGAAAAGAACTTTATTTCATTATACACACCATAAAGCTGGCTTTTATCTTACTGATTTGTTTGCATTGTCACAGAAAGTCACACTGTTTTTCTATCACTGCAGTCAACTACCATGGAGAGTTATTCCCCACAGAGTAGGGTATAATGCTGAAGGCTAAATTCTGCCTGAAGAAGCAACTCAAAAATTATCTGGAAAATTAAAGGAAGACAGGTAGATGAAGGGAGAGAGAGAGAGGAAGATAACGAAAACCTAGAGATAAGAGAGAAGGGAGGAGGGTAGTTGATCTCTTTTAAATGAAAATTCTTTCGGTGATGGTTTCTTGCTGAACATAGTGTGTCAGTAATTTTACCATTTGTTTGCTGAGACCTGCATCATTCTAGTTTTAAGCAGTAAAATGTGGTATTGCAGATATAAATTGTATTAGTTTCTGTTGAGATGCTTAATATATTTGAAAATTCTTTGAAAACCTGTTAAATGTTTTGAAATGTAAAGCATCAATCAGCATTTTTTTTTCTTAACTAGCCAGATGGTAAATGTTTTCAGCTTTTTAGGTGATGTAGGCCATGTTGCAACTTCTCTACTCTTTTTATGATAAAAGCTGCCATAGATAATGCAAAAACAAATGAGTACAGTTGTGTTCCAATAAAACTTTATTTAAATATATAAAAAAAGTGGATGGCACTCAAGCAGTAGTCTACCAATCCCTGAAGGCATCATTATGATTCATTGTCAATTAATCTTGCACCATTCCCATATACTAGCATTTTTCCATTTAATTCAAATTCACAAATGCCTGTTAGTTGTCCGCATTGTGTGAAATATTTTAATCTAGAATAGTTTCATGTATATATCCAAGACAATGTGGTTATTAGTGATAAAATGATTCTCATTACTTATTTTAATTATTTTTTTCAGTTACGATTGACATTTAATATTATTTTATATTACTTTGAGGTGCACAGAGGTTTTTGAACTATTGCAATGCATTGTTTTATCCAAAAATGGCAATTGAAAGACTAGTATTTGTTTTAAAATTTGTTTTTAAATGTATTGTTTGGTTTTGTGCCTATTTATAATATTTAAAATCTCTATGTATCTATAATTAGTATACCCCAAATACAAAAGTAATTGTAGAAGAATAAAATAAACAAAAAGAAAATAAAAATGAGCATGTGAAATGAATAAATAATTAATATACAAACACCAACAACAAAAGAATTAAAAATGGCCAATATACATATAGGTATAACATCACTAGTAATCAAGAAAATGCAAGTTAAAAATGAAGACCTATTTACCATTTTGGCAAAAACATAAAAAAATCAGTATTGTAATGTTTAGTGAAGATGTGCAGAAATATGGATTTTCCAACAGTTTTACGGGACAATTGGATGGATATGTCTATGGCTATTGTAAAGTTTCACAACCTTGAACTGAGCATCTCCTACTTACTTCAAATTCATGCAAGTTAGCAAAATGCTAATTACCCTATTAAGACGGGTTACTTAGTATAAAATCAGGCAGTTAAAAATTCCTTGGTAGACTGAGTAAAAACAAAAGAAAAAAACAGAACTTACCTGTACCAGGACAACTGTACCAAGGCAACAATATCATCAATCATGCTCTGGGGCAACTGAGCTGTTTCAATGGTCTCCCCCAAGCTGAGCAGTAAAGCGAGTCTGGGAAACATTGTATCCACAGGTACCCACATCCCAACATCCTCCTCCCCGGTAGAAATAAAGGTATATAAACACAAGCTTATATATTAGTTAGTGGGCATCCCAGCTTTGGGTACCCCCTCCCGCTTGGGAGCTGTAACTGTTTGCTTGCTATAATAAACTATCTTCCTGTGCAACTCTTTGCCTCTCCCTGGTCTGGGTATCCATTCTTTGGCTCTACGAGACTACGAACCCCAACCCAGCATTCACTAAGCATCACTATCCTACATCACTATTATTTGCAATAATGAACATTTGCAAACAATCCAAATAAATAAATAAGGGCATGGTTAAAACAAACAAGAGTAACATAAAAAATAATATGCAGTCACACAAAAGAATTTAAAATACAGCCATTTAAAAAGACTTCTATGACATATTTGGAGAGAACAAGATACAACGACAATTATGAAAACAAATTGCAGAACAGTATACAGAATATTATTCCATTTAAAAGAAATCATTAACATATATATGTAAAAGTTGAAGGCAATAATAATTTGTGTAACTTTAAGTAAGATTTTTAATCTTGCTGGTGAAGTTTCAACATTTAAAAATTCTAGTTCCAAAAAGCCATTGATGAAGGAAATTTCTGTGAGTGCCGGGGATCGTGGTCTCATGAAACCGAAGAATGGAAGCACAGACTAGGGAAAGACAAGGAGTTGTAAAAGAGGATAGTTTATTAAAAGCAAAGGGTTACAGCTCTCCAAAGGGAGGGGTTCCCGACTGGGGTGCCTAGTGAATGAGGCAAAAGCTCTTACTTTTTATATCTTCCCTTGCCTGCTTGGAGAAGGGAGCTGGCACCTTCTAATGGAATTTGTCTATCAAGTTTGTTCTCTTTGCCCATCCTGAAGGGATTAACGAAATAACCCATTCCTGTCTATCAGATCTGCTCCATTTGTTCAACAAAAAGGGATTTACGAGATAATTTATTAACCTCACGGCACCATTATATTTTTTTTTTTTTCTGGAGTGAATGAGCTACTTCAGAACCTGGAGTTTCAGGATATGGCTGTCTTTTGTTTATTTCACCAGGGACCTTCCTGTCTACTTAACAACATGCTGACTAACCTATCTCAATCCTCACTCTGAAGACGTAACCTTAACAGCTGTTAGGGAATAGGGGCAATGACCACTCTAGCTACTTCAGGCTGAGGAAGGGCATAAAGAGAGACCGGCAGCTAGGGCTTGTCCAGAGGCCTATCTAACGGTCCCTGGTAGATGAACGAATCCAGGTGAGGCTGTTGTTGTCTTGTAGGCCATCGTAGCCAACCAATGGGTAGTCTGTAAACTGAGATGTATTGCAGGCAATAGCATGAGGTAATGCCTATAATAATGAATAAAAGAAAAATGAGAAAAGTTTCCTTAAGTCCTGCTAAACTGGGAAGCCAGGAAGTAAGGGAAGGAAAAATCTAGGCTGAAAAATCCTGTTTTTTTTGTTTAATATTGGAAACTATATCATGAATTTGTTGAACTTTAATTAACTGTGAATTATCAGAGAGATTGAAACAGCTTAATCCTTTAAAAATTTTACATCCTTGATTGTGTTTGAGGAATAGGTAATCTATGGCAGCTCTGTTTTTGAGAACTCTTGTCCCATGGTCTGGATAGCCTGTGAGGTAGCATTGAGGACCTTCGTCATTGAGCAAGCTATTAGACTAATCTCTACGTTTAAAGCAATGGTCATAGCGGATACTACAAAAAGAGATAAGAATACATATTCAGCTGGGTTGAATAAGTGTCCATTTTCTATAAAAGAGCTCCCATCAGTGAAGAGTGTCCAATCTGGATTGTCTAGGGGTATTTCTTGTATGTCTGTTTTAGTAGCATAGGTTTGGATTAAAACTTGTTGATAGTTATGAGTTATTTTTTTCCTGTCTCTGGGAGGAATATGGCAGGATTAAGGGGGGAGCAGGTCAGTATTAAGATTACAGGACCTTCTAATAAGAGGACCTGTTACCGCAGGAGGTTGCTATCCATAAGCCAGCGACTATTATTAGCATTTAAAAGCCCTTGAATGCAGTGTGAGTCAAAAACGGTTATGTCTTTGTCCCATTGTGAGCTTGGTGGCTTTGAGACCAAGAACAGCCGCCACTACGACCCAGAGTCAAGTTGGCCAGCCATGTTTTACAAGATCTAGTTCCTTACTTAGATAGCCAACTGGTTGTTGTTGGGTCCCCTTTATTTTTTAAGTGACTGTTGAACCTTTCCTAAGCTAACAACATAGGAGATAGCAGAATCGATGTTAGAATCTAAAGCAGTTGGCAGTAATGAGAGCCAGTTTATTGGTCTCCAGATAAAACTTTTCCAGAATCTCTTTTAAGTTTAATTTGTTTATTTTACATTTCTTCTGATAAGGAACAGTTTATTTTACATTTCTTCAATGATAAGGAACAGGCTGAGTAAAATAAACCGAAATCCGGGGGGTTCTCTTCATCTTTACAACCAAGCAGTTTTTTGAAGAAAAAGGTCCAACAGTGAGTAGGTGAGACAGAATAAATGGCTTTTATATTAATCAGGAAATTAACAGGCTTACCTGTCACATCAGGGTCACCCGCAGTTTTACCCCTGTGATGAGAATAGCTCGGGAGCTGCTGTGAACTTTCAGCCCGTTAGTTAATCACAGCCATTTGTGGCAAAGGAGTTGGTCCCTGTTCCCTTCAGAATTGGGGGCAATCCTTCCTCCAGTGCCCTTTAGTTTGTACAGGGGGCATGGCTGTTTTGGAGGATTAGGACACTCCTTATTTCAGTGTTCTGTGCTTCCACATCCAAAGCAGTCTCCTTTATTTGGCGGTATTTTTCTGTTTTTTCTTTTTTTTTTTCTTTTTTTTTTTCTTTTCTGGGGCTTCTGGCGTGCCTTGAGGTGGCTTCAGCCCTGGATTACTTATAACTGTGGCCAAAGTCTGGTCTGTTTTTGTCTCATCCTCCAGTCTCACCGTTTCCTTATCCCTGGTCTTCCCTGTCTTGGTCATAAAAGATGTAACAAATTCCCTGTCCTTCTCTAAGATATGTGTCTTTTTATTAAGATGTAACAATGGGTCAAAATTACGATAATATAAGGGCACATAAATTTCAGTAGTTCTGGAATACAAAAGTTTACATAATTATTAGCAAAACTTAGTTCTTACTATTGTGAAGATTTAGTTTTTCTTTTTTTTTTTTCAGTAACCAAGGACCTGATTAGGATAATATAAAACATAGAGATTATTTTGATGACAGATATAATCTTTGGTTTTTAGGCAGAAAGCTTTATAACAGATCTTAATTTATTTTTTAACATGTCTGTGACAAGAAGCCAGAAATAGATCAACTTAGACCTATCTAATAATTAATATTTCAGTATTTCATTATTTTGAAATACCTAGATATTTAATATTTTTTATCATTTAACACAACTTAGTAAAACTGAAATTTTTGATGGTGAGAAACCTTGCCTAAACATCCACACTATATTATTGAAAAAGTTTCATCTGTGAATATTTTATTATTTTTTAGCTCTATGAGATCTCAGTCAATAATCCAAGCTATTATTTTTGACAAATTCTTCAACAGAGATAACATGACTTTAAAAATAGGCTTATTTAGAATGTCAGTACTCTGGGACTCCAGTCTAAAGGCTATTTCTCTTACAAAGAATCCCACTGCGGGTGGTCCCTGCAGGGCTTAGAACCAGAACAGCTGAGTAAGGGAGAGTGATTTGGCTTAAGAATTAGCTGCTTGGTTTTAAAAGTATCACTTTTTTCCTCCTGTTACCTCAGCCTCAGGCATTTCTGGTTATAGGTGAATTAGGAGATGGGTGGCGCTCCCTTTTGTCTGAACTATCAATTTAACTCTGTTGTTTTTTTCTTATGTCCCCAGTGAAGACTTCTAGAAACCTGGCATGTCTGGCCATACTTTCTACAAAACAAATCTATCTGTAAGATAGTATTATAATTGTTACTTCCCTCAGGATGCCACGTTTTCCCATCTTTTAATTTGTATTGAGGCCAAACTTCAGAACAAAAGTAGATCAGGTGCCGTTTCTTTACAGCCTTAGGGAAATTTGTCCCAATGTTTCAAGATGTAATTCAGGGGGGTGAAGATGCGTGAGAGCTGATTGCCCATCTGGAAGACTGGGAGAAAAGAAAGGTGTCTCTTTGCGATTTGTCTCCCAACAACCATGATTAGAGCGTCCTCTAGTGTCTGAGCCAAGAAGACCACACGACTGGTCCTGAGGCATGTGGGGAGACTTGGTGCTTACCTGGGCTGCCCAACCTGTGTCTCCAGTGAGCACCTGCCCAAATCTGTGTATGTCCCTACCTGAATATCTGGAGCTGGCCCACAGGCCGATAAAGGCAGTGGCCGATAATGAGATGTTTCAAAGTAGAAGGGTGTATGGCCCGACTCTGGGCATCTCGAAAATTTATGGCTGGAATCATATAATGACGACCTTCCAAATAGAGGTGGCTGAGGAGGGAGTATATGCTCAAAGCCTATAGGGAAGGTACATAGCTTGGACTAAAGGGTGTGGAGGGAGACAGTGCAGTCCAGAATGTGAGGGGGGAGAGAAAGAAGTATTGGAAGCCCTAAAGGGCTTTGGACAAGGTTGCCTCCTTAAGGAAAAGCTATTCTGGAATATGCCAGTCCTTAAAAACTTTGCCTAACGGTCAGCAACAACAAAGTTGTAAAAGGAAAGTGGCTAAATACTTGGGACCCCAGGAGCGGTATCCTAGATTAATTTGAGCAATAAACAATTATTGGAAAATCGGCAACAGGTGGGAAGGACACAAAAACAACAGAGATGGTGGGTGGGAATTCCAGGACACCTCCATCTGCACTTTAAAAATAAGAGGAGTTCCCAATAGGATGATACCGTGTTTCCCTGAAAATAAGACCTAGTCAGACAATCAGCTCTAATGCATCTTTTGGAGCAAAAATTAATATAAGACCGGGTCTTATGTTATATTATATAAACCCGGTCTTATATTATAGTAAAATATAGTAAAATAAGACCGGGTCTTATATTAATTTTTTGCTCCAAAAGACGCATTAGAGCTGATTGTCTGGCTAGGTCTCATTTTTGGGGAAACATGGTACGAGAGGTGTGCTATATGTCAATACATTTTATACTGAGTAACAAGGAATGTCCTATAGAGACAGAGATCTATGTTCTTACCTTAAGATGTCCTGAGGCTGGTGGAGAGTGTTGAGGAGGTCTCACAGGGACGGGACCCTGGACCAATGTCTCAAGAGCTGAGGAGAGGTAATGGCAGGATGAAAAGAGCAGCATGGTTGGAAGAGATGTTCACCCGGCACCCTTATGGGCAGTCGGAGTGGGGAGGGACCTATGAGACCTTTGGAACCCACCGCAGAGTAGCTGTGGCCAGAGCCCCTCAGTTGTCTGCAAAGGCCGACAACTCCAGCCATGTGCCAGTATTCAGCCTCCTCATGGAAAGGGAAAAAAAAAAAAAAAAAGTGGAGGAATAGGAGAAAGTAGCAGGAAGGGGGAGGGAGCCTCTGAACAGCACCCCACCAGACAATTGGGTCAGAGGATGACCCAGGGAGACCCAGGAAGAATTCACCACAGAGTAGCCGCAGCCAGAGCCCCTCAGTTACTGCTGAGGATCGTTCACCCCAACCTCGCGCCATCTTCGGGATCCCCCTCCTCACAAGAGAAAGTGCTCGGACCAAGGCCAGCATTCCCCTGGCTCAGCACCTGAGGGGATTGACCACAGCCCGTTTGTTTGCAAAGCCTTTTCTTCCATGGCTTAAGAGTGGCAGCCATGCTATTCACCTTTAAGTGGCTGACAGAGGCCCACTATTTGTGTGGCAGGAGAAAGAGACAAAAAAAATGATGAAAGCCCGTAAGTGAGCAAGTAGAAAGGCACGGATAATATTTACTTCTCCTTTAATCCCAGAAGACAAGCCCTCAAATGATGAAGGAAATTTCTGTGAGTGCCGGGATTATGTCTCACGAAAACGAAGAATGGAAGCAAGATTCAAAGAGAGGAAAGGAGTTGCAAAAGAGGATAGTTTATTAAAAAAAAAAAGGGCTGCAGCTCCCCAGTGGGAGGGGGTCCCGACTGGGTGCCCATGACTGAGGCAAAAGCTCTTACTTTTTTATCTTCCCTTTCCTGCTTGGGAAGCTGACTCCTTCTAATGGAATTTGTCTATCAGATTTGTTCTGTTTGCCCATCCTGAAGGGACTAACAAAATAGCCCATTCCTATCTATCAGATCTGCTCCATTGTTCAGCCAAAAGGGATTTACAAGATAACATATTAACCTTAGGGTGCCATTATGAGCTACTGAATGAGCTACTTCAGAACCTGGAGTTTCAGGATATAGCTGTCTTTTGTTTATTCCACCAGAGACCTTCCTGTCTACCTAACAACATGCTAACTAACCTGTCTCACCATAATTGTTTTGAAAATAAATATCTGAAAAGGAAAAGAATGATTGTGAAATGATTCTGAGTTGTAACTAAAGGTAAAATGATAGAGCACTTTTAAATCTATCAGCATTATTTTATGTTTTCTCTATTAAAAGTTCAGAATCTCATAGGTATTTGAAGAAAAGTCAAATACTTTGATAAAACTGGTATCTATCTGCACTACATGGAATAGTTTGTATGAGCATGTTGATGTCAGTTTGGTATCCTATTGAAGGAGGTTCTAACAGTTAAACAGGACCTGAAGAAAGGTTTTTTTATGGGCATTTGGAAAATCGGATTAGTATTGATGATGGAGACAATATAGAATGGGTTATGTATACTTACTAAACAATCTTTAGTTATTTTACTGGTCTGAATGCTGTTGATTGCAAGGAACAAAATAACTAATTTAATGGTTCAAAAGATGACAACATGTACTGTCTCCCAAGAGATCTGTAGGTTGTTGTAATGATGAGTGGGTAAAGGAAAAGGGGGGGAACACACGCTAGAGTGGGGCAAATTATTTTATTTAATATCTAATCAATTTATTTAGCAATGTGCAATAGCAAAAGACAAAGGGAATTAATAGAATGTGCTAATGACAGAAAGTAAAGGTGATTAAGACTAAACTATAGACATTGATAACAATGTTGCGTCAAAGGAGTACACATACATATATATTTAAGAGATCCCAAGATATGTTTACTATTGATCAAAAATCACTTGGCTAAATACACAAATAACTTCAGTAAGGAGTATCCAAAAGCAGTGATAAGCTTTATAGAATAGTAACTATTACAGCAGATGCCAAAAGCTCACCAAACCGGGGTGGGGAACAGCACTGGAAAAGTCATAAAATCAAAACCTTGCCAGATCTGTAACTGAGAGAAACTCAGGCGTCGTCCACACCACTGTTTGCTAGTTCCCAAGAATGCTGCTGCTGTTGGTGTTGGTGTTGTTGTTGTTGAAAGTTAGGAAGTCTTTTGATACTGCAAGCTGCAAGTTGCATGCAAGTTCCCAAAGATGACAATTCACCAACAAAAGTCCCTACTGTCCATTGAGGCAAGTTCCGATCTCTTACTCTGAAACAATCCAATCCTGAAAAGCAGTCCTGAAACAGCAAATCTTCTGAACAGCAATCTCTTTAAATCAATCAGTCCACCTGAGGTCTGCCTTATATATTTCTTTAGATGTACCCCAGAGCCAAGTTTTGTATTCCTGCCTCCCCCTCTGGGAATGGCCAATTCCGGGAGGGTCCAGCAGTTACTGACATGAATGTGTCCCATCCAGTTGAAGGGCCAATTCGTTCGGATAAGCAATATCTACTGTTCTCGCTTGGGACCATCAGCCCACGGTCTTCCAAAGCCTGGCACATCCTGATATAACTTAGCTACTTCTTCACTTCATCTGTTGATGTAGGTGAAACAGAACAAAGAGGGATTCTCTCAATCTCTGATCAAGACTTAACGCTAAGCTAACCATCACCTCACAACACAGACAGAACAGCAAATGTAATCTCATATCTCCCCTGCTCGGGAGAATGAGACTAAAGGGGAAATTTACTCAACCCCTGAACACAACACAGAAATCACCTCACATACAGGAACAGATAAAAGCTAATAGACAAAAGCTCACATCAACCAATGAAGGGAAATTTTCCTCAACATCTACCCTACAGTTGTGCATTTTCAGGATTAATTCATCTGATTTAATCTAAAACATTTTAGGGCTTTTGGTCAGCTTATCATGGTCTTATGATGGCTATTGCAGTTAAATGAAGTCCACCGATCAAGTTGCCCTTCTGTCTTTTTAGCCAGGATTCTGTCACATTCCACTGCCTCAACCAATTATTGATCAAGGAAATGGGAATGCCATAATTGTTTTAGACTTGTCAGTATTCACCCCATGAAAAGGAAAATGGGTAACCTGTCCTGGGTGCATGATAGGGTGAACATTACAACAAAATCGTAGTTCATGAACAGCTAAGTGAAGCAAATGGAGAAAATATGAAAATGAAAATAATATCTGCATGGTCAGCAAGCAACAGCATCTGTCACAAACATCAGAAGTTCTATTCAGGAGATAAGACGCATGCAGAAGATAAAGGACTACCGTATATATGAAACTTTGTTTTACATAAACTTAATGGTAACCACAGAGGAAAAAAATTCGCAACTGAGATACAAAACATAAAAAAAGAGGTAGGGGAAAAAAAAGTAGGGAAAAGAGGAGGGAAAAAATCATAGAATACCACTAAACTAAATAACAGACAGAAACACAAGGGCAAAGAAACAATGGAGACACCGAGCTTTCTGAAAACAAAAGATAAGACAATTGGCCATCTGTATGTCCTCTTTGGA
Organism: Rhinolophus hipposideros; assembly: GCF_964194185.1. Taxonomy (NCBI): domain Eukaryota; kingdom Metazoa; phylum Chordata; class Mammalia; order Chiroptera; family Rhinolophidae; genus Rhinolophus; species Rhinolophus hipposideros. The sequence continues at coordinate 66,883,917 of NC_138046.1, read as the reverse complement.
GAAATGTATAATACACATATAAAGATATGCTCAACATCACTAATCATCAGAGAAATGCAAATAAAAACCACAATGAGATATCACCTCACACCAGTCAGAATGGCTATCATCGACAAGACAAATAGCAACAAGTGTTGGAGAGGCTGTGGAGAAAAAGGAACCCTCATACAGTGTTGGTGGGAATGCAGACTGGTGCAGCCGCTATGGAAGGCAGTATGGAAGTTCCTCAAAAAATTAAGAATAGAATTACCATATGACCCAGTAATTTCTCTTCTGGGTATCTACCAAAAAAAATCTGAAAACAATTATCTGTAAAGATATATGTGCTCCGATGTTCATTGCAGCTTTATTTCTGGTGGCCAAGCATTGGAAACAGCTAAAGTGTCTTTCGATAGATGATTGAATAAAGAAAATGTGGTATATATGCACAGTGGAATACTGCTCTGCCATAAGAAAAGATGAAACAGTGCCACTACCGACAAAATGGATGGATTTTGAGATTATCATGCTCAGCAAAATAAGTCACAGAAAAAATTGAGAACCATATGACTTCACTGACATGTGAAATATAAAACTGAAAGCAACAAAGAAACAAGACAAACAAGTAAAAAAACAAAAACTTATAGACACAGACAATAGTTTAGTGGTTACCAGAGGGTAAGGACGGAGGGGATCAAATATATGGTGATGGAAAGAGAACTGACTATGGGTGGTGAACACACAATGTGATATATAGATGATGTATTACAGAATTATACACTTGAAACCTATGTAATTTTACTAACCATTGTCAACCCAATAAATTTTAATTAAAAAAAAGACAGACCGAATGTCACATTGAAACATATTAATTAGAATAATATTCATTTTCCTCTCACTACTTCTATGTATTTTCTTATGTACAACGGAAAAAAAAAAGAAAATTGTGTCTTTTTTTAAAATAAGTGCTCTTTAAGAGGAACTCAAGCTCTGCAAAAAAATAAACAAAATGAATTGAGAAAGCATCTCTCCAAATCCTATTTGTCAGAGATAACTATCATGAACAATCAAATTTAGTGACTACATCTTGTTATTTGTCCTTTGCAAATATTTGCCAACAGATACAATAATAATTTAACATCCTCCAAACTTATCCCCAATCTCATGTTAGCTTAACCTCAAGAAATAGCCAGAAAAATCCCTATAGGATTTCAGGGATGTAGAACATTTTGAAAAGTACACTATAAATACAGTCTTCATTTTCTTTAATAATACTAGTTGAAGTTTGTGATGATCCAACTATGAAATTTATGTTAGTTAACTAATAAATTTTTACATTTGTTAAAACGGAGGAGTCTGACCTGTTAATGTATTGTGAAATGCTGACTATTCTTACTATTAATATAACCATGACCTTCTTTTTCTCTAAGTTTTACAAAGCTTCTGTGGCAACAACTTCAAAACAGGTTTGAGTTGGAGATAGTTTGTGCTGGAGGCAAAGATCACTAGTAGGATAGTTGTTCTCAGATTTTAATATTTTCTCACATTAATCAAATGTAGGAATTTTTCTTTCTTTCTTTCTTTTTTTTTTTTTTTTAATGCAGAATCTCCGGGCATACCCAGAGGTGCTGATTTAGTAATTCTTGGAAGAGGCCTAGGAATCAGAATGTTTAATAAGTACGCTAAGTAATTCCGGTGTGGATGTCAGGTGGGCCAAACTTTAGAAACATTGCTCCAAATTTATTCTCACTAGTTACTCCTATAAAGAAACTAGTAGTCTTTTATGTGTGAATATTTTTGCCTTGATCTGGGAGGAATACTTAACATATGTTTAAGACCTTAAGAATTTGCAAGATTTTCCTATACTGAGGTCATAGTAATTTCATAACTAAAGCTTCATTTGAGGTTGTGACAGAAATAAGAAATATTGTAATATGGTAATGTGATTTGTAATGTAATTTGGTCATGACCACTATACAGAGCAATAAATTATTTTAAAATAAGAAATACAATCATTCTTATATGTCAATTTAGAACTTATATAGAAATTTATGAAAATTCTACCTTCAGTCCAAGACATACAGTGGTACCTTGGTTTTCGAATGTCTCTGTTGACAAACATTTCAGTTTACAAACGCCATAAATTTTATGTATTTATGGTATCATTAGATAGTAAAATTCAAATTTGCAGTTTTAGGGGTTGATTTTAAAGGTCTGGAATGGATTAATCCATTTTGCAGTACTTTCTGTAAGGAAACTGCGCCTCGGTTTTCAAACGTTTCAGAACTCGAATGGTCTTCTGGAACGGATTATGTTCAAAAACTGAGGTACCACTGTGTTATATCTTAAATTACAAAGCATGTGAATAATGATCTCTCTGAGCCTCTCATTACGGTTGTCCAACTTATCTTCATTACTTAACCCATTCAATCTTTTTAAATTTTTTTTATTTTTATTTTTCAATTTATTTATTGGGGTGACAATTGTTAATGAAATTACATAATTTCAGGTGTACAATTCTGTATTACATCATCTATAAATCCCATTGTGTATTCACCACCCAGAGTCAGTTCTCCTTCCATCACCATATATTTGACCCCTTTACCCTCATCTCCCTCCCCCCACCCCCTTTACCCTCTGGTAACCACTAAATTATTGTCTGTGTCTATGAGTTTTTGTTTCTCATTTGTTTGTCTTGTTCTTTTGTTGTTGTGCATTGATTTTATATTCATTGTTAAATAAAACCTAAAATATTATTCAGTCATCACTCCCTCTATCCATACCCATTTTCAGGACATCCATTCACCACTGTCTCAGTATTTGTATATAAAGTTATTTTCTTATGTCGTGGCCTCCCACCATTGGTCCAACTATAGTATACATCCTTTGAGTTGAAGGTGGTCGGCGATGGTTATAACATGAATGCCTTCTCAAGAATCATAACTTATGCAAATTTAGTGCTTCGTTCAGGGTAGAGAAAGCCAAGGAGTTGTGTCAGATCTGAAAACATCATCTAAACAAACAGGAAGTGAACCTTAGTAGTTCCAGGCTGTGACCAGCCTCTGTCATTTATAGAAGATTGTCTGTCTTTGTTTGTTTATTTGTTTGTTTTTTAAGCTTTTTCTGTCCTTACAAGTCCAGATCTATTTATAAGTTGTCCACTTCCCTGTAGGATGTTACTGTCTGAATTTGTACACATTTGTAATTGTCTCATTAACTCCTAAGGCCAACTTTATTCAAGTGCTAGCCTACTATTTATTGCTTTATCTTGCTTAGTAAATGAAAGTTTATTTAACCAATAAATAAATAAATAAATAAATAAATAAATAAATAAATAAATAGGCATTTCTTTTTCAGAACATGGTTTTATCTATTTTCTTAATTCAAGAGAGAGAATTACAAACCTAAATCAATTTTACTATGATTCTCTTTTTCTAACATTTTCTCTAGGAATCATAGCATTATTCTATAAGAAATTCCACCATACACTTGTATACTCAGACTGCCAAATATTTTCCCTGTTTAATTAATAATGCCGGAAGGATTATCTCTTTCACTATGCCTTGCTTCTTTGACTATAGAAGAGTTTATGACTGACCTCCATAAGGAGAACATAAAATTTCTCAGTCTCAAACACAATTTTATCCTGTATGGCATATAAACAATTAGCTATATGTAGCTTTTCAGGTAAACTATGGATTGGTTGGAAAAAGCTACCCATACATCAAAACTCATTTTCCCATTCCTTTTTTTCCTTTCACAGATTTAAATATTTATTTGTTTATTTTTAAATTTTATTAAATTTTGGAGGGTGACATTGGTTAGTAAAATTATATAGATTTCAAGGGTATGATTCTATAATGCATTGTCTATATACTGCATTGTGTGTTCACCACCCAAAATCAATTCTCCTTCCATCACCACATATTTGACCCCCTTTACCCTCTTTTAACTGACCCCTTCCCTCTTATCCTCTGGAAACCAATAAAATGTTGTCTGTGTCTATGAGTTTTTCTTTGTCTTGTTCGTTTGTTGCTTTCAGTTTTATATCCCACTAGTGGGAATGTAAATTGGTACAGCAACTATCGAAAATAGTATGGAGGGTCCTCAAGAAATTAAGAATAGAACTATCATACAACCCAGCAATCTCTCTTCTGGGTATTTACCCCAAAAGTCTGAAAAAAGTCGAGAATCATATAATTTCCCATTTCTTTTGCCGAGGATCCAGGGACATTTTTGAAGAAAGTTTTACACAATAATGAGAAGAAGCAATATACAGTGGAAAAAAATCCATTTAGTCCCTGGAATCCGTAATGTAGGCCATGCCTACTGAGAAGAGTCAAAAGGCAGCCTGAATCTAGTTGAATACCAATATCGACAAAGCAGAAAAGTCATCAATGAATTAAATGGCAAATAACATTTAAAGAAGTAAAATAACCAGGAGAGTGACATAGAAGCTAAAGGGGGAAAAAAATAAGAAAGAGGGCCTGGTCAGTCAGTGATGGCAAATGCTAGAGAAGTACACAGTTAATATGAGGTCTAAAAACGACATTGCATTTGACCTCAATAGTATTTTAGTGACTTTGATGAGAAAAATTTATTTTTGTAGGTATGAATGAGATTCATATATACTGGGTTTCCCCAAAAATAAGACCTACCCCCAAAGTATGCCCCAGTTGAGATCGTCAGCCAGACAGACACATTTAGTACATTATGACGATGTTCCAGAAAAAGATGACATGACTGTATTTGAATAAATGTAGATTGTTATACATGAAAAAATAAGACATCCCCTGAAAATATGCTCTAATGCGTCTTTTGGAGCAAAAATTAATATGACCCGGTCTTATTTTTGGGGAAATAAAGTATAAGACCTGGTTTTATTTTCGGGGAATGGTATTACCAAGGACTCCACTGCAGGCAATTTATAAAGGCTATCTGAAATTTCATTTAAATTGGTTCTTCTTTTGAGAAAGCCAGATAAATTAAAACATAAATATCCCATAGTGTATGTTATTTACACTATCATGGCCCAGATTCAAATGAAATACTCTTCTTACTGAACTTGATAAAGGATGTAAAAAATGTTTCAATGTTTTTTGACTTTATTGCATTCATTAATCTTTGCATAGTTCTCAAAAATGTTTAGAAATAGTTAGACAAGCTGGGCAAATGCTAGGTACTTCAACAACTGAAGTAGGATTGAACAGCTTGCCATCTAGGAAATCTATCCTCAAAAATTTAGTTTGGAGCAGTTTTCCTGAAAAATTTGACTTAATAAACCTAATAAAGAATAGTTAACAGGATGAGACTTGTGGAACCGGCAGAAGCTGGATGTCATTTCCCCAAGTCATCTTTCAGTTCATACTTTTATCCAGACAAGAAAGTTCTCTGTACTGCCTGTGTTAGCAACCTTGGCTGTTGTTTTGCTTTGTTTGTTTGTTTGTTTGTTTGTTTTATGTCTCCATGCCTTTGTGTTCAAAGCTAAGTTTTCAGCTAGAAATGCCTACTTCTAGTAATTTCTTAACCTCTATTTTTATGTGTGTGACAAAGGGGTGTGGGGGGAAGTTGCAAAATGTAATAATGCTGCTGATCATTTTAGAAGTAGTTCAACCACTCCAGTATTCATGTAGTGTCTTATTGCTTTGTGCACTTACTTCAGAGTGGCATATGGTATGGATAAAGCTTTTTTTAAATTAAATTTATTGGGGTGACAATGTTTAGTAAAATTACATAGGTTTCAAGTGTACAATTCTGTTATACATCGTCTATGTCATATTGTGTGCTCACCACCCAGAGTCAGTTCTCTTTCCATCACCATATAGTTGATCCCTTTTGCCCATATCTACCACCCCCTTCCTGCCTTACCTTCTGGTAACCACTAAACTGTTGTCTGTGTCTATGAGTTTTTTTTTTCTTTGTTTGTCTTGTTCATTTGTTTCTTTCAGTTTTATATACCACACATCAGTGAAATCATATGGTTCTCGACTTTTTCTGTCTGACTTATTTCACTTAGCATAATAATCTCAAGATCCAGGATTAGGATTTTTTTATTATTATTACTATTACTTGAAACAAAATAGACCTCCTTTTTATTTGCCCTACTTATTCCACAAGTCATGTGTCCTCTTAATAATTAGACACATTCTTATTTTCATGCTACATTTGAATGAGTATTTGTTCACTTTACTCTAATGTGACAAATAAAAAAGCAATAAGAAGAATAAGGTAAGATGCTTGAAATTTTAAGGAAAATTATAAGAATAATTTAAAAGCATAATTAAAGTATGGGATCTTATAAAAGTGACTCTTCCTCTGCCATTTAAATTGCTCTTGCAATAAAAATATATAGACTGTCTTCTGAAGCTTAGTGTGTAATTATGGTGACACAGATTCAGTATACGATTAGTATATTAGAACTATCCAAAATTATTTTTTTTATTTTTGTGAAAAGATTATGTAACTGAATTATACAGGAAATCCCTTTATATAAGTAAGTGTTACTGTAAGTATTAGGTAAGATGACCAATTAAAATGAGATGTAAGCAGTTTTGTTGCTTTCCAAGATCATATTTATTACAAACAAATAATAGGAGTCTGAAAATTTGGTGACCTCATAACCTAGTAATCTCAGGAATAAGAAAGAAGGTAAAAATATGTATCTATTTAAAGTGGTAGCTCTGAATACAGTAGACAGGAAAGGAACAAAAAGCTCCAACAATTTTAATTATGTTTTCTAGGAAGCCACCTTGATTGTACCTCAATATGCATATTCGAATTCTGTAGGGCATTTAATGTTCTGTCTAAATAATATGGTGTTATAGTATGCTATTTCTAAAGGCTTGCTCAGGCCAATATTAAAGACAATGAAAGCAATGAAAGATCTTTTTCTAAGAAAATGGGGGAAGAAAAATAGTAAGGACTTTTTAACCGCTTCCTCCCATTTTGTCTTTTTGTGTAGCTTACCCTTGATTGCTGCCATTGGCTTCAAATAATGTGTTGCTCACCCATTTAATCTGTCTCTATATGGCTCTTTGTATCCCTTGTACTGAAAGCCAGGGTTTAAAATAAGGATAGCCATCTTTCAGAGGAAAACAACAAACAAACAAAACACAAAACTCTCTGCTTATAGTTTGAAAGGGATTTGAATCTGTCAGAATGCTATGCAAAAGCCTGAAAGGATTGCAAAATACTTAAACAAATCATTTCTGACCATGAACAACTCCTTTGGGGATTAAGAACAACAACAAAAAGTGTGTGCTTTACTTCACTGTTTTACTGCATATCTACTACACAGTCCCACTAGTGTAAATGTGTCTAAAATTATTATAGAGGTGAAAAATAATTCTTTTAAAAACTCAAATGAAGTTTGACATCCAAACGAATCTATTAATTCATTTGGCAAGTAAAATCATTTACAACAGAGGTCATCAAATTACAGAATGTGAGCCAAAGACAGCCTGATTCCTGTTTTTGTACAGGCCTCAAGTCAAGAATGTGTTTTTACAGATGAACATTTGCAATTGATTTGATACTAGGGAGTACTAACTTTGAACTCCAATTAAGCTAACTTTATCTCCCTACAAAAAAGAAATCTATTATTCCTTTTAGACTTTCATTACAAAAAAAATTGTACTCGATTACTACATTTTGATTCTGATCAATAAAAATTTTCTGGAAACTTATTTTCTCTTTGTTTTCTTTAAGTTGATTTTGATCCACAAAGCTTAGAATGAAGTTAGACTGCATTTGTTACTTATAGTGATAAAATCAGCCTATAATACATGACCAATTTTTATTATCATAGAGACTAAAATGGAATAAAATATTATGTCATGTTCTGGTTTCAAAATTGACAACAGTTATAAGGACTGAGAATTTCAAAAAGATAGGCATTTGGTGTTTAGAAGGAGTCTTCCAACACAGCATACGTAATACATGTAGTGTCCTTTTTAAGAGAGAACATGAGAAACCGTTAGAGGGAATGTTTTTTCTATAATTCTTTTCATCAGCCAGCTCTTGAGCTAGATAGGCTATGGAGTGCTACAGGTTATTATAAATTGGCAGCTCTGACCTCTGTCTTATTGTACATCTTACCTGTTCAAAGGCATTCATTTCCTAGAATATTGTTTAAAACTTGCTGATACATTGTGTTGCCATTGTTACTGAGTCATTTCATAGAACTGTTTTTGTTTCCAAGACTAGTATGTAAAGTCCATGACAGTAAGGATCATATCTCCTATATCTTTTATGTCTTTTTTTCCTCCTATCCCTAGCTCCTATGTTGTACTCTACAAACGTATTTCACATGTTTTCAGTTAATGGCGTTCCCCAAATCAGGACAGCAAGAGCCCTCCTTAACCAATTAAGAGCAGAGTCTATGAACATCTCTCCTAAAGAGACTGCCCCCAAAAAATGCTTCTTTCTGAAAAAAAAGAAAAAAAGAAGAAAAAAAAATTCTGCAGCTCATATTAAGATTGTCAAATAAAATCAATCTTACTATCTTAGTCATGACTAACTTAACAAGGAATTAGTCTCTGAGCCAAAGATTAGAACAGTACACAAGGGAAACCAAAATCTCCTTCTGTCTAAATTGGATGGTAAATGAGTACCATCAAATCCTTTGTCTTGGGGAATTTGAATGGGTGGAACAAACAATCTTCTTCAAGCACTCTGTCCACCAAATCTTGGGAGGGATAGGACCCAGTGCGACCATGTAGCTGTGAGATTGTTCCTTGTGCCATTTCATTTTCTATATATTTGTATAATTAATAAATCTCAATATTAATCTAAGAAATCTGAATGTTATTCTTCATTGAAAACTTATAGTAGATTATAAACTGATAGTTTAGCATACACTCATTCTCTGTTTGGTAAACCAAAGACACAAACCATGGCCATCGGCAAGAAACTAACTGCTCTGTGCTTTAGTTTTCTCATCTTTAAAATTAGGATATAATAGCACCTACACAATCAGGTTGTTGTGAACATTTAAATGCTTATCTACTATATGTTTGTTTGTTTTTTTTTTCATTAACAGTTACAAAGCACTTACTATTTTCCAAATGTTATTCCCAGCACTTTTCCAAATGTTAACCTATTTAATGCACATAACAATACTAAGATATATGTACTGTTATTTTGCCCATTAAATAGATCAGGAAATTGAGGTATGGAGAGAAAAAGTGGCTTTCCCTAGGCACAAAGCTAGTTAGTAACTCTTCAAATAGTACCTAGCATATAGCAGGTGCTTAATAAATATTAGATATTCTTCTTCTTATTATTACTACTACTACTATTATTATATAAAATCTGGTCATGTTTTATATGCCTTTCTATAATACTCAATTTGTATACAAATATTTGTTCTACTATGAACTAATGTATTTAAACATATTTGATGTACTTCAGTCCATTTCAGAAGTTATTCTTATTGATCCTCTAATTCTCACACTTTTGACCAGTGGTAACCTCTAAAAATTGACTCTTAAGGTTTTTTGTTGTTGTTGTTGTTGATTTTGTTGTTGTTTTTTTTTTTATACAACCCTAGTAGCCTTTGATAGATTTCTCCTTATGATGATACAAAGAAGAACCTTAATTTGTCACTTTTGGGGAATGCTGAAAAATCAAATTATTATTTTGAAGACTGGTAAATAAAAGAAAATAATCAAACATACATTTTGCCTTTACTTTATGAACTGTACTTGCAGATAGCTAAATATTTAATAAACAAATATTTCTCGTGATTCTTTGTTTAGAAGTATAACTAATAACGAATAAATTCTAAATTTGAATATCAATATTTCATAAGGCCTAATGAATTAATATATCTAAGCAACTATCATTAATGGCTTATGGCTGCTATTATCTTAAAGACAGATGATCAAATGTCATGCAACTTCTGATGGAGTATGCATATTCTTACCTGTGACATATTCTTACCAAAACAATTGATTCTGAATCTAATCAAGCCTTTAGTCCAGTGTTGTCCAATAGTACCTACTGCAATTGTAGAAGTGTTCTATAATCCATATTATTAAATAAGACAGCCACTAACCACATGTAGCTATACTTAGCACCTGAACTATAACTAGTACATATAAGGAAATTAATTTTTAATTTATTTGTTTTTAATCATTTTAAATTTAAATAGCCACATGTAAATGCTAGTCACCATATTGGACAGCACAGCTTGAATGCAGCAACCAATTTTCAGGAAATTGAGAGAACATAGGGGTATATTCAAAGATACCACAGGAATGTAATCAGGAATCCAAGCCAGTAGGAGATTGTACAGAACAAATGACCCAGTTACTTCAACAAATAAACTACAAAGGGGAAAAATTGCACAGAGATGGAGAGGAACTCTATAGGTTAAAAAGGAATGAATACATATGTATATCAACCAATCTAATATATGACACTTATTTGAATCCTGATTCAAACAAGTAAATTGCAAAATCAAAGTATGAGAGAACTCAGAATAATTTAATATATAATATACCTACTGCAATTACAAGTGTTCTATAATCCATATTATTTAATGGATTAATGGATGTTATATATTAAAATTCAGTGTATACACATACTGAAGTGATTATGAATGAAAGGACATAATGTCATGATGATGTCTGAGATTTACTTCAAAACTATTCAGTGGGGACTGGGAAGAGGAGAGGGTGGGGACTTAAGTGAAACAAAATCAACTATTACTTGATAATCATTGAAGCTGAATGATGGATACATGAGTTCCTTACACAAAGATCTCTACTTTTGTACATATTTGACAGTTTTCAAAATGAAAGTTTTTATTTTTTATTACTGGCTTAAATATCTTGAGATCCACCATGTTTCTCTATCATGGCATAGCATTCCGGGCATCTTTTTGCTTGTTACACAAGGTTATGCAGAGTAGAAGCCAATGTCAGACAACCTAGTTAAAGTACTTTTGTAAACCAAGAAAAATAATTTAAAAATAAATATCAATAAATTATGTCTCTCCAGATGCTAGTTATCAAATGGTTTAGGAAAAGTAGAATTGTAATTGAACTGTAATAATTTTGATACAGGCCAGCACTGGCATTAAAAAAAAAAAGGAAATTTTGAAAGGTTGAAATATGGTCAAACACCATAGCTTTCCTTATTATTTTTGTTTGTTTTTAATTTTCAGAAACATTCTAGTCATTGTAGACAAAACAAAAGTATCTTTTTTTGAATTTTCCAATTTTAACATAAAGAGGATTTAATATATTTTCCTGAGTCTTTGGTTTCTAGTTTGCTAATTATGCTTGTATCTTTTGGGCTAAAATAATGTTTCCTTTTTAAGTACATGCAATTTAATTTTCAAGCTGGTTTGAAATTCAACTTAGCTGCCTATGACATTTCAAGAAAAATAACACAAAAAGAAAAAATTTAAATGATTAGATTAACTTACAAATAATGAGTACTTATTGGCATTTAGAAAGTTTTTCTAAACAGTTTAAATGTGTTATCTTATTCATTGCCCCAAGGACCTAAAATAGGTAGTATTATTAATAACCCACAATTACAGATTAGAGAACTGAGATGAGAAAAGTTAAATAACTTGTATAAAGTCATACAGTTAGTGAGTGAAAAAGCCTGAGAACATTGTGATATAATTGGAAAAGGCTTAGTGATTTTTGTTGTTGCTTCTGTTGTTTTACTGTGTTTGTATTCTTTTGCTTTGTTTTTTTGGTTACTTATAGAATGGCAATATCTGATAAATTCTACTTGACAACTATATTTAAGATATGTCAGAAACCTTCTGACAGTATGCTTAGAGATACACAATAAATGCACATTGTTGTTCAATTTTGGAAGAAGTATAATAAAAAAGCATAACCTTTGAATCAAAGCAGGCAGGGTTTAATGGGAATTACTATCATTGACATCTGTGTGACAATAGTAAGTTTAATTAACTTCTCTTAAACTTTTCTTTAAATATCTTCTTATGGCTGTTTACCTTTAATCCTGCCATTCTATTTATTTATTTATTTATTTATTTATTTATTTATCTATATTACATTTATTGGGGTGATGCTGGTTAGTAAAATTATATAGGTTTCAAGTGTACATTTGTATAATACATCATCTATATATCACACTGTGTGCTCAACACCCAGAGTCAGTTCTTCTTTCATCACCATATATTTGACCCTCTTTTCCCTCTTCTTTCACCCCCCTCCTCCCTTACCCTCAGGTAAACACTAAACTATTGTCTGTGTCTATGTGTTTTTGTTTCTTCATTTGTTTCTCTTATTCCTTTGTTGTTTTCAGTTTTATATACCACATATCAGTGAAATCATATGGTTCTTTACTTTTTCGGTCTGACTTATTTCACTTAGCATGATAATTTTCAGATCAATCCATGTTGTCACAAATGGCAGTACATATTTCATTTTTTCTTATGGCTGAGTAACATTTCTACATACGTACCATTTTTTCTTTATCCAATAATCTGTTGAAGGAAACTTTGGTCGTTTCCACGTTTTGGCCGCTGTGTATAATGCTTTAATGAACATAGGGGTACACATATCTTTATGGATAACTGTTTTCAGAATTTTGGGTACATACCCAGAAAAGGGATTGGGTATCTACCCAAAATTTTGGGTCGCATGGTAATTCTATTCTTAATTTTTTGAGGAGCCTCTACACTGTTTTCCATACTGCTTACAAATTTACATTCCCAGCAGCAGTGTATTAGGAATCCTTTTTCTCCACAGCCTCACCAACACTTGTTATTACTTGTCTTGTTGACGATAGCCATTCTAACAAGTGTGAGGTGGTATCTCCTTGTGGTTTGACTTTCATTTCCCTAATAGCTAGTGAAGTTGAACATCTTTTCATATATCTATTGGCCGTTTGTATGTCTTCTTGGAAGAAGTTTCTGTTCAGGTCCTCTGCCCATTTTTAAATTGGATTGTTTGCTTTTTGTTGTTGAGATATATGAGTTCTTTATACATTTTGGATACTAGCTCCTTATAGGAGGTGTTGTTTGAAAATAACTTCTCCCATTCAGTTACCTCTTTGTTTTGTTGATGGTTTCTTTTGTGTGCAGAAGATTTTTACTTTGATAGCGTCCCATTCATTTATTTTTGCTTTGACTTCCCTTGCCTTTGAAGTCAAATTCATAGGTCAATAGTTTAGTGCCTGTGTTTTCTTCTATACAATTTCTTGTTTCAGGTCTGATGCTTAGGTTTTTAATCCATTGTGAGCGAATTTTAGTATATGGTGACCAATAGCAGTTTAGTTTCATTCTTTTGCATCTGGCTTTCCAATTTTCCTAGCACCATTTACTGAGGAGGCTTTCTTTTGTCCATTGTATGTTTTGCCTCCTTTGTTAAAAATTATCTGTTTATATATATGTGAGTTTATTTCTCGATTCTCAATTCTATTCCATTGGTCTGTGTGTCTGTTTCTATGTATCTATACTTTTATAACTTGTGTTGGGAAAAACTGTGAGAAACTTGAAATGTGCCAGAGAAATTTGAGTGTCCTGTCAAGTAGTTCTTCAGGGATATCTCTGCCTTTCATTGTGTTATCTCTGTCTATTCATTGTGAAGTTATTTTATAAGTTTGCAAGTTGTAGAATACTGATAATAATGTTTGCGCATAGAAATGTTAATTGGTTGACTTTATATCATAGATTTTAAGTATTGCTAATTTTACATCATAACATTTACATAGGTGTGATAAAAAAATAAGGTGAATGTTTAAATAAAAAAAAAATTACAATAAAAGACACATTGCCATTAATCCCCTTCAAAATACCCTCACCCTCCGCCCCTGGCTTTGAACACACTTATCCCATCATTCTTGCCACTTTCTGAAGCAGTTCTGAAAGTCCTCTTTTGTGAGTGTCTTTAGATACACTGTCATGGCTGCCTTAAATTGATTCAGAACATTTACCTTTCACTGTCATTTTGACTTTGGGGAAGAGCCAGAAGTCATATGGTGCCAGATCCAGTGAATAAGGTGGATGAGGACACACTGTAATTTTTTTTTTTAAATTAAAGTTTATTGGGGTGGCAATTGTTATCAAAGCTACATAAATTTCAGGTGCACAACTCTGCATCACATCATCCACAAATCCCACTGTGTGCTCACCACCCAGAGACAGCTCTCCCTCTATCACCATATACCTGCTCCCCTTTACCCTCATCCACCACCCTCCTCCCCCCTTAACCCTCTGGTAACCACTAAACTATTATCTGTGTCTATGAAGTTTTGTTTCTCATTTGTTTGTCTTGTTCTTTTGTTGTTTTGGGGTTTATATACCACATATCAGTGAAATCATATGGTTCTCTGTTTTTTCTGTCTAACTTATTTCGCTTAGCATTATAATCTCAAGATCCATCCACTTTGTCACAAATGGTCCTATTTCATCTTTTCTTACCGCCGAATAGTATTCCATTGTGTATATATACCACAACTTCTTTATCCATTCATCTATCGAAGGACATTTTGGTTGTTTCCATGTCTTGGCCACCGTAAACAAAGCTGCAATGAACATTGGAGCACACGTGTCTTTATGGATAAATGTTTTCAAATTTTTTGGGTAGATACCCAGGAGAGGGATTGCTGGGTCATACGGTAATTCTAGTTGTAATTTTTTGAGGAACCTCCACACTGCCTCCCATAGCGGCTGCACCACTCTGCATTCCCACCAACAGTGTATGAGGGTTCCTTTTTCTCCACAGCCTCTCCAACACTTGGTACTATTTGTCTTGTTGATGATAGCCATTCTGACTGCGGTGAGGTGATAGCTCATTGTGGTTTTCATTTGCATTTCTCTGATGATTAGCAATGTTGAGCATTTTTTCATATGTCTATTCACACTGTAATGTTTTTATTTGACAAAAATTGCCATGCCAGAAGTGATGTGTGACACAGAGCCTTTACGTTGCAATCACAAAATACGGTGAATGCTGCTGCTGAGGGCCATCCAATGGAAGGCAGGGATCTTCAATACAGGAAGCAGTGTGTCAAAACTTAGTAACAGTGTGTGACAAGTTTCTGCTTGCTTGGTTCAGTCAGTCGGGTTTGAGCTATGGTTGAGAGAAGGTGTGTTTTAAAGTGTGTTGTAAGTCATCCTCCGTCATGACAATGCTCAGTGTCACACATCACTTCTGGTATAGCAATTTCTGTCCAATAAAAACATTACAGTGTGTCCTCATCCACTGTATTCACCAGATATGGCACCGTGTGACTTAGGCTCTTCCCCAAAGTCAAGATGATTCAGGACATCTGAGGCAGCCATGACAGTGCAATTCAAGACACTCACCAAAGCGGACTTCCAGAACTGCTTCACAAAGTGGCAAGAACGATGCGATCAGTGTGTTTGAAGTGAGTGGCATATTCTGAGGGGGATTAATGCTAATGTGTCTTTTACTGTAATTTTTTTAATTTAAACATTCACCATATTGTTTGATGACACCTTGTACCATGTACTCTTCCATACATTACTTATGCCATTTGCATTTTTTATTATAAAAAATGCATAAATGATAAAATAGAGATTGCAATCACCACACTAGGATGTAAGTTCCATGACGACAGGCATATTGTTCTGTTTTTTCACTAATCTATTCCAGTGCCTAGAAGAGTTCTCAGAATACGATATATGTAGGCTGTCATTAAATGTGTGTTGAATAAATGAATGAACACACTAAAAAATCAGAAATGTAAATCAAAAACCTTTTTTAATGTGTCACATTAGCAAAATGGCAAAATGTCCATAATGTCCAATGTTGGCAAGAGTGTAGAAATAAATGGTCTTCTGCATTCTTGGTAAAATTCTAAATTATGGCACTATTTTTGGAGGAATATGACATCTATTCAAATGTAATATGTGAGTACTTTGGATCAGTATTTTTTTTTGTGTTCAAAATAATAGAAATGTGCATGTTATCATTAATAATAATAGCATACAATTATTTTAGTTATAATAGAAACCCAACCAATTCTTTAGGGAAACCCAAGATTCATGATATTATGTCAAACACAACTTGCTATAAATTTTACATAAAGAGAGTAACATATAATTTATTGGACATACTGTAAACAAAATGAGTATTGTAAAGAGGTATTGCAACATACAATCAGTGACATCACATTAAAGTTTACCTCCATAAATTCAATTTTAGAGGGCCTGCATAACACGTTGGATCAGTATTTACACTTCTGAGAATTTATCTTATAGGATAAATGTATAATTATGCATACAGATACAGAAAATTTATTGCAGCATTATTTGTAAAAATGAGGAATTGGAGGCAACCTTAATGTCAATCAATTGAGTGTTAGTAAAATAAACATTAGTACATCCAGCCAGTGGAATTCTATCAAGTTGTATAAAAATGGTTATGTATATAGATATTTAAAGGTGCTCACAACAGATGTTTAAGTAAAAAATGCAGTTGTAGAACTATAGGTATAATGGTATATGATGCTATTAAAAATGCTTCCTGTATATGTATAGAAAATAACATCTTGAAGGCTATATACCAAATCTTTACTGTGATTCTTTCCAAAGAGTGAGGTGGGAAAGGATCTTGAGAGGTTTTTCATTTTTCACACTGTACACTTCCATAATATTTTAACTCTTTTTGCAATAAGCATTGATTTTTCTAATTTAAAAGTAAAGAGAGTAAATAAACTTATATGAATCTTTAATTTAAATAAAGAAGAAAATACTAAGTACATAATTCAGTTGCCACAAGAGGGATTCTTTTTAAATATATCTTTTAAATCACCAAACTTTCTAATAGGTTTGTGTGTTTCTTATTCAGTAGAGAGTCATCCATATTGTCCAACTCAAGTGTTAAATACTAGGCTGAACATAGTGAAAATTATTTTCTCTACCCAACATTTGGAAAGTGTGAACAAATATTTTGAAAATAAATGACTTAGAATGATTCCTTTTCTTCTTAGTACTTCAATTGGCTGAGATAACATTAACTTTGATCAATAAAAAAAAACTAGAAAGACTAAACATATCTCTATTCATCACATTTCTCAATTTTCTCAGGAGAAAGATTTTTTCTCACTTGATTATTAGTTATCGTTAACTATAATGTTAATAATGACTACGTCTCTGGTATGAGTCATGTTACCATTTTACATATTCATT
Source organism: Rhinolophus hipposideros (assembly GCF_964194185.1). Lineage (NCBI taxonomy): Eukaryota > Metazoa > Chordata > Mammalia > Chiroptera > Rhinolophidae > Rhinolophus > Rhinolophus hipposideros. The sequence continues at coordinate 66,866,786 of NC_138046.1, read as the reverse complement.
TATTAACAGATATGTGTTTTGTATATATGTATTGACATTTGCTCAGATAAATGTAAAGCTTTATTTCTAAATGGAGATTTATTATGGACATATTTGCTGGTAAAATTTAGACAAAATGTAGACAATCACAAAATTACTATGGTACTTCTTAAAATAATAATAATTTTAAAATTCATCTACTTATGATTGTGTCTAAAATACATTTGGTTTAATTTAGATACTGCCATCTACTGCCTGCTTAAAATACCACACAACTTTTTTTAAACATGCCATTTCCTTTTCTTTTCATAAAGAACATCCTTAGACCTTCTAAACTCCTCCATTATATATAAGCTCCTCCATTATTATAGAAGGGTATAAGATACTTTCATATAGGAATTATTACTTATTCAACTTCAAATCCCTCCTCTAAGAGTAATACAATCTATTGTACATGTCAAGTAATCAGTTAATGTTTATCACATTGAAATGCAACTTAGTAATAAAAACAAAATTAGTTCAAAGATTTACCTATTATTTTTGCTCTGCTTACTCCTTTCGTAGTATAAAATATAATAAAGTAAACTAAAAGAGTATAGCATTACATTAAGAGATTGTACTCTGTTGCCTGCCTGAGTTCATATCATAGATCTGCCATTTACCGGCTGGATGGCTTTGAACAAGTTATTCAACCTCTTAATGCTTCAATTTTATCTTTTGTAAAAAGGGGATGATAGTAATAGAAGCCCTCTGATAATTATGAGGATTGCATGAGATAATATATGTAAATTGCTTTTAACAGTGTCAGATATATACATTTTATATGTATTTGTTTTTATTATGTGCTGAAAAACAATCATTCATATATGGACTGTGGGTAACTATGAGCAGCAGACAGATTAATCAAATTCCAGTGCAAGCAAAAAGACAAGAAGGCAAGAGACAAGGAAAAGCAGAATCTATTAGAAGTGATCAAACCTCTTCAGAATTCAGATGCCCTTAATATTAATAAAGAAATAACCACTTCGGGTTTTGCAACTCACCTGTGAGACTAACAATAGTCATTGTAGAATTAAATAACTAGTGCTACAGAGATATTAGTGATAATATCTATATTCTAGAATTTAACTTGCAGTAAGTAATTAGTAATCACTTTAAGACACACGAGAGAGCCAGTTATTGAATATTAAAGTCCTTATGTCACGTACAGGGAAACGGACAAATAAATCAAATCTTGCCAATATGATTTTATAGCCACACTGCAGCACTGGTTAGAGAGTTGAAAGCTATTTTTAAATCCTCATAAAATTTCTTTAAGGCAGAATGTCAAGATTATGATCTTCTTTCACAGTAAAAGTAATTGAAAAATAAATGTTCCAGTTAGACACAGGAAGAATTCCTTTAGTCCCTAAATGGGTCATGTCTAATGACAAAAAGCAGGGGATGAACAAAATGACCAAACTAATATTTTAAACACACACGCGCACACACACACACACACACTATGTATATATTATATTTATCATTATTATATATAATTACTATTATTATATTTATATATTAAATATATATTAAAGTAGGGAGTATATATACTCCGTACTCAAAAGTCCTAAGGGCTTTGTATTGCCTATACAATAAATTCCAAATTTCTTACAATGGTATTCAAGGAACTTTCAAGCTGAAATCAACAAAATCCTTTCAACTTCTCTATTCTGCTACTTCGACTTTCTCTATCTTTCCACCACATCTGCTCACTTTTTTACACACACACTTACTCTATCTCATAAACCTATGCCACCTCACCAAGGCACTCTATGCTGCTAGAACATGCAATGCTCTTTTTATACGTTAAATATATGAACAAGCTATTATTGCTGTTTTCAAAGTTTTGTTACAGGGAAATGACATTGTACCTCAGTTCTTCTTGAAGGAAAGAATTCAGTCAGTCAGGAGACAGAATTTTGTGCAGCAATAAGACACAAAAAAATAAGAAGTTTATTAGTAAAAGAGAGTACACTACAAGACATGGAGCAGGCTGACCCAAGGTGGGGAAGCAGCCTCGCCTTACTTGTATGAAGGCTTCTATTTCTGTGGGTAGAATTGCTTCTCCCTCTCCCTTCTCTAATCTCTCTTTCTCCACCTGAGGTGCCTAGCCCTCCCTTCTCTGGCATTTAGCAATGCATTGCTTTGATTTGGGGGCACGTGTAGACACACCCTTTAATTTAGGGGCATGTGTAAACACACCTCTTTGGGGGGGGTATAAACCTGGAATCCTGTTGTCTAGTAAGGTATAGATCCTGACAAACATGATGGGCCCTCCCTCCTCCGCCCCTCCCCGTGTTTCTCTGAGTTCTAACAACTTATCTCTTTGATTTAGAAGTGTGTGTGGGGCGACAGAGCCAGGAGTGCAGTTTCTAGGCTCTCAGCCTCATGTCATAGAAAGGTGCTGGCTCAGGTAGTAAATGGCCATCAACTGTGATTGGATGGCCATCAGCTGTGGCTAGTTGGCCGTCAGTTGTAACCAGTGAGCCATTGGCCACCAATATGACTGCTGTGGCTACGCTAGCAAAAAATGGGTCCCAGCAAGAAGATGGTGGCTAAGCTAGCAAGAGCGGATTGCATTTAGCACAGCGGGTTGCAGATCGTGTGGATCCTGCTTCCTTTGTCTCCAACCCAGCTGCCAGTGAGAATATAATGATATGACTCCCGTATCTATGGCTCCGTGTGTGTTCCTTTCTGGCTCACCATATCCTGCGTTCTTATGTGAGGAGCGGGACTAGAGACCTCAAATGACACCCCGTGTGACAGTGTGTAAGCCTGGAATTCTGCTGGGCAGCTGCTGGGGTTCTTGAACCAAGTAAGAGCTGCAGCAAGAGGCTTTCTAACTGAGGCTACAGGGGCTAAGTCTCTCCTTCTCCTGCTCATTTCTATCTATCTACCTATACCTTTAGTTTGTCCCACTCTTTTCAACTTGGTGAGCTCTATGTCTTTAAGACAGTTCAACAGTCAGATCTGCCTGCCAAGATTTCCCACTCTTCTCCTCCCCACCCCATTGAATTAACTGCTTCTAACTCTGTGCTGTGTTAACACTTATCACACTGTATTACAGCTGGATATTTACATAACCCTCTCCCACAATAGACTGATTAACTCCTGAGGTCCAGGAGCAAATCTGTATAATTTTAATGTCTAAATATGTAATCAATTGCTATAGATGCCCTTCTCATACCCTGGAAGACAGTGTGTAGACACTTTTCTTAGTCTCAGACAACTGGATATTTTCCTTCCTGAGTTTGAATCGTTCCAGGGAGTGAAATAACAAACAAACAAACAAACAAACAAAAAACTCTTTGAAGCTGCTGTGATGGTTCAGCATGAAGAAGTCTATTGGTGACAGCAGCAGCAAGGGTTCCCTGAGAGTAATACAGTTGAATATGTCTCCTTTAGAAACTATTCCTTATAATATGCCTTTAGCTGGGCTCCCTGCTACTTAAACCTCTCCTGGTTTCTTCCATATTCTTGAGCCTGGTTTCCTAGGGTTTCCCATTGATTCAATAAGTTATCCAATGTATTTTCAATAAATTTTTCTTCTACTTAAAAAAGCCAGAGGTGGTTTATATTGTTATTGTAAAGCAAGAAAGATGATTGATGCAGACTGCCAAGTTGATAATTACTGATTGCCAGAAGAGAGAAAAAGAGAGCAACAGTTTCCTTCTTGGTTCTGCAGTGATTTCTGTCTCATCTTCCTGACTAGATTTTGAGATTATAAAAGTTTATATACATAAATATCCTCTGCAATTTCTTATAAGAAACATTAGTTGAATTTAATTAGATCAGTGAAATAGTAGATATACAAATATTACTTCCTTTTTTCTTTTTAATAATATTCTGATTTTTCAATTACAGTTGACATACACTATTATATTAGTTTCAGGTGTGCAACATAGTAATTAGACATTTATTTAGATGATGAAGTGATCACCCTGATAAATATACTACCCATCTTATACCATACATACTTAGTATAATATTATTAACTACATTCCCCACCCAATCACACACACTCCTCAGGGTACACCACTGTAGCTGAGATATCCTTACCAGTTTTTAACTGCTGCATGTTGGTGTGGGACCAGCTTGATTCTCGTCTCCATCGCTCCCACTAGTCTTGATGTGGCTTCTTATTTATATCCTTAATTATAGGATTTCTGTTTGGCTAGATTTAGGATATTCTCAATGATGACTGCTATGTAGTTTAGTTGTAATTTTGATGTGGTCGTGGGAAGAGGCAAGCACAGCATTTAACTACTCCACCATCTTGACCAAAATTCAGGTATTATTGAAAATGATCAAATGAACAGTTTTATGAAACAGAAAATTTGCTTTCTGCCATCATGGCTCACTCACATCAACCTGGTTAAGGCTGAGATAGGTGCCCTTTTGATTATCTCCGTTCCCACGTCTTTTTCTGTAACTTTAGGGTCTGGCTTCTGCCCAGAATTTGCTGTATAAAATCTCTGGAACTATCCACCTAATTATTTTATCAAAATTTATTATAATCCTTATCTATTTCTCCCTGGATCAAGCATCTGTTTCATAAACTGAGAAATCATCCAACCTGATAAGCTAATCTACAATGATAATAGATTCTTTTTAACTTTCTAAGTAGTATTACTTTACAATGACCTTTTAAAAAATTATTAAACTTTATTTTTCATAGCAGTTTTAGGTTCACAGCAAAATTGAGAGAGAATTACACAGAATCCCCACATATTCCTTGTCTGTACACATGCACAACCTTCCCCACAATCAGCATACTCTACCACAGTTGTATATTTGTTAAACAATTAAAGAACCTACATTGACACATCATAATCACCCAAAGCCTGTAGTTTACATAAGGGTTCATTCTTAGTGTTATATATTCTATGGGTTTTCACTAATATAAAATCACATGTATTCACCATTATAGTATCATACAGAATAATTTCACTGCCCTAAAAATCCTGTTCTCCTGTTTATCACTCTTTCCCTCAGCCCCCAGCAACAACTGATGTTTTCACTGTCTCTATGGTTTTGCCTTTTCCAGAATGTCATATAGTTGGAATCATACTGCATGTAGTCTTTTTAATTGAATTATTTCACTTAGTAATATGTATTTAAGGTACCTCCAGTCTTTTTATGATTTGACAGTTAATTTCTTTTTAGCACTGAATAATACTCCATTGTGTGAATATGCCACAGTTAATTTATCCATTTACTTACTGAAGGACATTTTGGTTGTTCCAAGTTGTGGCAATTATGAATAAAGCTGCTATAAACACACATGTGCAGTTTTTCTCTGTGTGTGTGGAAATGTTTCTTTTTTAAAATTTTTCAATGACAGTAGACATCTAACATTATTTTATATTATTTTCAGATGTATAGTACAGTGGTCAGACATCCACATAATTTACTAAGTGATCCCACCTATCAGTCCAGTAACCACTTTGCACTATACATAGTTATTTACAATATTATTGACTATATTTTCTATGCTGTATTTATGTCCCTGTGACTATTTTGTAACTACCACTTTGTACTTAATCCCTTCATCTTTTTCATCCAACCTCTAACCCCCCTCCCATTTGGCAACCATCAGTTTGTCCTCTGTATCTATGAGTCTGTTTCTGCTTTGTTGGTTTTTTTATTTGGTTATTTAGATTCCACATATATTTTTTATCATATCATATTTGTCTTTTTCTGCCTGACTTATTTCACTTAGCATAATACTGTCTAGGTTTGTTAACATGGTAAGATTTTACTTTTTTATGGCCAAACAATATTCTATTGTATATATGTACCACTTTTTTATTCAATCATCTATTGATAGGCAGTTAGTTTCTTCCATATCTTGGCTATTGTAAATGATGCTGCAGTGAACATAGGGGTGCGTATCTTTTCAAAGTAATGTTTTGGATTTCTTCCGGTAAATACCTAGAAGTAGAATTGCTGGGTCCTATGGTAGTCCTATTTTTAATTTTTTGAAGAGCTTCCAAACCGTTTTTTATAGTGGCTGTACCAATTTTCAATTACACCAACAGTGCACAAGGCTTCTCTTGTCTCTACATCCTCACCAACACTTGTTTTTTGTTGATTTATTGATGATAGTTATTCTAACAGGTGTGAAGTTTTAATTTGCATGTCTCTGATAATTAGTGACCTTGAGCATCTCTTCATAGGTCTATTGGCCATCTGCATCTCCTCCTTGGAGAAATATATTTTCAGGTCCTCTGACTATCTTTTAATTGAATCTTTTGTTTGTTTGTTTGTTTGTTTTGAGTTGTATGAGTTCTTTATAAATTTTGGATATTAACCCCCTATCAGATTTATCATTAATAAATATCTTCTCCCTTTTGGTGGGTTGCCATTTTGTTTTGGTGAAGGTTTCCTTCACTCACTATGCAGAAGCTTTTTTGATTCATGTAGTCCTATTTGTTATTGTTTTTTCTTTTGTTTCCCTTGGCTGAGGATATGTATCAGATACAATAAATAAGAGCAATGTCAGAAAGTTTACTGTCTATTTTTTCTTCTAGATGTTTTATGGGTTTGGGTCTTACATTTAAGTCTTTAATTTATTTTGAGTTTATTCTTGTATATGATGTAAAAATGTGATCTAGTTTCATTTCCTTGACAAAGTGAAGGAAGTTTTCTGTCATGATTTTTTCAAACAAGTTCTCAAACCCTTACTCACTCTCTCTTCTTCTATGATGCAAATGTTGTTATGCATGATGTTGTCCCAAAGGTCCCTTAAGCTGTCCTCACTTTTTAAAATTCTGTTTTCTTTTTGCTGTTCTAATTGGGTAATTTATGCTATTTTGTCTTCCAAATCACTGATTCTATCCTCTGCTTCATCTAATCTGCTGTTGATTCCTTTTAGTGTAGTCTTCATTTTAGTTATTGTATGCTTCATTTCTAACTGGTTCTTTTTTATGGTCTCTATGTCCTTTTTTTATGTTTACTATATCTTTGTTTAAGTTCTCACTAAGTTCCTAATGCATCCTAATAACTAGTGTTTTTAACTCTGCATCTGGTAGATTGCTTTTCTCCGTTTCATTTAGTTCTTTTTCTGGAGCTTTGTTCTGTTCTTTTATTTGGGTCATGTTTCTTTGTCTCCTCATTTTGGCAGCGTCTCTGTTTGTTTCTGTGTATTAGGTAGAGTTTCTGTGTCTTCCAGTCTTGGCAGGTTTACCTTATAGTAGGTGTCCTGTGGGACCCAGTGGTTCATTCTCCTTGATCACCTGGCCGGGTGATCCAGGAATGTCCCTTTTGTGGGTTGTGTGTGCCCTCCTGTCTTATTTGAGGCTTGATTGGTGTTGGCACATCAGTGGTAGACTTGACCCTCAGGCTGATTGCCTCCGAAGATTGGCCACAACCATAGCATAGGAGCTACTGTGCAGGTGCTTACCCCACAGAGCAGGATTCTCCTCAGCAGGCTCTGGTGTCTGACCACACCCCCCTTTGGGTGTGCTGCTTGTGGGGCAATTTGGGTGGTGCTCTGTTGTGATCTGATGATGGCCACCAGGTATGTTTGTTGTAGGCCCTCTTGGGAGGAGCTATTGTTCAGGCCAAGATTTTCCATTGCTTGTGACCAGCCCATGGCTACATGATAGGAGCTACAACGTGATCTTCTGTTGATTGCTGCCTGTGATGGACTTGCAGGAACATGGGAGAAGTCACACTGTGAACCAAAGCCAGGTGCTCCCAACACCAGGCCTGGGGCTCCTCAGTAAAAGGCCAAGGGCACCCCAAGGCCTGTCATCACCTGTCATCTGCCTATAAGACTCAGCTGCTAAAAGAGCCTTGGGAGGTACACATGTTGGGTGAGGCAAAGCCACAGGGAGTTACCAGGGTGGAGGGAGCAGAGTTCATCAGGCTAATAAAGAATCAGATTTGGCCATGTAGGTGGTGGGCTCAACACAGAAAGATAGTGGCTGCACACTGGGTCCGTGAGAGGAGGACTCATCACAGGGGCAATGACAGCTGTCCCTCCAGCCCTCACTTCGAAGCCACACAACTCAGTCTCTCCCTGTATGTCTGTGGTGCCTCCTGAGCTGCTATCCCTTTCCTGGAGCCCAAGGTGAATGCCTGAAAGCAAGAGAGTCAGTGCACAGGCATGTCAGGAGGATGCCTGGGTTTCCAGCAGCCTTCCATCTCACCCAGACAGACAGAATCCTCACTGATTTTCACAGCCACATGTTGTAGGGCTCTTCTTCCCATCACGGGAACCCTGGGCTAGGGTGCCAGGTGTGGAGCTCATACCAGTCCCTCACTCTTCAGGGGGGTCCTCTGCTGCCGATATATCCCTCCCCATTCTCAATGGCCACAAGGGTGTGTGGGGCCAGCCCATTTCATGTCTCTACTCCTTCTACCACTCTCAATGTGGCTTCTTTTTATCCGTACTTATAAGACTGTGTTCAGCTTGTCTTCACATGGTTTTCCAAATTGATTGTTTTATAATTTAGTTGTAATTTTAATGTAGTCATGGAAGGAAGCAAGCACAGTTTCTCCTACTCCACCGTCTTGACTGGACCTCTTATACTCTGGGTAGGACATACGTTTTCAGTTCTTTTGGGTAAATACCAAATTTTGTGATTGCTGGATCATGTGATAAGAGTATGTTTAGTTTTGTAAGAAACTGCCAAACAATCTTCCAATGTGGCTGTACCATTTTGTATTCTCACCAGCAATGTATGAAAAGTTCTGTTGCTCCATAACCTTGTCAACATTTGGTGTTGTCAGTGCTCTGGATTTTGACCATTATAATAGGTGTGTTGTGGCACAATGCTCTTTTGGAGTCAATTTTTACTTAAATATTTTTTTCTGGTAGAAAATTTGTGTGTCTGGGCTCAATTCTGAAGTAATTCTGGACTTTGTGGTGCCATTCAACTCCTGCAACTAACATACCTCTTGTTTCCTATTCATACTTTATTTTTCCCCCACGTGTGCTCTCATCTTCATAATGTTACAATTATAAGTCATTTGAGAACATTACTGTTGTCTTAAATTTTCATGCCTGACTGAAGAATCTAGCAGTGTTTTGTACATAATACAAACTAATACAGGTTAACAGACAGGCTTAACACAGCCCAGTTATAATGATTAATGATGACTCCATTGATTTGCATGTTTAAGCACTCATATATGTATTTGTACATATAGTGAATATAATTAAGAAATAATTGAAGTAAGGAAATATTGGGGGATTTAAGGTAAACATTTATAACATCTTTAAATTGATATTTCTGATAAATATGAATCTCAATAATTTCTCAGTGAATGTTCATTTGACAGAATATCTTAATGTAATTACCAAATAACATTTTCTGTTATTCTGAAAGTGGAATGCATTTCCGTGCTTAGTACAAGACAGCTGCAATACTTATAAATGTCTCTCCCTTATTTCATTTGTATGCTTATACTACATTTACATCTGAAGGTCTAGTTGCTTTGAACTCACTGCGGTACTTCAATGGTTATGTTTAATAAGAACAACTTGATTACAATAAGCTTAAATTTTGGTCAGCTGCAGATGTATTAGAATGTGTGGTTCATTCACTTATTTATAAATTCAGGTCCCACCCTTTTACCCTCCCTTTTAATTTCTCAGAAGCACATTAGGGGGAAAAGATCAAAAGCCATAGAATTTTTTCAACATACTAAGGCAGTCAATAAGACCAAAGAACAAAGCAATTCTATTTCTTATACTTATGTGCCTAAAGCTTGCTGGAAGCAAACATTCCTAAAAAGTTTATAGACCCTCTTTTTCTTTCTGTCCATCCTTCTGTCTTTTCTATGGTTTATTTTCTTTCTACCTTTTCACCAAGATATTTTTTTCACTTGTCTGCTTATAAAATTCTTTCCTTTTCCCCCCAGAAATGTTGTTTGATGATCTTATTGTCTGTTTCTTTTATTCTACTAATTATCAAACAAGCACATAAATTTGCCTAAGTTAATTAAAATACTTAAATAAAAATAAACTTAAAATATTTAATTTTCAGTTCTCCTTTACACATTTTTTACCTGTAGTTTTAGTGTTTACAAACAATAGCAACTGCCAAGAAATTTACATTCTCTTCAAAAATGAATCTTATATTTTAGAAAGCTATTCATATAAGAGAAAAAGACACTTACTGTTTTTTAATAGCTGGCTTAATTTTATGTCTTATAATATGCTCTTATGGGGACTTGATTGGTTGTATTAATTTTGTGCCATTTAATTATGCCCAACTTGAAGTTATAACATAACATGCTTCTTTTCAAAGAGGTGTGCATTTGTCTGTGTATATTTTGAGGCAAATAGTGCCTTTTTCTGTTATTCCTATTATATGTCAAATAATAGGAAATCTGAAAGAAACTAATAAAATTAATGAGATATATTCAGTAAGTGACAAATATTAAGTCTTCAATGTTATTTTATTTCTTTGTAATTTTGGTAAACATTTAATAATGTAAATTATATACATAACTTATTTTCTTGTTGCCATAAATATGATGTTGGGAAAATAGGAAGTGAGAAAATAATAAATCATTTTCTTTAAGCCTACAAAAATTTAATAATAGTTTGGTGGCAGATATTAAAATGGAGCCAAGATCTAGGTTTTAGTCTTGGGTTTTGTTAACTTTTAAATATGTAACCTGGGGTGGTCACTTTTCTTCTCCTGTTTTTATTTTTCTAATTTAGGACAGAAATTGACATTTACACATCAACTCTGGACAAGCAATTTGAAATTAGTCTATTTGGGAAAAAAAACCCTGAATATCACCTACACAAATTGCTTGACCCATGTATTTTAGGGTCTGTGGGGAAAGACAGATATGACCTGGGAATTCTATCACATATTCACTGGACACAAGCTAAAATAGACTTAGCAAACAAATAAAAATTCACCTGAAAATGAGGAGTCAAAAGGCAACACATAAGATAATTGCAAAAGAAGTAGATTAAAATTATCTATTATAGTAAAAAGATATTTCTTCTTGATGTAGCCCCTAGACCTGCTATGTGTAAGTCACCTTTTGGAAGGAGACAGCAGAGTGATTGATACTTTTCATAGATTGTGAAGGATTTAAACCTGTAGGAGTAATGAAATCTCTGTGAGAGCAGAGATTTTAATGTGTTTTTTACACTGATGTATCTCACGCATCCAGAATAAGGCCTGTAATATAAGTAAGTACTCAAAAAATTATCTGTTGAATGAATAGGACATATTCTCATGTGAACATTCCATTGCAGAAGTAAAGAAACACAAGGGAATAAAGAAACATAATAAGTATTAGTAATACTGCAGTATGCATCAACAGCCTGAGAACTAGGTCACCTGTCCAAAAACGCTAGTGGAAACAGGAAAGCTAGACTAGTTAATCTCTAAATTAATCTCTAGTTAATCTCTAAATTTTCATTAAATCATAAAAATATTAATTACTTTTTAATTCTCCAGAAACAGATTTCTCCTGTTTTTCTTCTCTCTTTCTCCTATTATTTGTCCCTGTTTAGTTTCATTAATACCATTGCCATCTATGTATTTTGATCTAAACTCACCTTACAAGCTTCTATTTTACTCGTGTTTTATTAAAACTTATTTATTAAATATTTTATGATTACAGAAAAAATTAACAGAAAGCACAAAAAGTGCCCATTCACCCTTCCTCTCCCTTAGTTTCCCCTCCATAATTATTTTGCATTAGGATGAAACATTTGTTACAATTGATGAAACAATATTGTCACATTATTACCAACTAAAGTCTAAAGTTTACATTAGGATTCCCTCTTTCTCTGTGGTATACCTTCTATTGATCTTTATAAATGCATGCTGTAATGAACCTACCATTACAGTATCAGAGAGAAGAGTATCACTGCCTTAAAATTGTCCTGTGGTACACCTACTCAGGCCTCCCACTTCTAAGCCCCAGAAAATCACTAATCTTTTTTACTGTCTAGACAGTTTTGCCTTTTTTCAAATGTCTTATAATTGGAGCCATACAGGTAATATAGCAGGTAGCTTTTTCTTACTTGCCTCTTTCATTCAGCAATATGCATTTAAGGTCTCTTTGTGTTTTGTGCTGTGATAGCTCGTTTCTTTTTTTTTTCCAGCTTTATTGAGATATTTGACATAAACTTTGTGTAAGTTTAAGGCGCACACTGTGATGACTTGAAACATATATTGCAAAGTGATTACCACGGTCAGAGTAGTTAACATCATTACCTCACATAATTACCACTTCTTTTGGAGGGAATGAATATTTAAAATTTACTCTCTTCGCAAATTTCAAATATGTAATACAGTATTATTAACTATAGTCATCATGCTATACATTAGATCCCCAGAATTTATTCATCTTATACTGGAAGTTTGTACCCTTTGACCAGTATCCCAATTAACTCAACCCCCAACCCCTGGAAACAACCATTCTACTCTGTTCCAATGAGTTTCTCAATTTCACATACCACATGTACGTGATATTAGGCAATATTTGTTGTTCTCTGTCTCAATAAATTCACTTAGCATAATGCCCTCAAGGTCCATACATAGTGTTGTAAATGGCAGGATTTCCTTCTCCTGAAAATATTTGTATATTTTCTTTATTCTTTTATACATAGATAGACACTTAGGTTGCCTCCATATCTTGGGTATTGTGAATAATGCTGCAGTGAATATAGAAGTGCAGATATCATATGAGATCTTGTTTTCAATTTTGCTGAATATATACTCAGAAGTGTGGTTCCTAGAATATATTGTAGGTCTATTTTTAATTTTTTTAAATTTTTTTAATTAAATTTATTGAGGTGACAATTGTTAGTAAATTTACATAGATTTCAGGTGTACAATTCTGTATTACATCATCTATAAATCCCATTGTGTGTTCACCACCCAGAATCAGTTCTCCTTCCATCACCATATATTTGATCCCCTTTACCCTCATCACCCACCCCCCACCCCCTTACCCTCTGGTAACCACTAAATTATTGTCTGTGTCTATGAGTTTTTCTTTCTCATTTGTTTGTCTTGTTCTTTTTGGTTCATATACCACATATCAGTGAAATCATAGGGTTCTCTGCTTTTTCTGTCTGACTTATTTCACTTAGCATTATACTCTCAAGATCCATCCATGTTGTCACAAATGCTCCTATATCATCTTTCCTTAACGCTGAATAGTATTCCATTGTGTATGTATACCACAACTTCTTTATCCATTCATCTATTGAAGGACATTTTGGTTGTTTCCATGTTTTGGCCACCGTAAAAAAGCTGCAATGAACATTGGAGTACACGTGTTTCTATAGAGAAATGCTTTCAGATTTTTTTGGTAGATACCCAGGAAAGCGCTTGCTGGGTCTTATGGTAATTCTATTCGTAATTTCTTGAGAAACCTCCACACTGCCTTCCATAGCGGCTGCACCAGTCTGCATTCCCACCAACAGTGTATGAGGGTTCCTTTTTCTCCACAGCCACTCCAACACTTGTTACTATTTCTCTTGTTGATGAAAGCCATTCTGACTGGGGTGAGGTGATATCTCATTGTGGTTTTCATTTGCATTTCTCTGATGATTAGTGATGTTGAGCATTTTTTCATATGTCTATTTGCCATTTGTATGTCCTCTTTGGAGAAATATCTCTTCAGGTCCTCTGTCCATTTTTCAATTGGGTTGTTTGCTTTTTTGTTGTTGAGTTTCATGTGTTCCTTATATATTTTTGATGTTAGCCCCTTATTGGAGGAACTGTTCGCAAAAATCTTCTCCCATTCAGTTGGTTGCTGCTTTATTTTGTCGATGGTTTCTTTTGCTGTGCAGAAGCTTTTAAGTTTCATATAGTCCCATTTGTTTATTTTAGCTTTTATTGTCCTTGCCTTTGAAGTCAAATTCATAAAATGCTCTTTGAACCCAAGGTCCATAAGTTTAGTACCTATGTTTTCTTCTATGCAATTTACTGTGTCAGGTCTTATGCTTAAGACTTTAATCCATTTTAAATTAATTTTGGTACATGGTGACAAATAGCAGTCCAGTTTCATTCTTTTGCACATAGCTATCCAATTCTCCCAGCACCATTTATGAAGAGGCTGTCTTTCCTCCATTGTATGTTTTTAGCTACTCTGTCAAAAATTATCTGTCCATAATTATGTGGTTTTATTTCTGGGGTCTCAATTCTATTCCATTGGTCTACGTGTCTGTTTTTCTGCCAATACCATGCTGTTTTGATTATTGTAGCCCTGTAGTACAAGGTAAAGACAGGGAGTGTGATACCTCCAGCATTGTTCTTTTTCTTAAGATTGCTTTGACTATTCGGGGTCTTTTGTTCTTCTGTGGTTCCAAACAAATCTGATGATATTTTGTTCTCTTTCTTTAAAAATTGCCATTGGGATTTTAATGTGGATTGCATTAAATCTGTATATTGCTTTGGATAATATGGCCATTTTATCTATGTTGATTCTTCCAATCCATGAGCAGGGAATGTCTTTCCATTTCTTTGTGTGTTCTTCAATTTCTTTTAAAAATGTCTTATACTTTTCAGCATATAGGTCCTTCACATCCTTGTTTACGTTTATTCCTAGGAATTTTATTCTTTTTGCTGCAATTGCAGAAAAAAAATGTTTTTTGTATTTCTTTTTGTGAGATTTCATTGTTAGTATATAGGAATGCAATGGACTTTTGTACGTTGATTTTGTAGTCAGCAACTTTACTGTATTCGTTGATTGTTTTTGTAGCTTTTTGGTGGACTCTAAGGGTTTTCTATATATAGCATCATGTCATCTGCAAAGAGTGATTATTTAACTTCTTCATTCCCAATTTGGACGCCTTTTATTTCTTTCTCTTGCCTGATGGGTCTGGCAGGGACTTCTAACACTATGTTGAAAGGCAGAGGTGATAAGGGACAGCCCTGTTGTTTTCCTGAACATAGAGCAAAGGGCTTCACTTTTTCAACATTAATTATGAGATTAGCTGAGGGTTTGTCATATATGGCCTTTATCATGTTAAGGTATTTTCCTTCTATACCAATTTTGTTAAGTATTTTAATCATAAATGGCTGTTGTATCTTGTCAAATGCTTTTTTTGCATCAATGGATTTAATCATATGATTTTTGTCCTTTATTTTGTTTATGTGATGTATCACATTGATGTATTTGCAAATGTTGAACCATCCTTGTGCCCCAGGGATGAACCCCATTTGGTCGTGATGAATAATCTTTTAAATGCATTGTTGTATTCGATTTGGTAGAATTTTGTTTAGGATTTTTGCATCTGTATTAATCAAAGATATTGGTCTGTAGTTTTCTTTTTTTGTGTTGTCCTTACCAGGTTTTGGTATCAGGGTAATGTTGGCATCAAAAAATGAGTTACGGAGTACTGTCCCATCTTCAATTTTTTGGAAGACTTTGAGTAGGATTGGTATTAGATCCTCTTTGAAGGTTTGGTAGAATTCACTACTGAAGCCATCTTGTCCAGGACTTTTGCTTTTGGGAAGGTTTTGGATGACTGATTCAATTTCATTACTGGTGATCGGTCTGTTTAGATTTTCCAGTTTTTCATGGTTCAGCCTAGGAAGGCTATATGTTTCTAAGAACTTTTCCTTTTCTTCTAGGTTATTGAATTTGGTGGCATATAGTCCTTCATAGTATTCTTGGAAGATCCTTTGTCTTTCTGTGGTGTCTGCGATAACTTCCCCTTTTCATTTCTGATTTTGTTAGTGTCTTCTCTCTTTTGATCTTAGTGAGTCTAGTCAAGGGTTTTTCAATTTTGTTAATCTTTTCAAAGAACCAGCTCTTTGTCACCTTAAGTTTTTCTATTGTCTTTTTGTTCTCTATTTCATTTAGTTCGAGTCTGATTTTTGTTATTTCCTTTCTTCTGCTAAACTTGGGTTTCACTTGTTCTTTTTTTCTAGTTCTTTAATGTGTCACGTGAGGTTGCTTATTTGGGATTTTTCTTGTTTCTTGAGATAGGCCTGTAATGATATAAATTTCCCTCTTAAAACTGCTTTCACTGCATCCCAAAAATTTTTGTAAAATATATTTTAATTATCATTTGTTTCTGTGTATCTTTTGATCTCTCCTCTAATTTCTTCTTTGACCCAGTCGTTTTAAAAACTATGTTGTTTTATCTCCATGTATTTGTGTTTTTTCCTGCTTTCTTTTTGTACTTGATATCCAATTACAAAGCCTTGTGATCAGAGAATATGCTTGGTATGATTTCAATCTTCTTAAATTTGCTGAGGCTAATTTTATGTCCCAGTATATGGTCTATCTTTGAGAAAGTTCCACATACACTAGAAAAAGTGTATAGTCCGATGTTTTAGGATGAAGTGTTCTATATATGTCAATTATGTCCATTTCATCTAATGTGTCATTTAGGGCTATACTTAGTTTTTTCGATTGTTTGGTTTTTCTGTTTTGATGATCTATCCATAGCTGTCAATGAAGTATTTCAGTCCCCTAGTATAATTGTGTTTTGGTCAATCTCTTCCTTTAATTCTGTTAGTAGTTTCTTGGTATATTTCGGTGCTCCCTGACTGGGGGCATAAATATTGATGACTGTTATGTCTTCTTGTTGTATAGTCTCCTTTACCATTATGAAATGTCCATCTTTGTCTCCTGTTACCTTTTTCACTCTGAAGTCTGTTTTATCTGATATCAGTATCACTACACCTGATTTTCTCTGGATACCATTTGCTTGGAGTGTCAATTTCTACTCTTTCACTTTGAGTCTATGATTGTCCTTGTAGCTGAGATGTGTCTCTTGGAGACAGCATATCGTTGGGTTTAGTTTTTTGATCCAATCTGCTACTCTGTGCCTTTTTATTGGTGAGTTCAGTCCATTTACATTTTTGGTGATTATTGATATGTGAGGATTTCCTGTCATTCTATCTTTAGTTTTCTGGTAAGGCTGTGTCTCCATTTTTTCTTTGCCTTTTTGTTGTTGTCTATTATTTCTGTGTGGTGGTATTCTATGATGTTTCCCTCTGTTTCTTCTTTTATTACAGTATATATTTCAGTTCTGGATTTCTTTTTGAGTGGTTACCCTAAAGTTTATGTAAAAGAAAGTTTGATATTTAGAGTATTCCATTTTCTTCAGCAAGCTTACTTTCTCCATTCCCATATTCCAGTCAGGCCTATACTCTCCCCCTTTTTATGTTTTGGTTGCCACAAATTGTCCCTGTTGATGGTGGTTGAAAGCCTCCTTTATTATTTCTTGTAGTGCACGTTGTATATTAGAAAATTCCCTCAGCTTCTGCATGTCTGGAAAGGTCTTTATTCCTCCTTCATATCTAAAGGAGATCTTTTCTGGATATATTATTCTTGGCTCATAATTTCTCTCTTTCAATAGTTTGAATATTTGTCTCCATTCCCTCCTGGCTTGTAGAGTTTCTGCTGAAAAATCTGATGATAATCTAATGGGCTTTCCTTTGTAAGTTACCATCTTCTTTTCCCTGGCTGCCTTGAGGATTCTTTCTTTGTCGTTGATTTTAGACAGCTTCAATACAATGTGCCTTGGAGAAGGCCTGTTGGGATTGAGGTAATTAGATGCTCTGTTTGCTTCTTGGATTCGAGGATCCAGTTCTGTCCACAAGTTTGGAAAGTTCTCATCGACAATTTGTTTGAATATATTCTCTGTTCCCTTCTCTCTTTCTTCTCCTTCTTGTATGCCCATTATTCTTATATTGCTCTTTCTGATGGAGTCAGAAAGTTCTTGTAGAGTTCTTTCATTTCTTTTAAGTGTCAAGTCTCTTTCTTCTTCCATCCGTGTCATTGCCAGGTTTCTATCTTTGATGTCACTGATTCTTTCCTCCATCTCGTCAACTCTACTGCGTAAGCTGCCTATTTCATTCTTCATTTCTTCTATTGAGTTCTTAATCTCCAGAAAGTCTATTTGGTTCTTTTTTAAAATTTCAGTCTCTTTCATAAAATGCTCATGGTGTTCTTTGATTGTGTTTCTAAGTTTGTTATACTGCCTTCTTGTTTTGTCTTGCATCTCGTTGAGTTTTTTTAGAACTGAAAGTTTAAATTCTCTGTCATCTAAGTCACATATTTCCATATCTTTAAGTTCCTTTTCTGGAGACTTTTCACCTTCTTTCTGGGTTGTCTTGTTGCCTTGGTTATTCATGGCAATTACTGATTAATTATTTCTCTTCCTAGACTTTCACAGGAGTGCCTTCTGCAACAGGTTGATAGGAAGAGGTCTTTCTTTTGTTTTCCAGTACTTGTTGGTAGAATGTTTTATTTTCTCTCCGACTGCAGCCTTTTTTTCTCTTCACATTGTAGTGCTATGTTTTCTCTGCACTATTCCAGCTTCTCACACAATGAGGGGTTCCTTGGGAGACAGGCTTCTCCTCTGTTAGTTGTTCACCTGGGTTACTGGTCGCAGTGACTGTGAGGGTATGCCGAGAGCTTTTGAAGTTCCAAAGCTCTTCCTGCACCAGATTCAGAGCCCGTATGTTTCAGCAGTTCTGTTTTCTCCTGCAGGGATCACCCAGATAGGTGGGGCCAGGGACAGGGTGAGTTGTGAGAGGTGGCCCAGAGGAATGGCGGCCACCACCACCATAGCCGGTCCTGCTTCCTCAGCTCCCTCCCCTTTGCCAGAACTAGGTGGGCTGCGAATCTGTGTCTGTTGTTTACAGTTCACAGAACAGCAAATACTCTTTTCTTTTGATCTGACACTGCTATTGTTTCGCTTGTAGCACCGGACAGGTGGGACCGGGGTGAGCTGTGGGAGGGTAGGGAGGGGGCAGCTAGTCTCAGTGCCTAAGGCTTCCATTCTCTGCTCGTCAGTAAGGGCTTAAACCACCATTTTTAGCCTTCTTCCCTCAGTCTTTTCTCCGAGGTCTCTGCAGTGAGTGTTGGGTTCAGCCATGTTTATATGCTGTCTCTTCAGCCCTGTGGGCCGTAAGCGGAGCCCTAACAGTCCGCGTTCTTCCCTCTCCCGTGGTTGAGGTAGTTCTGGGATGTAGCGAGCTGGGAGCACTGAGCTTGGTCTTCATTCTCAGCCCGCGCAGCTCCGTCTCTGCACTTCTCCTTTCCCTCCTCCCCCGCTCGCATGATTCACCTACCCTTAGGTGAATTCAGTAGTGGGCCTCTTCATCTCGTTTGTCTGCTGTGCAGGGAGTCCTTTGTGGAGTTATAGTTATTTGATTAGTTGTAAATTCTAGGGGAGATTTACAGAGGCTCACCTCACGCTGCCATTTTTATGACCTTTTCTGTTTTATTTCTTTTTTGTATTATGTTTATTTCCATTTTCATCATTATCATTTCATTTCTTTTGCTTACTTTAGGTTGTGTTTATTCGTCATTTCTCATATTGTATTTTTCATCTCTGATTAGTTCTTTGTTACCTTTTATCACTTTGCTGTAATGCTCTCTGAGTTTCTCTATTCTACTGTCCAGTTTGTTGAGCATCTTTATGACCATTTCTTTGAATGCTTAATCAGGCAAATTACTTATCTCCATTTCATTAAGGTTTTTCTCTGAAGTTTCCCCTTTTTCCTTCATTTGGAGCACATTCTTCTGTCTCCCTATTTTGATCGACTTTATGTGTTTGTTCCTTTGAGTTGGATGGAATGAATAGCTATATCTCCGAGTCTTGAAAAAGTGGTCTCTGTGTAGGCTGTGTGGTGAATAGTGTTTGCGGGTGATTATAGTTGGGGTGGTCATGGGCAGTGCCTGGTGTGTTGTCTGTCTTGAATGTGTAGGTTCCAGGTAAGTCAGCTTGATGTGTGTGTGTGCTTTCTTGCCCTTCTAATCTGGGAAGGGCTGCTGGATGTAGACAGGGCTGCTTGATGTGTCCTTGGCATGCCCTGTTGCTTTAACTGTCTGTTGTCAGGGCAGGGTCTGGGGAGGGCTGCTTTGCTTGTTAGCATCTCAACTCCCCACAAGCTCCACCTCTGTCCAGGTGGGGCAGTCTGCATGCACACACAGCTGTACTTTGCTACTTCTACATTCTCTTCAGGTTGGGCAGCTCTGTGTCTGTGCAGAGCAGCACCTCAATTACTCCACATGATGTACACACACATGGGGCAGCCCTGTATGAGTGTATTGCAACATTTGCTAGCTTTGAGCTTTCTTCAGGCAGGTGTGTGTACATCAGTGCCACTTTCTTTGGCCATGGCTGTCCTGTGTGTGGGTACCACAGCATTTTGCTAGCTCTGAACTCTTTTCAGTTGGGGGAACCCTGAGTGCATGCTAGTCCAGTGGCACAATGCCATACTAGTTGGATCAATCTCTAGATGAAAGGGACCCCTGTATACAGGCTATGGTGCCCTCCTACTTCTGCTGGATCTAGCTCCAGGAGGTATGGTTGGTGATGTGCTACAGTTCTCTGGAGATCAGCCAGAGAAACTGTATGGAGCTATCCACATGCAGGGAAAATTTAAAGAATGGTGTTCAGCAGTTCCTGCAGTCCTGAGTTTTCTCCTTAGCTCCTGGGGAGCTTTCACAGCTCCCCAGCTTTTACTATGTGGCCTTTCTCTCTTGCTTCTTGTACAGGAGCTGTTCAATTGTCTCACAATTGTCTCTCAGGGGAATTCCTCTAAAATTAGGGCAGGGGTGAGCTCAGCATCCACCAGCATCACCATCTTGGACCGGCCTTCTCCTTACACATTTTAAATATTAACGTTGTATCAGATATATGGATTGCATATATTTCTTCCCAATTTGTTCTTTCTTTTGCTGTTTTAGTTTTATGTAGTTCATAATATTATCTTATGATCCTTTTTCCCCTGTGAAATCAGTTGTAATGGTTTGTCTTTTTTTCAGCTTTTAGTTTCTTTTTGAAAATAGCTCTTAGTTTCATTGATCTTTTTCATTTTTTTTTCTGATGTCTTTCATTCATTTCTATCCTAATCTTTGTTATTTCCTTCTTTTTGCTAAGTTTGGGTTCTTTTGCTAGTTCCTCTATGTGTGCAGATAGGTTATTTGAGATCTTTTGTTTTTTCCTAATGTGTGCATTTGCCACTATAAACTTACCTCTTAGAACAGATTTTTCTGTATCCCATAGCATTTGGTATTTTGTATTTCCATTTTTATTTCAAGATATTTTTAAAAACTTTCCTTTTGATTTGTTCTTAGACCCATTAATTTTTCATGAGAGTGTCATTCAAATTCCACATATTTTTGAATTTTCCATTTTTCTCTCATTTTATTGACTTCTAGTTTCATACTATTGTGGTCAGAAAAGACAGTTGGTATCATTTCAATCTTGTTACATTTGCTAAAATTTGTTTTGTGAGATATTATATGATCTACCCTGGAGAATGTTTGGGTGTGTTTGAGAAGAATTTGCAATCTGCTTCTGTTGGATGCAATAATCTGTTTATGTTGGTAAGGTCTATTTTGTCTAAATTATAATTCAAGCCCAAAATTTTCCCATTGATTATATGTCTGGATGATAAATTAATTGGTAAAAGTTGAATATTGACTTCCCCCAATATTAGTCGTATATTATCTATTTCTTCTTTCAGACTTATTAGTATTTGTTAATATATTTAGGTGCTCAAATTATAATATACATACACACACAAACATACACACACATCCACACAGAGAGTACAAAAAATGTATACACATTTTGAGAAAGGAATAAAACTGTATTAAAATTGTAATAATATATACTGATAAAAGATGAATACAAGTCACGTTTGACTTTTGCAATTACAAGAGGTATTCAAAGTGTAATTTTAATACAGTTTTTTTCCTTTCTTAAAATATATATACTTTTATTTTTTGGCACTTCTGTGTGTGTGTGTATGTGTGTGTGTATTATGATTGTCATATACTCTTGATGAGTTGAGCTCTTTATCATTATATAATGACCTCCTTTGTCTCCTGTTGTAGTTTTCGGTTTAAAGCTTATTTTTTTACTGATATAAGTATAGCTACTCCTGATGTCCTTTAAGTTTTTACTTACAAGGAATATATTTTTCCATCTCTTCACCTTCAGCCTATGTATGACATTAAAGCTAAAGTGAGTACCTTGCAAGCAGCATATAGTTTCTTTCTTTCTTTTTTTTTTGTCCAAACTGCCACTCTATGTCTTTAATTTGATAATTTAATCCATTTACATTTATAGTAATTATTGATAGGTAAAGTCTTACTAATGTTATCAATTGTTTTCTGGCAGTTTTGTAGATTATTTGCTTCTTTCATCCTCTCTTCCTGCCTTCCTTTGTGAATTGATGATTTGCTATAGTTGTATGTTATGATTTTCTTCTCTTTATCTTTTGTGTATCTACTATAGGTTTTTTTTTTTTTTGCTTTGTGGTTTCCATGAGGCTCACATAAAACATCATATGTATATATACATATATAAAATGGTATACATATATTTTATATATATATGAGTCTATAGACACACAGTTTATTTTTAAGCTGCTAAAAACTTCAATTGTGTACAAAACTACCTTTTACTCCTTTCTTTTTATGTTTTTGATGTCACTATTTACCTTTTTTATAACATGTATTTATTAACAAATTAGTGTAGCTATAGTTATTTTTAAAATATTTGTTCTTTATAGTAGAGTTAAATGGTTATTACCCCACCATATTACAGTATTTTTATGAATTTGATACATTCTTACATTAACAGTGTGTCATAGGTTTTCATGTTTTTATTTTATTAATTAGCAATGTTTAAGCTTAGAGAACTCCTTGCAGAATTCCTATTGGTAATGAACTCCCTCAGCTTTTGTTTATCTGGGCAAGTCTTTATCTTTCTTATTTCTGAAGGGCAACTTTGCAAGATAGAGAATTCTCAGTTGGCAGGATTTTTCTTTAAGTACTTTGAATATATCAATCCACTTTTTCTTGACTTGTAAGGTCTTTCTTAAGAAATCTACTGATAGCCTTATGGGGGTTCCCTTGTAATTGACAAGCGTCTTCTCTCTTTTGCTGTTTTAAAGATTCTCTATTTGTCTTTGGTTTTAAACAGTTTTATTATAATGTGTCTTGGAAAAAAATCTCCTTAAATTGAATTTGTTTGGTGACTTATGAGCTTCATAAACTTGGATATCCAAATCTCTCCTCAAATTTGGGGTGTTCTCAGCCATTGCTTCTTTAAATAACTTTTCTGCCTCTTCTCTGTCTTTTCTCCTACTAATAGTTTGGATTATTTCATTTGATGGCTTTTCTTTTTTCTCCTCTGCCTGGATAATTTCAAAGATACTGTCTTCTAATTCTCAGATTATTTCTTATGTTGATTCAGTCACCACCTGATGCTTTCTATTGTAGTTTTCATTTCATTCATTGTATTCTTCAATTCTGGATTTCCATTTGGTTCGTTTTATTATTTTTATCTCTTTGTTAAATTTTTCATTTTGTTCACGTAGTGTTTTCCTGATTTTATTGAATTGTTTTTCTGTGTTTTCTTATAGCTCATTGAGCTTCCTTAAAACAGCTATTTTGAATTAATCTTTAGATAAATCACAGATCTCCATGTGTTTGGGGTTGGTTGCTAGCACATTATTGTGATCCTTTGGTGGCATCATGTTTTCTTGATTTTTCATGTTCTTTGAAATCCTGCATTGCTGTCTTCACATTTGATGTGGCATCTACCTCCTCTAGTCTTTACTAACTGACTTCAGGAGAAAAATATCTTCTGTCAGACCTCTAGGAATTCTGAGGCTTTTTCAGACTTTTTATGGATATAGTTGCTACATGCTTCTTGCTCCCTCTTGTGGCAGAATGCTTAAGCTTGTGTGCCTTCTCTTGATCCTGCAATGCAACATGTCAGGTGCTGACAACCTTCCTTTTGCTTTCCCAAGTGCAAACCTACAGCTCAAGTTGTGGCCTGTCCTTGGACCACAGAGTGAGGCCAGTTTTCAGCACGTGTTCACTATCCATCTGCCAAAGTTCACTCTTGCCATCATTGGGAATGGACACAGGAAGCCTGCCACAGGGTGGGGTGTGTTGTGGTGAGGTACATATATTACAGTGGGTACCCTTGCACCAGTTGTGGGGATCTGGGAGCTGTGTCCCCAGGAGCTCATGGGTAGGCTTCTTGATTGGATCCACAATGCAATTGGTAAGATGTGCATCGCTTTAATACCCACCAAGAGTCCTATCTACCACTGGCCCAACCTCTTCCTGCCCCCATCCCATTCATGCAGCTCGTGACTCAGTGCTCTGGATTAAGTGTGAGAGAAATGTGCCATTTTGATAGTTTTCTGAAAAGCTGGGAACTCACTCCATGCTCTCCTCTTTGCCCACAAGAGAAATCATGGGTCAAGAAAGTGTCTCTTGGCACTAAATTGTGCCATTTTGGGGGAGAAGTGATGCTGGTAAAGTCAAATTATTTTTCTTACCCTCTCCAAAGCACCAAAACTCTCTCTCTCACTCTCTCTCTCTCTCTCTCTCTCTCTCTCTCTCTCTCTCTCTCTCCTTCTCTCTCTCTCTCTCTCTTTGGTGGGGGGTGTTCTTCAATGTTCTGGTACTTTTTCCCTAAAAACTTAGACTTCCACTCCACAAAGGCTCTCTTGTATATGGGTGATTGTCTAAGATAAGTGTTCTCCAAGGGCTATTGGACTATCACTAAGCTGAGCTTCATGGGCTGTTTCATGGGCTACTGCAGGGTTTCCAGCCAAGACAAAGTTTGTAGGCCTATTACCTGAGCCATAGGTGGGTGACACTCCTCCTGGGTCCCCTGACTTATGATGCTGGATTCCACAGTTCCACAAAGGCACTTTTGATCATGGATGGATCCCAAATTGCTACTGATAAGGGTATATGATAAGGCACTTCTTATTCAGCCATTTGGCTGATGTTGCTAGTTCATTTCTTTTTGTCACTGAATAATATTGTTCTAATTGCTGAATAACATTCTATTGTATCGATGTACTACAGTTTGCTTATCCATTCACCTATTGAAAGGTATATTTCTTGTTTCTAAATTTGGGCAATTATAAATAATGCTTCTCACTTTCTTTTTGTAGATGATGAAGAGCAGTTGAGTAGGTTTGCTATGACAGTGTCCTGTGGCAGAGGCAAAGACTAAACAAAGCCAATTATGCAGGCCTTTACATTTTGTCATTCTACTCATAAAAATTCTCAAATCATTGACTTTATTGGATAAAAATATTTGATATAATGTAGGTGGAAAAAATTACATAAGTGATCTCCTGTACTGTCACAGTGCCTTACAATGGCAGGGTAGCACATTTTGTGAATTGCTAACTTAGACTATTTCTAAGAATGCACTAGTAAGTAAAATTATGTTGCTTCTCAGTAAAATTAATAAATCAAAATAAATATAACACTCATGAATTACAGTGTATTCCTACTTTTATTAGCTAAATCAACAAAGGACATATAATTTTCTGATGGTGATATGATTTGAATGGAAAAAAAATGTATAACTAGTGAAGTCAGAAATAGGAGCAACAAGAAATCTGGTGCAGATGATAAATTAAAGATATTGTCTCCTTGAATTTCAAAAGTAGACAGGAAATTAGAAATTGAACCTCTGAAAAATAGCAAAATGGACATATTGGCTTAGTTTAGGTTACTCAATAGATTTGATGAAAGAAAAGAACCTCAGGAAAGCACATAATCATCAGCAATTCCTTAAATATGTATTCTGATATAATATAATGTTGATTTAAAAAAGCTCAGAGCAACACCTGAGCTACAACTTACAGTATAAAAATGCCCAGCATTTGTACCTCAAAATAAAACGGAATATGAAAAACAAGAATTCAAAATTCAATTTTATTTCTTGGTATTGTATTTATTCTTTTTATCTTTATCAACACAACTGTAGTCAAAGCCACCAACCATGCTTAATCCAGAAGTCAATATCTTTTGCCCCATACCCTCCATTTTTATAATGCTTTCTCCTGAAAGCAGCCCAAATGATCTGCTAGACATTGGTGAGAAGCTTCTGTGGCAGGTTAAATATGGAAGACATCAACAATAAAAATGTAAAAGGCAAGGTGTAACAACAAGAGCTTCCATATGTTGATTTGTTTTATGAAAATGCTCTGCATTTTAGTTTAGCATAAGCAGACACCTCCATACTACACACTGCTGCCCAAGTGATGTTTTATATATTTAAATCTAACCACCTCACTTCCCAACTTAATTTGTTTCCAGTGTAGATCTCTCTACTAATATCTAGATCCATATAACCAATTGCCTGTGAGAGAAAATGAGCATACTAAGACTATGGCAAACTCAATTTGCCATCAGTGAGATTCACTCCCTCCCCTCTCCTTTTCCCCAACCTCCACCCAAGTTGCTCCTTGTCCTGGGTCTCATTATCTCAATAAAAGGCTGCATCCAATCAGTTGCCCAAACAAGAAAACTGAGATGCATCTTTGCCTCTTTCATGCCTCTCTTCTCACATTCATTCAAGCATAAAGTCTTAATAATTTTGTTTCTCAAACATCCATCATGCACATCCACTTAACTCTTTACAGTCCACCATCAGGTCTTGCCAAGATTATTGTGAAAACCTCTTAACCAATTTCCTTATAATGGGTCCTATTTTGAACTAATTCATTATCAGTAGGGAAGTCAGACTAATCCCTCTAAAATGCAAATCTGATCATGTTCTGTTTTCCTTTGTTCAAAATCTTCCCATAACTTTTACTTCCTTTAAGAAAGAAAGTTTATGAAAGTGGTGAATGGTGTGGGCTGATATTCCAACTCACTATTTGTGGGATATTAGGCAGGGTGTTTAAATCTTTGTTTCTGAGTTTCTTACCTGGGATATGGAATACTAATAATAGTGTCTTCCTCCATGGTTGTTATGAGAATGAGAGAATAATGAAAAGCATTGAAAATTATTCAATGAGGCAATAAAAAAATCACTTAGAACACTGATTGGAATACAAAACTGGAAACATAACATCTGACATCTTTCCTTTGTGACATAATCATGGCCCTTAAATATATTTCATGCCCTAATAGCAGGGATTGTGAATGTTATTATACCTGTGAATGTTATAACTGAGATATCATATCTGTGAATATTACCTTTACATGGCAAATAGAACTTTTCAGATATAATTAAATTTAAGAATCAGTTGACCTTATGAAAGAGATATTCCTGGATTATCCCAATGGATACAATGTAATCACATGAACCCTGAAAGATGAGAAAGAAGGAGAAGAAACATTCTGCAGATGGAGAAATCAAGGAGATTTGAAGCAAAAAGATTTAATGATGCTTTATTGCTCACTTTGCAAAAGGAAGAAGCTATGATCCAAGGAATGTGAGTTGCCTCTAGATGGTGCACCGACCCTGAGACCAACCAACAAGGAAATAGGGATCCCAATCTTATAACTGCACAGAACTAAAGTCTGTCAAAAACCTGAATAAACTTGGATTCAGTTTCTTCCACAGAACTTCCAAATATATAACAGCACAGTTTGGCAGATGGCTTGGCTTTAGCATTGTGGGGCACTAGGCAGAGAACCTAGTCAAACCACCAGGATTTCTGACCTATATAACTGTGAGCTAATAAATGGATATTGTTTTATAGCCACTAAATTTGTCATAATTTGTTATCCAGCAATGGAAAACTAAGACAATAATCTCCCACAGCCTTCTCCCTCTTCTCTCCCACATAATCTATAGTACAGCCATTTAAAATTCCTTGAGTTGAAATTATCAGTTTCTTTTAATCATTCTCTTTCATTTCTCTCCCTAGGATATAACATATAATATTAGCACTGTCTGGGATATCCTTTCTCTCCATTTTACCTTTGTGCTCATATCTCAGCGTAGAATTCTTCCTCTAGGAAAGACCACCTGAGCCTACTACAGCTACATAAGCTCTAAAAAGCCCTATCAAACAGGATAACAGTACCTGACCTCTCTCACTACTTAGCAATGCCATAGAAATTAATGAGGTCACAGCTGAGAAAACAGGTTGAGTTTTAAAAAGGAAAAGAACAAATACAAGAAACAAATTTATATTATAACATACCACAGTCTCCCCAATCTCAGTTAATTACACCAATAACCATACAATTGTCTGAGCCAGAAAACTGGATCTTGCTCTTGGTATTGCCCACTCCCTCACTTTTGCCAAACATAATCAAGCACCAATCAACACCTTTCAAATTTCTTGAACTCATTCACTTTTCTCAGTCCTACCATTATCCTTTCTTAGGACCACCATCATTTTTCACTTGAATTATTTAACAATAGCCTCTGTGGAGTTCAGAACAAGTCACACCAAGATGTTCCTCAGTGACATGCAGGTTACTTTAAGCCAAAGGCAATTTTAGCTTTAGGCTGAAAAGAAACATTTGCACCTTCTTTTAACTACCTAGGAGAACTTGAATTATAGGCCTTGCTCACAATAAGAGATTATTTCTTTTGACCTATCTACAGGGCAGGGCAAAGTTCTATTTACTGAAAATCTGTTCTTCTTATCTTCGTGCAATGACCATTTGAAGCCCCCAAGGTGCATTACCTCATCCTTAGCTCAGGATGTCTTATATTCTCAGATCCCCCTTTCTGTCTCTGAACCTCTCCGGATGTGGGGTCACTAACTCTCATGTATGCGGTGTTCCCAAATAAATGTCTTAAATTTGTTTACTTTCTCTTGCTAATCTGTCTCATGTCTATTTGATTATTAGATCGGTGAGAAGAACTTTGAGGGTAGAGAAAAATTTGTTCCTCTCCCACACCTCCAACTGGTTTTCTCAGCCTCTTATGTTTCCCCTCTAAGCCATTCTCTGCATCAGGCACAGACAAAGCATTCTTCCCCAAATCAAAATTTGATCTGATCAAGTCAAGTCATGTTTAAGACACTTCGCTGTTTTTCCATTTCTTGCAGAAACAATTAAAAACCTTGTAACTTTCTAAATAATTTCCTTCCAGTTCTCTTCCTCCAAATCTTGGCAAGTTGCCTTCCAATGAGCTTTCAAAGAATACCATGTACATTACTCAACATTATAATTGTAGCTACCTGTTTAACTCTCCTCCCCTTTTCCTCCTGTTCCATATATCACCACCTATACAGGTTGCAAATTACCTTCAGGACATATCTCCAGCACTTAAAAACATGTACAATACATAATATATTTTCTTTAAATGACTGAATACATTTTGAATGACTGAATACAACCATAATATAACAATCGTCTTTCTTTAGCTTACACCAAATCTATTATACTGAGTAGGTAAAAAGCTGTTATTTCATCTTTATGGACCAAAGAATCACTTCCAAGAAAATTGAGGATCTCAATTTCTCTGAAAAAAATTTAATGAAGAAGTGCACATACTTAAAGTGCCTCTCCTAATTGGCATTAATCCAGATATACATTAGAAAAGAAAGAAAGGGAGACAACATTAAAATATAAACAAAAGGAAAACCAATTTCAATTTGAGCAATTCATACAAAAACACAATATTGCCTTAATTTTGCCGAACAAAGTCTTAACCTCTGGCAACTCACTTAACATTTTTAGGTCTCAATTACTGATCCATAAATTGGGGACAGAGTGTTTAAATTTACATAATTTGGTGTTGAGAGGCTTAAATTGTTTTCAAGTACAGCACTTGAATAATAGGCAGTATTCAAGCAAAATATTACCATAATTACTATTAATAGAGGATGGCTACACCTGAGGTTTTCAGCAGCAAAAAGGAAAGATGGAAAGTAATATTCTGAATTAATTTAATTTGTGCAGAAATGTCTTTCTGTTCCCATTTTTCTTAAAATAGCCACACTCAGGGGGACAACTGTCTCTCAGAGAAATGTGGTGTGCTAGTAAGATAGTTGTGATAAACATATTCTGATTATAATTTTAAAAATCATGCTCACTGTAGAAAGTTTAAAACCTGTAAACTAAAAGAAAAAATGCCCCCTTTCCTCAGCTGCCGGTAAAGTGCTCTGACATTCCGAGGAAGTTAAGGCCGCATTGGGGTGAGGTTCTCACTGCATCCGGTTACTAGCACCACTCCTGGCAGTGCTTGCCCAGCTCTTGCCTGCACGATGGCCTCTGTCTCAGGGCTCACCTGCATCTACTAGGCCCTCATCCTGCATTACCATGAAGTGACAGTCACGGAGAATAAGATTAACGCCCTCCTTAAGGCAGCCAGTGTAAATGTTGAACCTTTCTAGCCAGGCTTGTTTGCAAAGGCTCTGGCCAATGTCAACATCGGGAGCCTTATCTGCAATGTGGGGGTGGTGGACCTGCCCCAGCGGCTGAATATGCACCAGCAGGAGGGCCTGCCCACTCCACCACTGCTGCCCCAGCTGAGAAGAAAGTGGAAGCAAAGAAAGAAGAATCTGAGGAGTCTGATGATGACATGAGCTTTGGTTTTTTTTGACTAAACTTGTAACGTTCAATAAAATCTGAACTCTGCTGCTATTGGTCAAAAAAAAAAAAAAAAAAAACAGAAAAAAAAAAAAAACAAGGAAAAATGCACCATAGGTCCACTACCAAGAAATAACAATGTTAACCATTTTGATATGTAAATGTACATACTGTGTGTAAGGGTGTGTGTGTATAATGCATCTATATTGTATACATGGATTCTAAATATTAAATTCTGCACATTTTAATATTATTAAATATTCTTCAAAATAAGTTTCTGCTTACTCTTCTATCTCATTCTTATGCCTCAATTTATTGTAGTCATAAAAATTGCAAATGTTCAAGAGTCCTAATTTTACAGCCTCCAAAACCAGGAACAGCTCTTGACTAAAAATGTTTTTGAATTGACAATCCTTATGATAATTTACAATCCTCTTTATGCATTCCCAGACCTTTAGAAGAGAAGATTTCTGCAAGTTTAGCATAGTCAGAACCAGAGCTGACCTTCCACAATTCATTTTGGCCATATCCTATGACTTCTCTAAATATCTCAAATGCTTGTGCTAATCTAAAAACTAAATTCATTTCATATTCCATTTATTTTAAAACATCTAATTATATATCTATCATCATTATTTGTTTTTATGTGAATGGGAAATATATGGGAAAAGCAGAAGGATATACAAAATCAAAGAAAGAGTGAGTGTAGGTCATAGTGGCAAAAAGTTTTGGAATTCCTATTCAGTGTTCTCATCCTCAATAATAGAGCTGCATAATGGCGTTTTTCCATCCCTCATGTCAACTGTCTTAAATTTAACTGTATCTCAGCCAATGCCAAACATATCTGAGCAGAGCAGAATTATATGGTGGATCTGTTATTTATTTTATTAATGTAATTGTAGGTTTGCCCAATGGTGCTGATGACTCATCCTCCACTTCACTTCTATAGTTCTCTCATTTTTCCAAGCTTCAACATGGGAATCAATCCCCTAGAAACATGTCCAAGGTCAGTGCCAAATGACTCACATGAATCTGTGGTTCCCAAGGCCAGATGTCTACATTCACTCAAAGGACTTTTTAATATAGTTGCCAGTCCCACACGAGGTCTACTGATTAAGAAACTTTAGAGACTGTACCCTGTTGTTTCTGGGAATCAGTCATGGGAGACCTAGAATTCTGTTTTTTAAAGTTTCACAGGTGTTTCTGGGGATCTTTTAAATTATGGAAACCACTGTTTAAAGTGATTTATTTAGCACTAAACAAAAATAATTAAGTGCTTTATTTTGTTTTAAACAAATGCTGTATAGTTATTGCTAATTATAAATACCTCCAAGTCATATTAAGTTTCTAAGTCACAAAGTTAATGTGTACTTTAATTTGCTTACACTAGTCATCCATTTCACAAATTCCTTATGTTTTCAGATTTATTGAACACATAGTTTGTTTCAGGTTCTAGGTTCTCAAGTGATAGCACTAGGAAAAAAGTTGTCCCTATCCACATTGACCTTACATCCTTGTATTCTAATAGTAGAAAATAATAATTAGTAAAACAGGTGTGTAAGCTTATGTTTATATCTACCTAACTACATCCAGACAAATAAACAGATGATAGATAGATAGATGATAGAAACAAATACTATGAAAAAAACAAATCAGTATAAGACTGTAAGAAATGTTGAGTTAGGTAAAGAGAGATGATTAAGTAAAGACACTTTGATAAGATGATAACTGAGCAAAGAGCTGAAGGAAGTGAGAAAATTGTCCAGGTAGACATCTTATAGTATCTGGGAGAAGAATGTTTGGCAGAGGGAACTGCAATGCAAAGTACCTAAAATGGGAGCATTCTTCACGTGTTCACTGAACAACAGCAAAACCAGTGTGTTAGAGCATATAAGTGAGAGAGATAAGAGGAGTCACATCACACAGGGTTTCAACTTCATTAGAAGGATTTGGTGTTTACTTATAATGAGGTAGAAAGTTATTTGAACGTCTGAAGTAGAGAAGTACTATGATATGACCTAGTCTTAAATTTAACATTCTGGATGCTCTATAAACAAGAAAAAGTACTAAAGGCAAAGACAGGAGTGGAAAGACCACATAACAGACTCTTACTTTTATCTGGGGAAGAGATGATGGTGGCTTGAACTAGGTCAGTTATAGCAAAAGTGAAGAGAAGTGGTTACGGTTGGGATACATGAAAGGTAGAACTTAAAAAAATGTGAAGGTGCATTGAATGTGAAGTGTCAGAGAAATAGAGGAGTGAAAGAGGATCCCTATATTTTTGGACTGAATAAGTGGAAAAAGAGAATTTTTAAAATAAAAATTGTATAAATTTAAGGTGTACAATGTGATGATTTGATATACATATACGTAGTGAACTAATTACTACAGTCAAGCTAATCAACATACGATCTCCTTGCCTACCTACCATTTTTTGTGTGGGTGATGCACGCACCTAAACTCTATTTATCCTTCACACATTTCCAGTGTTCATTACAGGCTATTATTAAGTGCTTTGTTTGAGTGCATTATGCTTGTACATTACAATTCTAGACTTATTCATCCTGCTAAACAGAAACTTTGTACCTTCTGAGCAACATCTCCTGCTTTCTCTCCCCGCCCCCGCCTCCAGCCCTTGGTAGCCACTGTTCTGCTTTACACTTCTATAAGTCTGAATTTTTTTTTTAAGATACCACATCCATATATAAGTGATGTCATACAGTATTTGTCTTTGTCTGGCTTATTTCACTTAACATAATGTTCTCCAAGTTCATCCATGATGTAGCAATTGCCAGAATTTCCTTCTTTATTATGGCTAAATATATATACACACACACATACATATGTATATACACACATATACATATATAAATATATGTATATACTTATAAATATATGTACTTAAATATATATAGATGTATCACATCTATATATAGATTTATATAGATATAAATCACACTTATCCATTCATTGTTAGACAAACACTTAAGTTGTCTCCATGTCTTTGCTATGGGAATAATGCTGCAATAACTATGGTAATGCAGGTATCTCTTTAAGATCATGATTTTATTTCCTTGCTATGTATATCCCCAGAAGTGGGATTGCTCAATCATATGATAGTTCTATTTTTAATTTTTTGTGACATCTCCATGTTGCTTTTCATAGTGCCTGTACCAATTTATATTCCCACAGTGTACAAGGATTTTATTTTCTCCATATTCTGGCCAACCTTGTTATCGTTTGTCTTTTTCATAATAGCCATTCTAACAGGTTTGAGGTGATATCTCATTGTGGTTTTGATGTGTATTACCCTGATGAATTGTGATGTTGAGCATCTTTTCATATATCGGTTGTCCATTTTTATATCTTCTTTGGAAAAATATCTATTTAGTTCCTTTGACCACTTTTTTAATTAGTTTATTTGCTTTCTTGCAATTGAGTTGTTTGAATTTCTTATATATTTTTATATTAATACCTTAACACATGTATGGTTTACAAATATTTTCTTCCATCCCATACATTGTCTCTTCTCTTGCTTGACTGCCTCCTTTGTTATGTATTTTTTTTTAGTTTGATGCAAATGTAACCCCATTCGTCTATTTTGCTTTTACTGCTTATGATAGAATCATAGCAAAAAAAAAAAAAAAAAATCATTGCCCTGTCCAATGTCAAGTAGTTTTTTTTTCTGTTTACTTCAAAAGGTTTTATGGTATCAGTTCTTACACTTCAGTATTTAATCCACTGTGAGCTGCTTTTTGTATATGGAGTGAGATAAGGGTACAATTTCATTCTTCTGCATGTGGAAAACAAGTTCGCCCAGAACAATTTATTGAGGATATTGTCTTTTCCTCATCTTTTGTTCACAGTACCTTTGTTGAAGATCAATTGACCCTAAAAGTGTGGATTTATTTCTGGGTGTTCTATACTGTTCTATTGGTCTACATATCTGTTTCTATGCCAGTACCATGATGTTTTTATTATTATAGCTTTGTAATATAGTATTTTGAAATCAGGCAGTGTAATGCCTCCAACTTTGTTCTTTTTGCTCAAAAATGCTTTGGCTATTCAGCCTTTTGTGGTTCCATATGGACTTTAGGAGTGCTTTTCCTATTTCTATTAAAAAATCCATTACAATTTTAATAGAAATTGCATTGTATCTGTAGTTAGCTTTGAGTCATATGGACATTTTAACAATAATAGTTCTCCCAATCCACCAACATGAAATATCATTCCCTTTACTTGTGTGTGTGTGTTTTAATTTCTTTCATCAATGTTTTATAGTTGTAGTGTACAGATCTTTCATCCCCTTGGTTAAATTTAATCATAAGTACTTTATTGTTTTTAATGTTATTATAATTTAAATTGTTTTCTTAATTTTTTTGGGGGGGGAGTAGTTCATTGTTAGTGTATAGAAATGGAAATGATTTTTGCATGTTGGTTTTGTACCCTGCAACTTTACCGAATTCATTAATTAGTTCTAACAGGACTTTTTGGTGAAGTCTTTAGGATTTCCTATATATAAGATCACGTCTTCTGCAAACAGAGAATGTTACCTCTTCCTTTCCCATTTGAGTGCCTTATATTTCTTTTTCTTGTCTAATTGCTCTAGCTAGGATTTCTAGTACTATGTTGACGAGATGTGGCAAGGGTAAGCATTTTTGCAATGTTACTGATCTTATAAAAAAATTCAACTTTCAATACTGATTATGGTGTTTTCTGTGGGCTTGTCATATATGTTATTTATTATATTGAGGTACATTCCTTCTACACCAAATTTGTTAAGTTTTTATCATGAAAGGATGTTGTATTTTGTCAGATGCTTTCTCTGCATCTATTCAGATAATCATATGATTTTTATCTTTCATCCTCTTACTGTGTTGTATCACATGTATTGATTTGCAAATAATGAAACATCCTTGCTTCCCAGGGAAAAATTCCAGTTGACCATGGTATATGATCATTTTAATGTGCTCTTGAATTTGGTTTGCTAATATTTGGTTGAGAATTTTTAACCTACATTAACCAGGGATGTTGACCTAAGTATTTTTTTCTCATAGTGTTGTTACATTGTTTTGGTATCAGGGCAATGCTGACATTGTAAAATGACTTTGAACATATTGCCTTTTTTTCACAGTTTTGGAAAGTTTCAAACGGATTGGTACCTGTTCCTGGGCGTTAATTTGTTGGGAGGTGTTTTTTTGTGTGTTTGTTTTCTCAGATTTTCTTAGCTTTTTTAATTATTGAATTTATTGGGGGTGACATTGGTTAATAAAATCAAATAAGTTTCAAGTGTACAATTCATCATCTATAATACATGATCTATATGTTGCGCCGTGTGTTGATCACCTAAAGTCAAATCTGCCACCATATATTTGACACCATTTAACGTCTTCTACCTCCTCCCTCCCACCCTTTTCCTCTGGTAACCACTAAAATGTTGTCTGTTTCTATGAGTTTCTGCTTGTTTGTTTTTCTTGTTTTCAGTTTTATGTCCCACATATGAATGAAGTCATATGGTTCTTTACTTTTTTGATCTGACTTATTTCACTTAGCATGATAATCTCAAGATCCATCCATGTTGTTGCAAATGGCAGTATTTCCTTATGGCTGAGTAGTATTCCTTTGTATATATGTACCACATCTTCTTTATCCAATCATCTATTGAAGGACACTTTGGTTATTTCCATGTCTAGGCCGCAGTGAATAAAGTTGCAATGAACATAAGGGTAAATATATCTTTACAAATGAGTGTTTTCAAATTTTGGGGCTAGATTAAAAATTTGTACTCTGTCATATAGCAATTCTATTTTTAATTTTAAGAGGAACCTCCATACTGTTTTCTATAGTGGCTGTACCAATTTACATTCCCACCAGCAATGTATGAGGGTTTTTTTTCTCCACAACCTCTCCAACACATGTTATTAATTCTCTTGTTGATAATTGCCATTCTACCATGTGTGTGGTGATATCTCATTGTAATTTTGACTTTCATTTCCCTAATAGCTAGGGAAATTGAGCATCCTTTTCTATAGGTATCTGTTGGCTCTTTTTATGTCTTCTTTGGAGAAGTGACTGTACAAGTCCTCTGCCCATTTATTAATTGGGTTGTTTCCTTTTTTGTTGTTGAGTTGTATGAATTCTTTAAATATTTTGGATAGTATCCTTTTTTAGAGGTGTTACTTGAAAATATCTTCTCCCATTTGGTTGGTTGCCTCTTTGTTTTATTGATGGTTTCTTTTGCTCTGCAGGAGCCTTTTATTCTGATATAGATGCATTCAATTATTTTTGCTTTTACTTTCCTTACTTATTATTTTTAGCTATTCAAATTTTCTATTTTATCATGATTCAGTCTTGGTGAATTTTATGTTTCTAGGAATTTATTTCTTTTAGGAGTCTAACTTCCTATATATTCCTTTTGCTAATTTTAGGTTTTGCTTGTTCTTATTTGTTCTAAGATCATTAAATTTGTAGGTAGGATGCTTAATTGAGATATTTCTCTTACTTAATATGGGCATTAATTGGTACAACTACTTTTACTACATCTCATAAGTTTTCCTATGTTGTGTTTTCATATTCATTTGTTTCATGATATGTTTTTTTTTTAAACTTTATTGGGGTGACAATTGTTAGTAAACTTACATTGGTTTCAGGTGTACAATTCTGTAATACATCATCTATACATCATATTGTGTGCTCACCACCCAGAGTCAGTTCTCTTTCCATCACCATGTATTTGATCCCTTTTACCCTCATCTACCACCCCTTTCCCCTTTACCCTCTGGTAACCACTAAACTATTGTATGTGTCTATGAGTTTTTGTACCTTAGTTGTTTGTCTTGTTCCTTTGCTGTTTTCAGTTTTATATCCAACATATCAGTGAAATCATATGGTTCTCGACTTTTTCATTCTGACATATTTTGCTTTGCATAATAATCTCAAGTTCCTGTCATATTGTTGCAAATGGCATTATTTCATCTATTCTTAAGGCAGAATAGTATTCCATTGTGTATATATACCACATCTTCTTGACAAGACAGGCAAGACGAATAGGCCCACTACTGAATTCACCTCCAAGTGGGCGAATAGCGCGAGCTGGAGAGGAGGGAACGGAGAAGTGCGGAGACAGAGCTGCGCAGGCGCAGGATGCAGACCTAGCACAGTGCTCCGAGCTCGCTGCATCCCGGAATGACCGCAGCTGCGTGACACGAAAAAACTCGGACTGCTAGGGCTCCGCTTACGGCCCACAGGGCTGAGGGGGCAGCATGTAACACGGCTGAACCGAACGCTCACGGCAGAGACCTCGGAGAAAAGACTGAGGGAAGAAGGCTGAAAACGATGGTTTAAGACCTCACTGCCGAGCAGAGAATGGAAGCCTTAGGCACTGAGACTAGCCGCCCACTCCCTACCCTCCCAGAGCTCGCCCCGCCCCCACCTGCCAGGTGCTAGAAGCGGAACAGTAGCAGTGTCAGATCAAAAGAACAGAATATTTGCTGTTCTGAGAACTGTGGAATGCAGACACAGATTCACAGCCCAACTAGTTCCGGCAAAGGGGAGGGAGCTGTGGAAGCAGGACTGGCTGTGGTGGTGGTCACCGCCATTGCTCTGGGCCACCTCTCACAACTCTCCCTGCCCTTGGCCCCACATATCTGGGCAGATCCCTGCAGGAGTAAATAGAACTGCTATAACATACGGGCTCTGAATCTGGTGCAGGAAGAGCTTTGGAACTTCAAAAGCTCTCCGCACCCCAACAGGAACGTGGCACCCTATGACCCAGGCGAACTGTTAAGAGAGGAGAGGCCCGTCTCCCCAGGAATCCCCTCATTGTGTGAAGCTGGAATAGTGCAGAGAAAACATATCACTACTGTGTGAGAGAGGAATAAAAAGGCTGCAGTCGGAGACAAAATAAAACATTCTACCAACGAGTATTGGAAAACAAAAGAAAGACCTCCTCCTATCAACCTGTTGCAGAAGCCACTCCTGTAGATGTCTAGGAAGAGAAATGATAAATCAGTAATTTCCATGAATAACCAAGGCAACAAGACAGCTCAGAAAGAAAGTGAGAAGTCTCCAGAATGGAACTTAAAGATATGGAAATATGGGACTTATCACAGAGAATTCAAGATTGCAGTTCTGAAAAAACTCAACGAGATGCAAGAAAACACAGAAAGGCAATTTAATGAACTCAGAAACACAATCAAAGAAAAACATGAGCATTTCACGAAAGAGATTGAAATTTTAAAAAAGAACCAAATGGAATTTCTGGAGATAAGAACTCAGTAGAAGAAATTAAGAATGAAATAATCAGCTTAGGTAGTAGAGTTGACCAGATGGAGGAAAGAATCAGTGACATCGAAGACAGAAACCGGGAAATTAAACAGATGGAAGAAGAAAGAGACTTGAGACTTAAAAGAAATGAAGGAACTCTACAAGAACTTTCTGACTCCATCAGAAAGAGCAATATAAGAATAATGGGCATACAAGAATGAGAAGAAAGAGAGAAGGGAACAGAGAATATATTCAAACAAATTGTCGATGAGAACTTCCCAAACTTGTGGAAAGAACTGGATGCTCGAATCCAAGAAGCAAATAGAACACCTAATTACCTCAATCCCAACAGGCCTTCTCCAAAGCACATTGTATTGAAGCTGTCTAGAATCAACGAAAAAGAAAAAATCCTCAAGGCATCCAGGGAAAAGAAGACGGTAACCTACAAAGGAAAGCCCATTAGATTATCATCAGATTTCTCAGCAGAAACTCTACAAGCCAGGAGGGAGTGGAAACAAATATTCAAACTATTGAAGAGAGAAATTATGAGCCAAGAATAACATATCCAGCAAAGATATCCTTTAGATATGAAGGAGGAATAAAGACCTTTCCAAACATACAGAAGCTGAGGGGATTTTCTAATACACGACTTGCACTACAAGAAATACTAAAGGAGGCTATTAGACCACCATCAACAGGGACAATTTGTGGCAATATAAAAAGGTGGAGAATAAAGGCCTGAACCGGAATATGGGGATGGAGAAAGTAAGCGTGCTGAATAAAATGGAATACTCTAAATATAAAACTTTCTTTTACATAAACTTAAGGGTAAACCCTCAAATAAAAAATCCGGAACTGAAATATATACTGTAATAAAGAAAAAACAGAGGAAAACATCATAGAATACCACCACACAGAAATAATAGACAACAACAAAAAGGCAAAGAAACAATGGAGACACAGCCTTACCAGAAAACTAAAGATAGAATGACAGAAAATCCTCATGTATTAATAATCACCCTACATGTAAATGGACTGAATTCACCAATAAAAAGGCACAGAGTAGCAGACTGGATCAAAAAACCAAACCCAACCATATGCTGTCTCCAAGAGACACATCACAGCTACAAGGACAAGCATAGACTTAAAGTGAAAGTGTGGAAATTGACACTCCAAGCAAATGGTACCCAGAGAAAATCAGGTGTAGCCATAATGATTTTCGATGAAACAGACTTCAGGGTGAAAAAGATAACAAGAGACAAAGATGGACATTTCATAATGGTAAAGGGGACTATACAACAAAAAGACATAACAGTCATCAATATTTATGCCCCCAACCAGGGAGCACCAAGATATACCAAGCAACTACTAACAGAACTAAAGGGAGAAATTGAACAAAACAGAATTATACTAGGGGACTTAAATAAATCATTGACAGCTATGGATAGATCATCCAAATAGAAAATAAATAATGAAATAGCAGCCCTAAATGACACATTAGATGAAATGGACATAATTGACATATATAGAGCACTTCATCCTAAAACATCAGACTATACATTCTTTCCAAGTGTACATGGAACATTCTCAAGGACAGACCATATATTGGGACACAAAATCAGCCTCAGCAAATTTAAGAGGATTGAAATCATACCAAGCATATTCTCTGATCACAAGGCTTTGTAATTGGATATCGAATACAAAAAGAAAGCAGGAAAAAACAGAAATACATGGAGACTAAACAGCATACTTTTAAAGATCGACTGGGTCAAAGAAGAAATTAGAGGAGTGATTGAAATATACATAGAAACAAATGACAATGAAAATACATCCTACCAAAATTTGGGGGATGCAGTGAAAGCAGTTTTAAAAGGGAAATTTATGTCATTACAGGCTTATCTCAAGAAACAAGAAAAATATAAATAACCTCATGTTACACCTTAAAGAACTAATAAAAGAAGAACAAGTGAAATCCAAGGTCAGCAGAAGAAAGGAAATAGCAAAAATCAGAACAAAATTAAATGAAATAGAGAACAAAAAGACAATAGAAAAAATTAATGTGACAAAGAGCTTGTTCTTTGAAAAAATTAACAAAATTGATACACCCTTGTCTAGACTCACTAAGATTAAAAGAGAGAAGACACTAATTAAAAAAAATCAGAAATGAAAAAGGGGAAGTTATCACGCACACCACAAAAATACAAAGGATCATGCAAGAATAATATGAAGGACTATATGCCACCAAATTCAATAACCTAGAAGAAATGGACAAGTTCTTAGAAACATATAGCCTTCCAAGGCTGAACCATGAAGAACTGGAAAATCGAAACAGGCCGATCACCAGTAACGAAATTGAATCAGTCATCAAAAACCTTCCCAAAAGCAAAAGTCTGGGACCAGATGGCTTCACTACTGAATTCTACCAAACCTTGAAGAGGATCTAATACCAATCCTGCTCAAACTCTTCCAAAAAATGGAAGAAGAGACAGTACTCCCTAACTCATTTTAAGAAGCCAACATTACCCTGATACCAAAACCTGGTAAGGACAACACACAAAAAAGAAAACTACAGACCTATATCTTTGATGAATACTGATGCAAAAATCCTAAACAAAATTTTAACAATTCGAATACCGCAATGCATTAAAAAGATTATTTATCAGGACCAAGTGGGGTTCATCCCTGGGGCACAAGGATGCTTCAACATTCACAAATCCATCAATGTGATGCATCACATAAACAAAATAAAGGACAAAAATCATATGATTATATCAATTGGTGCAGAAAAAGCATTTGACAAGATACAACATCCATTTATGATTAAAACACTTAATAATATAGGTATAGAAGCAAAATACCTCAACATAATAAAGGCCATC
The DNA here is from genome assembly GCF_964194185.1 of Rhinolophus hipposideros. Classification (NCBI taxonomy): domain Eukaryota; kingdom Metazoa; phylum Chordata; class Mammalia; order Chiroptera; family Rhinolophidae; genus Rhinolophus; species Rhinolophus hipposideros. The sequence continues at coordinate 66,825,372 of NC_138046.1, read as the reverse complement.
TATGACAAGCCCTCAGCTAATCTCATAATTAATGGTGAGAAACTGAAGCCCTTTGCTCTAAGTTCAGGAACACAACAGGGCTGTCCCCTATCACCTCTGCTTTTCAACATAGTGTTGGAAGTCCTTGCCAGAGCCATCAGGCAAGAGAAAGAAATAAAAGGCATGCAAATTGCGAATGAAGAAGATAAATTATCACTCTTTGCAGATGACATGATGCTATATATAGAAAACCCTAAAGACTCCACCAAAAAGCTTTTAGAAACCATCAACAAATACAGTAAAGTTGCTGGCTACAAAATCAACATACAAAAGTCCATTGCATTCCTATATACTAAGAATGAAATCTCAGAAAAAAGAAATACAAAAAACAATTTCTTTTGCCATTACAGCAAAAAGGATAAAATACCTAGGAATAAACTAAACCAAGAATGTGAAGGATTTGTATGCTGCCAACTATAAGACATTTTTGAAAGAAATTGAAGAAGACACAAAGAAATGGAAAGACATTCCATGCTCATGGATTGGAAGAATCAACATAGATAAAATGATCATATTACCCAAAGCAATATACAGATTTAATGCAATCCCCATCAAAATCCCAATGGCATTTTTTAAAGAAATAGAACAAAAAAATCATCAGATTTGTTTGGAACCACAAAAGACCCCGAATAGCCAAAGCAATCTTAAGAAAAAAGAACATTGCTGGAGGTATCACACTGCGTGACTTTAGCTTGAACTACAGGGCTACAATAATCAAAACAGCATGGTATTGGCAGAAAAACAGACACAGACTAATGGAATAGAATTGAGAACCCAGAAATAAAACCGCATAAATATGGACAGATAATTTTTGACAAAGAAGCTAAAAACATACAATGGAGGAAAGACAGCCTCTTCAATAAATGGTGCTGGGAGAATTGGATAGCCACATGCAAAAGAATGAAACTGGACTGCTATCTGTCACCATGTACCAAAATTAATTCAAAATGTATCAACGACTTAAGCATAAGACCTGACACAATAAACTGCATAGAAGAAAACATAGGTACTGAACTTATGCACCTTGGGTTCCAAGAGGATTTTATGAATTTGACTCCCAAGGCAATGGAAGTAAAAGCTAAAATAAACGAATGGGACTATATGAAACTTAAAAGCTTCTGCACAGCAAAAGAAACCATCGACAAAATAAAGAGGCAACCAACGGAATGGGACAAGACTTCTGCAAACAGTGCCTCTGATAAGGGGCCAATATCAAAAATATACAAGGAACTTATGAAGCTAAACAACAAAAAAAACAAACAACCCAATTGAAAAATGGGCAGAGGACCTGAATAGACATTTCTCCAAAGAGGACACACAAATGGCAAATCAACATATGAAAAAATGCTGAACATCACTAATCATCAGAGAAATGCAAATAAAAACCACAATGAGATATCACCTCACCCCAGTCAGAATGGCTATCATCAACAAGACAAATAGTAACAAGTGTTGGAGAGGCTGTGGAGAAAGAGGAACCCTCATATATTGTTGGTGGGAATGCAGACTGGAGCAGCCATTATGGAAGGAAGTTTGGAGGTTCCTCAAAAAATTACGAATAGAATTACCATATGACCCAGCAATCCCTCTCCTTTGTATCTACCCAAAATATTTGAAAACATTTATGCTTAAAGGCACGTGTGCTCCAATGTTCATTGCCGCTTTGTTTATGGTGGCCAAGACATGGAAACAACCAAAATGTCCTTTGATAGATGAATGGATAAAGAAGTTGTGGTATATATGTATGATAGAATACTATTCGGCGGTAAGGAAAGATGATATAGGAACATTTGTGACAACATGGATGGATCTTGAGAGTATAATGCTAAGCAAAATAAGTCAGACATAAAAAGCTGAGAACCCTACGATTTCACTGATATGTGGTATATAAACCAAAAACAATAAAAGAGCAAGACAAACAAATGAGAAACAAAAACTCATAGACACAGACAACAGTTTAGTGATTACCAAAGGGTAATGAGGGTGGGGGCTGGGAGATGAGTGTAAGGGGGATCAAATATACGGTGATGGAAGAAGAACTGACTCTGGGTGGTGAACACACAATGGGATTTATAGATGATGTAATACAGAATTGTGCACCTGAAATCTATGTAATTTCACTAACAATTGTCACCCCAATAAATTAAAAAAAAAAAGACTACCCTCCACTTTAGATGAGAATCAAAAGTCCAAGTTGTTGTTTGTGCTTGTTTCTAAACGACTGAAATCAGAGTTTCCCACACTCACCTCCCTGAGTTCAGCTAATTTGCTATCGGAACTCAAAGTGTTTTAAGGATCTCTGTACCAACACTGGGGCAATTACCAAGTATATATTTCTTCCCAGCCCACCTCCTCGTCTTTGAACATGGATCTCTAATAGAAAACTAATCATTAGTCAAAAGACACTGGCATGTTTCTGGAATCTTATTCAGTCATTGATAACTATCCAGCCCATCATCGTATTGTGTAAATACATCCCAGGGCAAAGCCTCTCAGGTTTGCAGGCTTTCATTCTATCTTGACAGGTTCCAAAAGCAGAAGTGGTGTCAGCAACACATGGCTTCACCTTTTCAGGCATCTGGCATACCTGAGCTAAGAGATAATATCTGTTGTTCTGAGCCTCTTTTGAAGTATTAATGCAATATTGGAGTTCCCTCATTACGTAACCCATATATTTATTCCTTTACAAAAAGATATTATTTTTCTTTACTAAATTTTTACCCAAACTTTCTCACCTTTGAATGGGACATTAGGTTTGGTCACTTTGCTGGTCTAGATGGAAGGCAGCAATACTAGTCTAGCAAGTGCCTTTCCTTCAGTTCACTTCTAGTCAGATAAGGTAAGGTTACGTAGGTACAGAACTAGTGAGCCATCGGTATCACCTGGCAATATAGCTGCATTCACTGTTAGTCCTAATTTTGTCAGATGGAGTGAAGGCTCATGCTGCTCCATCAGGACCTTAGGAATTATGATATAAAGGTTAAAAATATTACATTTTCTTGCTTAAGAAACATGCCTGCTTTCAACCTTTTTAGTGTGTCTCTGTTCCTGTTACCAAGTAAAAACAAACAAACAAAAAGTTAAAGTGATGTGGAGAACAAAGTATACCAGCATCCTTCTCCACCCTCCTCTTCCCCAGATCCACAAGAAAAACACAAATCTGTCTAGTAGGAACATTCCTTTAGCCCAACTCATGTTCATGTTAAGTAAGAGTACACACTCGTGAAAGTGTAAACCAGCTCTTCAGACATTTATACCCCCCACATTTAGACAACAAATGTTTTAGTTGATCATTCTAATCATCTATCAAACTAGTACTCTGAGGAGAATGTCTCTCTGTCCATTGTGGAACATTATGGGCTGTAAAATATGTTCCTTGGTCTGAAGGAATGATGGTCAGCTACCGAAATTGGTTCAGTATCCTCTGTGATGGTTCTTTTATAGTACTCTGAACATTTGCATCTCCCACTAGGTAAGCAAAAAGCCCAGTCCAGATTAGTGTCTATATCTATCAAGACCCATTTTGTAGCCCCGCAGTGCTACCAGCATTGGTCTTACTTGCTAGCTGTAAGCAGGTCCTTCCCCCAGGGAATCTGCCACATGGCCATCTGCAATCTCTGTCTTTTTTGATGGCAGACAGAACAGTTCTTTGTATTTTGTGCTTTAAGGTGTACCAGACAAATATGTATAGATTTAGCCCATCTCTGCATTGCTTCAGTGCCCCCATGTCCACTCATTTAATAAACACGGGTGGCCATCTTAAGCAAGCACACAGGGATAACTGCTTGTTAATTCAAATCACCTTTCAAATCTGGAAGGGATTTCTTATGATAAGTGTAGACACATTCTACTTTACTGCAACCCTCAGATTTCCATAGGGCCTTGACCGATGTGAGTATCCCTTTAATAGGCCAGGTTTCAATTGGCCTCCTGTCTTACCACGTGGCTAGGTCATTGGCCATCACCCATGAGTTATTGAAAACTGAAACATAGGGGCTTTTATCATACAAAGAATGGAAAACTTTTTCCTTTTTCTCTTCTAAATTCTTTAACTAGTCTAACAGTTAAATTGACACACTAATAGTTAAATTGACACAAGGCAAGTTAACAAAAGAAAAAGAAATTTTTTTATGGACAGGAGCCTGAAAATGAAGGGATGGGTGGGGGAGGAGAAGAGGCTTTTTAAAATACATACTGCTATAAAAGCTCCCTTGCCCAATCTGTAGTCCACAGCCTCCATAAGATTACTTGTCAATGGCCTGTAACTAATAATAAAAAAAAATAGATTACTTATCAAGGGCAAATACAAATAGGAAAAGTCTTCTCCACAAATAGTAAAAAGGTTTGGCCATCTGAACAGGTAAACTTACTTATTCCAATTACCAGAAAAATAATCTGGATCCAACTGTAATTTTAAAACTAGTGATTTTTATATTATCATACCTGATTCATGGCTAAAATTTTAGAACAAAAACTATATGATCTCTATTTCTATCTGTATGTATCTTTATGTATGTCTATAAATGTATGTTTTATGTAAGTGATATGTTTCTACCTCTGTTTGGCATTGCCAAAATTAATTTGGCAGTATTTCATTATCTTTGTGGTGGGGTTCAGGTTACAGCCACAGAGAGAATGGCATAGGAAGGCCTGAAGGTGGCAGAATCTGATTACAGAGCCTTGGAAAGTAGGAGTGGTAGGCACAACAAAGTGAGCCTTCCTGTATATCCCAGGTGCTTCTGCTAAATTTATTTCTTGGCTTTTACCATTTACATGAATAACCTATATACACATTTTCTGGCCATCGGTAAGTAGGGTCTTATATTAATCTCAATAGTGACTCAAACCAATAAGCCTTTTTGTGACTTAGCCTTGGATGAAAGAGGCACCCAAAAAGAGGGTGCAAAAGATTCAGTCCTCACAATATACAGAAGGATTGCTCCTGGAGTTAGCTTAAAAAAGCAAAGACTTTCATTGTCACAGGTGGTAAGAATGATGTAGGGAAAACAGTATTTCTGTTTTCCCATAAAAACATGAAGTGCTTCCAGTGACAAACCCACTAATTTACAACACCAAGCAGATGCTACTAGAATGGGACTTTTCAGCATTGACAGGACAACACATGTTGAGAAAACAAAGGCACATTATGAACTGGGATTCTTTGACAAACTCCCCTAATTGCTGGCACTGTTAGTCAAATAAAATTCTGGGATCTGCTTGCAAATCCCAGTCTCTTTGATTTGCCACCAAATGTAAGTTGGTATTTGCACCTTTTAGGTGGGGGAGACCAGAGCCAATACTCACACTTGTCACAAAACCAAGTTCTCATGACGTAGAACAGGACTAAAAGAAAACCTTATCCAGTTTTTACATAGTGGGCCCACAGAAGAAATTTGTCTAAACAGATGCTGGTCTGGTGGAAACCACGAACTTAGCAGTCTATGAGGCCAGCTCAGACAACAAGCTTATAGAAAGAATCATACCTGCAGTCTACCTTATGGTTTCTCTCCTTATAACAAATGACACAAAAGACAGAGACAAATGAAAATGATGACCATCTGTGGGAGGAAAAGTATCAATAGATAACAAGAGTACTCATAACAAATCTTTACCAGAGTTGCTATTCCCAAGGAACCATTTCATATAAATATATTCTCTTGCTAATCTAAATTTAGACATAGAAAAGGACTCTCACCACTTTCGCCTCCACCAGATTCTGCAGAATCTTGGAGACTGACATGGTAATAATTTTTACTTGCTGCTAAGAGACCCCAGGAATCTCAGCTGCAACAGCCCCAAAGTGATCAGTGTCCACCCATGGGCAGTCCCACACTGCATGCCAAAACTGTATGGGCGCATAACTTTACTTCTAGGTTCTTTGGCTGGTCTAATAATTAAACTGACACAAGAAAGACTCACAGGAGAAAAAAAAAATTGTACATACAGGAGCCACATAAAAAATATGAACCTCTCTGGCAGTCAAGTAATTGAGGCTTACGAACCATCTTGAGCAAAGAACAAGGGGAGAGGGGTTGGTGTCGGTGCTTCAAATGGAGGAAGACAATTCAGGAAGATGAACAAAAATGTTTGGTAACAAATGTTTCCCATGCCATGCAAAAAAGTCTCTCAGATATAAAGAGTCATCTCTGATAATATTCTCTTCTTGGTAGAGGTCCCCTATCTAAGTTTTGTAGGCAGATAAGGAGAAAATAAAAAGCTCTTCCTCGGTCTGCTGGGTCTTGATTATCTTCATTTCTAAATAATTCACATGCCAACGTGACACATTCCAGGTTGGCGTATCCTCAATCTCCTCACCACTGTTCAATCACTGCTAGGTAAACAATGTGCAATTCAGCACACCAGACTCATCTCCTTTTACCTTCTTTAATCAGAGTGGTAACTTTCCAAGCAGGATGTTATACATTCACCTTGGACCTGCCCATCCACAAGCCAAACAGCTCTTTGTCGGTCAGGCAAAAGCTGTTTATAAGGTGCTATCTAAGGGATAATAGATTCCAGCAGCTCTTTGCACAGTTCCAAAGTCAGTCTTAAGGAAAAAGAGGCTCTCTCCTCAAGAATATGTGCTTGCATTCCCCAGGCAGCATGATCCTGTATAAATAATTTTCATTTAATTGTGGAACTCTTCTGGGCACCGCCATCCCCATTATAGTATTTCTGTGACATCAGCCTAAGCATAATGGCTACTTCAGATTTCAAGATCACTTTATGTCTTTCAGTCACAGGAGTAGCTTCAGTCAATAATGTCTGATAGCAAGGTAATAAATACTCCTCAAATGGAAATTCTCCAGTCCAAAATCCCAGTAGTTGTTGCTGGAAGTTACTCACAGGTTTTTGCCATAAGTCCCAATCTAGGCTCCACATAAATTTATTATACAGAAAATTTGTCCTTACCAGCACTCCAGCTTCTATTGTACACTGTGTAGGCTTGGATAATCTTACTTGTTCCCATTTAGCATGTCCAATTAATATTGCTTGAAGGGCTAAATTGCATACCTTCTGTTTTACAAAACTAGGTAGGGGAAATATTCCCCAATCAGATACAATTTCCATTCCCATAAAATATTCAGATAAAATTAACACTGCTTTAAATAATATCTGCTTAAACATTTCAAATTTCACAATTCTATCAATCACTAAATTTGTACTTTTAACCTAAAAATAAAAAATCCAAGCGAGATGCAACAAGCATTTATTTGAGATAAAAAAATAATTGCAATCCTGGAGCATAGATTAGGCAGAAACCCCAATTATGGGGTCCTGATTATGGGGTGCAGGCAAGGGTTTTCTTTTTAATAAAGGGAAGGGAATAAAAGGAAGAAATTTCTCTGGTGCTAATAAGCTAAGTTATTCTTTACCTATACATGGTTGTTTACTGATTATAGAGCAAGTTCTTAATTTTCAACCCTTGTTAGTCATGGTATCTTACTTTCCTGTTAGTTTTACAAACAGTTGTTTGGAACAAATGTTGCTTTGGGCTGGCCCAAATGTTATTTCACCCAGTTAAAACGTTTCAAAGGTTTGAGCAGTAAGGCAGTTCCTCCATGGTGGTTCCAACTCCATTTTGAAATAACTACATTTATATCATTTTCACAATACAATCTTTCAATCTAATTGTAGTCTGAGTCAGATCTTCACCAATGGGTTTTGGTACCACAATTCCTGGGATTCCTGTATCAAAGGATCCTGGAAACTTCTCTTTTCTACCCCCTGACTGGTTTACTCACTGTTGTGCAAAATACTTTGAGTCTCCAGTGAAGGTTCTGGCCAAGGGACCCTGGCTATTTTGTTTATCTTTATCTCAATAAATCTGCTGAACCATTGACCCAAGACATTGCTGGTCAGGTTTCTCATTATAATCTTTGCCTTCTTGCTTTTTAAAGTTCTTCAAACTGGCATAAGTACAGTGGACATGTTTGGGTCCTTTAATGTTGAGGGACCAACAGAGGGTTGCTTTGGCCCATCCAACCTTTGGTGGTGCTGTATAAACCAGTTTGAATCCTATCAATATTTGCTTTATCTATCCTATTTCTTAATAACCATCTAAACATGTCCACCCTGCATGGATGAGTCCTGTGATTCTCCTTTTTCTGTTTCCTCTTTGTTTTGCTCCTCTCAATATTTGCATATTTTACTTAATTTTTTTAGTAACATTTTAAAAGTTTCCAACTTCTTGTGAACACTCATTTGACTCTCCCTTCTGCCTCTTCCTATGCTCTTGCTAATTAACCTAAAGTTTTTACTGGCATCTATAAGACCCATGAGGAAACTCTGAGACAGCAAATTTAATAAGCTTTCCAGAATTGTTTTTCAGTTTTGCAACAATAAGGTTGTATGGGGTACCCATGTGAAAGAGGCTCCCTTACCCACAGCATTGACCATGACCTGGGTAATGGACATATTCAGCAGGTGAATATCCTGGTTGTAATAAAGTTGGTTCCACACGGCTTGAATACAAAGCACATCAGCTGCTTCATCTGGGGTCTTCCACTTAGCATTTATAGGAGGAGTTTAGGCAGTCCTAAACTTATATAAACTAAAAAACTTATATAAACTTATATAAACTTAGCATTTATAGGAGGAGTTTAGGCAGTCCTAAACTTATATAAACTAAAAAACTTATATAAACTTATATAAACTAAAAAACTTATATAAAGTAAAAAAAACATTATAGTGACTTTTATCCAGTCTACCAGGCTGGGAATAACCTCCTGTGTGTCTAGAGCACATTTAACTACCTATGCTTTTTCCATAGTGATCGGTGAGTTCATTATCAACCCTAACATGCTCTTCCACTCTGCAGCATTCAAAACAAAAAATATAGCTCATAAATTAGTTACTTTTGTAATCCATTTTAGTAAAGATTTCTCAAGAAGCTGATGATACTGATCTACAAAAAGAAAAAATTACTTCATGCTATACCCCCCTAGTTTCAGTACTTCCCTGGTTTTGTTCTCCTTCCACAGTTACTGAATTTCACGGTGACCAGAGATCTCAGGGGTACTTTCTATTGTCCTGGAATATTTTTTTCCTTGGAGGGCAGTTTTATAGTTAGAGGCTTGAAGCTCAGACTCACTAAAATTTGAGTTTGACCTAACATCACTGTCAGATCTAGCATTTTTTTTTAACTTTTAGTTAAATTATTATGAACGACAACAGTCAAAGGATTTTATATTTTGTCTTTTTGTTGTTGTTGTTTGTACCTCCTTAGGCATCCAGTGAACTGGCTCCCTGAGAGTTGGACCCATCTCTAAATTCCACAGGTAACTTTAACCTTTAGTAACTGATTGCGGCACAGCTGCTGCTCCATTCACTGGGTGACCTTATGAGCACCTAGGAATAAAATGTTCCTCATCCCCCACCTTTTAATCCTTTCTCTTCTCAAACCACATGTTTTTGTGAGCCAGGGCCATTCTAGCAAATCTCACTTTTCTGACACCAACTAATGATTGTGGTCACAAATTCTGATGTGTGTGTGTGTGTGTGTGTGTGTGTGTGTGTGTGTGTGTGTGTGTGTGTTTGGTGGAGGGGTTGCCCACACATCAAAGAAAGCTCTAATACCAGCTGGTTGTCCTAAAATTCAATTAAAATATGACACTATCTATCCAGAAATAGGATCAGATTTCACATATTAAAGGCTCAGTCCTACAAGACTGACCTCCACTTCAGATGCCACTCCCAAGTCCAGGTGCTTCTGACCAAATGACTATAAATCAAAGGTTCCCATGACCCTCTCCTTGAGTTCATTTAATTTGCTAGTGAAGCTCACAGGAAATTCCAAGGGTCTTAGGAGCTCTGTGCTGGGATTGGGATGAAGACCAAATATATATTTCTTTACAGAGTTGTTTATCTCCAGCATTTCTTTTGCATTCTTTCTTAATATTGTCATCTCTTTGCTTACATGTCCTATCTATTCTTGCATGCTGTCTACTTTATCCACTTGAGTCCTTAGCATATTAATCATAGTTATTTTAAATTCCTGGTCTCATCATTCCAACATCCCTGTTTGTTCTCTTTCTTCAAATTGTGTTTTCTTGTTTGTTTGTTTGTTTTTTACCTGTAGCTATTCCTTGTAGTTTGTTTTTCTTCTTCATAGCAAAACATAATGAACTGGTTAAAAGGCCTTTCTGTAAATAGTCATTTAGAAATACGGTATTGAGGAGGAGTTCCAGTGGAGATTGCGGCGTAGAACACTGTGCTTGCACCCTCTCGTGACCACATCAACATTACAACTGCTACAGAACAACCATCTAGACTTCGGCTGCCTAAAGTCTAGCTGAACTGAAGCACTACTACTAAAGACACACAGAAGAACCCACCTCGAGACTGGTAGTAGGGGCAGAGACACATTATGGGCTGGTCCCACAACCACATGTAACCATTAAAAATTGGGAGGGATATCTCAGCTGTAGAGATACCCCCCTGGAAGATCAGGGGCTCCCAGACCCACACAAGGATCCCCGGCCGAGAGTTTAAGTGCCAGGAAGAGAAGACCCAATGACATCTTGTTGTGAAAACCAGCAGAGATTGTGGGTGAATAACTATGTATAGTGCCAGGTGGGTACTAGACTATTCAGGAAGATCACTTCTTAAACTACATAAATGTCTAAACACTATACTGTATACCTGAAATTAATATAATATTGAATATTAACCATAATCGAAACATTAAAAAAGGATGGGGGGAGGAGAAGGGGAATAAGAGATTCAAATTTCCAGGTAGAAAACAAATAATTCTGGGGGATGTAATATATAATATAGGACATATAGTCAATAATATTGTGATAGCATGGTAGGTTTCAGATGGCTGTTGGACTTACCATGGTGATCACTTCTTTAGGTACATAATTGTTGAATAACTATAGTGTACACTTGAAACTAATATAGTATTGTATGTTAGCCATATTTTAATAAAAATATTTAAAAACAAAGAAATACGGTTATGAGGTTGGGGGAGGGGAAGCATTCTATAGTCCTGTGATAGGTCCTAGTCTTTCAGTGAGCATGTACCTCTGAACTGTAAACTTCGCAAGTATTTCTCAGGCTTTTTTCTCCCCACTTAGATGTGAGATGATGGCTAGTATGGGCTTGCGTTGGATATTTCCCTTCCTTCAGTTCTGTTTGGCACTTATAATATATCCCAGCCGATTAGGATCTGGTTAACTAGTTTCCCCCTGAGGGTAAACCTTGTTTAGAACAGAGCGATTTGGCATATTTCATAATGATTCCTTTTCTCCTTCCCCTTCCAGCAGTCTGAGGAGATTTTTTTTTTCTTATATTTACTGTTGGAAGGAAACTGTTGAAGCTGCTGTAGATAAACTTCAGAATATTGTGGAGGCCCCCATGACTGGTTTCCTTGGGGTTTTTAATGCACAGGCTTGTCCATACTGAATCTCTAACATCTCATCAGTTACAGTGCAGGTTTTTCTACACTGGCAGTAGTTCCTGGAGAGCTGTCCACTCCTGAGTCTCTGCTCCAGTAAGCCATGACTTCTGGTATTCAATTGTCAGTCTCTACAATCTTAGAGGCAGTGATTTGCCCTGTGTGCCTTCATCTAACTTAAGGATGCAAGAAACGTTTTTTATTTTTCAGGTGGCTCAGCATTTTTACTTGTTGTTAGGTTAGACTGGTGACTTCCAACCTCCTTACATGCAGAACTGAAATCCAGCTGGACTTAAACCAGATTACTTACTGTTCACAAAAATAATACGGGTCATTATTTTTCCCTTACTTATTATGTCCTCTTGTCTTTTGACTCTTTACCTATCAGTATGGACAAAATCAATCATCTTATATATTCTCTGCCTCACCTAACTGTGGGCCTTTGCCTCTTTTACAACCCCGACAACCTCTGGGGAGAACAAATCTGCATGGATTTTGAAACTTGAGTGAGCACAAACTCACAACACCTTGCCTCATGTTTGCAGCACTCATTTGTAGCCTTCTTATACAGGGTTTCTTAATTAGCACTGAGCATAAATTATCTAAGTACTGCTTACAATTTAGAGGTACAGGGGAGAAAATACACCATAGGTTGAATCTTTGGTCACCAGGAGACAGAGACTGAAAAGCAAATTCATCCCCCTTTGTCCTCAGACAGATTATCCTTATATGTAATAGTTCATTTGGCCCCTAAGACGATGGTCCTGGAAAATTGATTGATATGTGTTGTTCAGCTCCATAACATACTCTTTTGTTAATGCTTCCTGCTTCCTAACTCATTCTCTGTCCTTTCAATCCTGCTTCCTTGATACTGAACTCCCTAAGAAAGTAGTGATACCTATGTTTTCTTCTTAGGAAACTCAAGGTAAGACAATATCCTTATTTTGTCTTTACAATAACCCTGTGAAGTAAGAGAGATGATTTTTTCTTATATAATGTACACTCAAACTGAAACTTAGAGTGTGCAATTGACTTGTCCATGGTATTCAAGGTATTCATGTGTTAGAACCAAGTCTACTGAGTACAACTACACTGATATTTCTACTATACATTTTCTACTATACATTTTCAAGATCCAGTTTATATATTCTGGATCCTTCAGTCAGGAGTTACTACTTTCTCTTCTCTAGGCCATATTGGCTTATATTTTTCTAAAGATGCTTTGAAATTTCAAATTGTATTTGTTGGCAAGTTTACCTTCTTCACTATGTGGTTAACTGAGAGAAATCTCTTTAGTGCCTATAATGTTTAGCACAGTAGACACTAAATATTTTTTTACATTAATTAATATGTTAGTGTTGAGGAAGTCAAATGAATGAATGAATGTATCAATTGTCCCAACATTCTCCATTCTTGATGTATACACAACTAGAATTCCCATTTCCTTTCTTTTTTTCTAAAGCAGATGAGCTCTAAAAGTCATACTTCAATGATACAAATATAAGCAAACTTCGCAACAATCTTAATTGACAATATGGTTAGGTGTTCTAATCAAACTGAGTTTTTTAAATTGATTTAGAATTTGACAGGAAAAATATATATATATGCTTTTTAAAATTTCTAATGTCATAACAAAGTAGATTTTCTTCTTGGGATTTGTCCTAAGCAAGTAATAGTAAAAAGTTTTATCTACAACATCTACTGTCACACTATTTATCACAACCAAAATTATGGAACTAGTCTAAGCATCAAACAATAGACAATGTGAAATAAACAATAATAAAAGCAGTCAATTTATTATTATTTAATTATTAAAAGTATTTTTATAAAAGGTAGTAAATTAAGAAATATGATAGGATTAAAATTTTTATGTCTTGCAATCACAATTATGTGAAACAAAAATGTAAACAAACAAATGAGGAACAACAACAACAAAAAATCCACACATATGAAAAAATAGTGGCGGGAAAGACACTAAAATCCCAGAAGTAAATTTTCCAGTGTGGTAGGATTGTTGGCGCCTTTGGTTTTGTTTTGTTTTTTAAATCTTAATTTCTGTGTTTCTCCAACTTTCACTAACAAATATGTATTATTTCTATAATGGTTAAAAGTAACAAACTTTAGTTAAAAAATAAAATGTGTGGGAGGTCACTCTTTTCCTTGTGTACATTCCAGTGAATATAATTTAACCTTCCATAAAACAATCAAGGGTCTTTTAAGGCCTCCATTTCTAAACATAAATTCTCATTACCAGTATTACAGATCAAGCTAAAGTGAGAGACTGGATTTAATGTGCATGACCCCAAGATATATATATATATATATATATATATATTCATATTCAATGGGAGGATCGGACTTTTCAAAAGTTTAAATATATACCAAATTCTTAACCATTATTTTAGTCTCTCACAATTCAATATTTTAGTCTATTGAATTTTATGTTTTTTGTTATTTTGCTTGTATTTAGCACAACCATATTAATTCTATAATCTTTGTAAGTTACAATAAAGATATTAGTTTATGATAGCAGAAATGTTTAACCTACTTTTATAATTTTCCTAAATCTTGTATCTTTATAATTTCAGAGGGTTCTGTCTTTTCCTTCTCTCTCTCTCTCTCTCTCTCTCTCTCTCTCTCTCTCTCTCTCTCCCTTCCATCCTTGTTTTCAACTTTATTTTTTCCTGTGGGTGAGCAGAGATATATATTTAATTCCTCTGTAAGATTTTTGTTTGCTTTAGCTAAATCTTTTTCTTTGTACAGAATAAAAAACAGTATACCATAAGAAAATTCTATTAGCAATTTAAAAGAAAACAAACGCAAAAATCTATGAATTCAAGAACATTGGAAATCTCACAGGAAAAGTAGGTGAAAATTGTTATAGCTTTATTTAATTATAAAAATTAAAAGATTGGAACTAACCAGAGAAAAGGTAGCTTATATAAAATTTATTTGTTTTTGAATTTTGCCATAATGAAATTCAGAATTATGGAAATGAGTTTCTGAAATTGAAGTTAAAAAGGTTCATGCCATCTGTATATCCTCTTTGGAGAAATGTCTATTCAGGTACCCTGCCCATTATTTAATCAGATTACTTGGGTTGTTTTTTTGGTGTTAAGTTAGTTGTATATGTTTCTTATATGTCTTGGACAGTGACCCCTTATCAGGTGTATCATTAGTGAATATCTTCTCCCATTCAGTAGGTTGTCTTTTTGTTTTGTTCATGGTTTCCTTAGCTGTGCAAAAGCTCTTTAGTTTGATGTCTTCCCATTTATTTATTTATTTATTTTGTTTCCCTTGCCAGAGGAGACATATCCTCCCCCCCAAAAAAAATTACTAAAAGCATAGTCAAAGAGTTTACTGCTTATGTTTTCTTCTAGGAGTTTTATGGTTTTGGTCTTACATTTAAGTCTTTAATCCATTTTGTAGTTTATTCTTGTATATGGTGTAAGAAAGTGATCCAGTTTCATTCTTATGTGTCTGTCCAGTTTTCCCAACATTTATTGGTGAGGTTTTTGTTACCCTATTGTACATAATAGATATATAAAAAGATGCTTAACATCACCAACAATCAGTGAAATGCAAATGAAAATGACAATGAGATATCACTTCACTCCTGTCCGAATGGTTATCATCAGTAAATCAACAAATGGATGTGGAGAAAAGTGAACCCTTGTGTACTGTTGGTGGGATTGTAAATTAGTGCAGCCACTATGGAAAACAGTGCGGAACTTCCTCAAAAATTTAAAAATACAACTATCAGATAACTCAGCAGTTCTACCTCTGGGTAGTTACCTGAAGAAATCCAAAAATACTAATTTGAAAAGACACATGCACCCCTACGTTCATTGCAGTGTTATTTACAATAGCTAAGATATAGAGACAACCTAAGTGTCTGCTGATAGATGAATGGATAAAGAAGATGTGGTACATATATCCAATGGAGTGTTACTCAGCCATAACAAAGTATGAAATTTTGACATTTGCAACAACATGGATGGACCTAGAGGGTATTATTCTAAGTAAAATAAGTCAGACAGAGAGAGACAAGTAACATATGATTTCATTTATATATGGGATCTGAAAAACAAAATAAATAAAACAAAATCATAGATACAAAGAATATTTTGATGGTTCTGAAATGGGAAGGGATTTGGAGGGATTGGTGAAAAGGGGGAAGGGATTAAGATGTACAAATTGCTATAAAAACAGTCATGAGGGTGTAAATTATAGCATAAGAAATATAGTCAATAATAATTTAATAACTATGTGTGGTCTCAGATGGGTACTAGGCTTATTGGGGTAACCACGTCATAAGTTTTATATTTGTCTAACCACTACGTTTTACACTTCAAACTAATGTAATATTGTATGTCAACTGTAATTAAAAATTAATAAAGAAAGGTTCATGCCAGCCAAAGTTCCATACTGGTAACAAGCAATAAAATACACATAATGCCTTAGACTGTAGACCTTTTTAGAATATTACATATTAACAATATAAATAGAAAAAAGAGGCATAGAAAGGCTTGAAAAAATTTTCAGCAACTAACTATTGGAAACTGCAACTGAGCTATAGAAGGGGAAGACAAACGGAGATCAGATGAAGGTCACAGCCAATCCAAACCACAAAACTATTTTACTTATTTTTTAGAGGGTGTAGAGGACGTGCTTTTGGATAACTTTTTCATAAATTACTCTTTGTCCTCGTTCAAGGAGAACCTATATATTCACATGAAGAAGTTCTTCTCCTCCTTGACCAAGAGCGAAGGGTATCCTACTACTAATGTACACAGATGAATAATTACAATCAGGAACCGAGAAGTTTCTGGATGCAAAGTTACGCAGGGCATGATTTTGTCATGGCAAATTACCTTCCACTTATCATCATACTTCCTAGAGCCTATGCATCACTGAAAAAAGAAAAAAAGAAAGAAAGAAGGATTTTTGTTGTCACTGTTCCTGTTTAGCAATGTGTGGATCTGAGACACAAGGACACTATGGGAGTATCTACTGCAAATATTCTGAAGGAACATCAGCAATTTATTTAGAATAGATTCAGATTGCAGATACATATTCTACAAAAAGGGAGTGATGTGCATAGATCAAAATCCTACCTATAAGGGACATTTTATATATGTATATATCAGTTTTTTACTTAGAAAATAATCACATATGCAATCTAAGTAGCCCATTCAGATATGAAAAGAGAAAGAGCTAAGATTAAAATTTATTTTCAGTTTGTTGCCTAAGTAATTTTTCTCAACTACTGCCAGAATGCTTTCAAGGCATTAAGTCCAAATTCTACCACATTCTAAGGAAATTCAAGTAAACAGTGTTTTTAAGTATAGCTGCCCTTTAAATAATGTTCATAAATAAAAAACTTTAGCTACCCATTTTTTCCTTCATTACTTATAGATACACATTTTATATAAATTTTTATTTAGTTCTGAAATGTAAATACATCATAATCTTTGATTTGAAAGTCATGTAATTTAAACTTATCTTTTTAATATAAAACTGTAGATTGATTCTTCTAATTAATGTATGGCATGGTGAGACAAGCCATATCAATACAATACTACAATAGGTTAACTCCTTCATACTGATGTCTGATTTGAACATTTGTTTCCCCTCTTCATTTTTTAAAAATATTTTATTAAAATATAGCTAACATACAATATTATATTAGTTTCAGGTGTATACCATAGTTATTCAACATTTATATACCTAAAGAATTGATCACCATGATAAGTCCAGCAACCGTCAGACACTGTACCATGCTATCACAGTATTATTGACTATATTCCCCATGCTGTATATTACATCCCCATGACTTATTTATTTTATACCTAGAGATTTGAACCTCTTATTCCCCTTCACCATCCCCCCCCCGTTTTTTTAATTTTTCAATTACAGTTGACATTCAGTATTATATTAATTTCAGGTGTACAGCATAGTGGTTAGTCATTTGTATAACTTAAGAAATGATCCCCCTGACGAGTCTAATACACACCTGGCACTATTCATAGTTATTACCATATTATTGATTATAATCCTTATGCTTTACTTTACATCCCCATGACTATTTTCTAACTCTGTTTGTTACTCCCTTCATCTTTTATACCCTGCCCCCAACCCTCTCCTATCATCCCAACAAATCTAGTACCAATTGACACCGTACATAATTATTACAATATTATTGACGATATTCCTTATGCTTTACCCTACATCACCATGACTACTGTGTAACAACCAATTTGTACTTCTTAATCCCTGCCCTTTTTCACTACTCCCCAACCCCACTCCCATCTGGCAACCATCAAAATATTTTCTGTATCTATGAGTTTGGTTTTGTTTTGCTTGTTTATTTTGTCCTTTAGATTCCACATATAATCCAAATCTAATTGCATCTGTCTTTCTTTCTCTGATACTTCACTTAGCACAATACCCTCTAGGTCCATCCATGCCACTGCAGAGGGCAAGAACTCATTCCCTTTTCTGGCCTAGGAATATTTCATTGTACAAGGTATGATCAAACAATACAGTGAATGTTTAAATTAAAAAAAAATTATTAAAGTAAAAGACACATTGCCATAAATCCCCCTCAGAACACTCCCCTTCGCTTCAAACACACTTATCCCATCATTCTTTCCACTTTCTGAAGCAGTTCTGGAAGTCCTCTTTTGTGACTGTCCTTAAGTTGTGCTGTCATGGCTCCCTTGATGTCCTGAATCCTTCTGGCTTTGGGGAAGAGTAAGAAGTCACACGGTGTCAGATCTGGTGAATAAGGTGGATGACGACACACTGTAATGTTTTTATTTGACAGAAATTGCTGTATATCAGAAGCAATATATGACACAGAGCGTTGTCATGTTGGAGGATGATTTACAGCACACTTTAAAACACGCCTTTACTCAACTGTAGCTCACATTCAACTGACTGCACTGAACAAGTTGAAACTTGTCACACATTGTACTAAGGTTTGAGGAGCTGTTTCCCATATTGAAGATCCTTGCCTTTCCATTTCAGCATCAGCATTCACTGTATTTTCTGATCAAAATGGAAAGGCTCCATTCTGATCACAATGGAAAGGGTCACACATCACTTCTAGTATGGCAATTTCTGTCAAATAAAAACATTAGGTGTGTCCTCATCCACCTTATTCACTGGATTTGACACCATGCAACTTCTGGCTCTTCCCCAAAGTCAAGATGACCATGAAAGACAAACATTTTGAATTGATTCAGGACATGGAGACAGCCACAACAGCGCAAATAATGACACTCATGAAAGAGGACTTCCAGAACCACTTCAAAAGTGGAAAGAACGATGGGATAAGTGTGTTTAAAGCAAGGGAGAGTATTTTGAGGGGGATTAATGGCAATGTGTCTTTTACTGTAATCATTTTTTTGGTATTTAAACATTCACCTTTTGTTTTGATCACACATTGTATATATGTTCCACCTTCTCTTTATCTATTCTTCCATGGACAGACACCCAGGCTGCCTCTACATCTTGGCCATTGTAAACAGTGCTGCATGAACACGTGGATGTACTCATCCTCTTAAAGTAGTGTTTGTGTTTCTTCAGATAAATACCCTGAAGTGGGTTTACTGGGTCCTTCATTGTGTCTTGTTATAACCTTTGTTTAGTCTATTTTATAAGTATAAAATAGGTATAAGCATTGCTACCTCATCTTTTCTTTGTTTTTTTTTTTTATTTCCATTTTCATGAAGTATATTTTTCGAACCTTTTGCTTTCCATCTGTGTGTGTCTTTTAATCTGAAGTGATTCTTTTGTAGGCAGTATGTGTAAGGGTCTTATTTTTCTTATCCATTCAGCCACCCTGTGTCTTTTGAGTGGAGCATTTAATCCATTGACACTGAAAGTAATTGTGGATAAATATGTAGCTCTTACCATTTTGATATTCATAATTTTGATATATATATTTTTCCATCTTAAAGAGGTCCCTCTAACATTTCTTGTGATACTGATTTGGTGATGATGAACTCCTTTAGCTTTTCCTTGTCTGGGAAGAACAATTCTAAATCATGGCTTTACTGGGTAGAGCAATTTTGGTTGTAGGTCCTTGCTTTTCATCACTTGGAATATTTCTTGCTGATCCCTTCTGGCCTGCAGTTTCTGCTGAGAAATCAGCTGACAATTTTATGGGAGCTCCCTTATAATTTACTAGTTGCCTTTCTCTTGATGTTTTAGGATTTTCTCTATATCTTTAACCTAATTATAATGTGTGTTGGTGTAAGACTGGGTTCATCTTGTTTGGGAATTTCTGGGCTCCCTGGACTTGTATGTCTATTTCCTTTGCCAGGGTAAGAAAGTTCTCAGTCTTGGTTTCTTCAAACAAGTTCTCAATCTCTTGTTTACTTTCTCTTTTCTTTTTTAATTTATTGGGGTGACAATTGTTAGTAAATTTACATAGATTTCAGGTGTACAATTCTGTATTACATCATCTATAAATCCCATTGTGTGCTCACCACCCTGAGTCCGTTCTCCTTCCATCAACGTATATTTGATTCCCCTTACCCTCATCTCCAACCCCCCACCCCCTTACCCTTTGATAAAAACTAAACTATTGTTTGTGTCTATGAGTTTTTGTTTCTCATTTGTATGTCTTGTTCTTTTGCTGATTTTGGTTTCTATACCACATGTCAGTGAAATCATATGGTTCTCTGCTTTATCTGTCTGACTTTTTCACTTAGCATTATACTCTCAAGATCCATCCATATTACCACAAATGTTCCTATATCATTTTTTGTTACCGCTGAATAGTATTCCATGGTGTATATATACCACACCTTCTTTATCCATTCATCTATCATAGGACATTTTGGTTGTTTCCATGTCTTGCCCACCGTAAACAAAGCTGCAATGAACATTGCAGCACACGTGCCTTTATGTATAAATGTTTTCAGATTTTCTTGATAGATACCGAGGAGAGGGATTGCTGGGTCATATGGTAATTCTATTCATAATTTTTTGAGGAACCTCCACACTGCCTTCCATACGACTACACCAGCCTGCATTGCCACCAACAGTGTATGAGGGTTGCTTTTTCTACACAGCCTTTCCAACACTTGTTACTATTTGTCTTGTTGATGAAAGCCATTCTGACTGGGGTGAGGTGATATCTCATTGTGGTTTTCATTTGCATTTCTCTGATGATTAGTGATGTTAAACATTTATTCATATGTCTATTTGCCATTTGTATGTCCTCTTTGGAGAAATGTCTTTTCAGGTCATCTGACCATTTTTCAATTGGGTTGTTTGGTTTTTTCTTGTTGCGTTTCATGAGTTCCTTATATATTTTGGATATTAGCCCCTTATCGGAGGCACTGTTTGCAAAAATCTTCTCCCATTCAGTTGGTTGCCTCTTTATTTTGTCAATGGTTTCTTTTGCTGTGTAGAAGTTTTTAAGTTTCATATAATCCCATTCGTTGATTTTAGCTTTTACTTCCATTGCCTTTGGAGTCAAGTTCATAAAATGCTCTTTGAACCCAAGGTCCATAAGTTTAGTACCTATGTTTTCTTCTATGCAGTTTATTGTGTCACGTCTTATGCTTAAGTCTTTGATCCATTTTGAATTAATTTTGGTACATGGTGACAGATAGCAGTCCAGTTTCATTCTTTTGCACGTGGCTATCCAATTCTGCCAGCACCATTTATTGAAGAGGCTGTCTTTCCTCCATTGTATGTTTTTAGCTTCTTTGTCAAAAATTATCTGTCCATATTTATGCAATTTTATTTCTGCGTTCTCAATTCTATTCCATTTGTCTGTGTGTCTATTTTCCGCCAATACCATGCTGTTTTGATTATTGTAGCCCTGTAGTACAAGCTAAAGTAAGGGAGTGTGATACCTCCAGTATTGTTCTTTTTTCTTAAGATTGCTTTGGCTATTCTGGGTCTTTTGTGTTTCCAAACAAATCTTATGATTTTTTTGTTCTATTTCTTTAAAAAATGCCATTGGGATTTTGATGGGGATTGCATTAAATCTGTATATTGCTTTGGGTAATATGGCCATTTTAACTATGTTGATTCTTCCAATCCATGAGCACGGAACATCTTTCCATTTCTTTGTGTCTTCAATTTCTTTCAAAAATGTCTTACAGTTTTCAGCATATAGGTCCTTCACATCCTTGGTTTAGTTTATTCCTAGGTATTTTATTCTCTTTGCTACAATTGCAAAAGGAATTGTATTTTGTATTTGTTTTTCTGAGATTTCATTGTTAGTATATAGGAATACAATAGACTTTTGTACGTTTATTTTGTAGCTGGCAATTTACCGGAATTCATTGATTATTTCTAATAGCTTTTTGGTGGAGTCCTTTGGGTTTTCTATATATAACATCATGTCATCTGCAAAGAGTGACAATTTAAATTCTTCATTCCCAATTTGGATGCCTTTTATTTCTTTCTCTTGACTGATTGCTCTGGCAAGGACTTCAAACACTATGTTGAAAAGCAGAGGTCATAGGGGACAGCCCTGTTGTGTTCCTGAACGTAGAGCAAAGGGCTTCAGTTTTTCACCATTGATTATGAGATTAGCTGAGGGCTTGTCATAGATGGCCTTTATTATGTTAAGGATTTTTCCTTCTATACATATATTATTATGTGTTTTAATCACAAATGGATGTTGTATCTTGTCAAATGTATTTTCTGCATCAATTGATATAATCATATGATTTTTGTTCTTTATTTTGTTTATGTGATGTATCACATTGATGGATATGCGGATGCTGAAACATCCTTGTGCCCCAGGGATGAACCCCACTTGGTCGTGATGAATAATCTTTCTGACGCATTGTGGCATTCGATTTCCTAGAATTTTGTTTAGGATTTTTGCAACTGTATTCATCAGAGATATAGGTCTGTAGTTTTCGTTTTTTGTGTGTTGTTCTTACCAGGTTTTGGTATCAGGGTAATGTTGGCCTCATAAAATGAGTTAGGGAGTACTGTCTATTCTTTCATTTTTTGGAAGACTTTGTGCAGGATTGGTATTAGATCCTCTTGAAGGTTTGGTAGAAAACACTAGTGAAGCCATCTGGTCCTGGACTTTTGCTTTTGGGAAGGTTTTGGATGACTGATTCAATTTCGTTACTGGTGATTGGCCTGCTTATATTTTCCAGTTCTTCATGGTTCAGCCTTGGAAGGCTATATGTTTCTAAGAACTTGTCCATTTCTTCTAAGTTATTGAATTTGGTGGCATATAGTCCTTCATAGTATGCTTGGAAGATCCTTTGTATTTCTGTGGTGTCCGTGATAAATTCCCCTTTTTCATTTCTGATTTTGTTAATTAGTGTCTTCTCTCTTTTTATCTTACTGAGTCTAGACAAGGGTTTGTCAATTTTGTTAATCTTTTCAAAAAAACAGCTCTTTGTTACATTAGTTTTTTCTATTGTCATTTTGTTCTCTATATCATTTAGTTCTGCTCTTATTTTCATTATTTCCTTTCTTCTGCTGACCTTGGGTTTCACTTGTTCTTCTTTTTCTAGTTCTTTAAGGTGTAACATGAGGTTATTTATTTGGGATTTTTCTTGTTTCTTGAGATAGGCCTGTAATGATATAAATTTCCCTCTTAAAACTGCTTTCGCTGCATTCCAAAAATTTTGGTAGGAAGTATTTTCATTGTCATTTGTTTCTATGTATCTTTTGATCCTCCTCTAATTTCTTCTTAACCCAGTCATTCTTTAAAAGTATGTTGTTTAATCTCCATGTATTTTTTTTTCCTATTTCTTTTTGCACTTGATATCCAATTTCAAAGCCTTGTGATCAGAGAATATGCTTGGTATGATTTCAATCCTCTTAAATTTGCTGAGGCTGCTTTTAGGTCTCAATATATGGTCTATCCTTGAGAATGTTCCATGTACACTCGAAAATAATGTATAGTGTGATATTTTAGGATGAAGTGCTCTATAAATGTTAATTATGTCCATTTCATCTAATGTGTCATTTAGGGCTGCAATTTCGTTATTTACCTTCTGTTTGAATGATCTATCCATAGCTGTCAATGATGTATTTCAGTCCCCTAGTATAATTGTGTTTTGGTCAATTTTTCCCTTTAGTTTTGTTAGTAGTTGCTTGGTATATATCGGTGCTCCCTGATTGGGGGCATAAATATTGATGACTGTTATGTCTTCTTGTTGTATAGTCCTCTTTACCATTATGAAATGTCCATCTTTGTGTCTTGTTATCCTTTTCACTCTGAAGTCTGTTTCATCTGATATCATTATGGCTACACCTGATTTTCTCTGGGTACCATTTGCTTGGAGTGTCAATTTCCACCCTTTCATTTTGAGTCTATGCTTGTCCTTGTAGCTGAGATGTGTCTCTGGGAGACAGCATATGGTTGGGTTTAGTTTTTTGATCCAATCTGCTACTCTGTGCCTTTTTATTGGTGAGTTCAGTCCATTTACATTTAGGGTGATTATTAATACATGAGGATTTTCTGTCATTCTATCTTTAGTATTCTGATAAGGCTGTGTCTCCATTGTTTCTTTGCCTTTTTGTTGTTATCTATTATTTCTGTGTGCTGGTATTCTATGATGTTTTCCTCTGTTTCTTCTTTTATTACAGTATATATCTCAGTTATGGATTTTGTTTTGAGTGGTTACCCTTAAGTTTATGGAAAAGAAAGTTTTATATTTAGAGTATTCTATTTTCTTCAGCACGCTTACTTTCTCCATTCCCGTATTCCTGTTCAGGCCTTTACTCCCTCCCTTTTTATGTTTTGGTTACCACAAATTGTCCCTGTTGATGGTGGTTGAATAGCCTCCTTTAGTGTTTCCTGAAGTGCAGGTCGTGTATTAGAAATTATCCTCAGCTTCTGTATGTATGGAAAGGTCTTTATTCCTCCTTCATATCTAAAGGATATCTTTGCTGGATATACTATTCTTGGCTTATAATTTCTCTCTTTCAATAGTTTGAATATTTGGTTCCACTACCTCCTGGCTTTTGGAGATTTTGCTGAAAAAACTGATGATAATCTAATAGGCTTTCCTTTGTAGGTTACCGTCTTCTTTTCCCTGGCTGTCTTGAGGATTCTTTCTTTGTCATTGATTTTAGACAGCATCAATACAATGTGCCTTGGAGAAGGCCTGTTGGGATTGAGGTAATTAGGTGTTCTATTTGCTTCTTGGATTCGAGGATGCAGTTCTTTCCACAAGTGTCGGAAGTTCTCATCGACAATTTGTTTGAATATATTCTCTGTTCCCTTCTCTCTTTCTTGTCCTTCTGGTATGCCCATTATTCTTATATTGCTCTTTTTGATGGATTCAGAAGGTTCTTGTAGAGTTGTTTCATTTCTTTTAAGTCTCAAGTCTCTTTCTTCTTCCATCTGTGTAATTTCCAGGTTTCTGACTTCAATGTCACTGATTCTTTCTTCCATCTGGTCAACTCTACTACCTAAATTGATTATTTCATTCTTAATTTCTTCTATTGAGTTGTTAATCTCCAGGAATTCTGTTTGGTTGTTTATAAAATTTCAATCTCTTTCATAAAATGCTCAAGTTGTTCTTTGATTGTGTTTCTGAGTTCATTAAACTGCTTTTCTGTGTTTTCTTGCATCTCGTTGAGTTTTTTCAGAACTGCAATCTTGAATTCTCTGTCATTGAAATCACATATTTCCATATTTTTAAGTTCATTTTCTGTAGACTTTTCACTTTCTTTCTGAGCTGTCTTGTTGCCTTGGTTATTCATGGCAATTCCTGATTTAGTATTTATCTTCCTAGACATCTACAACAGGTTGATAGGAACAGGTCTTTCTTTTGTTTTCCAGTATTTTTGGTAGAATGTTTTATTTTTTTCTCTGTCTGCATCCTTTTGTTTTGTTTTGTTTTTTCTCTCACACTGTAGTGCTATGTTTTCTCTGCACTATTCCAGCTTCTCACACAATGGGGGTATTCCCTGGGAGATGGGCTTCTCCTCTGTTAACAGTTCACCCGTGTCTTAAGGCGCCGCATCCCTGTGGGGGTGCGGAGAGCTTTTGGAGTTCCAAAGCTCTTCTTGCACCAGATTCAGAGCCAGTAAGTTTCAGCAGTTCTATTTACTCCTGCAGGGATACACCCAGATAGGTGGGGCCAGGGGCGGGGTGAGTTGTGAGAGTTGGCCCAGAGCAATGGCGGCAACCACCACCCCAGCCGGTCCTTCTTCCATAGCTTCCTCCCCTTTGCAGGAACTAGTTGGGCTGCGAATCTGTGTCTGCGGTCCACAGTTCTCAGAGCAGCAAATATTCTGTTCTTTTGATCTGACACTGCTACTTTTCCGTTTCTAGCACCGGGCAGGTGGGGGCGGGGCGAGCTCTGGGAGTTCAGGGAGGGGGCGGGTAGTCTCCGTGCCTAAGGCTTCCGTTCTCCGCTCGGCAGTGAGGGCTTAAACCATCGTTTTCAGCCTTCTTCCCTCAGTCTTTTCTCCACGGTCTCTGCTGTGAGCATTGGGTTCAGCCATGTTGTATGCTGTCCCCTCAGCCCTGTGAGCCATAAGTGGAGCCCTAGTAGTCCGCGTCCTTCCCTCTCCCACAGCTGCGGTAGTTGAGGGGTGCAGGGAGCTCAGAGCACTGAGCTAGGTCTGCGTCCTGCGCCCGCACATCTCCGTCTCCGCACGTTTCCCTTCCCTCCTCCCCGGCTCGCACGATTCACCCACCTGGAGGTGAATTCAGTAGTGGGCCTCTTTGTGTTGCGTGACTGCTGTGCAGGGAGTCCTTTGTGGAGTTATTGTTGTTCAATTAGTTGTAAATTCCAGGGGAGCTTTAAAGAGGCTCACCTCACGCCGCCATTTTTATCAATCTCTTTTTTTCTTTCTCCTTCTGGTACCCTTATGATGGGAATGTTGTCATGCTTGATGTTTTCCAGAGTTGTCTTAAACTATCTTTATCGTTTGGGATTCTTTTTTCATTTTGCCGTTTCAATTGGGTGTTTTTAGCTGCCTTTTCAAGCTTCCAAATCGCTGATTTGATCCTCCGCTTCATCTAGTCTGCTGGTTATTCCTTCTAGTGCATTCTTCATTTCAGTTATTGCATTCTTCACTTCTGACTGGTTCTTTTTATGATTTCTACATCTTTCTTAATGCTTTCTATCTCTTTGTTGAAATTCTCACTAAGTTCCTTGACCATCCTTATAACCATTGTTTGGAACTCTGCATTTGGTAGGTTGCTTACCTTCATTTTGTTTTGTTCTGTTTTCTGGACTTTTCTTCTGTTCTTTCATTTGGGATGTATTTCTTTTTTCCCTCATTTTGGCTGCTTCTCTGCTTGTTTCTATGTATTGGTACATCTGCTATGTCTCCCAATCTTCGTCAGGTGACCTTATGTAGTAGGTACCCTGTGGGGCCCAGTGGTACAATCTTTCTGTCACCTACACTGAGTGCTTCAGGAGTGTCCCATGTGTGGGTTGTATGTGCCCTCCTGTTATAGTTGAGCCTTGGTTGCTATTGGTATGTCGGTGAATATGATTGACCCTCAGGCTGACTTGCTGTGGTGTTTGGCCACATGCACAGCTTACAGGCTTCTGTGTGGGTGGCTTACCTCACTGAGTGGGATTTGCCCCAGTGGCCTTTGGCACATGTTGAGACTACCCTTTGAGTGTTCCACTTGTGGCCTAATTGGGCAGTGCTCTGTTCTGGTCTGAAGCCATCCCCCAAGTATGTTTGTTCTGGGGCCTCTTTCGAGGGGCTCCAGTTCAGGGCCAGGTCACCTACTGCCTGTGACTGGACAGGGACTTCCTCTTAATAGCTACAAAGTGATTCACAGTTGTTCACTCCCTGTGTTAACCCATGAGGCATGTGGGAGAGGCCACAGTGCAAACAGAGGATGTTTGCCAGCAGTACCAAGCTTAGGGAAACTCTGTAAAATGCCCAGACACCCTGAGGCCTTTTGCCACATGCCATCTCTCTTAAGGTTCAGTCACTGATAAAGCCTCTAGTGGTATGTGAGTTGGCTGAGGCAGAGTCTCAGGGAGTAACTAGAGTGGGAAGAGTTGTCACCAGGTTAATGTAAATTCTGTATTTGTGCCAGTGCTGAGCCTGAAGCTACTCAGCAAGAGTCTCAGAGCACATTGAGGTCAGTTGGCTCCCACCTGAGGTCTGTCAGACTCTGATAGTTTTCCAAGAAAGAGTGCAGTGAAGGCGGGGCTGGCTGTTCTTTGAGAAAGTGCCTCCAGTTTGGGGGAGTTCAGTGATGTGGTGTCCCAGTGATTCAGCAGGGTGGAGCAGCAGAGCTCACCAGGCCAGTCAGATTCATATTTGGCTGTGTGTCAGTGGGCTTAACACAGGAAAGATGGCACCAGCTTGCTGGCTGCACGAGAGGAGGACCCCTCACAGGGAAAATGCCAAATGTCCACCAGCCCTTGTCCCAAAGCCACAGAACTCAGTCTGCCCCCCATATGTGTTTGACACCCCCTGACTTCTGTCCCTCTGCTGGAGCCCAAGGTGAGTGCCTGTGACAGAGTTTGTGTGAGGGCCCTTTAAGAGGACATCTGGGTTTCCAGCTGCCTTCTGTCCCACCATGATTGTCAGAATCCCCACTGTTTTTCACAGCCAGATATTGTGGGTGTTCCTATTCCTAGCATGAGTATTGTGGGTTTGGGAGTCCAGTCTGGGGCTGGGGTCCCTCACTCCTCTGGGCTGAACCTCCATGGCTGAGATATTTCTTCCAATTCTCAACAACCACATGGATGTTTACAGTTAGCCAGTTTTGCTTCTTCATCCCTCCTACCAGTCTCGATGTGGCTTCTTCTTTATATCCTTAGGTATAAAGCTCATGTTCAGTCAAACTTCAGATGGTTCTCCAGGTTGATTGTTCTATAATTTCGTTGTAATTTAAATTTATTCACAGAAGGAAGCAGGCACAGTGTTTACTCCACCATCTTGGCTTTTTTTAAGAATCCCCCCCCTTCACTTTTGACTGTCTACATTCAAACTCTGTTTGTTGGTTATTTTCTTGTGGTCTGTCATTTCCACACCCTCCCTTTTATGTTCTATCCTACTGAATAATGATACATTGCTAAGTTACATTGGTTTTGCCGATAGGAGGTACTGGTAGGAAAACAAAGAGTGAAGGGCATAGAGGTTTCCTACTTTTACCTCTCAACAGCCAAAATAGTCCTTCGTGTTTGAGGGAGCAGTAGTAGGAAAAGGACAACTGCAGATTCTTTGGTTAAAAACAGCCCGCTTTGGCCATATAAGTCCCAATTGCAGTTTCCCAGAGCTAGTGGAGTGTCAAGCAGCACAGCAGCAGGTGCAGGCCAAGGGACACCAGTCCAGGGGCTTTTGCTGTTTTGTGACTTCTGGGTATTACCCCTTCTCCTTTTTTATTCTTTCAGAAGCCCCCTTTCTCTCTTGTCCCTCCAGTCATTTCAGTGTCTTTGTAACCATTTCTGAATAGAATATCTGATGTTTGAAATTTCTTATCTATTTTCTGTTTTCCTGGCTGCACCCTGATTGATACCCCGTGTTTATTAAATTCAGTGAAAAATACTGTTTGAATTAGTAAAATGTTAGACATTGTTTTGTTTTCTCAGTAAAAGCCATGCCCTATTAGAGGCTACACACTCAAAAATGTCTTCAGGGGTCAGGAAGGTAAAATAAACATCTATTTTGTGAACATAATAAAGTATCAAAGACTGTGATAGACAGAGAATGCAGGTCAAAAGCATCAACATTAAAAAATATTCAGTCTGTTGACCACTAGTGTCATAATTTTCCATTAGTTATGATTGGAGAAAATAGTTAATGAACTGTGTTCTTTAAGAAAAGTGCTTTAGAAAAATCAATCTCTATTATGAGGGTATGAATGCTTAGTTATTTTGACCACTCCAGTTAACCTCTATCAGTATGTGATTCACATTTGCAACATCTTTGTTTATAGTAAAATGAATTATGCCCTTACTTGGCAACTTTAGTATTATATGAGGGAAATATTGAGGGTCCCCCCCAAAATAACAAAATGCATTTGTTCTCTGCAACAGGTTTTAAAAATTCATAGTGGAATACATAGCAAAGATTAGCAGTTACTCTAAAAGGACAGAATAATATCTAAATCAGGATTTAAATATAACTTGATGAAAAGGAATATATTATGAAAGAAAGAATGTGTCAGAAGGATCTCATCAGTCATAGAAAACAGGGAGGAAGATATTGGCCAAGTCCATCTAAGCAAAACAGGGAAGAAAGACAGTTTTCACAGATAAATGTACAAATATGGTACCTGCATGTACAGTAGATTCTCAGCCATCAAGTTCACTGAGATACTTTTAGTAGTTCGAGTTGAAGCTAATCAAGTAATCTTCCAGGTCACATATGTTCTCTCTTGTAGATTTATCTACAAAAGAAAATGAAAATTGGGGTATAAGATATCTTGCATGTTTGATACTTTTTTTTCTTAGAATAGTTTACACCAGCATTCTGGTTTTGTGAATTTAGTTGGTAAAAGCCAGTTACCAGGCAAATCAGTAAATTTGAATATATTAACAACTGATTCTCTGAACTTAATTATAAAAATGAGAGGCCCTGAAATAATGTGTTAGAAATGGGAAAGCTATAGCATAAAAAGATCAGTAATTATTATTAATTAATTTTAATTGTAGGAATGATGGTTATAGAAATGTAGATGTTTAACCTTGAAATATATGTCATGTAATAGTAAAATAGTAATTTAATGAGATAGGGAAAAAAATCTGAGCTTACTAAGAATTTGAGAACTGAGGAATGGGGTAAGAGAGAGACAGAAATAAGCTTAAGTGAACTAATTTTCAAAATAGAGAATCTATCGATGGTGCTTCATTTGGTAAATAGATAATTTTAAAAGAGCTATACATATGTAATTTAAAGACATTATGGTAGCAACAAAAAAAACAAGAAAGTGGTATAAACTTACCAAATTATTAAAATAAATAAATAAAAAGTGAAAATGAAATGCATGCAGCAAAAGTTGAAGACAAGGAAGCAGACAAATATTACACTTCCTAAAACAGAGACATAACGAAATTTGATGATACATTTAAGCCCACACACATCCACTTCAAAAGAAAATAAATGATGTAAATTTTAAATTTTAAATTATCAGGTCGACAAAACCTTCCAAGTATATACTATATACACATTCACTCACATACAAATTAAAAAATATTGTTGGACAAAAAAATATACCACATACAAAGGTAAAAGAAATGACAAATCGGTAAAATATTCAATATTTGTAATTTAGATTAGGACTGATTTTCTTAATATACCTAAAGCTGACATAAATCAATAGCAAAACTATTTTAAAATACTTTTTAAAATGAAAAATGGTAAAGGTTGTTAAGATTTAAGAGAAAAACAACTACAAATTGTGAAAAACGTTGGAAAGATCATCAACTTCCCTCATTATGACAGGAATGCAACAAATCACAATGGGATATATTATTTTATTCCTTAGATTACAAAAGACTTAAAAATTTGATAGTACTAAATATTGACAGGGAGATGAGGAAATAGGCACCCACCTTCTTGATTGGAGTCAACTTTGGTACATTAGCCCTGAAATGTATTTTGAAAGTATCTATCGAAATTTTAAATGCATGTCACACTATGAGAGTTTGGTATGTTCCAAAAATGTCTTCCACAGTTACCCACTTGCTCTTCAACAATGTGACATGGCTAGTCTCTTGAAAGGTGGAGATCTCTTCCCCTCTTTTCAAATAGGGAAGTCTTATGAGTGCTTAAACTAATAGAGTATTGTAGGGTTGCATGACTTCTGAAGCGGGAACAGTGGCACTTGGAGCCCTCAGCTGCTACTACCTTGAAACCAATATGCCATTAGGATATATATATATATATATATATACACACACACAGAGGGTGCCAAAAAATGTACACACATTTTAAGAAAGGAAAAAACTATATTAAAATTATGGTGACAGTAACCACTTTGAGCACCTCTTGTAATTGCAGAAGTCAAATGTGACTTGTATTCATCTTTTGTTATCAGTATATATTGAGTATTACAATTTTAATGCAGTTTTTTTATTTCTTAAAATGTGTGTCCATTTTTTAGCTCTCTCTCTCTCTCTCTCTCTCTCTCTCTGTCTCTCTCTCTCTGTCTCTCTCTCTCTCTCTCTCTCTCTCTCTCTCTCTCTCTCTCTCTATATATATATATATATATATATATATATATATATATATATATATATATATGCTAATGGACACAAACTCCGAATATATACAGAGGTGCCAAAGAATGTATACACATTTTAAGAAAGGAAAAAACTATTAAAATTGTAATATTCAATATATACTTTTGACTTCACATTTGACTTCTGCAATTACAAGAGGTGATCAAAGTAGTTACCATCAGTGTCCAGACATTTCTGAATACAGCGAAGTACTGCTTGAACATAGATAACATCTCTTAAAATGTGTATATACTTTTTTTGGCACTATACACACACACACACACATCTATCTATCTATCTATCTATCTATCTATCTATCTATCTATCTATCTATCTATATCCTAATATACAATAAGCACACATACATATATATTCATAGAAAAATGCATTAGTAATAAGGAACAATTAACCATGGATACTTTTGGAGACAGATTTAATGAAAGTGTGTCAGTGGATAGAATGGAGCACTTTCCTTTTTACATCTTGTATGCTTCCCTTTTATTGTGTTACTTTTGCTATAAATATATATTATTTAATGTATTAAAGTTAACAAAAAACAAAATGTTAAATTACTTTTTACTACCTTCTCACCAGTATTAGTTTTGCTATTACTTACAGCTACAAAAGGGGGCATGCACCTAAATAGCTAACTACAATGGAGTGTGATGAGGGTTACAATAGGGCCAAGCATGGGATGCTAAGTGCCCTTTCAGGAGGAGTACTTCATGGATTTAGAGGGTCAGAAATAGCGTCTTACTGAGATCAAGCATAGATATTGGTTTAGGGAGACAAAATCAGGAGATAATGTTCTAGCGACCTATTAGGGCTGTTGGGAAAAAGCCAGGAGTGCAGCTTCCAGGCTCTCGCCCTCACGTGGAAAGGTGCTGGCTCAGGTAGTAAATGCCATCAACTGTGATTGGATGGCCATGAGCTATGGCTAGTTGTCCGTCAGCTGTAACCAGTGAGCCATCGGACACTAATATAACTGCCGTGGCTACGCTAGCAGCAAATGGAAGCCAGCAAGTAGATGGTGGCTGAGCTAGCAAGCAGTGGTGTAGTGGCGTGGCGTGGTGGAGTGTGGATTACGGATTGCAGAGAGGCAGATTGCAGCTAGCAAGTGAGGTTGATTGGCAGAGACAAGCGGACGGTGGGTTGTGGGTCCTGTGGGTCCTGCCATGTGTCTCCAACTCAGCCGCCAGCGAGACTATAGTGATATGACTCCCCTATCTATGGCTCTGTGGGTGTTCCTTTTTGGCCTCACCATGTCCTGCGTTCTTGTGCGGGGAGCAGGACTAGAGACCCTGCATGTCACCCCACATGACAAGGGTTTTATAGGCCCATGGAGAGAAAAATCTCAGAAAAGTGAAAACTCAAAGGCCATGTATCTACTGGTGGAGACTTGGCCTTATGCACCTTCCCAAATGACATGTAATCTAAACACTTGCTACAGAGTATGGTCTGTGGACCAGCAGCATGAACATCACCTGGTATTTCAGGACTCACTCCAGACCTACTGAATCAGAAGAATCTATGTTTTAACAAAATCCCCTGGCACATTATCCATGAGCACATTAAAGTTTGAAAGCACTGAACAAGTCAATACCACCTAAGTACTGAATGTTATATTTTATATATAACCTGTTCATTTTTAAATTTATTGAATAAAAACCAAATCATTAACTTTGCCCACAAATTTCTTTACTTCTTTCCATGCTCAGAATTTCATTAATTAATTATGAGGTAACAACTCAGAATAACTAAAACTTCTCAGGGCTTGTTATAGTAAATTTACATAGACAACTTTGGGTGTTTATAGACCTCGTATTTTGACAAGAAAGAAAAAATAATAGATTTTTTCAAAGTGTTAAAGTATACGAATAAATAATAGAAAATGAAAAATAAGAGAAGAAAGTGTTAGTAAAGATATTTTAAAATAAAGGACTTAGGAGTCCATATTTTGTTGGAATATAAATAGTGAATACAACATGAAAATATATTGTCTAATAATAAAAAAGTGCAACTACAGTAAGTTATCGATGTACAATATGGAATTTACACAGATCATGTGAGATTCTTTTTCTTTCATTACCTAAATTTTGCATTAAAATCTGTTTTAAAACTCGGGCTAAGAATGAAGTAAATTTTTTTAATTGGTACGTAATGACTTCTATGCTGTGCCTTTGACTTTACATAAATGCTTTTATTGCTCATACCAAATTCAAAGATGCTAATAGCAGGGTGTCAAAATATTTTTCTCACCAATCAGCACTATTGAATGAAATATATTGCCTAGTTTTGGGTTTCCATGGCAACACAACTCAAGTGTTACAAGAATTAGGCAAGTATAGAAGTATATTTCAAAATACTACTTAAATAAAAGTAGAATATCTGCAAAACTAAGTTATTGTGGATAAAACTGGGACTGAAAACATACTTGAAAATTTATCTTTGGCTATGTTCGGATTTTTTTTCAGTATTTTCTTCCAGTTAATGAAAGGAAAACACAATTTGAAAACTTTAAAAAATAGTATTAGGAACAATCCTTTGTGAAAGTTGAATCTGCTAATTAGATGGAAACACATTTTATTAAATATGTATATACAGGGTAAGGGGGATCAAATATATAGTGATGGAAGGAGAACTGACTCTGGGTGGTGAACACACAATGGGATTTGTAGATGATGTAATACAGAATTGTACACCTGAAATTATGTAATTTCACTAACAATTGTCTCCCCAATAAATTAAAAAATATATATATATGTATATAAACCAGACAAGTGAAAATGCTATTTAAATTATCCCAAATCATGAAATACCTGCTTTGAAACTCTTTTAAATTTATTTTATAAAGATGAAAAACAAGATGGTGGCTTTTTTTTCAGAATTTTGCTTTATTAATGCTCAAATCCATTCAGCCCTTTGAAAAATGATTAAAACAGTAAGACCTTGAACTTTATGGTATATCCAATTATTCTTATTAATCATTCAGTAAAATTTTTTCAGTTGAGAAATATGTCATACATTAACAAGTACATGAAACACAAATGTACAGCTTAATGATGAATAATCATGAAGTAATCATCTGTGTAATCACCATCTGCATCAAGAAATAGAACACTGCTACCTCCCCAGAAGCCCACTGTCCCATTGACCTTGCCTAGTCTCAACCACTTCTCTTCCTAATAGACATAACAATTAGAATGATTTTCTGTTTTCACTTTCTTTTATTTTTTAATATATTTGCCACCTAAGTATAAACCATATATATATATATATATATGTGTATATATATATATATATATATATATGTATATGTATATATATATATATATATATATATTAACCTAGATTTTTTAAAAATAAACTTTATATTTTGGAATAATTTTAGATCTGTAGAAAAGTTATGAATTTCATAAGAGGAAGCTGTATATACCCAGTTTCCCCCCATGTTGACATCATATAATCATGGAAAATTTGCCAAAACTAAGAATTAGCATTGATACAGAATTATTAACTAAAATGTGGGCATTACTTAGGTTTCACCATACCTACGCTAATGTATTTTTTCTCCCAGAATTCAATCCAGGGTATCATATTGCTTTTAAAAAAGTATAGTCTATGTTCAAAAATAGAGCATAGGACATGAATAGACATTTCTATAAAAGCCCCAATGAGATACCACTTCACACCTGTCAGAATGGCTATTATCAAAAAGTCAACAAATAGCAAGTGTTGGTGAGGATGTGGAGAAAAGGTAACCCTCATGTACTGTTGGTGGGATTGCAAATTGGTGCAGCCACTATGGAAAACAGTGCAGATATTCCTCAAAAAATTAAAAACAGAACTACTTACTATATGATCCAGCAATTGCACTTCTGGGTATTTGTCTAGAAAAAAAATGAAAACATTAATTTGAAAAGATTTATGCACCTCTATGTTCATTGCATCATTATTTACAATAGTCAAGATATGGAAGCAACCTGGGTGTCCATCAGTAGATGAATGGATGAAAATTATATTTATATATTATACTATATATATATATATATATATATATATATATATATATATATATATATATAATGGAATATTACTCAGTAATAAAAAAAATAAAATCTTGCCATTTGCGACAACATGGATGGACCTAGATAGAATTATACTAAGTGAAATGAGTCAGACAGAGAAAGACACAACATATGAGTTCACTTATATGTCGAATCAAAAAAAAAAAAAAAAGCAAATGGACAAACCAAACAAAACCAAAACACTCATACAAAAAGAAAACAAATTGATGGCTACCAGAAGGTAGAAGGGTGGGGGAATGGGTGAAAAAGATGAAGGGAAAAAGAAAGGATAGAGACCAAGAGGTAGAAATCAGGCTCTCTTTTCCGGCAACAAAAAAAGGACTTGGTGTCTTATGTACACGTGCTATGATAAATAAGTAAATAAATAAAATAAGAACTTTTAGATCATAAAGTCAATAATCATAAAGCATGCGTTTCAAGTCTCAAAAAATTAAGTAGTCAACTTAGTGTTGTAAGATTTTCCTTCCTTTGACTTTGAGCCAAGCAGATTTTAATCATCCCGCTCCACAGACTTGCCTTGATGAAAATTCTACTCTTGTGTCTTCCTGAGCTTTTGTCTAAGTGAACCTCACTTGGTACCAGCCTCTGAAGGGGATGACATGGAGTTGCTCAGAACAAGCCCTCTAAAGACATGATTATCGAAACACTTGCTCTCTCCCTGTTTTCCCTCAATTGTCCCTTGCCCTGATATGTTGAAAATAGGGCTAGATAATATTATCTTGTAGGCCTAATGGGATCTTGATTCACTCCAGATTGCTGTCTGAATGAGTGTTGGCATCATAAGCAAACGAGAGATTGAATAAAATAAACCAAGAATGAGGTGAAAGCCCAATATCTTGGGGGCTGTAGGATCCGCATCTGCCTCTGACATCTTTCTCCCTATAGGATACTTAACTTGCTATAAAATATGAACTAGTCCAAAAGATGTATATAACCTTTCCAGGCTCCTACTTTGAGGAGAATGGCTTTTGTTTTTCCCTTTCAAATCAAATTTTCCATATGTGTCATTTGGAAGTGATCACATTTTATTGTGATAAATATACATTACATAAAATTTACCAATTTTAACCATTCTTAAGTTCACTGTTTTGTGGCAATAAGTGAATTCACATTATCATGCAACCAGCATCACCATCCTTTTCCAGAACTTTTTTTATCTCCCCGAACTGAAACTCTGTACCCATTAAACAGTAATTTCCATTATCTCCTCCTCTCAGACTATGGCAACCATCATGTTACTTTCTGTCTTTATGAAATTGAGTACTCTAGATATCTCATATAAGGAAAACCATATGCTATTTGTCTTTTGGTGACTGGCTTATTTTACATAGCTGAATGTTTTCAAGGTTCGTCCATGTTGCAGCCCAGGTCAAAATTTCTTCTCTTTTATAAGGCTAAATAATGTTCCATTGGATGTATGAACCGTATTTTGCTTGTCAGTTTAACCATCAATGAATACTTGGGTTGCTACCACATTTTGGCTTATGTAAACAATGCTGCTATGAACATGGAAATATAAATAACCGTTTGGGTCCTGGCTTTCAGTTATTTTCGGTATATATAGAGAAATAGAATTGCTAAACAATACAGTAATTGTATATTTAATATTTTGAGGAAATGCCATACCATTTTCCACAGTGATTATACCATTTTACATTACCACTAGCAATGCACAAGAGTTCCTATTGTATACATCCTTGCCAATCTTGGTATTCTAAAAGCAGCCATCTTAATTGACCTGAAAAGGTATTTCATTGTGGTTGTAATTTGCATTTCCCTCAGGATTAGTGATGTTAAGTATCTTTTTATGTGCTCAGTGGCTAGTTGTATATCTTCTGTGGAGAAATGTCTGTTCAATTCCTTTGTCCATTTTTAACACAGGTTATTTATATTTTTGTTGTTTAGTTGTAGCAATTCTTTACTTATTCTGGATATTAATCACTTATCAGATACATAACTTGCATATATTTTCTCTCATCCTGTAGGTTGCATTTTAATTCCATTGAGAGTGTCTTTTGGTGCACAAAAACTTTTAATTTTTATGAAGTGCAACTTAACATTTTTTTCTGTGCTTTTGGTATCATATTCATGAAGTCATTGCCAAATACACTGTCGTGAAAAGTTTTGCCTATGTCTTCTCCTATAAGTTTTCTACATTTAAACTTACATTTAAGTATTTGATAGAGTTTGAGTTAACTTTTGTATAGGGTGTAAGGGAAAGAGTCCAACTTTTGCATGTGGATATCAGTTCTCTCATCACCATTTCTTGAAACGACTTTCCTTTCACCATTGAATGGTTTTGTCTAAAATAATTTGGCAGTATGACCAAGTGTTTATTACTGGGCTCTCTATTCTATTCTATTCTATTCTATTCTATTCTATTCTATTCTATTCTATTCTATTCTATTCATCTACAAAGCTGTCCGTCTGTCTTTATGACATTACCATAATGTCGTAGTAAATTCTGAAATCAGAAATTGTCAAGACTCCAAATTTCTTCTTCATTTTCAAGATTATTTTGGCTAGTCAGGGTCTCTTGAGAGTTCATATGAATTTTGGGATGGGTATTTTTATTTTTCAAAAAATCCTCATTTGGATTTTAACAGGGATTACATTGAATCTGTAGATCATTTGGGGTAGTATTAATATCTTAACAATATTGTCTTCTAATGCATAAATACAGGATATCTTTCCATTTATGCCAACTGTAATTTTTTGAGAAAAAGATGTGTGTGTGTGTGTGTGTGTGTGTGTGTGTGTGTGTGTGTGTTTCCCAAGTACTTTTCTTTTTTTCACTGCTTTAGTGTATGGCTATTCTATCCATTATTGAAGGTGGGATATTGAAATCTCCTACAATTATTATAAAACTGCGTTTCTCTTTTTAATTCTGTCAGGCATTGCTTCAAGTAATTTAGCGCTCTGATTTATTACATATATGTTTATAGTTGTCATATCTTCTTTGTATTTGACCCTTTTATTATTATTTGATGTATTTCTTTGTCTCTTGAACAGTTTTTTTTTTTTAACTTAAAGTACATTTTGTCTGATATTATAATAGCCACCCTGTTCTCTTTTTATTACTTTATTCATGGAATATATTTTCTCATTATTTTAGGTTCAGTCTACATGTACTCATATATCTAAAATGAGTTTCTTATCAACAACATATACTTTGATCTTGTTTTTTTATCCATCCTGTACTTTGATTGAGGAGTATATTCCATTTACATTTAGGATAATTACTGATAGGGAAGTATTTTTGCCATTGTGTTATTTGTTTTCTATATGTCTTACAGATACTTTGGCCCTCATTCCAGTATTACTGTCTTCCTTTGTCTTCTGTTGATGATTTTCATGACAAGTTTTGTTTCCCTTCTCATTTCAATTTTTGTACATTTTGTAGTTTTCTTTTTGTCATGGAGGTTATATATAACATTATAACGTTATGAAAATCTATCTTAAATTCATACCATGTTAACTTTAATAATATACAAAATCTGTATTCCTTTATAGCTCATGCCACAGGTTGTGTTACTGATGTCACACATTATACCTTTATATATTGTTTAATTATCAACATAGACTTATAATTAATTTTATCCATTTGTAAATTTGTAAGTAAAAATGGAGTTACAAATAAAAATTACAATAATACTGTTTTCTTACATGTGTCTGTATAATAAATGTTACTGGAGGAATTTATGTTTTTGCTTCAAAGTTAGTTTTTTTAAAAAGGCTAACGTTTTCTAATTCAACTTTATTTCAATTTGAAAGACTCCCTTTAGCATTTCTTGTAGGGAAAGTCTAGTGATAATAAACTACCTCAGCTTTTGTTTGTGTAGGAATGTCTTAATTTCTCTCTCAGTCTTGTTAGGTGTACAATTCTTGGTTAACAGATTTTCTTTTCTTTCAGCACTTTAAATTTATAATGTGACTGTCTTCTGTCCTACAAGATTTCTGTTGAGAAATCTATTGATAATCTTATTGGGTATCCCTTGTATGTTATATGTCTCTTTTCTTTTGTTCCTTTCAAGATTCTTTGTCTTTGATTTTCATTGCTTTAATTACCACATATTTCAGTGACGGTATCTTTGATTTCTTTTCCCACTTTGTATTTGATGAGCTTCTTGTACTTGTATATACATGTCTTTCCTCCAACTTCGGAATTTTTTTGCTATAACTTTTTAGATATATTTTTTTGCCCCTTTCTTTATCTCTTCTCCTGCCAAATTCCCATAATGTATATAATCATCCACTTGATGATTTCTCATATGTCCCTTAGGCTATGTTCACCATTCTTTATTTTTTTTCCTTTCTTTTTGCCTCTCAGACTTGGTAGTTCCAAAGACTCATCTTCAAGTTTGCTAATTCCTTTTTGCCTATTTAAGTCTCCTGTTGAAACCATCTACTGAATTTTTCAACTGAGTTCTTATATTTTTCAGCTCCAGAATTTTTAGTTGATTTTTTAAATAATTTCTCTCTGTAGATGTTCTTCACATATGGTTTTCCTAATTTTTTTTATTTCCTTGTTTGTGTTTTCCTTTAGATTTTTGAGCATATTAATATAGTTTTTTTTCTTTTAATTCTTTGTTCGGTAATTGTTATGTATATCATTCTAACAGATGGTTTGCACAGATTTATTTCTGACCTTTGTGTGGGTCATGTTTCCCTGTTTCTGTGTATGCCTTGTGGTCATTTGTTTGCAATTGGGTATTTGGGAAAACAAAAAAATACAGCCACCTTGCCCCATCTTTTTATACTGGTATGGAAGTCCATCACGAATTAGTGGTCTTGGGATAAGCCTAGGGTAAAGGCTTAAGTTTCTTCAGTTCTTTTTTGGGCAGCTATCCTGTCTGGGCACATGTGTATGCCCTTTTTATTTTTGTTCTTGTTTCCTCTGTATACATGGCTGTTTTTTAAATGCCTTAATTTCCCAGAGAGTCTCATCAAGGTCTCTTTGGGGGGCCTTGGATGTTTTATTATATTCCTCTGTCCATGATATCTTGACCATAGGCATCTGTGGATCTTGTCATTTTTGCAGTTTTCATGTGCTGTGAAACCCACACTGCCTTTCATTATTTCTGTCAATCTGAGATCCATTCTAGTTTACTGTTCTACATTTGAGCTCCAAGGCAGACAAAATAAAAAATACGTTCTCAGATGGGTCATATATGTGCCCAAATATTTCAAAATAGTTCTACTCTCCTTCTCCTGACTGTCCAAGGAAACCAGAAATTGGCCCATTTCTATCCAACCACACCATGCTATGCTGGGGTAATGCCAGGACAAGAGTGAGTAAAAATACCACAAAATTCTCTGATATTTGCAATGTGACTGTTTCTTGATTGGGCTTTCACTTAATTGTTATAAGTCTTCAACTGGTTTCAAGAGCCCCTATAAAATTATTCCAGTCAGTCTATAGTTATTCACTTAATGTTTCCATGGGGAAACAACGTCTTGGCAGTTCCTTTTCCAGCATCTTGGTGATATAACACTTAAGAGGTATATATTATGAGCTGAAATTGCTTGGGATGACTTTCATTTTTCACAAAGACTAGATATATTAACAAATAGCAATAAATAAATTAATTCAATAACAAAAGAGAGAAGAATATGTCTCAAAATGGAGGAAGGAGAAGAATGAGGATTGAATTTGGAAGAAAATTACTCGTTCACAGGCATTTAAACTCAGAAATTGGGATCAGTGTGTTTTTGTGAAGGACAAATAATTCTGTCTCACTTTACTTTTCTACCTTCTTGTTTAGGGATAATCACCACCAAAGAGAAAATGTCATTCCATAATAAAGTAAGGACCAAGGCATGTGATAATACTGTAGAATCTTATGATAGGATTGGGGAAAAAATCACTTCCAGACTTAGAAAAGACAGTGTACAACCTACAGGCCAGTTCTCAAATAGGAAAGTTCTCAAATGGAGAAGAATTTTCCACCCACAGTACTTTTGAAGATGTCTAGAGAAATTTTTGGTTGTTCAAACTAGTGTGTGTGTGTGTGTGTGGAGTTACTACTGGCATTTAGTGGATAAAGGCCAAGAATTCTGCTATGCATCTTACAATGCAAAAAATAGTCCCCCAAAACCAATAATTATTAGGCCCCAAATTCCAATAATGGTAATGTTGAGAAACCATATAACTAATTCTAAGTTATAGCTAGTCTGTAAACCCATTAAAAAGAAAAAACTTGTTACATACATTTCTCAGGCCCAGTATCTACTACAGTACTCAGCACATAGGAGTCTGAAGTTACATGATTCAGTCCCAATTGTTCCAATTTCATTAAACCTCATATCCTGCACTCAATGTCCATGAAAATTTCTCTCCTAAATAATTTTGTTAATATTGTTTTTCTTTAGGCAGAATCTTTCTGTATCCATAGTTCTTGGGGCTACTTTTTATTAATATGGGGCTACTTTATTAATCCATACACGGCTTAATTAATCCATACGTGTCATACATGTATTTATTAATCCATATATGTCATAAAATGCACCATTTAAAAGTTGAAAATTTAGTGGTTATTAGTATATCACAAAGCTGTGCATCCAGCACTGTATTTAATGCCAAAATATTATTATCAACCCCAAAAAGATACACAGAAATTTTTAGCAGTCTCACAGTTCCCCCTTTACCCAGCCCTTGGCAACCATTAATGTTCTTTCTGTATCTATGGAATTTTATACTTTGATTATTTCATAAAAACGAATCATATAACCTGTGTCCTTTTGCACCTGGCTTTTTTCACTTAGCTTCTTTTCAAGATTTATCCATACTGTAGTATGTATTATTATACGTATCATTGGAATATTCCATTGTATGGATATACTATATGTTGGCTATCCTTTCATCAGTTGATAGGCATTTGGATTGTTATGAAAATGGTGCTATAAAGATTCATGTACATGTTTTTCAGTAGTTGTATGTCTTAAACTCTCTTAGATATATAACTAGAAGTTAAATTTCTGGAGTATGTGACAACTGTGCTAAGTTTTTGAGAAACTGCCAGACTTCCAAAGCAGCTACATCAGTTTATAATCACATCAGCAATGTTTAAAGTTTCCTATTTCTCTACAATCCAATACCTGTTATTATATGTCTTTTTGATTATGACCATCTCACTCAATATGAAGTGGTAAGTCATTGTGGTTTGAATTTGCATTTTCCTTATGGTTAGTTAAGCATCTTTTCTTGTGCTTATTGCATATCCTCATTTGCATATCCTCTTTGGACAAATGTCTATATATAGCTCTGTTCCTTCTCCCCTATTTTGTGCTACTATTTTAATGTAATTTATATCCTTATCAATGGTGTGACAACCAACAACAATTTATAATTATTATTTATGGAATTCTTTTAATTTGGTAAGAGAAGAAAGATTTATAAATAAAAATATATTTATCCTGCCTTTTATATTTACCTATGTAGTTATGCAATTCCCATTAAAATCCCAATGGCATTTTTTTCAAGAAATAGAACAAATATTGTCAGATTTGTATGGAATCACAAAGACCCCAAATAGGCAAAACAATCCTAAGAAAAAAGAACAAGGCTGGAGGTATCATACCCCCTGACTTCAGTTTGTATTACAAAGTGACAATAATCAAAACAGCATAGTATTGGCAGAAAACTAGACACACAGACCAATGGAATAGAATTGAAAACACAGAAATAAATGCACATATATATGGGCAGATAATTTTTGACAAAGGAGACAAAAATGTACGATGGAGAAAAGAATACTCAGTTTTACAGAAGACTTATTTTTAAATGAGAAGTTTTCTAGTAGAAATATTGCCTACCATCAAAATGGCAGCGTGAGGTAAGCCTCTGTAACGCTCCCCTGGAAATTACAACGAATCAGACAACAATAACTACACAAAGGACTCCTTGCACAGCAGACAGGCAAGACGAAGAGGCCCACTTCTGAATTCACCTCCAGGTGGGTGAATCACGCGAGCGGGAAGGAGAGAGAGAGGAGAAGTGCGGGGACGGAGCCGCGCAGGCACAGGACACAGACCTAGCTCAGTGCTCAAAGCCCGCTGCTCCCGGATCTTCCGCAGCTGCGGGAGAGGGAAGGACTCGGACTGCTAGGGCTCCGCTTACGGCCCACAGGGCTGAGGGGGCAGCATACAAAACCGCTGAACCCAACACTCGCTCACAGCAGACCTCGGAGCAAAGACTGTGGGAAGAGAACTGAAATCGGTGGTTTAAGCACTCACTGCCGAGAGGACAATGGAAGCCTTAGGCAAGGAGACTAGCCGCCCCCTCCCTACCCTCCCAGAACTCGCCCCGCACCCACCTGCCTGGTGCGAGAAGCGATAAAGTAGCAGTGTCAAATCAAAGGACAGAATATTTGCTGCTCTGAGAACTGTGGACCGCAGACACAGATTCGCAGCCCAACTAGTTCCGGCAAAGGGAGGGAGCTGTGGAAGCAGGACTGGCTGTGGTGGTGGTCGCCGCCATTGCTCTGGGCCACCTCTCACAACTCACCCCGCCCTTGGCCCCACCTATCTGGGCGGATCCCTGCAGGAGTAAACAGAACTGCTGAAACATACGGGCTCTGAATCTGGTGCAGAAAGAGCTTTGGAACTTCAAAAGCTCTTCGCATACCTATCAACCTGTTGCAGAAGCCACTCCTGTAGATGTCTAGGAAGAGAAATAGTAAATCAGTGATTGCCATGAATAACCAAGGCAACAAGATAACTCAGAAAGAAAGTGAAAAGTCTCCAGAAAAGGAACATAGAGATATGGACATTTGTGATTTAAATAACAGAATATTCAAGATTGCAATTCTGAAAAAACTGAACGAGATGCAAGAAAACACAGAAAGGCAGTTTAATGAAC
Source organism: Rhinolophus hipposideros (assembly GCF_964194185.1). Lineage (NCBI taxonomy): Eukaryota > Metazoa > Chordata > Mammalia > Chiroptera > Rhinolophidae > Rhinolophus > Rhinolophus hipposideros. The sequence goes on along the minus strand of NC_138046.1, from coordinate 66,780,819 downwards.
TCAGAAACACAATCAAAGAACACCATGAGAATTTTACAAAAGAGATTGAAATCTTGAAAAAGAACCAAATAGAATTTCTGGAGATTAAGAACTCAATAGAAGAAATTAACAATAAAATATCCAGCTTAGGTAGTAGAGTTGACCAGATGGAGGAAAGAATCAGTGACATCGAAGATAGGAACCTGGAATTTACACAGAGGGAAGAAGAAAGAGACTTGAGACTTAAAAGAAATGAAAGAACTCTACAAGAACTTTCTGACTCCATCAGAAAGAGCAATATAAGAATAATGGGCATACCAGAAGGAGAAGAAAGAGGGAAGGGAACAGAGAATATATTCAAACAAATCGTCGATGAGAACTTCCCAAACTTGTGGACAGAACTGGATCCTCGAATCCAAGAAGCAAATAGAACACCTAATTACCTCAATCCCAACAGGCCTTCACCAAGGCACATTGTATTGAAGCTGTCTAAAATCAATGACAAAGAAAGAATCCTCAAGGCAGCCAGGGAAAAGAAGACGGTAACTTACAAAGGAAAGCCCATTAGATTATCATCAGATTTTTCAGCAGAAACTCTACAAGCTAGGAGGGAATGGAACCAAATATTCAAACTATTGAAAGAGAGAAATCATGAGCCAAGAATAATATATCCAGCAAAGATCTCCTTTAGATATGAAGGAGGAATAAAGACATTTCCAGACATCCAGAAGCTGAGGGAATTTTCTAATACACGACCTGCACTACAAGAAATACTAAAGGAGGCTATTAGACCACCATCAACAGGGACAACTTGTGGCAACCGAAACATAAAAAGGGGGAGCGTAAAGGCCTGAACCAGAATATGGGAATGGAGAAAGTAAGCGTACTGAAGAAACTGGAATACTCTAAATATCAAACTTTCTTTTACATAAACTCAAGGGTAACCACTCAAAAAACATCCAAATCTGAAATATATACTGTAATAAAAGAAGAAACAGAGGGAAACATCATAGAATACCACCACACAGAAATAACAGACAACAACAAAAAGGCAAAGAAACAATGGAGATACAGCCTTACCAGAAAACTAAAGACAGAATGACAGGAAATCCTCACATATCAATAATCACCCTAAATGTAAATGGACTGAACTCACCAATAAAGAGACACAGAGTAGCAGATTGGATCAAAAAACTAAACCCAACCATATGCTGCCTACAAGAGACACATCTCAGCTACAAGGACAAGCATAGACTCAAAGTGAAAGGGTGGAAATTGACACTCCAAGCAAATGGTACCCAGAGAAAATCAGGTGTTGCCATAATGATTTCCGATGAAACAGACTTCAGGGTGAAAAAGATAACAAGAGACAAAGATGGACATTTCATAATGGTAAAGGGGACTATACAACAAGAAGACATAACAGTCATCAATATTTATGCCCCCAATCAGGGAGCACCGAAATATACCAAGCAACTACTAACAGAACTAAAGGAAGAAATTGACCAAAACACAATTATACTAGGGGACTTAAATACATCATTGACAGCTATGGATAGATCATCCAAACAGAAGATAAATAACGAAATCGCAGCCCTAAATGACACATTACATGAATTGGACATAGTTGACATATATAGAGCACTTCATCCTAAAACATCAGACTATACATTCTTTTCTAGTGTACATGGAACATTCTCAAGGATAGACCATATATTGGGACACAAAATCAGCCTCAGCAAATTTTAGAAGATTGAAATCATACCAAGCATATTCTCTGATCACAAAGCTTTGAAATTGGATATCAACTGCAAAAAGAAAGCAGGAAAAAACACAAATACATGGAGATTAAACAACATACTTTTAAAGAACGACTGGGTCAAAGAAGAAATTAGAGGAGAGCTCAAAAGATACATAGAAACAAATGACAATGAAAATACATCCTACCAAAATTTTTGGGATGCCGCGAAAGCAGTTTTAAGAGGGAAATTTATATCATTACAGGCCTATCTCAAGAAACAAGAAAAATCCCAAATAAATAACCTCATGTTACACCTTAAAAAACTAGAAAAAGAAGAACAAGCGAAACCCAAGGTCAGCAGAATAAAGGAAATTACAAAAATCAGAGCAGAACTAAATGAAATAGAGAACAAAAAGACAATAGAAAAAATTAATGTGACAAAAAGCTGGTTCTTTGAAAAGATTAACAAAATCGACAAACCCTTGGCTAGACTCACTAAGATAAAAAGAGAGAAGACACTAATTAACAAAATCAGAAATGAAAAAGGGGAAGTTATCACGGACACCACAGAAATACAAAGGATTATCCAAGAATACTATGAAGGACTATATGCCACCAAATTTAATAACTTAGAAGAAATGGACAAGTTCTTAGAAACATATAGCCTTCCAAGGCTGAATCATGAAGAACTGGAAAATCTTAACAGGCCGATCACCAGTAACGAAATTGAATCAGTCATCAAATACCTTCCCAAAATCAAAAGTCCTGGACCAGATGGCTTCACCAGTGAATTCTACCAAACCTTCAAAGAGGATCTAATACCAATCCTGCTCAAACTCTTCCAAAAAATTGAAGAAGAGTCAGTACTCCCTAACTCATTTTATGAGGCCAACATTACCCTGATACCAAAACCTGGTAAGGACAACACAAAAAAAGAAAACTACAGACCTATATCTCTGATGAATACAGATGCTAAAATCCTAAACAAAATTCTAGCAAATCGAATACAACAATGCATTAAAAAGATTATTCATCACGACCAAGTGGGGTTCATCCCCGGGGCACAAGGATGGTTCAACATTCGAAAATCCATCAATGTGATACATCACATAAACAAAATAAAGGACAAAAATCATATGATTCTATCAATTGATGCAGAAAAAGCATTTGATAAGATACAACATCCATTTATGATTAAAACACTTACTAAAATTGCTATAGAAGGAAAATAACTCAACATAATAAAGGCCATATACGACAACCCCTCAGCTAATCTCATAATTAATGGTGAAAAGCTGAAGCCCTTTGCTCTACGTTCAGAACACGACAAGGTTGTCCCCTATCACCTCTGCTTTTCAACATAGTGTTGGAAGTCCTCGCCAGAGCTATCAGGCAAGAGAAAGAAATAAAAGGCATCCAAATTGGGAATGAAGAAGTTAAATTGTCACTCTTTGCAGATGACATGATGCTATATATAGAAAACCCTAAAGACTCCACCAAAAAGCTATTAGAAACAATCAATGAATACAGTAAAGTTGCTGGCTACAAAATCAACGTACAAAAGTCCATTGCTTTCCTATATACCAACAATGAAATCTCAGAAAAAGAGATAGAAAAAACAATTCCTTTTGCAATTGCAGCAAAAAGAATAAAATACCTAGGAATAAACTTAACCAAGGATGTGAAGGATTTATATGCTGAAAACTATAAGACATTTTTGAAAGAAATTGAAGAAGACACAAAGAAATGGAAAGACATTCCGTGCTCATGGATTGGAAGAATCAACATAGTTAAAATGGCCATATTACCCAAAGCCATATACAGATTTAATGCAATCCCCATTAAAATCCCAATGGCATTTTTTAAAGAAATAGAACAAAAAATCATCAGATTTGTTTGGAAACACAAAAGACCCCGAATAGCCAAAGCAATATTAAAAAAAAAGAATAATACTGGAGGTATCACACTCCCTGATTTTTCCTTGTACTACAGGGCTACAATAATCAAAACAGCTTGGTATTGGCGGAAAAACAGACACATAGACCAATGGAATAGAATTGAGAACCCAGAAATAAAACCACATAAATATGGACAGATAATTTTTGACAAAGAAGCTAAAAACATACAATGGAGGAAAGACAGCCTCTTCAATAAATGGTGCTGGCAGAATTGGATAGCTACGTGCAAAAGAATGAAACTGGACTGCTATCTGTCACCATGTACCAAAATTAATTCAAAATGGATCAAAGACTTAAGCATAAGACCTGACACAATAAACTGCATTGAAGAAAACATAGGTACTAAACTTATGGACCTTGGGTTCAAAGAGCATTTTATGAATTTGACTCCAAAGGCAATGGAAGTAAAAACTAAAATAAACGAATGGGATTATATGAAACTGAAAAGCTTCTGCACAGCAAAAGAAACTATTGACAAAATAATGAGGCAACCAACTGAATGGGACAAGATTTTTGCAAACAGTGCCTCTGATAAGGGGCTAATATCCAAAATATACAAGGAACTCATGAAACTCAACAACAAAAATACAAACAACCCAATTGAAAAATGGACAGAGGATCTAAAGAGACATTTCTCCAAAGAGGTTATACAAATGGCAAATAGACATATGAAAAAATGCTCAACATCGCTAATCATCAGAAAAATGCAAATGAAAACCACAATGAGATATCACCTCACCCCAGTCAGAATGGCTTTCATCAATAAGACAAATAGTAACAAGTGTTAGAGAGGCTGTGGAGAAAAAGGAACCCTCATACACTGTTGGTGGGAATGCAGACTGGTGCAGCCGCTATGGAAGGCAGTGTGGAGGTTTCTCAAGAAATTACGAATAGAATTACCATATGACCCAGCAATCGCTCTCCTGGGTATCTACCCAAAAAATCTGAAAGCATTTCTCTATAGAGACACGTGTACTCCAATGTTCATTGCAGCTTTGTTTACGGTGGCCAAGACATAAAAACAACCAAAATGTCCTTCAATAGATGAATGGATAAAGAAGTTGTGGTATATATACACAATGGAATACTATTTGGCGTGAAGGAAAGATGATATAGGAGCATTTGTGACAACATGGATGGATCTTGAGAGTATAATGCTAAGTGAAATAAGTCAGACAGACAAAGCAGAGAACCCTATGATTTCACTGGTATGTGGTATATAAACCAAAAAGAACAAGACAAACAAATGAGAAAGAAAAACTCATAGACACAGACAATAATTTAGTGGTTACCAGAGGGTAAGGGGGTGGGGGGTGGGTGATGAGGGTAAAGGGGATCAAATATATGGCGATGGAAGGAGAACTGACTCTGGGTGGTGAACACACAATGGGATTTATAGACGATGTAATACAGAATTGTACACCTGAAATCTATGTAAATTTACTAAAATTTGTCTCCCCAATATAATAAAAAAATAAATAAATAAAAAATAAAAAAAAAGAAATATTGCCTACTAGTTTTCAATTCTATTTTCTAATTATAAATAATTTTCCAAATAAATCATTATAACTTTCTCCTATATTTGTGGGTTCACCATCTTTTATTTATAGAATTTTGAGTTAAGAAGTTTAAAAGAAAACTTCTTTCTGAAAATAATTCAATTTATAATTTATTCTTAATTGGCATAAATAAACTCAAGGTCTTCTAAATTCATTAAGTGGGAGTGTAAATGAATATTTGGCTCATTTATTGTATACTGTAGTTTCTTCCATCAAAATTTATTCCTATTATTCTACTTTTGAGTCTGGTAATGATGTGACATATAAAATATTTCAAGATAACATAATTATCTAATGTTTGCTAAATTTTGGATTTCTGCTGAGGAGTATATGCATAATTTTGCTACTTCAGTCTAATTAATTTCAATCAAAGTGATTTGAACTTCCACTAGTCACCAACAGCAAAAGGAGGATTCTTTGAAGTTGATAAATTTGGGTCTGGCTATCATCCATGAGACCGATATTTTAAATAAATCAGAATTTAATATATTCTTAGCACTTGGTCTCTCCTGAGACTCAGGCAAAAAAATATATAGATCACTTAAAAATCTAGTAATAACATAGGCTTTATTAGATATGTAAAACTTTTAACTAAGAAACTGCAAGGATTTCCTTCAGAAGAACGATATATTCAAATAATACTGATATTAAACACAGAGAGACACAGTTGCCATATAGAAATTCATTTTAGCTAATCAATACTGTGTTTGAATTCTATTCTAAAAAAAGTGTAATACAAAAATGAAAAAGCTAAAGTACCAGGGCAATCAGCATTATGCAAATTAGGTTATGATTTTTTAAGTTATTAATTTATGTTTACCAGCTTGTTCTTCAAAACAAAAAGCAAAGAAAGTATAATATCCATTAATAATCTTGATTTAGTATGTTTCTTATTTAGTATCTTTATGTCTATAGAGTCATGTAATAAATTAAGATTCATCCTTTTGAAGTCTTCTGTTTTTTTAAATTAATTCTAGAGTTGAATCCCAAATACATTTTGTTTCATAATCCATATTTATTTTTGGAAGCATTACTTCAAATATTTAGGTAATGAAGTTTTCTAAGACAATTGGGATATTTAAAAATAAGATTCGCAGTGGTAATACATTTAGATTGAAAATCATACATTAAGTATAATTTCAATTTTAGTAATTTATGTAAGTTCCTAACTGTAATTACAATGATTTTATTTGTATAGCATATTATATAGTACAATAAATATTTATTTTTTCACTTTTATTATAGGTTCAATTTTTTTCTAATGAAAATTACAGTAATTTTATTTGTATGTTATTTAACTGTAAACCAAATTCTAAATAATTTCTTCTAAAATATTCAGACATTGTTGTCACATTGGCCATGTTGTAGTGATTATTTACTACTCCCAAAATAATACTGGTAAAATCTCACTAATTGTTTAAGATGTTATTTTTCATGTACTTGCTATTCAGAATAATATACAAATACAGAGGGTGTCAAAAAATATATACACATTTTAAGAAAGGAAACAACTGCATTAATTGTGATATTCAATATATAACAATAACAAAAGATGAATATAAGTCACGTTTGACTTCTGCAATTACAAGAGGTGCTCAAAGTGGTTACCATCAGCATCCAGACATTTTTGATTACGGCAAACTACTGCTTGAGCAATGCTGACCAAAGTGTCCACTTATATACATTTTTTGCCACCCCTGGTTTTTATTAAAATATTAACTACATTTACATTTTAATCAAAATGGTATACTGAGGGTTGCTAGATAGGGTGGTGGGGATAAGGGGGAAGGTGAGGGGATTAGAAAGCAGTCAGTAACCACAAGATTGCCACGGGGTTACGAAAGTTAATTTGGGGAATATAATCAATAATGTAAAGATTTTGTAGGGTATCGGATGGACACTTGTCTCAGTAGGGAGACCACCTCAGGGATGATGTAGATGCCTGATCACTGCACTGTACACCTGAAGCTAAAGCTGAAAAATAATGAATGTCAACTACAAGTTTATACATACATATATATATATATATATATATATATATATATATATATATATATATATATATTTACAAGAAGCGGAGTACAGCATTAGGAATAGACACAGTGGAAATGTATGACTGTGTGTGATGTCAGAGGGATAGTGGATGGGGAGGTGGGTGACACAGTGTGAAGGATATAAATGATAAACGTCTAAGTATCACTTTGTTTTGTGCACCTGAAACTAATAAAAAAATTCTATAAAATCTAAAAATAAATAAATAAATAAATAAAATGTATTGAGCAATTAAAAAAATGTTATGGTGGAAACTACATGTATCCTAAATTTTAACTGCTGGTATATTATTTTTCAAGATAGCCATTATTTAGGTTAAATTATCTTTTAAAAAAAGAAAAGAAGTCAGGAAGAAAGTTGCCAAAATTCAATTTTTAAATCCATACATTATTCATGCTCATAATGTAGATTATAGAGAGAAAAACAGTCTATAGACAAGTCATCTTGAAATGGATGCCATCAGTTTTTCTGAAAAATTTCAGGCAAATATTTAAAGACTGACCAAGTAAGAGGAGCTCTTTTAAAAAGCTTTTCCAAATAGCATCTTCATGAAGATCTAGAATTTAAACTCACAATACTGTTTCCACAACAGTTTGATATTATTCTATGTATCTCTTAAATAGATTCCTAGATAAATGTTTTACTGTGACCAGATACTTTTGGCAAATTTTCAAAAATCCACAAAGGGGTGTGTGAGAGAGAGAGACAGAGAGAGACAGAGAGACTGAGAAACAGAAAGACCTGGTTCATGCTGTATTTGGTTATAATTTGACTATAAGTAGGCCCTTAGTCAAATTTTATGTTTAGAATATGGTAGTAGAAATGCATAGAAAATATTAACTTCCTAATTTTACAGAGATAGCATTATGAATCATTTACCTCGTAGCAGAGCCATTCCTAGAATACACATTTCTTACCTTTTAATATTGACCTCCCAATATTTATTTGTCGCTTCCTCTTCATTTTCTAATTTTTAGTCACATATCTTCTAAATGTAAGTAATATTGGTGTAACCAGGAATAACTAAGTTTAAAGCATATTGTGTTGCTTGCAGTCAACAATATTGAATTTCAAAAGGCAACAATAATCGGTGGCATATGTCGGTAACTGAATGGTAGTGTTTATGTGCTATTTTGCTTACTTAGTTGAAGACAACTAAAATAGTATAATTCCCCTAAATTCAAAGGACTAAACAGATTAAGTAAAATACTGGATAGAGTTTTTTGATAAGCTAGTTATCTATATGATTTTCTTATATTATTCAAAACTTTTTTTCTGCTGAAAAAAAATAATTAAGATCCTACAGAGTAAATCAAGAGTGTTATTAATATTATTTAAGAGACTTTCCTGCATTAGCAAGTTAAATTGATGTGTAGTTGTACTAAGATTGCATTGCCTGATTTTATAGGACTAGAGGTTCAACTTATATCTTATTTTCCAGACTGTTGTAATGTTCCTGACAAATGGGAATTATTGGTTAGCATCTTAATTTTAATAAGAAGACAAATGATCAAAACTTATGAAAATTATTAGGTCAAAATATTGTAATAGATAGTAAGCAATTACATTTGTGTAGCTTTAGTCAAATCTTTGATGGATCTGTTTAGTTACGTTAAATAAAAAAGATATGGAAATTATTTCATGTAGCAATTTTTGACATTATAAATTTGTGAAACCAGTTTGGTTTTATTAATATATATATATATATATATATATATATACACACACACACACACATATATGTAGTAATAAAACTATATATATATCTATATATATCTATATCTATCTATCTATCTATCTATCTATCTATATATATAAAATCTCACATATCTCACATTTTTCCTCCTGGCTGTAGGCAGTGCTTGTCAGTAATAGACCTATGATCTTATTATATGCATATCTAACAGAATATGTGGGTGGCAGTGCTAGTAGAGGTTGTGGTGGAATATTGTTGCTGCTGTTCCTTACTTGAAGAATGTGTAGTATACAATACTTAGGAGAACATCTTTTTTTTTCCTTGATGTTTCACATATACTATACTTCTTGTTCTCAAACTAGCTTTTATCCCATATATCCCTTTGATATTATTTTAATTTTTAAAAAATATTTCAGTTTTTCCTGGTTGTTTTACTACTTAGTAAGATAGGTAGTTTTACCTACCTTACTAAATTTCTATAAGCTGATTTAACAGAAGACCACGTATGATACCTAAATACTAAGGAGTACTTAAAACATGCTTTTATGGTTGAAGACCAAGATTGCAACAAGTCAATTTCCTATGGAATGAAATGAGTGTGTGTGTGTGTGTGTGTGTGTGTGCCTGTGTGTAGAGGGGGGCTACTTAAAATGCCTTTTTTTCTTTCAACTACTTTTATGTGCACATTGTTGGAGAGAGCAATTCCAGTGTTCTGTGATTTCAGATGAATAATAGTCCAATATACAGATGCCAACTCTAGAAAAAAGGCCCTTCCACAGTGCAAAATATAATTTGATGAGTTGCAGTATGATTGGTTAACATTTCAAACATAAGAGCTTCCTGTGCATTGATTCCTCCACATTCCTTGCGATAATTTATTAAATTTGATTGATTGACTCTGAATTACAGGACACATTTATTTGAATGAAGTACATAAATCATCAAATCAATATAGAGCTGTGCCCCTGCATTAAGTACAAGTTTAGAAAATGTGATTGAATTTCCACAGAAATGAATTGATGTGATAGATTTCTTTGCTATTCAGATTAGACACAGAAAACAAGAAACAAGGGAATATAATTTTACCTTGTTTTATTGTAAGAATAGAATCTGCTCTACTTTGAGTGTGCTAGCCCTTAAAGTTGATATCAGGTAGTTTTCAAAAGCATAGGATCAAAATAATGGGCATTAATCCCTGGTATTTTACATCAAGTAGATCCAAAATTACATAGGTTACATTCATTGAGACTACTATGAATTTGAATATTTTTTAATATGATCCTCTGGGATAATACTAAATAGGTATAGCTCCTAGAAAGGATATGTAATTGACTGAAAACATTATTTTGAAACAAACAAATCAAAACATTTATAAAATGACATTCTAAAAATACTATTCAGAGTAATAATAAATTATACTCCAGCATAAAATGTGTTAAGGTTGTAGCTCTAAGATGCCAAACACCTGCTGATTTCAGGGGAGAAAAAAGTTTTAAATGATATTGGCATTTGTGTCAGCAAAGGTTCTACAGAGAAACAGAATTGATAAGATATATCTATTTACATGTACATCTAAAAATATACATATAAAATAGATATATCTATTTAGGTATATGTATATCTACATCTGCATCTATATCTATATATTAATTTCGATATCTATATCACCTATCTATATTATCTATAAATCTATATCATCCCTCTATATATAGATAGATGAATATATGGAGAGAGAGAGAGAGAGACAGAGAGAGATTTATTTTAAGGAATTGGCTCATGTGATTGTTTGGACTGGCAAATCTGAAATCCATAAGGCAGGCTAGCAGGCTGCAAACTCAGGCAGGACTTCTATGTTAATCTTGAGGCAGAATACCTTCTCTACAAAACCTTAGTTTTTGTCCTTAAAGCCTTGAAGTGATTATATGAGGCCTATCCATATTATCTAGGGTGACCTCCATTACTTAAATTCGACTGATTATAAATATTAATCACATCACAAAATACCTTCATTACAATATCTATACTAATGTAGAGCAAACAACTGTGAACAATAGCCTTATAGCCTTACTAGTAAATATGACACTTAAAGTTAACATCCAATGTTATATAAATAAATAGATAATTATTTGCCTTTTTCTCTTTTAAAAAGTTGATTATTTGCTATGGTACATCGTGTAAGTAGAGCCTGAATTACATACTTATAATCAAAAAGTAAGAAAAATAGCTCATTAAAGGAAGTGTCTAGTATTAGGCTAAGTTAGTATATTCTGGATAGTTTAATAAGTAGTCTATAAATAGAAGCTACTGATAGCAGATCATATGAAAGTAGAATCTTCAACCCCCTTCTTGGAGTCAAAATTAACATAATTTTCCTATAATTTCTTTTAATCATAGCTAATAACACTGGTTTAAAAAAATTATTTTATTTTTGACCAAATTCCCTACCCAAAATATCTATTGGCTTTGCATTTTAAAATAATTTACTTAAAATTTATTCAGAGGACTATAAAGTATTGCACTTGACAGCTTTTAAAGTTCTGAAACTGTTTATACTATAAGAGATTAACTATAAGAATAGTGTCTTCCTAAAAGATTGACAAGTAAAAGGTAGTAAATATTGTGTCGATATTTTCTTGGTACCTGTAAGAGTACAATATAAAGAAACAATTGCTTTGAGTCTTAACAAAATTATACTTGTAAGCAGTGTTATAATTATTCTTGATATTTCTTAAATATAATATTTGATAAAAGAATTCTTATAATTGTTTAAATGTGTATTTGAGACATTATTTACCCTTGATAACAGATTTTTTTTAACACTATGGGAGATTTTCAAAATATTCCTTTAAAAAAAAGCCCTCCTAGTTAAATTAAGAATACTGGTGATGTCATCAAAATGGCGGCGACAGGGTAAGCCTCTGTAAATCTCCCCTGGAATTTACAAGAACTTGAACAACTCTAACACCACAAAGCACATCCTGCACAGCAGACAGTTAAGACTAAGAGGCACACTACAGAAATAACCTAAAGGTGGGCATATTGTGTGAGCAGGAGAGGAGGAAAGGGAGAAGTGTGGAGACAGGGCCGCAAGGGCACAGGACGCAGACCTACCTCAGTGCTCTGAGCTCGCTGCATCCCGGAACTACCGCAGCTGTGGTAGAGGGAAGAACTCGGACTGCTAGGGCTCCGCTTATGGCCCACAGCGCTGAGGAGACAGCATAAAACACAGCTGAACCCAACGTTCACAGCAGAGACCTCGGAGCAAAGACTGAGGGAAGAAGGCTGAAAACGATGGTTTAAGCCCTCACTGCCAAGAGAACAGAAGCCTTAATCACTGAGACTAGCCGCCCCCTCCCTACTCTCTCAGAACTCACAGCGCACCCACCTGTCCAGTGCTGGAAATGGAATAGTAGCAGTGTAAGATCAAAATAACAGAATATTGGCAGTACTAAGAACTGTGGTCCACAGACACAGATTCGCAGCCCAACTACTTCGGGCCAAGGGGAGGGAGCTGTGGAAGCAAGACTGACTGTGCTAGTGGTTGCTGCCATTGCTCTGGGATACCTCCAACAACCCACCCCGCCCCTGTCCCCACCTATCTGGGTGTATCCTTGCAGGAGGAATGCTGCAGAATGGCTGAAACACAGAATGGCTGAAACACATACGCTCTGAATCTGGTGGAGGAAGAGCTCTGGAACTTCAAAAGCTCTCCACATACCCACACGGACGCCAAGCCCTATGACCAAGGTGAACTTTTAACAGAGGAGATGCCTGACTTTTAGGGAATCCTCACATTGTGTGAAAAGCTGGAATAGTGCAGAGAAAACATAACACTACCGTGTGAAAGAGAAAAAAATGGATGTACTTGGAGAGAAAATAAAACATTCTACCAACATATACTGGGAAACAAAAGAAAGACTGCTTCCTGTCAACCTGTTGCAGAGCCCACTCCTGTAGATGTCTAGGAAGAGAAATAATAAATAATTAACTGCCATGCATAACTAAGGCAAGAAGACAGCTCAGAAAGAAAATTAATAGCCTACAGAAAATGAACTTAAGGACATGGAAATATGTGACTAATTTATGGAGAATTCAACATTGCAGTTCTGAGAAAACTTAATAAGATGCAAGAAAACACAGACAGGCAGTTTCAAGAATTCAGAAACACAATCAAAGAACAACATGAACATATTATAAAAGAGATTGAAATTTTAAATAAGAACCAAATAGAATTTCTGGAGATTAAGAACTCAACAGAAGAAATTAAGAATGAAATAGCCAGCGTAGGAAGTAGAGTTGACCAGATGGAGGATAGAATCAGTGACATTGAAGATAGAAACCTGGAAATGACACAGATGGAAGAAGAAAGAGACTCAAAAGAATAGAAAGAACTCTACAAGAACTTTCTGACGCCATCAGAAAGAGCTATATAAAAATAATGGGCATACCAGAAGGAGAAGAAAGAGACAAGGGAACAGAGAGTATAGTCAAACGAATAGTTGATGAGAACTTCCGAAACTTGTGGAAAGAACTGGATCCTTGAATCCAAGAAGCAAATAGAACACCTAATTACCTCAATCCCAACAGGCCTTCACCAAGGCACATTGTATCAAAGCTTTCAAAAATCAACGACAAAGAAAGAGTCTTCAAGGCAGCCAGTGAAAAGAAGATGGTAACCTACAAAGGAAAGCCCATTAGATTATCATCAGATTTTTCAGCAGAAACTCTACAAGCTAGGAGGGAGTGGAACCAAATATTCAAACTATAGAAAGAGATAAATTATAAGCAAGAATAATATATCCAGCAAAGATATCTAAGATATGAAGGAGGAATAAAGACCTTTCCAGACATAAAGAAGCTAAAAGAATTTTCTAATGCATGACCCGCAGTACGAGAAATACTAAAGGAGGCTATTCTACCACAATCAACAGGGACAATTTGTGGTAAACAAAACATAAAAAAGGGGGAGAATAAAGGCCTGAACTGGAATATGGGAATGGAGAAAGTAAGCATGCTGAAGAAAATGGAATACTCTAAATATCAAACTTACTTTTTCATAAACTTAATGGTAACCACTCAAAAAAAAAAAAATCCAGAACTGAAATATATAACATAATAAAAGAAGAAACAGAGGGAAAAATCATAGAATACCACCACACAGAAATAATAGACAACAACAAAAAGGCAAAGAAACAATGGAGACATAGCCTTACCAGAAAACCAACGATAGAATGACAGGAAATCCTCACATATCAATAATCACCCTAAATGAAAATGGACTGAACTCACCAATAAAAAGGCACAAAGTAGCAGATTGGATCAAAAAACTAAACCCAACCATATGCTGTCTACAAGAGACACATCTCAGCTACCAAGAGAAGCATAGACTCAAAGTGAAAGGGTGGAAATTGACACTCCAAGCAAATGGTATTCAGAGAAAATCAGGTGTAGTCATACATACTGATATCAGATAAAACAGACTTCAGAGTGAAAAAAGGTAGCAAGACACAGAAATGGACATTTCATAATGGTATAGGAGACTATACAACAAGAAGACATAACAGTCATCAATATTTATGCCCCCAATCAGGGACCACTGAAACATACCAAGCAACTACTAACAGAACTAAAGGGAGAAATTGACCAAAACACAATTATACTAGGTGACCTAAATAAATCATTGACAGCTATGGATAGATCATCCAAACAAAATAAATAACAAATTAGGGGTGCTAAATGACACATTAGATGTGTACATAATTATGGACATAATTGGAAATGGACATAACTGACATTTATAGAGCACTTCATCCTAAAATGTCAGGCTACACATTTTTTTCTAGTGTACATGGGACATTCTCAAGGATAGAATATATATTGGGACGTAAAATTAGCTTCAGTAAATGTGAGAAGATTGAAATCATACCAAGCATATTCTCTGATCACAAGGCTTTGAAATTGGATATGAACTGCAAAAGGAAAGCAAGAAAAACGACAAACATATGGAGATCAAACAACATACTTTTAAAGAAGTCAAAGAAGAAATTAGAGGAGAGATTAAAAGATACATGGAAACAAATGAGAATGAAAATACATCCTACCAAAATTTTGGGGATGCAGCAAAGGCAGTTTTAAGAGGGAAATTTATATCATTACAGGCCTATCTCAAGAAACAAGAAAAATCCCAAATAAACAGCCTCACATTACACCGTAAAGAACTAGAAAAAGAAGAACAAATGAAACCCAAAGTCAGTAGAAGAAAGGAAATAATAAAAATCAGAGCAAAACTAAATGAAATAGAGAACAAAAAGACAATAGAAAAAATTAATGTGACAAAGAGATGATTCTTTGAAAAGATTAACAAAATCGACAAACTCTTGGCTAGACTCACTAAGATAAAAAGACAAAAGTCACTAATAAACAAAATCAAAAATGAAAAGGGGAAGTAATCACAGATGCCACAGAAATACAAAGGATTATCCAAGAATACTATGAAGGACTATGTGCCACCAAATACAATGACCTAGAAGAAATGGACAAGTTCTTAGAAACATATAGCCTTCCTACACTGAACTATGAAGAACTGGAAAATATCAACAGACCGATCACCAGTAACAAAATTGAATCAGTCATCCAAAACTTTCCCAAAAGCAAAAGTTCAGGACCAGATAGCTTCACTTGTGAATTCTACCAAACCTTCAAAGAGGATCTAATACCAATCCTTCTCAAACTCTTCCAAAAAATTGAAGAAGAGACAGTACTCCCCAACTCATTTTATGAGGCCAACATTATCCTGATACCAAAACCTTGTAAGGATAACACAGAAAAGAAAACCAGAGACCAATATCTCTGATGAATACGGATTTAAAAATTCTAAACAAAATCCTAGCAAATTGAATGCAGCAGTACATTATAAAAGTTTATTCATCACGACTTTGAAGTTTTATCCCAGGAGCATAAGGATGATTCAGCATACGCAAATCCATCAATGTGATGCATCACATAAACAAAATAAAGGACAAAAATCGTATTATTATATCAATTGAAGCAGAAAAGGCACTTGACAAGATACAACATCTATTTATAATTAAAACACTTAATAAAATAGGTATAGAAGGTAAATACCTTAAAATAATAAAGGCCATATGTGACAAGCCAACAGCCAATCTCAAAATTAATGGTGAAAAACTGAAGCCCTTTGCTCTACATTCAGGAACACGACAGGGCTGTCCCCTATCACCTCTGCTTTTTAACATAGTGTTGGAAGTTCTTGCCAAAGCAATCAGGAAGTGAAAGAAATAAAAGTCACCCAAATTGGGAACGAAGAAGTTAAATTTTCACTCTGCAGATGACATGATGCTATATGTATAAAACTCAGAGACTCCACCAAAAAGCTATTAGAAACAATCAATGAATACAGTAAAGTTGCTGGCCACAAAATCAACATACAAAAGTCCATTGCATTCCTATATACTAACAATGGCATCTCAGAAAAAGAAATACAAAAAACAATTCCCTTTGCAATTGCAGCAAAAAGAATAAAATACCTAGGAATAAACTTAACCAAGGATGTGAAAGACCTATATGCTGAAAACTACAAGACATTTTTAAAAGAAATTGAAGAAGACCCAAAGAAATGGAAAGACATTCCGTGCTCATGGATTGGAGGAATTAACATAGTTAAAATGGCCATATTACCCAAAGCAATATACAGATTTAATGCAATCCCCATCAAAATCCCAATGGCATTTTTTAAAGAAACACAACAAAAAAATCATCAGATTTTTTTAGAACCAAAAAAAGACCCCAAATCACCAAAGCAATCGTAAGAAAAAAGAACAATACTGGAGGTATCACACTCCCTGACTTTAGCTTGTACTACAGGGCAACAATAATCAAAACAGCATGGTATTGGCAGAAAAAGAGACACAGACCAATATAATAGAATTGAGAACTCAGAAATAAAATTGCATAAATATGGACAGATAATTTTTGACAAAGAAGCAAAAAACATACAATTGAGGAAAGACAGTCTCTTCAGTAAATGGTGCTGGCAGAATTGGAAAGCCACGTGCAAAAGAATGAAACTCGACTGCTATCTGTCACCGTGTACCAAAATTAATTCGAAATGGATCAAAGACTTAAGCATCACACCTGACACAATAAACTACATAGAAGAAAACATAGGTACTAAACTTATGGACCTTGGGTTCAAAGAGCATTTTATGAATTTGACTCCAAAGGCAAGGGAAGTAAAAGCTGAAATAAATGAATGGGACTATATAAAACGTAAAAGCTTCAGCACTGCAAAAGAAATCATCGACAAAATAAAGAGGCAACCAGTTGAATGGGAGAAGATTTTTGTAAACAGTGCCTCCGATAAGGGGCTAATATCCAAAATGTACAAAGAACTCATGCAACTTAACAACGAAAAAACAAAGAACCCAATTGAAAAATGGGCAGAGGAGCTGAAGAGTCATTTTTACAAAGAGGACCTATAAATGGCAAATAGACATATAAACAAATGCTCAACATCACTAATCATCAGAGAGATGCAAATAAAAACCACAATGAGATATCACCTCACCCCAGTCAGAATGGCTATCATCAACAAGACAACTAGTAACAAGTGTTGGTGACGCTGTGGAGAAAAAGGAACCGTCATACACTGTTGGTGGCAATGCAGACTGGTGCAGCTGTTATGGAAGGCAGTGTGGAGGTTCCTTAAAAAATTATGACCAGAATTACCACATGATCCAGCAATCCCTCTCCTGGGTATCTACCCAAAAAATCTGAAAACATTTATCCATAAAGACTCATGGGCTTCAATGTTCATTGCAGCTTTGTTTACGGTGGCCAAGACATGGAAACAAGCAAAATGTGTTTCGATAGATGAATGGATAAAAAAGTTGTGGTATATATACCCAATGGAATACTATTTGGCGGTAAGAAAAGATGAAATAAGACCATTTGTGACAACATGAATGGATCTTGAGATTATAATGCTAAGTGAAACAAGTCAGACAGAAAAAGCAGAGAATCATATGATTCCACTGATATGTGGTATATAAACCAAAAACAACAAAAGAACAAGACAAACAAATGAGAGACTCATAGACATAGACAATAGTTTAGTGTTTCTCAGAGGGTAAGGGGTGGTTTGGTAGATGAGGGTAAGGGGGATCAAATATATGGTGATGGAAGGAGAAGTGACTCTGGGTGGTGAACACACAATGGGATTTATAGATGATGTAATACAGAATTTTACACCTTAAATCTATGTAACTTTACTAACCACTGTCACCACAATAAACTTTTATTAAAATAAAAAAGAAGCACAAATTGGTAGTTAAGAAATAGTAATGGAGGTGTAAATTACAACTTCGGGAACACAGTCAATAATATTGAAATAACTATATATAGTGCTAGTTGGGTACTAGACTAATCAAAGGATAACTTTGTAAATTATAGAAATGTCTAAGCACTATGCTGTGCACCTGAAACTAATATAAAATAATATTAAATGACAACTGTAATTCAAAAACAAATGTAAAAATAAAGAACATTGAATTTTGCCAAATGCTTTTACAGCATCAAGATGATTATGTGGGTTTTCCTCATCATTCTGTTCATGTGGTGGATTTCATTGATCGGTTTTCAAATGTTGAACCATTCTTGCTTTCCAAGAATAAATCCCACTTGGTCATAGCCTATGATCCATTTAGTTAAATGTTTTTGTAATTTCAACTTTTTAGAAGTGTGTTGTGTAATTTTCAAACGCTTAATGTTTTTTTTAGATATTTCTGGGTTTTTTTGTTTCTAATTTGACTCTATTATGGTAAGAGGAAATATTTTATATGATTTCATTTTTTTTCACATCTATTGAGCCGTGTTTTATGGTCCAGGATATGGTCTATCTGGGTGAATATTCTTCAAATGCTTTAAAGGAGTATGTATTCTCTGATATTGGGTGGCATGTCCTTTAAATGTCAATTAGTTCGTCTTAGTGGATAATGTTATTCAGGTTGTTTATATCCTTACTGGTTTTTCTGTCTACTTGTTCCTATCCATTATTATGAGAAAAGGTCAACCACTTACAACTATAATTGTAAAATTGTCTTTTTCTCCTTTCAGTTATGTCAGGCTTTGTTTCAGGTATTTTAAAACTATGTATTATGCAGACACATTAAGATCGTAATGACTTCTTGGTTGATTGACCCTTTTATTATAATGAAATGCCCCTATTTATTACTATTGTTATTTCTTATTCTGAAGTCTACTTTTTCTGATATTTATATCATCACTGCAGCTGTCTTATGCTTAGTATTTGCCTTGTTCGTTTTTTATCTTTTTGTTTTTAACAATCTGTGTTGTATTTCAAGCGAGTTTATGTAAACAACATATAGTCAAGGTTTTCTTTTTAAACAATGTGTCAGTCTTGACTTTTAATTGGTATATTGATACCATGTACATTTAGTGTATTTACAAATACGGTCAGGTTTCAGTTTAGCATTTTAAAATTTGTTTTCTACTCATCCCATGTTCTTTGTTCATTTTTTCCATTTTTCTGTATTCTTGAATTAATTATTTTTTTTTTACTTTGTCTACATTATTTGCCTGTTGTTTGTTTTATTTTAGTGGCTATTCCTGCATTTATATGTCCTTGAAATTATTGTCAAACTTCAAGTAATATTTTACCACTTTATTTATAATATCTGATTTTTCAACATTTTACTTCTGATTACCCCCTTCTGATATTCATGCTATTATTGTCATACAATTTATTTCTACATGTGTTAGAAACTCCATGATACATTGTAAATGTTTTGTGCTTTGAATAAATTTTATTTAAAATATTTTTCAATGAGTAAAAATGACCTTTTACGTTTACCCTTTTCAGCATTCTTTAACATACATCCATATTTCCATCTGGTGTCATTCCCTTTCTGCCTGAAAAACTTCCTTTAACAGTTCTTGTAGCACAAATCTGCTGTTAATGAATATACTTCAGCCTCAATTTGGCTTTGTTTATGAGTTGTAGCACTTGTGGGAGCTCTACAGAAAGATCTTGTGTATTCAGGCAGGTTTCTCCATGTTATACTTTGAGAACTTAAACTTTTCTCAGCTCTGTGTGAGTTTGAGAATTGTTCACTTATAATTTTCTGGTAATTATTCTTTCCCAAGAAGTGTTTTTTTTTCTTTGTCGTAGCTTATATGATTTTGTCCTACACATGCACAGACTGGCATATGGCAAAGACACTTTTCTAGAGCTTTTTCTTTACATAAGTCTCTTTTTAGGGTACTCTCCCCTTAAATTCTAGCCACCTTTGCTTCTCCCAACTCCACTGTCTTTTTGTTTAGATAATGACAATTGTGGGACTTTTGTTGTTGTTTTTACTCCTTCTTGCTCTGCAGTACAAAAATTACTCCCAGCACCATTTTTGATGTGACCGTCTATTCCCCCTTTGAATTGCTGTGGCATTTCTGTAGTAGAAAGGGGTTAAACACATGTGGTTCTAATCCAGAACTCTATCATCTCTCAATCTACCAGGTCTGCAATGTTGCTAACCTTATTTTGACATCAGAGGCATTGTTCATTATGAATTTGTACCAACTGGACAAATAGTTAACCAAGTTTACTATTTGAAAGTGCTGAGCAAGCTGCATGGAAAAAGTTAGACAACCTGAACTTTTCGCCAACAATTCATGGCTTTTGCATCATGACAATGCACCAGCTCACACAACACTGTCTGGGAGGGAGTTTTTAGCCAGTAAAGAAATAACTGTATTGGAACACCCTCCCTACTCACCTGATCTGGCCCCCAATGACTTCTTTCTTTACCTGAAGATAAAGGAAATATTGAAAGTAAGACATTTTGATGACATTCAGGATATCAATGGTAATACAACAACAGCTCTGATGGCCATTCCAGAAAAAGAGCTCCAAAATCCTTTGAAGGGTAGACTAGCTAGGTACAGGCGACAGTGCATAGCTTCCCAAAGGGAGTACTTCCAAGGTGACCATAGTGATATTTGGCAATGAGGTATGTAGCACTTTTCCTAGCATGAGTTCGTGAACTTAGTTGTCTGACCTCCTATTTGTCTGTAATCTGTGGCAATGTTACTAATTATTGTAGCTTTATAAGTCTTGAAATATTGTAGAGCAATACACCAAATGTTTTCTTCATTAGATTACGTTTTTTATATCCTTCAAAAAAATCTGCCTGAGAATTAAATCTTTTAACTTTCCACTTTTTAAGTTTATCAGGATATCATTTACAGACAGTGAAATGTATAGATTTTAAATATAAAGTTCATTCAATGTTCATAAATAAATACATTTGTGTTACCATACTCTTATCAAAAGATAATTTCCATACTCCCGGAAAGTTGCTATGAATCTCTTCCCAGGGAACTTCCCTCCAAAGCTACCACTTATTTGGTGTCTATCGTACAGTTGTGTTTATTCTTGAACTTCATAAAAATGGAATAATACAGTATGTCTGCTGCTTTGTGTCTAGTTTCTTTTATTCAGGAGAAAGTTTCTGAGACTCATGCATGTTGTTGCCTACATCAGTAGTTTAATTCACTTTTTTTGCAAAATAGCATTCTATTGTGTATATAAACTATGGTCTTTTCATTCCACTCTGGATGGACACCTGAGTAATTTTTACTTGTTGGCTATTATGAAGAAAACTACTATAAACACTTTTGTACAAGGTGTTTTGTGGCCCCATGTTTTAATTTCTCTCAGATAAGTTCTAAGTGTGGGAATACTGAGTCATAACTTGTGAAGAAATTGCAAAATATTTTCCCAAAGCATTTGTACCACTGTACATGAAAGTATTTGTTGTTCCACATTCTCTTCAATGTTTGGCATAATAACTTTTTTTCTTTTATTTTAGGTATTCCAGCAGGTATTACAGTTTTAATTTGAATTTTTTGACAATTAATAGGATTGAATATTTTTTATGTGTTTATTGGCTATCCCTATACGTTTTCTTGTATAAAGAATCTATTTAGATCTCTTATCTACTGGACAGAAAGAAGAGGAAATGGATGCTGTTTGTATTTTTATTATGGATTGGAGGAGTTATTTACTTATACTTGAGTCCAGTGACATTTTAAAGTTCTATAATTAAATCTGTTTATAAAGTCTTCTCATGACTCTTCTTCACATGTCTTTTATGCTCTGTTCTCTTATTTCTGTTCTTTTTAATCTTTTGACTTAATGGAAATGTTTTCTTTCAATTTGCCTTTAAGTTCACTAATGCTATCTTCTGTTTTGTATAGTACACAGAAATTTTAATTTCAGGTAACGCATTTTTGAAGACTGGAATGTATATTTGATTTTTTTTTATAGATTCTAGTATTCTATTGATATTTTCTGTCCCTTCATTAGTTTTGCCTATCTTAGCTTCTACTTTCTTTAACATATTTATAATAGTTACTTTAAAGTTCTCTTCGCTAACTTCAATATCTGGGTCATTTATCAGTTTGCTTCTATTGTTTGTCCTTTTTTCTTTGTTTTCGGTTATTTTTTCTCGCTTCTTTGCAAGTTTTGTAATTATTTTTTAGATGTCAGACATTTGTATAAAAAGGCTATGAAGACTAAAGTTAATGAAGTTTTCCTTCATTCAGTGAGGAACTGATTTCAGTTTAAATAGGAACTGAACTGAGCTGGATCTGGTTTTCATCTTTAGCTAGACTAGGTTATCTCTGGTTTCAAATGTCCTAAAAGTAAGGCTTTTGAATCTCTTGTAGGTCCCTCCCATCTAGTACAACATAATTTCCTCTGCATCACACTACAGGTGAACCCTTCATTCAATCTTCGAAGGCCAGGACTTCTGCACCCACACTTCCCAATTACTTGGCAAATGCCCTGTGGGTGAAACCCACTTTGTATTAGTGGATACTCTTAATTAGAATTTGACATGTAAGTCCTGTGGCCATCTGGCTCACTTTCTTCTGTTTCAGTCCCTTGTCTATGGCACGCCCAAAACTCAGCCAATGCCTAAAATCTGCAAATGCCTTTAAATACTAAAATACTTGGCAATCTGAGCCCACCTTGGAGGGTGTCTACCTCTTGTGAATTTTCCTTCATCAAGGAGTCTTTGTATTGTGGTTCTCATTATAGCCTTAAAAAAGATTATTTTTCTTTTATTAGCTAACATTTTTATTGTGGTAAATATATTAATACATAACATAAAATTGACCATTTAAACCATTTTTTAAATTCAGTGGCATTAAATATATTCACATTGTCTAAATTTTAAAATATTAAAATAAATCAATATATGTTCTCTGACTACAAAAGATTTTTAAATTAAATTTATTGGGGTGACATTGGTTAATAAAATTATATAGGTTTCAAGTGTGCATTTCTATAGTACATCATCTATATATCGCATTTCTGTGTTCACCACCGAGAGTCAGTTCTCCTTTCGTCATCATCTATTTGATCCCCTTTACTCTCTTCTACCTCCCAAACTTACACCTTCTCCTCTGATAACCAGTAAACTGTTGTCTGTGTCTATGAGTTTTTGTTTGTCTTGTTTGTTTGTTGCTACAGTTTTATATCCCACATATAAGTGAAATCATATGGTTCTCAACTTTCTCTGTCTGACTTCTTTCACTCAGCATGATAATCTCAAGATCCATTTGTTACTATAGGCAGAAAGAATAGGGCTGTGGGGAAAGAGGCAGGAGAAAAGGAAGGAGAATGTGAGGGGAGACAATTAAAAGAGAGGAAATGAAGTTATTCTTATGAAAAGTTGCAGTTACAGATAATTGCAATGCATTATGAAACCATTAGCGTTGTGGGCAGGGAAAAATCTCCACCCCTGTGTCACCATGCCATTTGCTACAACAGCCAACTAAAGACAAGGGTATCTGACAGGAAGGAATGGTCAGCAAGGACAGCAGAGAACAGCTCTGGGAATGCGTATAATGACACCCTTAAAATCTGAATATTTTGCACCCTTTTTGGAATAAAATCCTAAACCTCTTTATTCTTTGGCAAAGTTGCCCTCCTCCTGATATACCCATTCCTAATATTTTGGGAGTGTACTGTTTCTTTTCTGTTAATAAATCCACTGCTTTCTTGGCTTTGTGTTGCTTATTCAGTATGTCCTGGAATTCCTTCCTGCAATGATACAGGAACCCCCTTTTTTTTCCATTTCTGGTAACACATGTATGTTGTTGCAAATGGTAGTATTTTACCTGAGTAACATTCTACTGCATATATGTACCACATCTTCTTTTTCCGTTCATCTATTGGACACTTTGGTTGTCTCCATGTCTTGGCCACCATAAATAAAGCTGCATTGAACATCGGAGCACATATATCTTTACGGATAAATGTTTTCAGATTTTTCGGGTAGATACCTAGGAGATGGATTGCTGGGTCAGATGGCAATTCTATTAATTTTCTGAGGAATCACCATACTGTTTTCAATGGTGGGTGTACCAATTTATATTCCCACCAACAGTGTATGAGGGTTCCTTTCTCTTCACAACCTCTCCAACACTTGTTACTTCTTATCTTATTGATAATAATCATTCTAACATGTGTGGGTAGTATCTCATTGTGGTTTTGACTTTCACTTCCCTAATAGCTAGTTAAGTTGAGTATCTTTTCATATAATTGTTGACCATTTGTATGTCTTTTTAGAGAAGTGTCTGTTCAGGTCCTCTGTCCATTTTTAAAATGGATTATATGCATTTGATATTGAGTTGTACGAGTTCTTTATACATTTTGGATATTAGCCCCTTATCAGAGCTATTGCTTACAATTATCATCTCCCCTTTGATTGGTTCCCTCTTTGTTTCATTTACTGTGCAGAAGCTTTTTAGTTTGATATAATCCCGTTCCTTTGTTTTTGCTTTTCTTGCCGTGCTTTTGAGGTCAAATTCATAAAATCCTCTCTGAACCCATGGTCCGCAAATTTAGTACTTATTTTTTCTTCGATGCAATTTTTTTTTTTCACATCTTATATTTAGGTCTTTGATCCATTTTGAGTTAATTTTAGTGTATGGTGAGAGATTGCAGTCTAGTTTCAGTCTTTTGCACATGATTTTCCAAATTTCCAAGAACCATTTATTGAAGAGGCTTTCTTTTCTTTACTGTATGTTTTTGGTGCTTTTGTTGAAAATTATCAGCCCATATTTATATGGATTTATTTCTGGGTTCTCAATTGTGTCCCATTGGCCTGTGTGTCTGTTTTTCTGCCAATACCATGTTGTTTTGATTATTGCTGCTTTGTAGTACAATTTGAAGTCAAGGAGTGTGATACCTCCAGCCTTGTTCTTTTTTCTCAGGTTTGCCTTGGCTATTCAGAGTCTTTTGTGGTTACATACAAATCGGATGACTTTTTGGTTCTATTTTTTGGAAAAAAAATGCCATTGGGATTTTGATGAGGGTTGCATTAAATCTGTATACTGTTTTGTGTAATATAGCCATTTTAATTATTTTGATTCTTCCAATCCATGGACATGAAACATCTAGCCATTTCTTTGTGTCTTCTTCATTTTTTTTAAATGATGTCTTTTAGTTTTCTGTGTATAGGTACTTCACATCCTTTGTAAGTTTTTTTCTAGGTATTTTATTATTTTCGTTGTGATGGCAAAAGGAATTGTTTTGGTTTGTTTTTCCACTTCTTTTTCTGAACTTTCATTGTTAATATATCAGGATGTAATGAGTTTTTTGTTTTGTTTTGTTTTGTTTTTAACATTAAGTTTGTATCCTGCGACTTACTGTATTTCTTTATTGTATCTAATAATTTTGAGTGGAGTCTTTAGGGTTTTCTACGTAAAGAATTATGTCATCTGCAAAATGTGACAATTTTGACTCCTTTATTCTCAATTTGGATGCCTTTTATTTCTTTTTTTTGCCTGATTGTCCTGGCTAGGACTTCCAATATGTATTGAATAATGGTCATGAGAGGGGTCATCCTTGTCTTGTTCCTGATCTTAGAGGAAAATATTTCAGTTTTTCACCATTAAGTATGATATTAACTGAGTGTTTGTCATTTATGGCTTTATTATGATGAAGTACTTTTGCTTTATATACATTTTATTAATCATTTTAATCTTAATATTGCATCTTGTCAAATAATTTTCTGCATCTATTGATATGATCTATAAATTTTATCATTTACTTTGTTTATATAGTATATTGATAAATATACTATATTTATATTGATAAATTTGCATATGTGATACATTTTTGCGCCCCTTGGATGATGGCTACTTGGTCTTGATGTATATAATCTTTTTTAATGTACTGTTGTATTGATTTGCTAGTATTTTGTTTAGGATTTTTGGGTCTGTATTCATCAGAGATATTGGTCTGTAATTTTCTTTAAACAGGTTTTTTTTGTGTGTGTTTTCCTTACTAAGTTTTGATATTAGGGTGATGTTGGTGTCATATAATGATTTAGGATGTATTGTTTGTTCTTCAATTTTTTGGAAGAGTTTGAGAAGGACAGGTATTATATCATCTTTGAATGTTTGGTAGAATTCACTAGTGAAGCCATCTAGTCTTGGAATTTTGCTTTTTGGGAGGTTTTGGCTGATTGTTTCAATGTCTTTGCTATTGGTTCGTCTATTTAGATTTTCCAGTTCTTCATGATTCAGTCTAGGAATATTATATATTTCTAAGAACTTGTCCATTTATTCTAGGTTATGAACTTTGTGGCAAAAATTCTTTCATAATATTCTTGTATGATCCTTTGTATTTCTGTGGTCTCTGTTGTAACTTCTCATCTTTCATTTTTGATTTTGTTTATTTCTTTCTTTTCTCTTTCTTCCTTAGTGCGTCTAGCCAGGAATTTGTCAATTTCATTAATCTTTTCAAAGAACCAGCTCTTCATTGCATTAATTTCATCTACTGTCTTTTTGATCTCCATTTCATTTAATTCTGCTCTAATTTTTATTATTACCTTCATTCTGCTTACCCTGGGTTTCATTTGTTTGTCTTTTTCTAGTTCTTTAAGATGTAAAATCAGGTTGTTTATTTGGGATTTTTCTTGTTTCTTGAGATAGGCCCATAAGGATATAAACTTCGTTCTTATTACTGCTTGTTGCATCCCAAACTTTTTGCTAAGTTGTATTTTCATTCTCGTTTGTTTCTATGTGTATTTTGACCTCTCCTTTTATAAAAAAAATACTTTATTAACTTATCTTTTTAGTTTTAACGATACTGAAGAAGCTAATGTTTGCCACTACTAATCCCTGTCCAAGAGTGGAAGATGAGATTTACCTTCACTTTCTATCTTTTCATACTTTTGAATAATATCTATATATATCTATCTATATCTATATCTATATCTATATCTATATCTATATATATATATCTCTATCTATCTATCTATCTATCTATCTATATATATATATATATACATTCACCTGAGGAAATTAGGGAAGTTGGAACATATAATGTACTAGAAATTTGAGTAGGAAAACAAAAATAAAGTCTTATCCTTGGGTATAATGAATATTGATAATTTCCAAATAATAATTGGAAATCTAAATATATAATGGTTAAAATTATGAAAATATATAGAATAAATAATATAAAGTAAATGTTACTCTTAGCATTAATTGTTTATTTTTCTATGCACACATTTATTTTTTGCCTTGATTTAGCATTTATTTATTTTGATATCCACTTTTATTTGACCAGCTCAGAGCTTTGGTAATATTAGGAATTTAACACATATTTACTAAAATTATTATTTAATTAATTTGTACTATGTTAACAAAGTAATATGATATTGTATGTGAGGGATATTTTATCTCAAGAAATTTCATATCTTTTATCTTAAAATAAACTAAATAAAGCTAATACTGAATTCATTGATTCAGCAAATATATATATTTTGAGCACTGCTTGGTGTTAATCAAGGTGCTAATCACTGAATGAATATTGAAAGAGTCCTACAATGGTTCATAGTTCCAGAGAGTTAAGTTGAACCATCAATTAACCATCAAATAATACCATCAATTAAAATACTAACAGCAATAGTGTACAAAAAACATCTTAGGATGAAGATAAATTATTTGGATACTGGGTGTGATTTTTTTGTGATACTATTAACAGAGCAATACCATTTTATAGATTCTCATATAATACCAATACATGTACATGCACATATGTACTTAAAATTTATAAAATAAACACCGATAAAATTTGTCATGATTAACCTGGTGTCTGACTCACCATCATTATTATAAGGAAGTTCATATCTGCACTGAATTAAGTATGATGTTCTTATAGTTACTGTATAAAGAAAACTACACAGAATTAAATTCTATCTCCTAATTGCTTATTAATCTAAAAGAAAATAAATTGTTGACATGGATAAAATTGTATTAGACAGAAGTAAAACTCATTGATTAAATAAATATGAAAACATCAAATTGTTTGTAATACAAATTGATCAATGACAACTGAATTTTCGTGTCCTGGGTGAAAGGGTAATGATAAACAAACACTTGAGGTAGAAATGTGGGAGGATAGTGTTAATCTGATAAAGTTGTAGCAAAATAAAACCCATTATTCATATGCTTTAAAAGAAATTTCTCCAGTCTACTATGCTTAAAATAAAGAAATTTCAAATAGATGCTCATTGCCACAAGTTAAAGCTACAAAGTTTTACAGAACCTGAGAAATTAGAAAGAAAAAAGTTGACTTAGGGGAAGCAAAAGAACCAGTTAGGAATATCTGAGCCTGTTGCTAGATAAGGTAACTGAAATTAGGTTCTTCATGGGTACTCAATACAAGTAACCCAACCAGGAGGTAACACAGTTGCCTTGTTCTTATCTTTTCAATGAATAAAAATACGCTATGGAAATATGAGAAAATTTTTATTTTCTCTGTAGTTCCCTGTGAACAGCCATTAACTAGAAATGGAGAGACTGCTGTGCAGATGCAGACAAAGAGGACATGGTACTTCAAATACTTCAGTAACTTTCTTAGGAATTACTGAGCAAGTTAGAGACTAGTTTAAGAATTACAGTAATTTGAGAAGTCAACAACAAAGGCAGTTCTTTTGAATATAATCATTCATGCTTCCCATCTCAATAAATGACATCCACTGATCAGGTTACTGACAAAAAGAGGTCCTATCGTAGGTTATTGTCACATTTCTGAGATGAAAAGCTAATGCATGTCTGTCAATAGATATCTGGTCCCTCTTCAAGCTTAGAAAACTACAGAACAAGTTTTCTATACCTAGAAAAAACAGGTATATAAAAAGAAAAAAAAAATCAGTTGGTGGTTTTCTTTTTCTATTTCTATACCTATTTTTTGCATGCATACTTGTAGTTTGTGTTTTCTAACAGCTTTATTGAGGTGCAATTTATACACAAAAATTTGAAAACATAATCTCAAAGAGAGATCTGCACCCATATGTTCATTGCAGCATTATTCACAATAATCAAGATAAGAAAACCATCTAAATGTCCATTGATGGATGAATGAATAAAGAAAATATGGCATATGCATACATTGGAATATTATTCAGCTTCAAAGAGGAAGGAAATCTTGTCATATGAGACAACATAGGGTTTTTTTTTTCCTGCATTATTTTTGATATCATCTAAGAACCTGTTGTGTAAGTTTTATTTGAGTAGTAACAAGCGTAATATTTTTAAAGGCTATTTTACACTTATAACTTGTGGCTACTCCTGAAAAGAAAAAAAGTTAATTAATCCAAGTTGCCAAATACAGGAGAGCATTATCTAGTGATAAATCTCTCACAATAAAAAGTCACGTTGCCTAGATCTCAAGATGGGTTCTAATCTGTGAGATTTAATTTGTATACAGTAACACAAAATTAGATGTATCTCATCTCAGTATTAATCTTTTTTAAAGGTTTCAGGTATTTCACTTCACTGAATTTCCACTTTCAGTGGAATTGCAGAGAGAAAGGGAGAGGAGTGGAGAGAGAGAGAGAGAGAGAGAGAGAGAGAGAGAGAGAGAGAGAGAGAGAGAGAGAGAGAGTTGGCATTTCATATGATCTATATGCTTTACTAGAAAAAAAAAAAAGAAAATGGGGAACTGGTTCTGGGCTAGCCTAAAGGTGGCAGAGTAAGTAAATGATGTGCTTCCCTCCTCTCCTGACCACATAAAAATTTCAACTAATCTACAGAACAATAATCATTGAGAATCGCTTGAAGGCTAGTTGAACTGGAATCCTACAACTGAGGACATACAGAAGAAGCCACCTCAAGATTGGTAGGAGGGACAGAGACGTGGAACGGGCTGTTCCTAAACGAATGAGTGACCATTAAAAATCGGGAGGGATATCTCGGTTACCCAGGACCCCACAAAGGAGTGAGGAGTCCCAGCCACACACCATGCTCCCCAGCCCAGGGTTCCAGTGTCAGAAAGAAAAGTCCTCATAAATTCTGGCTGTGAAAACCAATGGAGATTGTGGCTAGGTGAAAGGAAGAGCAGTGGATGTCCCAGGTGTTCCTTTCAAAGGACCCCCACACAAACTTACTTGCTGATGGACTCACTTGCTCTGAGCTCCAATGTCGTGGCAGTGCTCAAAAGGTGCTAGAGACATATGGGGAAGAGTTGAGTTGTCTGGCTTCAGGGCTAGAGATGGAGGGTTGACTTTCTCCCAGACAGAAGTGCTGATAGAAGCTATGGGCTCTTTTTTGCGCCCCCCACCCTCCCAGTATGCAGACACAGAGGTTACGGCATCTTAGTCTCCATCACCCTAGCTAAAATCTTTCCTCTGCCCTAACCTGGCTCTCCCCTGAAACACTGCCCCACCTAACTTCAGGGCACACCCACAAAGCCTCCAGTGGCTTTTCCATACAAACAACTGTGTCTTGGCTCATGCTGTAGATTTTCATTAATTCTCTCAAAGGTTCAAAACACCCAAACAAGCAGCATCTGACTTAAGCATGTCCTGTACCTCTTGCTGAGCAGCCCCAAGCCCAGCACTAGAGGCAGCTGGCCCCAGCTCCTAATTTGGCTTCTCGAGGCACCTCCAAGCCCAGCGAGGATGGAGACCATTATGCCAAGTGGCCTTGGGCAATGCACAGACTGCGGCTGAACTTGGCCTGTGGTGTTGCCCACCTCCAGGAGGCCCCAGGCTGGTATGCCTGGTGGTCAGCTTCAGACAAAGCCAGAGCATCACCTAGCCACCTCCAAGGATGAGAAACCCAAAGGACAGACTGGGCAGGCACCAGAGACCTGCTAAAGCGAATCCTACTCTATAGGTTTATTCCTTGCAAAACAACTCCTCCACTGTAGTCACGGCCAATTCTCACAACCAATCAGCCAGAGTGCAAATTCCTCCCATGGGCATGCAAGCAGCAACCAAAGCTCAACTACAAAACACAACCCCCACAAGGGACACACCTGGAGCACCTGGCTCAGCTTACCAGGGAGACTGTGCCACTGGGTCCCAGAGGACACCTACTAAACAAAGCCACTTTACTAAGACCAGGAGACATAGCAGCCCTACCTAATGCATAGAAACAAATACAGGGAGGCAGCCAAAATGGGGAGACAAAGAAACATGTCCCAAATGAAAGAACAGAACAAAGCTCCAGAAAAACAGCTAAACAAAAATGGACACAAGGTAGCTACCAGATGCAGAGTTCAACATAGTGGTTATAAACATGCTAAATGCTCTCAGGGAGAACTTCAACATGGAGATAGTCAACATAAAAATGGATATAGAAAATGTAAAAAAGGACCACTCAAAAATAAAGAATACAATAACTGAAATGAAGAATACATTACAGGGAATCAATGGTAGATTAGATGAAGCAGAGGATCAAATCAGTGATTTAGAAGATATAGTAGCAGAACACAATCAGATCAGCAAAAAGAACAAGAATCCAAAAAAAAAAAAATAAGGATAGTTTAAGGGGCTTCTGGGACAATATCAACCACACCAACATTCACATCACAGGTACCAAAAGGTTAAGAGAGAGAGCAATGAATTAAAAACTTATTTGAAGAAATAATGATGAAAAAGTTTCTTAACATGGTGAAGGAAATAGATACACAAGCTTGGGAAGCACAGAGTCACAAACAAGATGAACTCAAAGAGGCCCACACCAAAACATATCATAATTAAAATGCCAAAGGTTAAAGACAAAGAGAGAATCTTAAAAGCAGCAAGAGGAAAGCAGTTAGTTACCTACAAGGGAGCTCCCATATTACTGTCAGCTGATTTCTCAACAGAAACGTTGCAGGCCAGAAGGGACTGTCATGAAATATTCAAAGCAATAAAAATCAAGGACCTACAACTAAGAATACTCCACCCAGCAAAGCTGTCATTTAGAATCAAAGGACAGATAAAGAGCTTCCCAGACAAGAAAAAGCTAAAGGAGTTCATCACTGCCAAACCTGTATTATGAGGAATGTTAGAGAGACTTCTTTAAGATGAAAATAGAACAAGACAAAAATATGAATAATAAAATGGTAATAATTACATATCTGCAAATTACCTTTAATGTAAATGGATTAAATGTTCCAGTCAAAAGATAGGGTGGCTGAATGGACAAGAAAAGAAGACCCTTACATATGTTGCCTACAAGAGACACACTTCAGATGATAAGACACACACAGACTGAAAGTAAAGGGATGGGAAAAGATATTTCATGAAAATGGAAACAAATAAGAAAAAAAGTGGAGTAGCAATACTTATAGCAGACAAAATAGACTTTAAAACAAAGACTGTATCAAAAGACAAAGAAGGACCCTTAACCCATTTCTGGGTATTTATCAAAGAAACTCAAAATGCTACTTTAAGGGGACATGTGCACCCATATGTTCATTGCAGCAGATGTGGAGGCAGCCTGTGTGTCTGTCAATGAATGAATGAATATCCTGTCAATGATAGGATAAGGAGGAGGTGGTACATACGTATAGTGGAATATTGCTCATCCCTGGAAGTGAATGGGTTTTGCCATCTGCAGTGACCTGAATAGACCTGGAGGGTATTGTGCTGAGTGGATTACGTCAGATAGAGAAAGGTAAATGTCATGTGATTTCACTTATATGTGGAATCTAAAGAAAAAAGTAAACAAACAAACAAAACAGAAACAGACTCATAAATGCAGAGAACATTTTGATGATCACCAGATAGGAGGGCGGTTGGAGGATGGATGGAAAAGGGGAAGGGATTAAGAAGTACAAATTGGTTGTTACGATGTAGTCATGGGAATGTAGAGTATAGCATAAGGAATATATTCAATAATAATTGTATTAGATTGGTGCAAAAGTAATTGGAGTTTAAAAGGTTAAAAACAATTGCAGAAACCACGATTATTTTTCTACCAAATTAATAATAACTGTGTGTGCTGTCAGATGGGTACTAGATTTATTGAGGTGATAGATGGGAGGGAGTTGGTGGTCGGTCAAAAAGTGAAGGGATTAAGAAGTGCATACAAATTGGTACTTACAAAATAGTCATGGATCTGTAAAATAAAGCATAAGGAATATAGTCAATGACATGGTAATAACTATGTACAGTGCCAGGTGGGTACTAGACTAGTCAGGGGGATCATTTCTTAAAGTATATAAATGTCTAACCACTTTGCTGTACACATGTAATTAATATAAAATTTTAAAAAGCTACAAAAGAAAATGGAGAAAAATAAAGGACAATATTACCAAATCATCCTATGATTAATAACAGCGGGCCTGACATTAAATGCTTCTTGTTGTGCTCTACACTCACAACACTTCTTGCTCAACCTGCTCACTCTCTGACAGATTCCTCTTGATGCTTGAACAAAAACATATATAAAGCCAATGTTTTGCCTTATGACAATCTGTTTAAGAATCAGTTTCCAGGAATATACTGTGTTTCAAATCAGGGACAACTTGTATATGGCAAAAACTTATTGAAGCCCAGAGAAGTTTAATGAAATAGTTGTTTTTCATATTCAAATATTCAGAGGGTCCCAAAAAATGCATATACATTTTAAGAAAGGAAAAAGCTATTAAAATTGTAATACTCAATATATACCAATAACAAAAGATGAATACAAGTCACATTTGACTTCTGCAATTACAAGAGGTGCTCAAAGTGGTTACCATCAGTGTCCAGACACTTCTGATTACAGCGAACTACTGCTTGAGTCTACAAAGTGTCCACTTGTAGACATTTCTTTGGCATCCCTGGTATATGTGAATACTAATCAGAAATGATGCACAGGGTCCAGGAGTTGCACACATTTTATTTAGGAAATACATGTGTTATTCAATTATTTTCTAACTATGTACAGCCAATCTGGTCAGGTCGTTCAATATGAACTCACTCTATACAAAAAAAAATTAAACAAAACACTAGATTCAAGGATTAAAAGTAGTTTTGAATCTACAAGCAGGCATGAAATTACTGGTAATGGCTATCTAGAATTATTTATTGAAAAACATTAAGAAAGCACTTTTGATTTCAGTGAGGAAAAGGATTATGATTGATTGGTAATATCACTCATTGGTACAAAATAGGGAGTAATATGTATTGTGTATTTACCAACTCTGTGCTAGAAAGTAATATAGATGAATTAAACATGTTCATTCAAATGTATCACATAATAGAATAAGAGACTTGTCCCAAAGTCTCTTTGTGACCAATACTTTCTCTAAATTTAAAACGAGCAGTAAGCTGTCATGCTGTAATTATGCCATTACCAATAATTGCAGCACACATAGGAAAGTATTCACTATAAAATATGAAACAAGAATTGCTTTGATATACTACCAAATAAATTTGCACTTAACTTCTGATCCTCCAAATTAGTTTCAAAATTCTGTTGGGTCATTTTCTCCATTTTCCCCTTTATTCCTCTCTGATATACATTACTTCATGCTACTAGAAAAAATATTTTTTTTTCCTTTATTAATTCCAGTCATCCCAATTCTCTTCCTTCTGTTACTTTTGCTTGTCTAATTAAGTAGTAATTTAAAATTCAAATGCTGAGGTGCAATATGGTTAACATAATTGCTTGAATTTAACAGGATCTAAGATAAGTGTTAAATTCTTAATATTGTCATCAAGGATATAATACTTACCTATATCTTGCCTCTTTTTCCAAAGTCAGTTTAAGGGCCCCAGGGCCACATATAATCCATTTTATGGACATTTTGCAACCTCTTAACTAAACAAGCAATTAGATTTAATTATCAAAAAGCTATTGTCTCTTTAGAGGCAATAGTCATTGAAAAATCTCAGTTGCAATACTCTTGCTCCACCTTCCACAGGATAAATCGACCTGTGAGGGAATAGACTACAGTAATTGTGCCAACTAGTTGACAAAAGGAAAATTAATATTTTCCCCATATTCTAAAAAGGTGTTTAAGATGTACTTTCAGTTATATAACGGACATCAAAAAAGGTATAAGTTTGTTATAAATTATTTTATAAGGCATATTTTTGTAAACTTATGTGTTTCATATTTAAAGAAACATCTGCATTGCTATGGGATATGCTATAAGATACCTTCAAAGACCAGTTGATAAAAACCTGGTTTGAATGCTTAAAGCTACTTTATATTTCTTCTCTTTAAACTTTATTTTTTCTATTCCTTTACAAGAGTTTATTAGGTATGAAAAAAGCAAGAATTAATACTCCAAGTTAACACCCTTTCCTTGGTGCTCTGCTGTAAAAGAACTCACAGATGGTGAGAGGAGGTGGCATTTTGGATTAGCTAATGGTATTTACATAGCTCAGGTTTGTATACATTTTTATGACATATAAGCAGCTGTGTTTGTGTTATCGGTTCATTTCAAAATATTTTGAAAAGGTGTTAAAAATTTTGCCAAGCAGTAGTACATCTTTAGGACTTAAACATCATGGGGAAGTGAAAATATTCAGAAATATAGTCTTTATATTCCATAGTGATTCTATGAATCACTAGTTGTTTGTGAGCAATCACTTTTGCGTTTGTGAAGGATTTTAATAGCACACTATAGTGTAGATAAAAATATTTCTGTAGAACCACTGTTTTAAGAGTATATGAAGATCTGACAATTAAGTTCGCGAACTTGTTGCAATGCTATTGCTAGACTTTTTTGATATCAGAGGGATAATTCATTATGCATTTGTACCAAGTGGACAGTTAACCAAATTTACTGTTTGGAAGTGCTGAAAAGGCTGCATGAAAATATTAGACGACCTGAACTTTTCGCCAGCAATTCATGGCTCTTGCATCACAACAATGCACCAGCTCACATGGCACTATCTGTGAGGGAGTTTTTAGCCAGTAAACAAATAACTGTGTTGGAACACCCTCCCTACTCACCTAATCTGGCCCCCAATGACTTCTTTCTTTATCCAAAAATAAAAGAAATATTGAAAGGAAGACATTTTGATGACATTCAGGACATCAAGGGTAATACGACTGCAGTTCTGATGGCCATTCCAGAAAAAGAGCTCCAAAATTGCTTTGAAGGGTGGAATAGGCACTGGCATCAGTGCATAACTTCCCAAGGGGAGTACTTCAAAGGTGACCATAGTGATATTCAGCAATGAGGTATGTAGGACTTTTTCTAGGATGAGTTCACGAACTTAATTGTCTGACCTCCTATCTAGAGGATTCTGGACAATTTCAGTAATAATTACAAGGGATAGAACACTATTTCTAAAGTTTAGGCTAAGTCTGTTAAATGTATACTACTTCTCAGAATAAATATGATTAATTTAATAACCTTATTACTGTTTATACATATTAATGAACCCAATATGTGTATATGTGGCAAATGTTGCAGTTATAAAATTCAAAAATTAAATTATATTTAATTGTTGATATCTGTAGTTTGATAATTCATATTGAATATACATATATGTTATACATATATGATATATATGATAATATGTTATTACATTATACATATCCTATATGTATATATAATCATATGTATAATTATAGATATATTTACCAGAAGGAAAAAAAAATAATTATTTTCAGATATTAAATATGAATTGGCAGTATAGCATAATGGTTAGGATATAGGATATGGAGGTAGTTTATTTTAAATCCTGGATCAACCACCTCTTAATTTTGTGACCTCGGTCTCTTAATTTTCCTATATCTAAGCTTCTGCATCTGTAAAATAATACTACTTACCTAATATGATTATTTTATTAAATGAGGAAATAGAAAGTATGTAGAAAATAGCTAATATGTAAGTAAATATTATTCATATTACTTCCATGGCTCGTTCTTTCCTATTCCTTTTGATGATTTTCTCTTAATACTTTTCCTCATTCAACTGGCCTATGAACCTCTTTTCTCTTCCACCGTTTATTGCTGCTGCAGCCATAGAGTTGCACTATTCAAATCTTTCAAGAAAGAACTTGCAGTTCAGCTACAAGGAGTATCATTTGCTGAGAGCTTCTAGCTGTTAGCATTTTCAGGATGTGCCTAGCTCATGAACAAAGGCTTCACTCTTCCCAGGCAGCCGGAAACAATAACTGAGCATGGCAGCAGTACTAGGGCGGGCTATTTCTGCATGATGAGATGCTCCCCACAGGGACAATCATTGCACTAACTCTTTCTGTGGGTTTGGTCAAGATCTTGCACCAGAGTCTGATAGTCTCTGTACCCAATTTGATTTCTCCTGCTTTTCCCTCTACATATATTAGATCTGTGTGCAATGTTCGGTTTGTCCCTACCATTTCATCATGTACTTTCTCCCCATTTCATCATGTACAGGTATTACCACCCCCACTCACAATAAACTTCTCACCATTATAAGTCTCTTTTGGCATCTGCATCTCAGGGTGTCCAACAGACAAAAGTTGGTGACAGAAGTGGACTAAGAAAGCGATGGTAAGATGAGATTTGGCAGTCAGTTCCTTATTCCAGGTGGTATGTTGGGCATGGGTATTCCATGACACAGGGTAGTGACACAATTTCTAAAACATTCACCAATGATGAATTAGGAGAAAGTTCCAGTGAACAAAATTGTCTTCATCCAGATGATGATTCCATCATTTGAAAATTAGAGGGGTTGGGGAAATAATGTGTTTAAATAAGTACATCGGAATTGGCTGGTTTTTACTAAGTTGCATTGATGCTCTATAAAGGGCAAACAACAAACAATTAAAACCTAAATGTAAAGTCCAAAGGGCTTTTTTGGTAGCCCATAAAGTGGCCCTCATCTCCCTAGGGATAGGACAGAAACAATAAAAATCAAACTGAGGTTTAGTAGAGTAGGCAAGCTAAAATGATGATCGAATACATGAATAAGACATGTCTCTTATATAAAGGTCTGAGCCAGGGGTGTCCGAACTTTTTTCAACGTTTTTTACCAAGGGCCAAATGTGGCAAAATACACAAACAGCCGAGCAACTCACTCGAGGTGAAGTACGTATTGCCTCACCTGGTTTATTTAAGTAAACTAAATATATTTTTGGAATTTGCTGCGGGCCAATTAAAAATGGATTGCGGGCAGCAGTTGGCCCACGGGCCGCAGTTTGGACACCCTGGTCTAAGCACTTGCTGGAAAAACCAAGGACTGTAACATACTATACATGGGTATCTAGGTGAATAGTCCAGAAGATTTGGACTCCTCAGATACCTCTTACACCTCAGCACCCAAATGTTTGCCCACACCTTTGTATTAATAACTAGCATTTCTGCCATATGGGAAGACACTGCAGAACTAGTCTTACTTCAAGAAACAGGATTTCCCTCAAGAGCTTCCCCCATGTCTTCTCTTGGCTACCAGACCAAGAACTAGGAATAAATCTCAGTATAACTCCACTGTGGATATCCTCCACTACGGACGTGGAGTACTTATGGGTCTGGATTTTTAGAGTACCTGGTCGATTGGGCCAGATTATAAGTCTAGATAGAGAAGAATTTATTGATTTAGAGGCCCTCAAAGTAAAAGTTTTAACACATGACAAGACCTCCAGTAGGTAGGGTAAACTCACTGCTAGAATAGTCTCTAGATTAGGGAAAGTGATGACTCATGCTTAGTGACGGAAAATGTCTGAATTGACATAGCAAGTAGTAAATGAAGAACTAAAGAGGCTCAGGGAGGTGGGCATGTGGGAATAGATATATTATGTGAGGCCAGGAGACCCAGGTGAGGATTATATTCCACTGGAATGCCGAGGACATGCCACTCACTGAAGCCGTTGGGAACGTGCTGGTGAGAGGAGTACCAGCATCACTAAGCACTGCAGTGATTGTTCTTCTCTGCAGGCCAGGGCTCAGGGCAAGAGTGGCAGTCACAGAACTGGAACCATGAATATCCATTGGGATGATGCCCAAGTTAAGGAGATGTGTTGGTAGTACAAGATAAAAGGAGCAAGAGGCTGAAGACAGTCACCCTAATAAAATGTACTGATTAATTTCTGACCAATTTCAGAACCTGAGTCCTTTTTCAGGCCTGGAACAAGTTGACTAAAGAGGCTTCCAAATACCCAGGAGGAAAGGCCCTAAATCACCATGCCAAGTCTACACTGCAGTGATTCTACCACAATCATTACCAAAGAAACTACAATTATTTACTCAGGTTACTGTACACTGAGGAAAGGGGAATAGGCTGATATTTCAGAAACTATTAGGGGCCTGAGTTGACATGGATACCCAGAGACCTGAAACTTTACATGGCTTCTTGTTAAAGTGGGAACATATAGAGACCAGGTAATAAACGTGTATCTGGCCAAAGTTTCAATTACAATGGGCCCTCTGGGTTCTAGTGTGTGTGGGCCCACCCCGTGGTCATTTTTTCAGTCCATGAGTGTATGACAGGGTTTGACAAACTTGGAGTTGGAGCAACCCACACATTGGTTTTTTGGTCAGTCAGGTAAAAGGTCTCACAGTAGAATTGCCAAATGGATGCCTCTGAAACTGACCCCTGGCCAAGATAATGATTATAAAGTAGTAATGCATAGAAAGTTGTGGACAAGATTGTTGCCTCACTCAAGGATTTGTGGAATGCGTGAGTGGTGGTCACTATTAGGTCTCCATTTATCAGTCTGGTCCCGAAAAACTAACTTATAAACCACCACAAACTCACCTGAGTAGTAATTCCACATCACTGCCATTGTGCTAAATGCGGTATCTTTGCTAGAACAGATTAATACAGCCTCAGGTACATGGTATGAGTCTATTGATTTGGCAAATATACTTTTTTCTATCCCAGTCAGAAAAGAAATAAGAAACAATTCACAATCACATGGAATGGATAAAATATGCATTTATAGCTTCATCTCAGGGCTTTTAAACTTTCCTACTCTCTGTCATCGTGTAGTCTGAAGATATCTGGGACACCTTTATGTCCAGTAGAACATCATATATATCTGTTACATTAATGACATCATGCTGATTGGAAAAGGTAAACAAGCAGCTGCACTCTTTCTGGTTAGGCTTCAGCCAGTCAGTAAGGATGGTGGAGTCATTAATGAGGATGTCCATTTCTGACCCATATGGGATCATTCTAATAGGAAATCTTTTCTCTGGAACATGCTTTGGTTTGGGCAAGACTCTAGCAGATCTTGATTATGATCTCAGGCACTCCCTTCTCAGTCTTGTGTCCTCACCTTTCCTTTCACAGGAGTCAGATTGGCATTGCAGTCTGAAGGCTTTCCCTGACAAATGCTGCTTCCTGCTGCTTTCATATTCACAGGTGATACCCGTTCATTAATTCTCTTGTACTTGTACAACAGAATCTTTTCCCCAGATGACTCAACAGACATAGCTGCTATTCCTCGACCTTTCTCCTGCTTAACTCTTTTATTCTTTCCTATCTCCACATTTCATTTTCATCCTGTGGAAACACATGAATTGCATTTGTGCAGTTATATTTAATGAATGCCTATCATATGCCCAAGCATAGACCTATGCCTGGGATTTTAAGGAATGCGGTAAGTTATCTACAAAACTCCATAATTCTCTAAGAAAAGGTGACAGAGAAACAAAAACATTTCATCTATTAATAAACCCTCTTTGTTTTGTTGATGGTTTCTTTGCTGTGCAGAAGCTTTTTAGTTTGATGTAATCCCATTCATTTATTTTTGCTTTTAGTTCCCTTGCTTTCGAGGTCAAATTCATAAAATCCTCTCTAAGACCAAGGTCCATAAGTTTAATACCTATGTTTTCTTCTATGCAGTATTGTTTCAGGTCTTATTTTTGGGTCTTTGATCCATTTTGTGTTAATTTTGGTACATGGTGACATGTACCTAGTTTCATTCTTTTGCACATGGCTTTCCAATTCTCCCAGCACCATTTATTGAAGAGGCTTTCCTTTCTCCATTGTATGTTTTTGGCTCCTTTGTCAAAGAATATCTGTATCTATATCTATCTATCTATCATCTATCTATCTATCTATCTATCTATCTATCTATCTATCTATCTATCTATATGGGTATAACTTTTATGAGTTTCCAATTCTATTCCATTGGTCTGTATGTCTGTTTTTCTGCCAATACAATGCTGTTTTGATTATTGTTGCCTTATAGTATAAATTGTAGTCAGGGAGTGTGATACCTCCAGTTTTGTTCTTTTTTCTAGGATTGTTTGGCTACTCAGGGTCTTTTGTGATTCCACACAAATCTGATGATTTGTTATATTTCTTGAAAAAAAATGCCATTGGGATTTTGATGGGGATTGCTTTCAATCTGTATAACATTTGGGCTAATATGGCCATTTTAACTATGCTGATTCTTCCAATCCATGAACACGAAATATCTTCCCATTTTATGTGTATCTTCTTCAATTTCTTTTAATAATGCCTTGTACTTTACAGTGTATAGATCCTTCACATCTTTTGTTAAGATTATTTCTAAGTATTTCATTTTACTTTATTATTGAAATTGCAAAATGAATTTTTTAAAATTTCTTTTTAGGAAATTTTATTGTTAGTATACAGAAATGCAATGGATTTTTGTACATTGATTTTGTATCCTGCAATTTTGCTGTATTTGTTTGACATTTCTAATAGTTTTTTTGGTAGAGTCTTTAGGGATTCCTACACAAAGAATTATGTCATCAGCAAAATGTAACAATTTGACTTTTTTCATTACCGATTTGGATGCCTTTTATTTTTTTCTCTTGCCTAATTGCTCTCTCTACACAGCAAAAGAAACCGTCAAAAAACAAAGAGGGAAATAATTAAAGGGGAGAGGATATTTACAAATACCACCTCCTATTAGGGGCTAATATCCAAAAGAACTCATACAACTCAACAACAACAAAAAATCAAACAATCCAATTCAAAAATGTGCAAAGGACCTGAACAGACATTTCTCCCAAGAAGACACAAAAATGGCTAACAGAAATATGAAAAAAGATGCTCAGCTTTACTAGCTATTAGGGAAATGCAAATCAAAACCATATGTGATACCACCTCACACCTGTTAGGATGGCTATTACCAACAAGACAAGTAATAACACATGTTGGAGAGGTAGTGGAGAGAAAGGAACCCTCATACACTGCTGGTGGGAATGTAAATTGTTATAGCCACTGTGGAAAACAGTATGGAGTTCCCTTAAAACTATTAAAAATAGAATTATCATATGACCCAGCAATCCCTCTTCTGGGTATCTACCCTCTAAACTGGAAAACATTTATCCATAAATCTATGTGTACCCCTATGTTCATTGCAGCTTTATTTATGGTGGCCAAGACATGGAAACAACAAAAGTGTCCGTTGATAGATGATTGGATAAAGAAAATGCAGTACGTTTATACAATGGAATATTACTCGGCCATAAGAAAAAATAAAATACTGCCATTTACAACTACATGGATGGATCTTGAGATTATCATTCTAAGTGAAAT
The DNA here is from genome assembly GCF_964194185.1 of Rhinolophus hipposideros. Lineage (NCBI taxonomy): Eukaryota > Metazoa > Chordata > Mammalia > Chiroptera > Rhinolophidae > Rhinolophus > Rhinolophus hipposideros. Next base: position 66,738,053 of record NC_138046.1, on the reverse strand, counting down.
AAGTCAGATAGAAAAAGTCGAGAACCGTATAACATCACTCATATGTGGGATATAAAACTGAAAGCAAAAATTAACAAGGCAAACAAACAAACAAAAACTCATAGACACAGACAGCAGTTTAGTGGTTACTGGAGGGTAAGGAGTAAAGGGGATAGAAGAGGATAAGGGGGGTCAAATGTATGGTGATGGAAGAGGAATTGACTCTGAGTTGTGAACACACAATGCAATTTATATATCATGTATTATAGAATTGGATACTTGAAACCTATATAATTTAATTATCCAATGTCACCATGATAATATTAATAAAATTTTTAAAAACTAAAATAATACAATGTTTTTAAAAAATAACCTCAACTTTTCTTGGAGAAGTGCATGTGTGAAAATAAGGACATGTTTGAGCTAGACACTCTAACAGATGGAATTCGGTATAGGTATAATGTCAGATGAAGCAACATCACAAGCACCATATGATCCTTCCTTATCCTCAACTACCTTCTAATAAGTATGGTCTATCCCACAGACACTGAAATCTCTAATCCACCAGTACCAAGTTAATAACCAAAGGCTGATTCTGCTTTTCAGATCTAGGAAAAACATGGGGAAATGCAGCCCATTCAGACAACTTTTTAAGAAATGTTTTTACAGAAGATATTATAATTATCTGTGAGAAGCAATGTCATCCTGAGAGAGTACAAAATAACGTACAGCAACATCTGGAAATTTTTATAGTCTCTCAGATGGCTTTAACTTGACATCGTCCAAAGAAAAGACAAATGGAAGGTATCACTTATACAACAGTTAGAGGTCATTTCATACCAAAATTGTAGGCATCGCCATATTTCCGTTGTACAGTGCAAGTCTGATGGGAGGAAAGGTGTGAAAATATATAAGCTCCATGGAGAGATGTTGGCATAAGAGTCTAGAAATGACTACTTTATAAGCCCTGGAGGCATGTATGCTTCCGGTAAGGGAAACATTCTTTATTGCTTCAACAAATCTTGACACTTCCCTATTTGTTGTAAAGAAGCTGTTACACTTTATTTCCCATCTTTCTGATTTTTCCTAATGCTACGTTTATTTCCCCAGCTTCTCAAGCCTCAAACTCCAGAGCCAGTTATGACTGCTCTCTCTTCTTCATTTCTCATATCTAATTAAGTTTACAAGAAATCTCTGAATTACAAAGGCTTAATACGTCACTTCACAGTCATGGACAAAACTCATATTTCTGACTACAAAATAATAGTGGCCAATGTCAACACATGATAATATTTCACTAAGTGAATGGCCAGAACTTAGAAGTCTGCCTTGATCTGCAGTAATTCAGATGATTGCTTTTGAAATAAAAAGCAGGGAATTGTTGAAGGAATATTTCCCCAGATACCTCTCCTCCCACACTGAACTTAGTTCAATGGTCTTTAGAGTAATAAAGACTTGCTACAAGTATATTAATCAGGAGAAAAATTATGGTTTTGGTCCACCTATACTACGTTCTTATTTTAAGAAACATCAGTCAATCTGGATTATGAATAAAAATTCTCAAAACCAATTTATTTCAAGAAACATCAGTCATTCCAGATTATGCATAACATATTCCATTATTTTTGGCCATGTATGGTTTTTACATTGAATGCTTGATTTTATATATATTTAATATAGGGGCTAGATTGAAATGTAAGTATTCTAAACATTTAAATTTGAAATGAATGAAAATTTCTTTATTTCCTGTAATTGAAGACAAAAACACTGTCAACCTTCAATTCTCCTAGAGCAGACATTGTGGGGACAAAGCCCCAAAAAGCAGTTTCCAGGCTCTCAGCCTCACATAGAAAGGTTCTGGCTCGGGTAGTAAATGGCCATCAACTGTGATCAGGTGGCCAGCAGCTGTGGCTAGTTGGCCGTCAGCTGTAACCCGTAGGCCATTGGCCACTAATATAACTGCTGTGGCTACGCTAGCAGAAAGGAATGGGGGCTAGCAAGAAGATAGTGGCTGGCAAGCGCGGACTGCTGTTAGGCAGATTATGTAGATCCTGCTTCCTGTGTCTCCAGCCCAGCCGCCAGCAAGAATATATTGGTTTGACTCCCCTATCTATGGCTCCATGGGTGTTCCTTTTTGGCCTTACCGTGTCCTGCGTTCTTGGGCGGGGAGTGGGAGCTGAGACCCTACACGACAAATGGCGCAGCGAGCAGGGTCCCCCGCCTGACAGACATCTTATCCTAACCCATTATAACATATTATCTTATTCAATTTAATTTAGATTTTTTTTTCCAGAAAAATTTAGATATTTTTTCCAGCTCTGTCTAGATCAAACTTTAGTGTTTTTTTTGTTTTGTTTTGTTTTTGATGTAAAATCCAGTATCTGGGGGTTACTTACTCCCTCTCGAAGGCACACTCTGTACTAGCTTCTTCCTACGATGGCGTCTGGGAGCAAAAGGAAGTTGATATATCCTCACAGTTCAGTTAATGCTGTCTCTACATATTCACTGCATTTGCCTTTGGTTTACCTGAGCCCACTGCTTCTATCTTGCTATGGGTCAAGGTATGTATTAACTTGTCCACCCTTTTGGTCATGTTGGTATCCTTTTAGGGACCAAGGATTTCTTAGCTGCTTTCTTTGCAGCAAGTTGGAGTGAAAGGCTTGCCTGTTATTCTATGAACCAAGACCCTTATCTCAACTCTAGCTGACCTACTGCATCTGTGCCTTCTTGGATAAAAAAACTTTCAAACACAAGCTTACAGAATACCCATGGTATGAGCAGAAGAATAGGAAACATCTTTATTTTCTTATAGTTCCCCACACTTATCTGTGTATCTTTACCTTCACTGCTAAATTTTTGTTGTTTTCATTTTTTTAACCTTGAAGGGGAATCCAGGAAATTCAAAGTTGTAATCAGCTCGCTCGCTCGCTCTCTCTGTCTCTCTCTCTCTCTCTCTCTCTGTCTCTCTCTCTCTCTCTCTCTCTCTCTCTCTCTCGCTCTCTCTCTCTCTCTCTCTCTGTCTCTGTGTCTCTGTCTCTGACTCTCTCTGTCTCTCTGTGTCTGTCTGTCTGTCTGTCTGTCTGTCTCTCTCTCTCTCCCCCCCCCCATGCTTTTCCTCCCAGCCCCAGAGAAGCAATATGTGTAGTGCTTGAAGATATTTCTTATTCATATGGTCATCTCTTTCACTCTATGGTTTACTCTGGTAAAATTCCAGCTTGGGTAGTGTCAATAAAGTCTTTAAACATAAGCTGAGCAATAACTTCTTTGCGCTCAGAACTTTTTAGCACCTGTGTCCTTCTTATTGGAAGAACTAATGGAGAAAAAAACAAGAATTACTAAGTGGAGAAATACATCAGGTCTTATCTCTCAAGCTATGTTTGTAAACCTATACAGTTGTATCTTATTATTTTGAATTGATTCTTGTGATCTATTTCTATATTTTTAAGCCAGAATGTCTTTGTCTTATCCTAGCTTCATCACTTAATAAATGTGTGCTTTTGGACTCCATACCTCAGTTTCCCATTTCTCAAAAGGTGATACTAATAGTAACTACCTCATAAGGTTGTTGAGAGTATTACCTGAGTAAATATATATAAAATACATTAATATATTTAGAGCAGTACATAGCATATAACAAGCATTAGATAAATATCAGCATTGTAATTTGAAAATGTGTATGTATTCATGTACATACTATGGTGATTAGAAACTGAGGAATGATTTCAAGCTAACATAAAAATAGAAAACCTGGAGTGTTGATTTATTCATTTAATATGACTATTTCAACTTCTAATTGGATCAGGACTTTTTTTTTAATTTATTGGGGTGACAATTGTTAGTGAAATTACATAGATTTCAGGTGTACAATTCTGTATTACATCATCTATAAATCCTTTGATTAATAAGTGGAATCTAGGATTTCCCAGATAAAGCAGGCACAAGGTCACTGAAACAGGGATGGAAAAGGGGATATAGAATACAGAATTAGGAAGTGAGATGCTTTAAAATCATGTTTTCATAATTTTCCAAAAGACAGACAGTATTAAGTAAAATAATTTTAAAAAACATGTCAAGCTTGTTAGTGATCACAGAAATATAAGTTCAAACAGTGGAATATCAAGTTTCAGCTTATCGCTATAACATCGATGGGTCCAAGCACACCGTAATACCAGATGACAAAATGTATTTTAGTTTAGAAATCTAACCCAGAGATTTTGATATTTATATGTAACGAATACAGATTTTCATAATGCTGACCAAAGATTTTACAAAATCCAGTAATATTATATCATAAAAATATTTTGATTGATTACTTATAACAGTTATTATATTTGCTTGCATGCATACCTGTCTTATAAATATTTTTTAATTAGAAAATAAACAGTGCAAAACAAAAACATCAAATTTGGGTGTATTTGGAATTAAAGATAACATTATACATGAGAGAATACAGTAGCTAAAATTATTCTCAATGCTAATTATTAAAATAAACTACATGCAAATTAAATGCAAATTTTCTGTGTCGGGCATGAGTTCTAATGAGAGTATTACTCTTTAATGTCCAAACCATAAATATTTTCTTTAGAATCTTTTAATCAGCTCTAAGATACCAAGAGGAAGGTAGTTTCCTTTTTTCTGTGATGAGTTGAATTACAGATGTTTTTTGAATTAGGTGACAGGAAATTGGGTATAGTTACCAACATCTCAAAAAACACAAATGTAATTACAAGTACCACTGATCAATTATAAAGTCTTTTCAAAAACAGAGTGAACTCCAAAGGACAAGCAGGAAAAATCTGTATATTGAGTGGATTGAAGACGGGTGAACAAAATCTCTTTCAGAAACAGCCTGGGCCTTATATGGGCAGATGAAAAATAGCCCATCTATCAGAGATGAGCTTTCACCTTCTTTAAATATTTCCAGCTGGAGATTTTCTTTACTTTGCCCCTGTCTCCTCATTCTCTGTGAACTCCTTCTGTCAACCTCAGGAATATTGTACTTTATATTCTAATTATACACTCTGTTCTAACTGAAGTTCATTAAGCACTTTATTGATACTGACTTTACCAAGGTCAACAACTGCTCTACCTAAAACTGGTTTACACATCAATATCTGTGATTTTTATCCATTCACTCAGTTATGCTGTTTTCTAATAAACCACAGAGCTCAGAAATGTAAAGCCAAGAAAAGAGATGATGGGGAAAATAAAAGTGGCTACTCTTAGGTATTTTTGTTTCCTACCAAATTGTCCTTGAGTTTATCAATAAGTATTTTCTAAGATCCGTAACATTGGCTATTTTTACAGGAATCCTTTAAGCAGTCTTCTTCTTACCAGTAAACACAAGAAAAAAAAAATCCCCAAGAGAAAAATAATTCTAAAACATTCCCACTTAAGCATGCATTACTTCTTCGCAGATGGAGTTCTCAAGATCATAATTTACAGAGGGAGTTTATTTCTTTTAAGACTTCAAGCTATCATATTGATTATACTCATTAACAGCACATTTACTTTCAGAAGCTTGGAAAGCCATCCACACTATAGGTTCAAATTTAATTTTATCTTATTCCCTTTGAACTCCCCCACATTATCTAATTCCTTAAATCCACCTTGAGAAATATGTGATCCATTATATGTCAGCATCCAGCTGCCATAATCCAAGACCATGGTAGACAATATGATTCCTTAAAGAATGAAGTCTTATGTCAACTGTAACTGAAAAACAAAAGGATGAATTCTTTATTTTAACAAAATGTTAGCTGCTAACCTGTGGAGTGAATTCTCTATATTTTATAAATCCAGAATATTATTCATCTATCAAGCTTGAAACATGATCAAATACAGATTGTACTTATATAAAACCAAAGGAACAGTTGGAGTCATCAAAAGACAGTTGGTTCAGTTAGCCACAGAATAGTCCAATGACATTCAATTAATCAGGTTGCCTTTAGCACCGCCTTCAGTTCCCTAGAGAAACAATACAAAGTAGGAAGGAAATGTTTAAAGCCTAAGTTTGGAACTATCTAATGTTTTGTAGATTCAAACTTAGTAATATTAGTTGAAACAAAGACACTTTTATAATTTCCACATTTCTAAAATGATTTTAGAAATTTCTAAATTTGTTTATTTAAAACTCTAGAACTTCAGAATTGGGTATTATTTGACATCGTTTGACAATTACATTTACACTACCCACATCATAGAGATAATTCAGTGTTTCATATCAAGGTTTTAGTTTCCAACCTTGTGCTACTAGTAACTCAGTGGGCGACATGAGAGGGTGTTCTAAACTTTCTTGACCACAATTATCTCTACTTCAAAATTACTCATGTAATTTAAATGATTCTAACCCTCCACGAATATATGATTCCAAGAAAACAATTTTGTAGGCCAAAAATTGTATACTCTCATATGATCACTTAGGGTTAATTGTAGACAAGATTGTTTGGAAAATGGTTTTGTTTATTTATTTATTTATATTTTAGTTAAAAACATTAACATGAGTTCAACTCTTTGAAAAGAATTGTACAATACAGTATGGGACAATGTTGTATATTGTTATTCGTCTTGCATGACTGAATTGTTTTAAATGTTGAATAACAACTCCCCATTTCTTCATCTCCCCAGCCCCTGGAAAAAAAAACATTCATTTTTTTTGCTTCTGTGAGTTTGACTATTTTAGATGCCTCATATAAATGGAATCATGTATTGTTTGTCTTTCTGTGTTTGGGTAATTTAATTTAGCATAATGTACTTAGGCTTCATCCACGCTGTCACAAATGGCAACACTTATTTTTTGATAACAAATAATATTACATTATATATATATACACCACATTTTGTATATCCACTCTTCTGTTGATGGACACTAAGGTTATTTCCACATCTTGGCTATTGTGAGTAATGCTGCAGTGACAATGGGATTGAAGACATTTCAAGATCCTGATTTCAGTTCTTTGGGATAAATGTCCAGAAGTGGAATTACTGGATCATATGCTAGTTCTAGTTTTAATTGTTTGAGAAACATCCACACTATTTTCCATAGTGGTTACACCACTCTTTATTCACACCAACAGTGTACAACTGCTCCAATTCTTTCACATCTTTGCAAATATATGTCTTTTTTTATAATAGCCATTCTGACAAGTGTGAAATTATATCTTACTTTGGTTTTGATTTGTATTCCCCTGGTAATTAATGATGTCGATCATTTTTTCTTTCTTTTTTTTTAAATTAAAGTTTATTAGGGTGACAATTATTAGTAAAGTTATATAGATTTCAGGTGTTCAATTCTGTATTACATCATCTATAAATCCTATTGTGTGTTCACCACACAGAGTCAATTCTCCTTCCATCATCATATATTTGTTCCCCTTTATCCTCATCTACCATCCCCCTCCCCCCTTACCCTCTGATAACCACTATTGTCTGTGTCTATGAGTTTTTGTTTCTCATTTGTTTGTCTTGTTTGTTTGTTGGTTTTGGTTTATATACCACATATCAGTTAAATTATATGGTTCTCTACTTTTTCTGTCTGACTTATTTCGCTTAGCATTATAATCTCAAGATACATCCATGTTGTCACAAATGGTCCTATTTCATCTAGCTGGTGGCCATTTGTATTTTTTCTTTGGAAAAAGAAAATGGTTATTCAGGTCCTTTGCCCATTTTTAAAATCAGGTTATTTATATTTATTTATTTTTTTGCTATTATGTTATAGAAGTTCTCTATGTATTTGGAAATTAACCACTTATCAAATGTGTAGCATGCTAATATTTTCTTTCATTCCATAGGTTTCCTTTTCCATCTGTTGATTTTTCCCTTTGCCACTCAGAAGGTTTTAAGTTTGATGTTGTCAAATTTTTTTTGTTGTTGCCTGTGTTTTTGGTGTCATATCTGTGGAATTAGTGTCAAGTCCAATGTCATGAAGCTTTTCTCCTGTCTTTTCTTCTGAGTTTTAGAGTTTTAAGTCTTTAATCCATTTTAAGTTGATTTTTGTGTATGGCAAAGATCAGGGTCCAATTTCACTCTTTTCATGTGGTTATCCAGTTTTCCAAATAATGTATGTCGAAGAGACTATTTTTTTCCACATTGTGTACTCTTGGAACATTTGTTGAAGATATATTTACTGTATTCGTGTAGTTTTATTTCTGGGTTCTCAATTATGTTCCACTGGTTTATGTGTCTGTTTTTATTCCAGTACCATATTGTTTTGATTACTATAGCTTTATAATATATCTTAAAAGCAGGAAATGTGATGCTGCCAGCTTTGCCCTTCTTGCTCAAGATTATTTTGGATATTTGGGGTCTTTTGTGGTTCCATATGAATTTTATGATAGATTTTTCTATTTATGTAAAAGAGCCATTTAGATAGGGATTGCGCTGAATCTGTAGATCACTTTGGATAGTATGGACATTTTAAAAATATTAATTCTTCCAGTACATAAACATAGGATATCTTTTCATTTGTTTTTGTCTTTTTCAATTTCTTTCATCAGTGTTTTATAGTCTTTAGTGCTAGATATTTCACCTCCTTGGTTATATTTATTCCTAATGGACAAACTGGCTTTGATATCCTATGTCTCCTGATTGGACATAACACTCCCATGTCTCCCTGGGTCCTTCTCTTATGTATCTTTTGTGACTAGTCACATTATTTATCTTTCCTCAAAGCCTGAGATCATCCTTGATTCCTGCTTTTATCTGCCAAGACATCTGAATGGAAACCCTATTTAATCAATTCTAGTTGCTAAGGTAAATTTAAATTTATTGTCTTATTTCTGCTTCCATTGTCAGTACCCTAGTTCGGATTTTCATTATTTCATACTTGAATTATTTCAATAGTATCCTTTCAAGTGTCCTTATCTCCAGGATCTCTCTCCTATAGAAACATTCTACACAGCCATATGAATAGATTTTGCAAAACGAAATCTTGATCATATTAGAAATACCACATCCCCTGTCATATCTTATTTAAAATATTTAACAATTTAAAATTACATTAAGAATAAAATCCACATGGTTTAATATAACATACATCTATGTTCTTCCCATTGCTCTTCCCCTACGTGTCTGCACTATGACTATAAACAACTAGATTTTTTTCTCAAACTGCAGCTGCTTTCTCTCAGCATTAAATATTTGCAAATATTTCTACCTCACATAATATCTTCCCTATTTTTCTTTTTAGGCAATTTTTTAAATGAAATTTCTGGTGTTACATTGGTTAATAAAATTAAACACGTTCCAAGTGTAGAGTTCTATAATACGGCATCTATATATTTCATTGTGTGTTCCCTACCCAGAATTAGTTCTACTTTTGTCATCATATATTTGAATCTGTTTACCCTCTTCCACCCCATTCCCCATTTGCCCTCTGGTAACCACTAAAATGTCTGTATCTGTGAGTTTTTGTTTGTTTGTTTGTTTGTTTGTTTGTTTGTCTTGTTCATTTTTTGCTTTCAGTTGTATATCTCACATATAAGATATACATATAAGTGAAGTCATATGGTTCTCGACTTTTTCTGTCTGACTTATTTCACGTAGTGTGATAATCTCAAGATCCATCCATCCTGTCACAAATGGCAGTATTTCATCTTTTCTTATAGCCATTGTATATATGTATCACATTTTTTTCTTTATCTTATTACCCATCAAAGGACACTTTGGTTGTTTCCATGTCTTGGCCATCATGAATAATGCTGAAATGAACATAGGGGTAGATATATATTTATGGATAAAAGTTTTTCAATTTTGGAGGTAGATACCCAGAAGAGGGATTGCTGGGTCATATGGTAATTCTATTCTTAATGTTTTCAAGAAAGCTCCATACTGTTTTCCATAGTGGCTGTACCAATTTACATTTCCACCAGCAGTGTGTGAAGTTTCCTTCTCCACAAGCTCTACAACACTTGTTATTATTTGTCTTGTTGATAATAGCCATTCTAACACGTGTGAGGTGGTATCTCATTGTCATTTTGACTTCATTTCCCTAATAGCTACTGAAGTTGAGCATTTTCTCAAATATCTGTTGGCTAATTGTATGTCTTCTTGGAAGAAGTGTCTTTTCAGGTTCTCTGCTCATTTTTAATGATTGCTTGTTTTTTGTTGTTGTTGAGTTGTATGAGTTCGTTATATGTTTTGTATATTAGCTCCTTATCTGAATTGCCATATGACCCAGTAATCCCTTTTCCGGTTATCTACCCCAAAATTCTGAAAACATTTATATGTTTTTGCCCTTCTTTAAGTGACTATTAGTTTCTATTTTAAGATTCAGCTCCAGAGTTAACTTCTCTGAGAAGCTTTCCCTGGCACCCATCCCTCACCCCATTCCACCCGAGTCTGAGTTTGCTGCGCTTTATCTAAACTTGCATAGCACCCTGTATATACATCAATGGTATGCGTTTGTTATAGTGTATAGACATAAATGGTTTGCTTATATTTCTTCTCCATTCTATTGTGTGCTATTTCAGTATTGGGATCACATCTTATTCATTTATTCAGCCTGAGCACAGTGCTTGGCACATAACACACACTCAAAGTTTCTGTATTTTCAAAGTTTTATGGTATAGGAACTAGTGAAGTATATAAATAGATTAATACTGATTAGAGTATAGTCTATCTTCTCACTAAAGCAGGTAGAGTAAAATTTTTCATGTATTGTCTTTTACTGTAAGTTTTTTCCATTTACTATGTCTTCTTGTTGTATAGTTTCCTTTACCATTATGAAATGTCCATCTTTGTCTCCTGTTATCTTTTTCACCCTGAAGTCTGTTTCATCTGATATCACTATGGCTACACCTGATTTTCTCTGGGTACCATTTGCTTGGAGTGTCAATTTCCACCCTTTCACTTTGAGTCTATGCTTGTCCTTGTAGCTGAGATGTGTCTCTTGGAGACAGCATATGGTGGGTTTAGTTTTTTGATCCAATCTGCTACTCTGTGCCTTTTTATTGGTGAGTTCAGTCAATTTACATTTAAGGTGATTATTGATACGTGGGGATTTCCTGTCATTCTATCTTTGGTTTTCTGGTAAGGCTGTGTCTCCATTGTTTCTTTTACTTTTTGTTGTTGTATATTATTTCTGTGTGGTGGTATTCTATGATGTTTCCCTCTGTTTCTTCTTTTATTACAGCATATGTTTCAGTTCTGGATTTTTTTTTTTTTTGAGTGGTTACCCTTAAGTTTATGTAAAACAAAGTTTGATATTTAGAGTATATCAGTTTCTTCAGCATGCTTACTTTCTTCATTCCCATATTCCGGTTCAGGCCTTTACTCTCCCCCTTTTTATGTTGCCACAAATTGTCCCTGTTGATGGTGGTGGAATAGCCTCCTTTAGTATTTCTTGTAGTGCAGGTTGTGTATTAGAAAATTCCCTCAGCTTCTCTATGTCTTGAAAGGTCTTTATTCCTCCTTCATATATAAAGAATATCTTTGCTAGATATATTATTCTTGGCTCATAATTTCTCTCTTTCAATAGTTTGAATATTTGGTTCCACTCCCTCCTGGCTTGTAGAGTATCTGCTGAGAAATCTGATGATAATCTAATGGGCTTTCCATGGTAGGTTACCGTCTTCTTTTCCCTGGCCGCCTTGAGGATTCTTTCTTTGTCGTTGATTTTAGACAGCTTCAATACAATGTGCCTTGGAGAAGGCCTATTGGGGTTGAGGATATTAGGTGTTCTATTTGTTTCTTGGATTCGAGGATCCAGTTCTGTCCACAAGTTTGGGAAGTTCTTATCAACAATTTGTTTGAATATATTCTATTTTCCTTTTTTTCTTCTCCTTCTGGTATGCCCATTATTCTTATATTGCTCTTTCTGGTAGAGTCAGAAAGTTATTCTAGAGTTCTTTCATTTCTTTTAAGTCTCAAGTCTCTTTCTTCTTCTATCTGTATAATTTCCAGGTTTCTATCTTCGATGTCACTGATTCTTTACTCCATCTGGTCAACTCTACTACCTAAGCTGGTTATTTTATTCTTAATTTCTTCTATTGAGTTCTTAATCTCCAGAAATTCCATTTGTTTCTTTTTTAAAATTTCAATCTCTTTCATAAAATGCTCATGCTGTTCTTTGATTGCGTTTCTCAGTTCATTAAATTGCCTTTCAGTGTTTTCTTGCATCTCGTTGAGTTTCTTCAGAACTGCAATCTTGAATTCTCTGTCATTTCAGTCACATATTTCCATATCTTTAAGTTCCTTTTCTGGAGACTTCTCACTTTCTTTCTGAGCTGTCTTGTTGCCTTGGTTATTCATGGCAATTACTGATTTATTATTTCTCTTCCTAGACATCTACAGGAGTGGCTTCTGCAACTGGCTGATAGGAAGAGGTCTTTCTTTTGTTGTCCAGTATTTGTTGGTAGAATGTTTTATTTTCTCTCCAACTGTAGCCTTTTTTTTCCTCTCTCATACAGTAGTGCTATGTTTTTTTCTGCACTATTCCAGCTTCTTACACAATGGGGGGATTTCCTGGGAAACAGGATTTTCCACTGTTAACAGTTCGCCTGGGTCATAGGGCGCCACATCCCCATGGGGATGCGGAGAGCTTTTGAAGTTCCAAAGCTCTTTCTGCACCAGATTCAGAGCCAGTATGTTTCAGCAATTCTGCTACTCCTGCCGGGATCTGCCCAGATAGGTTGGGCCAGGGGCAGGGTGAGTTGTGAAAGGTGGCCCAGAGCAATGGCGGCGACCACCACCACAGCCGGTCCTGCTTCCACAACTCCCTCCCCTTTGCCGGAACTAGTTGGGCTGCGAATCTGTGTCTGCGGTCCACAGTTCTCAGAACAGCAAACATTCTGTTCTTTTGATCTGAGACTGCTACTGTTCCGCTTCTAGCACCGGGCAGGTGGGTGCGGGGCGAGCTCTGGGAGGGTAGGGAGGGGGCGGCTAGTCTCAGTGCCTAAGGCTTCCATTCTCTGCTCGGCAGTGAGGGCTTAAACCACCGTTTTCAGCCTTCTTCCCTCAGTCTTTTCTCCAAGGTGTCTGCCTTAAGTATTGGGTTCAGCTGTGTTATATGCTGTCCCCTCAGCCCTGTGGGCCGTAAGCGGAGCCCTAGCAGTCCGAGTTCTTTACTCTCCCGCAGCTGCGGTAGTTCCGGGATGCAGCGAGCTCAGAACACTGAGCTAGGTCTGCATCCTGCGCCCGAGGGGCTCGGTCTCCGCACTTCTCCCTTCCCTCCTCCCCAGCTCGCGCGATTCTCCCACCGTTAGGTGAATTCAGTAGTGGGCTCCTTCGTCTTGCCTGTCTGCTCTGCAGGGAGTCCTTTGTGGAATTAATGTTGTTCGATTAGTTGTAAGTTCCAGGGGAGCTTTCCAGAGGCTCACCTCATGCTGCCATTTTGATGAGGTCTTCTTCTACGTAATATCTTGATTTCTACAGACTTACAAAACTAAAATAGTAACAAAATATTCTGAATATGTAAGGGATTTTCAAGTGCTCTAAACATAGCTAGAGTAGTTAACAGCACATACATTGTAATAAAAGGAAACTTATATATATATATATATACATATATATATATATATATATATATATATATATATATATATATTGCTCGCAAATATTTTCTACTTCAGTCTGTCACAGATTTCTTCAAAAAGGTGTGAAATAAAGTTTAATTAATTAAGTTATTATGCTACTTTGTAAGTGTTGGAGTGGGGATGTATCTTAGCAGGGCATAATCTTTTTAGTAGTTTTAAAATAGTTTTCTCCTTAGAAAAAGAATCCTTTCTGCTTTTGTAAGTAAATATTACATGGACTGGACATCAGAAACGTGGTGGAATAAAGAGTCACTCTTGATCTTTCCCTTTGGAGTTACAAGAAATTAAACAGGTATAATTCAGCAAAGGACTTCCTATGTAGCACAAAAACACATCTGAGAGAGCTGCAGATTGAAACATCAGATGGCAGGTGAATCAGAGTAAATGGCAGGAGTGAAGGGATGTTTGCAGAGTCGGGAACGTGAGGAATCCTGGAGCTCACTGTTGTCCCAGGCTAAGAGAGGATTCTGACTTCAGGTGCACTCTCTGTGGCCCTGAGCATTCCTGCCTGAGTAAATAGCATATAACATAGCTAATCCCAGTGGTCAGGGCAGAGACCAAATACAGCTGTGTGATAACTGTGGTCTAGCAGCACTCATTGCCAGGCAGAAAACAAAGCCATGGAGACTGGCCAACTGCCCCCACACTCCCAGTGTTAGCTGTGGGCACCAGAAGAAACTGTAGCAGGGTTGGTTTGAAGTATAGAATATCTACAGCCCTAAGTACTGGAGAGAGAGTTCCTGAGCAGCAGATGATCACTGCAGCTAAATCCAGTGACAAGGAAAGACACATAGGGGTGAGGCAGCTGTGGCCTGGCATTTGCCATTAATCAGAGGACAGCAAAGACACAAACACACCAGAGACTTCTCCTAGCCCACCCCCACTTTCCATGGTCGATCCCAGCATGGGCACCTAGGGCTGCTGAGGTTCACAGCTTTGCATCTGGCTGCAGGGACAGAACTGGGATTTCAGGGGCTCAGAATCCCGTTGCCCACCACATCCTACCACGGGGGGTAGTGCTCTGAGACCTAGATGACCTGGTCACAGAGGAGATGACCTTCTCCCCAGGGAATCTTTCACCACAAGAAGCCAGAATAGGGTAAGATAAAATAAAATGATCCAGCACTACCTACTGGAAAACAAAAGAAAAACGTCTTCCTTTCAACCTGCTGCATAATTCATTCCCATAGATGCCTAGGAAGAGAAACCATCCATCAATTACCAGGAACAGCTAAGGTAAAAAGGAAGCTCAGAAAGAAAATGATAAATCTCCAGAAAATAAACTTAAAGACATGGAAATGTGTGACTTAAATGACAGAGAATATAAGATTGCAGTTCTGAAAAAAACCCAATAAGATGAAAGAAAACACATATAGACAGTTTTATGATCTCATAAATAAAATCAACCAACAAAATGAATGCTTTTCCAAAGAGGTTGTAATTTTTAAAAAGAAGAAAGAAAAGAAAGAAAGAAAGAAAGAAAGAAAGAAAGAAAGAAAGAAAGAAAGAAAGAAAGAAAGGAAGAGAGAGAGAGAAATAAATCCTGGAGCTGAAAAACTCAATAAAAGAGATGAAGAATGAAATAACCTGCTTAAGAAATAGAGCTGACCAGATGGAGAAAGAATTAGTGACATTGAAGATAGAAATGTGGAAATGACACAGATGGGAGAAGAGAGAGATTTAAGTGTTAAAAGAAATGAAAAACAAAAGAAACTATAAAATAACTATCTGACTCCATCAAAAAGAGCAATATAAATATAATGGGTATACCAAAAGGAGGAGAGAGGGAAAAGGGCACAGAGAGCCTTCTCAAGCAAAATAGTCGATGAGAACTTCACAAACCTATGGAAAGTAATGGATCCTCAAATCCAAGAAGCAAACAAAACATCTAATTATCTCAACATAAAAGTCCTTCTCCAAGGCACATTATATTGAAGCTGTCAAAAATTAATTACAAAGAAAGAATTCTCAAGGCAGCAAGGGAAAAGAAGATGGTAACCTACAAAGGAAAGCCCATTAGTTTATCACCAGATTTTTCAGCAGAAACTCTACAAGCCAGGATGGAGTGGAACCAAATATTCAAACTATTGAAAGAGAGAAACTATGAGCCAAGAATAATATATGCAACAAAGTTATTCTTTAGATATGAAGGAGTAAACACCTTTCTAGATATACAGAAGCTGAGGGAATTTTCCAACACAAGGCCTGCATTACAGGAAATACTGAAAGGGGTTATTCTACCTAAAACAAAAACGACAAAAGGATACAAAACTATGAGTAAGATGACTAACAGACTGACAGAAGCAGGAAATGGCAACACCTACTCAGATCAGGTCGTTATACACTTAAATACAACATAGAGAGTATAGAGATAAAAACACTGTGTTTCCCTCAAAATAAGACTTGGTCAGACAATCAGCTCTAGTGCGTCTTTTGGACCAAAAATTAATATAAGACTGTGTATTATATTATATTATCATATTTTAAAGACCCTGTCTTATATTATAGTAAAATAAGACATGGTCTTAGATTAATTTTTGTTCCAAAAGACACATGAGAGCTGATTGTCTGGCTAGGTCTAATTTTTGGGGAAACACAGCATAAAAAAGAAAAAGACAATTTGCTACTGCAACTTGGCAATAATATGAAAGCAGAAAAGGGAAAGATCTTAATTTGCAAAGGAGAATAGAGATAAGATGCATGCTGAATAAAAAGGACTACTGTATATATGAAACTTTCTGTGTTTTATCTTTGCAAAGCAAATGCTTTCTTTCTTTCTTACTGTATTTATTTAATTATAGTTGATATTCAATATTATTTTTATTAGTTTCAGGTGTACAGGTGTACAGCACAGTAGTTAAACACTTATATAATTTAAGAAGTGATCTCTCTGGTAAGTCTAGTATCATCTGACAACCAGTTTTTACAACATTATTGACTATATTCCCCATACTGTATTTCACATCCTCATGACTATTTTGTGACTACCAATTTGTACTTCTTAATCTCTTCAACTTTCTCACCCATCCCCTCAACACACCTCCCATTAAGCAACGATCAGTTCATTCTCTTTATCTATGAGTCCATTTCTGTTTTGTTTGTTCATTTATTCTGTTCTTTAGATTCCCCATTTAAGTGAGATCATATGTATTTGTCATTCTCATTCTGACTTATTACACTTAGCATAATATACTCTAGGTTTATCCATGTTGCTGTAATGGTAAAGTTTCAATCTTGGTTAGGGCAGATTAATACTCCATTATATAAATGTACTATAATTTATCTAATCGTCTATTGATGGTTATTTCGTTTGTGGCCGTATCTTGGCTATTGTGAATAGTGCTTCAGTAAACATAGAAGTGCATATACTTTTTGAATTAGTGTTTTGGATTTCTTTGGATAAATACCCAGGAGTAGAATTGCTGGGTCATAAGGTCATTGTATTTTTAGTTTTTTGAGCAACCTCCGTACTGTTTTCCATGGTGGCTGCACCAATTTTCAATCCCACCAACAGTGCATGAGGGTGTCCTTTCCTCAACATCCTTGCCAGCATTTGTTGTTTGTTGATTTATTGATGATAGTCATTCTGACAGTAGTGAGATGGTATCTCATTGTGGGTTTTATTTGCATTTCTCTGATGATTAGTGATGAGCATTTTTCATGTCTATTGGCCATCTGTATGTCCTTTATGGAGAAATGTCTATTCAAGTTCTCTGCCTATTTTTAAATTATTTTTTTGTTTATCTTTGGTGTTGAGTTGTATGAGTTTTTTAATAAATTTTGGATATTCACTGCATTTCAGATGTATCATTGGAACATATCTTCTCCCATTCATTAGGATACCTTTGAATTTTGTTGATGGTTTCCTTTGCTGTGAAAATACCTTTTAGTTTGATGTAGTTCCATTTGTTTATTCTTTTCTTTTATTTCCCTTGCCCAAGGAGATATAGCAGTAAAAATATTACTAAGGGTAATGTCTGAAAGTTTACTTCTTACAATTTCTTGTAGAAGTTTGATAGTTTCACGTTTTACATTTCAGTCTTTAATCCATTTTGACTGTATTGTTGTATATGTGTAATAAAGTTGTCCAGGGTCATTTTTTGCATGTATTGTCCATTTTGCCCAACACTACTTATTGAATAGACTTTGCGCCAATGTAAAAACTTGCTTCCTTTGTCATAGAGTAAATGACCATATAGGCATGGATTTATTCTTGGACTCTCTATTCTGTTCCACTGACCTATGTGTCTATTTCTGTGCCAATACCATGCTGTTTTCATTACTATAGCCTTGTAGTATAATTTGATATCACGTAGCATGATGCCTACAGCTTTGTTCTTTCTCAGGATTGTATTTCCATATACATTTTAGGATTCTTTGTTCTATTTCTGTGAAAACGCCATTGGTATTTTGATAGGGATTGCATTAAATCTATATATTGCTTTGGGCCATATGGGTATTTTAACTATATTAGTTCATCCTACCCATGAGCATGATATGTATTTCCATTTCTTTGTATCTTAATTTCTCTCTTCACTCTCATAATTTCTTGAGTACAGGCATTTTAATTCCTTGGTTAAATTTATTCCTATTTTATTTTTTATGCAATTGTAAATAGGATATATTTCTTAATATCTCTTCTGGTAGTTTGTTATTGGTGTATAATAAAGCAACCAGTATCTGAATATTAATTTTGTATCCTGCTACTTTACAAAATTTATTTATCAGTTCTAATAGTTTTTTTATGGAATCTTGGGGGCTTTCTATATATATAGTATTATATCGTCTGCAAATACTGAGTTTTACTTCTTCCTTTCTATTTCTATTCTATTTGGATGCCTTTTATTTATTTATTTTTTCTTCAATTGCTGTGGCTAGGACATCCAGTACTTTGTTGAATAAAAGTGGTGAAAGGGTCATTCTTGTCTTATTCCTGATATTAAGGAGAATGCTTTTAGCTTTTCCCCATTGAGTACGATGTTAGCTGTGGGTTTGTCATATATGGCCTTTATTATGTTGAGATGTGTTCCCTCCATTCCCAATTTGCTGAGAGTTTTTATAATAAATGGATGCTAAGCGTTATAAAATGCTTGTTCTGCATTTATTAATATGACCATATGATTTTTATTTTTCATTTTGTTTATGTGGTGTTCAAAATGTTCCCTGTATCTAATTTTCATTTACTTTTGGTTAAGTTACTGCTAGCTATTTGGAATATTCCTAATGCCTATTATGTGGGTTTACCCAGCTTCATTACATGAAAGTGCCCAACCAAATTTTATATGTAGCCAAGATGCAGAAAAAATATTATACAGGAGTTACACAAGCAAAATGGCAGAAAAGGCAGCTCCAAATCCTGTTCTTTCACAGACCTAGCAAACAAATAAGCAGAAACTGTCAGAATCAACTTTGTTGGGTCCCCAAGATGCTCAACCCACTTAAAGTAGGAATAAAGTCAAAGATATCCACACTGAGATACATGGTAATCAAACTGTCAAAGGACAGAGAGACTTATGAAACACGCAAGACAATCCTCAATAAGATTAACAGTTTATTTCTCATCAGAAGTGATGGAGGCCAGAAAAGAGTGAGGCGATATAGTAAAGCACTGAAGAAAAATAAAGAGAAAAATAGATATTCCCAAGATCCATCCATGTTGTTTCAAATGGCAGTATTTCATCTTTTCTTATGGCTGAGTCGTAGTCCATTGTATATATGTACCACACCTTTATTATCCAATCATCCATTGAAGTACATTTTGGTTGTTTCCATGTCTTGGCCACCATGAATAATGCTGCAACGAACATAGGGATACATACGAGTATATCTTTATAGGTAAAGGTTTTCAGGTTTTTGGGTAGACACCCAGAAGAGGATTTGCTGGGTTGTATGGTAATTCTATTCTTAGTTTTTGAGGAAGCTCCATACTGTTTTCCATAGCGGCTGCACTGATTTGCATTCTCACCAGCAGTGTACGAGTGTACCTTTTACACCACAGCCTCTCCAACACTTGTTATTTATTTCTTGTGTTGTTGATAGTAGCCATTCTAACAGGTGTCATTATGGTTTTGATTTGCATTTCTCTTACAGCCAATAAAGTTGATAACTTTTTAATATATCTGTTGGCTATTTGTATGTCTTCCTGGGAGAAGTGTCTTAGAGGCATGTTACACAGTTAAGAAATAAAAACTTTATTTTATTGTTCTGTACTATTTAGCTTTTTATACTTTTATATTTAGTGTGATTTATTTTCTCATTAAATAGATACTTACATTTATACTTAATTTTTAATTTTCTATTGTTTTTCTTAAAGTAATCCCCTGACCTCCCACTTGTAGTGGTTCAGGTATCACAAAACCAAATCATTCTCTGGAATACAAAGGCATAGACAAGAGATCCCGATATATCATATGGATGTGTATAGTGGGTAACACAGTGAATAGTAACTTCTCAGAGAACTGCATCACCTCATATTTTTTAGAACAAGGTGATGTGACAAACTCTTACAAATTTTAGTAAAAATAAATTGATTGCATCAATAGAATGATCTTCCCAAGCCTGTAAGCTTCTTAGAGCTTTCTCAGATTTCAACTGCCTACATAGTAGCCAGTGACATGATATTTAGAAGGAGATTTACTATTTTTAATCTTGTTAATTTGCTGTGAATGAACTTTTTATTGGCATCAGTCATTTTCTATACAGAAGCAGGAGGCACTGACTAAGATTACAAAAAATCAATTTTGGAGAATTGTCATTTTCATTTTCTGAGTCACATCACTGTTTACAAAATTCTATAAATATATGTCTAATAGCTATCTGTTCAATGAAAATGTTATATGACTCTGGTTTCCATTTTTGGATTCTTAACACTATGTAATATCTTTTTCATTAAATTTATTGGGGTGACAATGGTTAGTAAAATTAAATAGGTTTCAAGTGTACATTTCTATAATACATCATCTATATATTGCTTCTGTTTTCACCACTCAGAGTCAGTTCCCCTTCCATCACTATATATTTAAACCCCAATTCCCTCTTCTACTACCCCTCCCTCCTTACCCTATGGTAATAACTAAACTTTTGTCTGTGTTTATGAGTTTTTGTTTGCTTGTTTATTTGTTTGTCTTGTTTGTTTGTTGCTTTCACCATCATATGAGTGAAGTCATATAGTTCTTGGCTTTTCCTGTCTGACTTATTTTGTTAGCTTGGTAATCTCAGGATCCTTCGATGTTGTCACAAATGGCAGTATTTCATCTTTTCTTATAGCTGAGTAATATTCCATTATGTATATGTATCATATCTTCTTCATCCAATCACTTTTCAAAGGACACTTTGGTTGTTCCCATATCTTGGCCACCATGAATAATGCTGCAATGAGCATAGGGGTACGTACGAGTATATCTTTACAGACAAATGTTTTCAGATTTTTTGGGTAGACACCCAGAATAAGATTTGCTGGATTGTTTGATAATTCTATTCGTAATTTTTTGAGGAAGCTCCATACTGTTTTCCATAGTGGCTGCACCAATCTGCATTCTCACCAGCAGTGCATGAGGGTTCTTTTTTCACCACAACCTCTCCAATGCTTGTTATTACTTGTCTTGTTGATGATAGCCATTCTAACAGGTGTGAGGTGGTATCGCATAGTGGTTTTGATTTACATTTCCCTAATAGCTAGTAAAGTTGAGCCTTTTTTCATATATCTTTGTAATTAGCTTGCGAACATGCTGTCATGCTATTTCTGTTCCCTTATTTTTACCTTTTTATGAAATAGCTTTTCTCATTCCATATTAATGAGTAAGTATATAATCATAAGCAAGATGTAACTTTAATGACTAAATCTGGCCTCTACCCCTTTTCTTTACTGCCTGACATTTTCTAAATTTATTTCTATGTACTTACATACAATTTATTCATTTATTTATTTTAGTTTCTTTTTGAAAGGTATCATCAGAAATTTTGTCAATGTTAATAAATTGCATGTTGCTGTGAATGTCCAATAAAATCTGTTTTACAGATTTTTCACAATCTCTGTATGCTTTTTTGTTCATTGACTTTTTATCTGGCTAGTTATTAAATATATCAATTCATCAGCCTATATGTATATGAATTGATTACAACTGAAGGACTAACAATTATACTTGGCTGTATACTCCGTATTAATGAGTAAGTATATAGTATGTATATGTGTCACATCTTCTTTATCCAATCACCTTTCAAAGGACACTTTGTTTATAGAATGAGAGGTCATTCTAGTGAACTAATGTTATAAATAAAATGTTTGTATGTAGTTTCTTCAGTTGATTTCCTGCCTCCTACCTCACTGGCTATCTCTTCTCACTTTCTTTAGCTATACACTCTTTCTGTTTCTGCTCTAAATGTTTGAGTGCTCTGGGGCACAGTTCTAGGACTTATCTATGTATACTCGCTTCCTAGGTGATCTAATCTAGTCCTGTGGCTTAAAAACATCCATACATTCATGATTTCCAATTTCACATTTCCAACTAAGACCATTACCCAAAATCCACATTATAATACTCAATTTCATACTCAAAATCTTGTATGTCTAACAGTCATTTCAAATTTAATATACGTAAAACTGAACCTTGGATTTCCTCTCTCATATGCTCTGCCAATGGTGTTCCAAACCGCAGTAAATGATAGAATTATTCACTCAGGTCCTCAGGGCAAAACATTTGGAAAAATCCATGATCTCTTTCTTTCTTGCTTCACCCAAATCCAGGCCTATGGGCTTTATCTTTAAAATATATTCCAAATCTGATCACTTCTCATTCCCTCCACTGCTACCACTCTGGCCTGAGCCACCATCATCTTTCACTACCCCCAACCCCAATCTGCAAAAACTTCCTAATCATTCTCCCATCTTCTACTCTTGACCCTCTTGCAAATTTAATTTTGACATATTAATTAGACCAATCATACTGAAACATAAGGCTTTCAGTTCCTGTGACATACTAGGTTCTCTCACAATAAGCCCTTGGAACATTATTTCCTTTGCTTGTTCTTTGGCCCTGTTCTCTTGTTAGAAGCTGTACTTCCCTTGGATCTCAGCTGTATTGCAGTAGAAAAGTATTGCCCAAACCTCTGAGACTACATAATCTATGGGTATATTGTGTTAAACTAAAATAGGGATAAATAGAAATTCTTACAATATCTGATAATTTAATATTAGCCACCTATCTAAAGAAATTATGAGAAATAACTGGGTAACAGGTCAATGTGTAACAGAAATCCTGAAATATCAAGGTGAATTAACCTCTACTTTTGCAGATGATCTATTTGTTTTATATTTTTAGTTATTAAATTATTTCGGAAATACTGAGAGAGCATAATGATATCAGCATTCATACTACAAAAGATTGACAAATTACTATATTTCCTCTTAATTCCATATGTTAAAGAACTAGAACTAGGAATAAGTACTATATCACGAATTAAAGATGATTATCAATTCAATCAAATCTCCCACTTTCATCTCCAAAAGTAATCCAATCTGAAACTTGCTCGTAAGTGTATCATTTTTGTCTGTGCCCACAATTGAACCTCATTATGTTCTACGGTTTCAAATCCGAAAGTGTAATTTTCTTTATTTATAATTTATCATGGATAAAGTATCATCCTAGATATACATTTACATGTATGGACCTCTGGGACAGCTAAGGAACTTTTGCCATTTAAAATGCACAGACCACATATTATATGTCATATTGAAACTTTACCACAGCATAAAATTAAGAACAGAGTCTAATCTAGTGTAAAATTTTGGTGTGTGCTAGACTATTTCTTTGTTCTGTTTGCTTGTTTCGGATCTCACTTTAAGTTAATTCATTCTTCCTTTCATAGCTTACTATTATTAATATATTCATTACTCTTTATTTACTATTAACATTTTTTTCCTTCACATCTTTTCTACAATACCACTCCTCCACTTACATAGGCACCTGCTTTCACATGTTTAATATATATTCTTCCTATCTTCCTTCTATATGCTTACTTATATATTGAAAAAGTCCTGAAAAATATATATACTTTTTCATTTTACATATGTGCTATTGTTCTACTATTTTTATTCTTGTTGATTTCCAAAGAATTCATTGCATCTTCTAGTAGTAATGCTTTCTTAGTGATGAAGATGCAAATATCTTCTCCCATTCAACAAACTCACTCTTAATTCTGTTTATCACATCCTTTTCAGAATAGAGATCTTGAATTTAATGTAGAAAAGTTCATTAATTTTTATCTTTGTGACTGGTGCTTTTAGGGTTATGTTAATAATACCTTTCCCAACCTCTTCTTCTAAAAAGAGGGCTCTTTAGATTTACATTACATCTTCTTTTATATGCTGAAGCAACTGACCTTGACTTTTCTTTTCTCACAGCAGAATTGCAAAACTCTCCCAGGCCCTTCTGTGCCTTATGGATCCAGAGACACCATAGAGACATCCTTAACTTCCTTTAGATTCCACACTCTATCAAAGTTCTTCTAGGCAATTTCTCAGACTATGTAGTGCCCTCCTCCATAAATGTCCTACAGTTTACGCAAAAGACACCATCATCTTGAGGGGGATCTTTACAGTTTTCATTGATACTGGTTCTTTTAAGTTACTCCATGCTGCTAAATTAAAAACCATCTATCTTTGTATAGTACTTTAACCCTACAGAACATTGCCCCTTCTGTGCTCTACTTTCCTTTACAAAGCTTACTCACTAAATGCTTTCCCTATAAATCATAGACTTACCCACTAAGATAAGAAGGATATTCTTACATGTACAAATAGCTGACTACAGATGTAATATCTGATTCTCAGATGATGTTCATTCCCTTTAAACCAACCAAGTGAACAAATGAAATAGACATCACATTCTAAGCTCACTCTGCTTTAAAACATGTCATTTAACTATCACTATTACCATAAATATTTTTTATTCACATTGCAGCAAATTATAGATAGTAGCTCCTGCAATTATACATAACCAGTTATTTAGTAGGACTCCAATATGGTACAGAAGCACAAACAAAATGGGGACCTAAGCTTGGAGACATGAAGTGTTCCTTTAGAATGACCCTTTTAGGAAAGAAAATATGCATAATCACCTTCAAAGGAACTTTATTTTTGTTGTAAAATGTTATTTTAAAATTTGATTTTTGTCATAAAATTTCTAGTTAAAAATGTATCACTATCTAAACCATTTTCTCTATAAAAAATTGTTTCTCTCAAAAGAAACAATCTACTGAAATCGGATTATTATTATTTTTATTATTAAAAAAGTTAATTGGAGTGACAATTGTTAGTAAATTTGCATAGGTTTCAAGTGTACAATTCTGTAGCACATCATCTGTCACGACACAACAGCTTAACCGTTTGTTTCCTTGAATTTGCCCCCAAAGAAAGGAGAATCTATAAGATGGATCCTCTCAGGGACTTTGCTAAACCTTTGTGTTTGCACCTCATGCCTCCCTGTTTCGTCCCAGAAAGATGACTGGACAGTCAATGATGAGTAAGATTCCTCATGGAAGAAACAACTCAAGCCAGGCAAAGTCATGTGGGGACCAACAGGAGAACCCAAGGGGTTCACACAGGTCGGCACAGCCCTCCACCTTCCTCAGGCTAAGGAAAGCCTCAGCCTCTGTGGCTGCATTCATTCCCAAAACCTGCAAGGGAAGTGATTCAATGAGGTGCTCTCCATCTATTCATATGCATATAGGTTTTGTCCCTTGGGGAAGTTGAGACATACGGTCCAGCTGCCTGCAGTCAAGGGTGATTGACTTAAATTGGTTTCCCATTATGATGTACAGGATTCACAGATCTTGAGATTGATAAGCATTATCTCCTTTACTTCCCCACTGAACTAATAAAAGCTGATGCAAGGCCCGATTTGGGACTTCCAGTCCTTGAGATTGGGGGTCCCTAGGTCTACTTAAACTCTATTCATGACTACTGTCTTTTCTTAACACTGCACCACCCTCCTCGCTCCCCACAACTCTCGTCATGCGGAACACGACAATCATCTATGTATTACATTGTGTGTTCACCACCCAGATTCAGTTCTCATTCCATCACCATGTATTTGATCCTTTTTACCCTCTTTGACCACGCCCCTCCCCCGACAGTCTCTGGTAACCGCTAAACTATTGTCTATGTCTATGAGTTTTTGTTTCTTCATTTTGTTGTTGTTGTTTATTTGTTGTTGTTTTTTAATTAAGGTTTATTGGGGTGAGAATTGTTAGTAAAGTTACATAGATTTCAAGTGTACAATTCTGTATTACATCATTTATAAATCCCATTGTGTGTTCACCACCCAGAGTCAGTTCTCCTTCCACCATCATATATTTGATCCCATTTACCCTCACCTACCAGGCCCTCCCCCAACCCTCTGGTAACAGCTAAATTATTGTCTGTCTATGAGTTTTTATTTCTTCATTTGTTTGTCTTGTTCCTTTGCTTCTTTCAGTTTTATATACCACACATCAGTGAAATCATATGGTTCTCAACTTTTTCTGTCTGACTTATTTCGCTTAGCATAATAATCACAAGATCCATCCATGTTGTCACAAATGGTACTATTTCATCTTTTCTTATGGCAGAGTAGTATTCCATTGTGTATATATACCACATCTTCTGTATCCAGTCATCTATCAAAGCACACTTTGGTTGTTTCCATGTCTTGGCCACTGTAAATAAAGCTGCAATCAACATTGGAGCACATATATCTTTACAGATAACTGTTTTCAGAAGTTTTGGGTGGATACTCAGGAAAGGCACTGCTGGGTAATATGGTAATTCTATTCTTAATTTTTTGAGGTTCCTCCACACTGCTTTCCATAGTGCTACACCAATCTGAATTCCCACCAACAGTGTATGAAAGTTCCTTTTTCTCCACAGCCTCTCCAACACTTGTTATTATTTGTCTTGTTGATGATAGCCATTCTGATCTCTCATTGTAGTTTTTATTTAATTTCTCTGATTAGTGATGTTGAGCATTTTTTCATATGTCTATTGGCCATCTGTATATTCTCTTTGGAGATATGTCTATTCAGGTCCTCTGCCCATTTTTTTAACTGGATTGTTTGTTTTATTGTTGTAGAGTTGTATGCAGTATCACACTCCCTGACTTCAGCTTGTACTACAGAGCAACAATAATCAAAACAGTATGGTATTGGCAGAAAAACAGACACAGAGACCCAGGAAATAGAATTGAGAACCCAGAAGTAAACCCATATAAATATGGACAGATAATTTTCAACAAAGAAGCCAAAAACATACAATGGAGAAAAGAAATCCTCTTCAATAAATGGTGCTGGGAGAATTGGAAAGTTACATGCAAAAGAATGAAACTAGACTGCTATCTGTCACCATGTACCAAAATTAACTCAAAATGGATCAAAGACCTAAACATAAGACTGGAAACAATAAACTGCATAGAAGAAAACATAGATACTAAACTTATGGACCTTGGGTTCAAAGAGGGTTTTATGAACTTGACTTCAAAGACATGGGAAGTAAAAGCTAAATTAAATGAATGGGACTATATCAACCTAAAAAGCTTTTGTACAGCAAAAGAAACCACCAATAAAATAAAGAGGCAACCAACCAAATGGGAGAAGATTTTTGCAAACAATGCCTCCGATAAGGGCCTAATATCTGAAATATATAAGGAACTCATACAACTCAGCAACAAAAAAAAAGGATTATTATTTTATGATTGCAGTAGTCATCCAACTATTCTCATGCTGGTAAGAAACATATGTAAAAGGTACATTTCTTTGAATGTAGTCCTAAGCAAATATAAATCTTTGCCCTATCTTGTAATCTGTTGCCTTTTTTAGAGATCCCATACAATAAATAAAACAACTAAAAGCTCCGAACCTGCTTCACCGGTAATGGGGACAAACTTGAACACACGCACGCGCACACACACTCACCCATGTACCCATCATCTTTAAAGAACTTTTTATGATTCTGGACATATTTTTTTTATGGAAGTTTAGTCTAACATTTAAAGGAATAGCTTTCCCTTACATTTAATACTTCTTTCATTCTGGGGACTTAAGAATGTCTCAAAGGATTCTCCACCTTATTGGAAAAATTTAATTTTCATAGAAAGATACCTAATACCTCATATAAGCCAACTGATTAAAATGTAATTTGAACTAAAAATATAAAAAGTCCCTTAGAAAGGGTCTACTTTTGTTAACTGAATCATAGTTCCCATCGATGATTTCATTCAAATTACATTTAAATGCCTATGCTTTATAGGATAATGGTTTAGACACAGAAAATTCATCATACATTTGCCTGTCCTTATATATACATATACCATATAACAAGGCCTCCAGCAAGGGAAGGAAATTCTAAAACAAATTCTAGAACTCCCTTTAGTCAAAATTACTTCAGACCCATGTTGCTATTCTTGGACATGATAAATACATTTGATCACTGATGATATGCACTGATGTGAACTATCAGTACCATTTCAGGAACTTGCTCATACTTTACTGACATAGGAAGTTCAAGACAAGTTTTCGTGTCTTTCTAAATATATTTGCTCCCTGATATGTCCTGTAGCATCACAATATAAATTCTTTGACCTCTTAGGCACTTTTAAGGTCTATGTTGCATATTCCCTATAAATTTAGCATCTGCAACCACTGATGATTCCTTTACTCCCAAGAGAAACAACAGATTACTGATTGAGCTCTATACTTTTCTGAATCAACAAGATGCATAAGGCTTCTATTATAACCCAGCCTTTAAAATCATTCCAAAGTCTTTCATGTCATTTCTAAAAGAAAAATACATAAGATTTTTGTTCATACCAGAAACAAAAGCTTTTGAAAATGCTCATTATATTTTAAATTACACCTATTCTTTAACATTTCAACATTAGAGTCACCTGCCCTATCTTGTGCTATGCTGCCCTTTACAGAGAGCTCACTCAATAAATGAGATTTATCTTTTAATGAACCGTACCCAGAAATGTATTATTGTTTGTTATATACCTATTTTTAGTTCATCATGCAATTTCTATTCCTCATAAATGCAACAGTTAAGTAAAAATTGTCAATGTATAAATTCCTGAATGCTTTTTTCAAATTAATATATAGATGTATTATATATAGATTATATATATAATATATCTATATAATAGATATAGATATCTATATAATAGATATCTATATAATAGATATATATGTATATTTATATATAGATAGATGATAGATAGATAGATAGATAGATAGATAGATAGATAGATAGATAGATACTTGGATAGATACATAGATACAGAGTTGATAGAGATAGACAGATAGAGATAGAGATAGATTAGAGATAGAGATAGAGATAGAGATAGAGATTATACCTGATGCCTTCTCTTAACATTTAAAACCAGATCATTTCATTAAACACTAGTGCCATTCTGAAGACAACAGTGTGCTGGAGAATTTATACATGATTTCTCAGAACTTTATAACAAACAACTCCAGGGTTTTTCAATCTGATAATACATAAACCACATTTGCAATAGGACAGCTGATTTACAAAATTTCACTTCTCATGTTAACAGGTCAGAGTATATTCACTTACAGGCAATAGCAAGCTCAAAGAATTTGGATAAACAGAAAAGGGTTTATTTTTATGACATAAAAAGAAGCCCAGTGGCAGAAAGTTCAAGGTTATTAAGAGATTCGCCAATGCCGGTGGGATCTTTCTAACTTTCAGTTCTGCTGAGCTTATGTGATCTTTCATGTTAAAGGGTGTCCAGTTGTCATATTACATCTGTTATCTTCAAAACCACAGTTAGGTAGAAAGTCTAAAGATGAAACGGTGTAGAGACATATTGCCCTTTGATTTGGAATGGATTCCCTCCACAGGATTTCCACCTATATCCCATTGGCTAGAATTCTGTCTTGTAGTCACTGTAACTCCAAGAAAGGCTGAGAACTTAGATATTTCAATCTGGGCACATTGATACCCTGAGTGATATTGAATCTCTGATAGTAAAGAAAGGAATAGTTGACATAGAACAGGCCACGAGAAATTTGATTACTTTGAAGTAACAAGCAAATGATATAAAAGAAGACTATATGTCAAAAATTTATGACATTTCTTTCTCTTATGTTAGTATTAGCCAGACACATATGAAGGCCTCTAGCATGCTATAGGTATTTAAATACCTCGGAATTGCACCAGTAGCGTCTATACCTGAGTCAGACAGCTAGGCAGGATATGGTCAGATGTGTCATGTATGGATAGACTATTCAGGTACTTAAAAAGTCAAACAGATGCCTATACCAGTGACCAAATCATGAAGAAGTCCCTTTGAAAGTGATGGATATTCTATTCTGCATCTTTCAGTTTTAACTGAGATGCTTTCAGGAGGAAAGAAAGTATAAACTGAAAGTTAGGGCTCCATTTATTTTTTGTGGAAAGTCAATAAATATTTGGACTGATGTTAATTATTTAGATTTTTTTTAAAAGCAGTAGAGTCCAAGATGGTATAGCAGAACAATTTAATAAAACTTTTAGTCATAAAAGGGGTAAATTGCACAAAGTTACATATGAAAATAAGTTCATGATGCAGTTTTTCAAATGATTGATAATTAACTGTCATAAAATGAAAAGCACACAACTTAAATGTACATCTAGATAAATTTTGGCATATATAGAGTTATGGACTGACTTGACCTTCCCCCACTGAAAATTTAAGGTTGAGTCCCTAACCCCCAATGTGACTATATTTGGAGATAATGCCTTTAAAGGGGTAATTAAGGTTAAATGAGTTCATAAGGGTGGGGCCCTAATCCAATAGGACTGGTGTTTTTGTAAGAAGAGACACCATGGATGTAAACGCACAGAGAAGAGGATATGTGAGGACGCAGAAAGAAGGTGTCCATCTCAAAGCCAAGGCTAGAGGCCTAAGAAGAAACAAACAAATAAAACAAACAAAAAAAAAAACCCTGCAAACATTGTGATTTTGAACATGTAACCTGTGAAACTCTGAGAATATAATGTTCTGTTGTTTAAGCCACCTAGCTTGTTATCTTATTATAACTTCCATAGCATGTTATTGATATATGATAGAAAATTTAAATAGACAGATGAATATACAGATAGATAAACAGATAGACAATGATAGGTGATACATATGTATGTACCAAAGTCACTCATATAGAGATATAGTTATAGATATCAATATAAGTAAATCTATCTATCAATCTATCTACCTACCTATCTATCTTTCTGTCTATACCAATGTTACTCAGGCTACAATTAAGATTAAAAAATAATGTCTTAAGGCCTCTTTCCAGTCATTCCCTTCCCTACTTTGAGGCAAATGATACTCTGTTTCGTCTTATTTTTTTTGGTCATTATTATAGATTATTTTTTCCTGTTTTTGAATACCATATAAAGATTCACATATAGTAAGTACTCTTGTGTCAGGCTTTCCTCACCATTAATTCTTGCATTCAAACTCTTTTTCTTTGCAGGTGTTTTGATGAGTGATAACTTCTCCAAAAATTTGTTTGAAAATATTTTTATTTAGCTCTCATGATTCAATCAGTATGTCACTGAATTACTAAAATATTTTAATGGTTTCTGAAGACCCCTGTACTTAAAAGAGGAAACCATTTAGAGCCATTCAAAATAATCAGTTTACTGTATTAATTCTAGTTAAGAAGAATTAATAAATTATTGTCCAACTAGAAATCTAGTTGTGGCAGCTTTGACTAACTTTTTAAACTTAAATAAAACTTTAACCCGAATTATAAGTGCCTTCTAAATCTGTGCTGTCCAATAGAGCAGCCAATAACTACATGTGGCTATTTAAATTCAAGTTAAAATTAAATAATATTAAAAGGGCACTTCATAAATCATACTAGATATATTTTACATCCTTAAAATCAACATATTGCTAGGTACTACCACTATTGGACATTGCAGAAATTTCTACTAGACAGCCTTTTTCTAAAAGGTACATAGTTTTATTATACTCATGAAAGTTAGAAATAAGTTAATTTACCCACAGCTATTTATTTCAAAGAGAAATACCACTATATTTGGTTTTGAAATTCTTTAAACTGGGGACAATTCACTATAGCCATCTAAAATTTGGCAGGTATTTCAGTTACAATGACTGTGTAACAAATAACCCCAAAACTCATGGCTTAAAACAATATTTATTTTGTTTAGACATTAGCAACTTGTGCAGTACTTGACTGAGATTTGCTTGTCTCTGCTCTGTACTGCATAAGGTGGAATGGCTTGGAGGCTGAGGTCTGCGGCTAGAATCATCTGAAAACTTGTTCACTCATATGTTCCTGTGTAGCGTAGACTTCTGGTTGAGACCTATACCTGCACATGTTCATTCTATGTGACCGGTTTCCTTACTACAAGTTGAGTGAGTGCCAAGTATGATCATCCCAAGATAAAGAGAAACCTAGTTAGAAGCCATAGTGCATTTTATAACAGCCTTGGAAGTCAAGGAGTGCAGCTTCTATCATTTTCTATGTGTTGAGACAGCAGCAAAGTCCCACCCACGTTAAAGTAGAGAGGAAATAAATCCCACTTCCTGATGGAGAGTGGTGAGATTCTAAAAGTGCATGAGGGATCAGATCTCTAATCTGGTTAATGCTGTGACAATTTTTCGAAAATACAACCTGCCACAACTATTTTCCACATTTTCAGTATAATTTATTCACATAAGTCTTTGTTTTTTTCTATGTCAGAAGTGATGCTACATTGATTTTAAATACCTCTGAGGAGTGGGACTAAGAATTGAGGTGGGAAGGAAGGAGAGTTAGGTTTTTGATAGCATACGTTTTTGGAATTTTGGAATTTTTAACAACCTTGAATTACAATTTAAAGAAAATCATGCAAATCACAATATTGACATCTCTAAGTACAAATATTACTGGAAATCAATGCATACATGTCCTGTCAAAGAATCTATTTTTATAAATGGATATAATCAAGTCCATTTCTCTAATTTTACAGATTAGAAAATAGTTACCCATTAAGAACAGTTACTTAGTTGAATTATCAGATATTCTCTTTATTTCTGGATCATTATTAATGTCCTTGCTCAGTTGTCTACTACACAGAACTTCTGTATTCACATATATATTACCTACATTGTTGCTCCCAGGCTACAGTGTCATATACTATGTGCAATATGTTTGCAGAACAATGCTAGAGAACTACAGAGAATAACATGAAAACTTTTATTTGATTTGTTGACCTTGTAAAAACATGTGATATCAGTTGGGCTGCTGTATGGAAGTAATTAAGGAAGTCTACTTTGCTCTGTAGAATTCACTAGATTCTTCTGGCTACTCCTTGACTTCAGATCCCTGTAAAATTGATTTTGTTGTTGTTTTCTCTGACCCTGTCTTCATTTCCAAAACAGTGATGCAAGGTTTGACTGGGTTTAATCAGTACAGTCATGTGCTCCCTCCGGCAGCACATATACTAATCAGTACAGTCATACGGTATGACGAATATACCTGGGAACCTTCTAGGATCTCAGTGCAATTTATTCCATCTTTCCTCTTTTCATTAAGAGATAAGAACAACTGAAAAGGAATAAATTGTACCTGGGAGCAGCAAAAGAGAAAGAAGACATTGATGGAAAGTGCCAGAAATGAAAGAGACCTTAAAAGTATGATTAGTAAGATGTGGGGAGTTAGTAATAGAAGAAGACACTTTGATTTTACTGTACAAAAAGAGTAATCTCACTTACTGTGTACTAGAACCACGACATTCATGATATTGAAAGTTTTTTTTTTCTTTACTCATTGCATGTTATATATATATATATACATATATACACACACACACACACACATATATATATATATATATATATATATATATATATATATATATATATATATATATATATACATTCTTGTGAGTTTTGGTTGAAGACCCAGACTGATGGGAAGTCCTCCCTCCATTGTGCTAGAAGGAACTCTGCAGAGTGTCCCTGTGAGAAACACATGCAGCAGCATGTATCTCTCAACAGTGTAAGCGATTTTGAAAGAAAGTGGCAGTACCACAGGGAGATGTTGGAACAGAACTTAATACAATTCTATGCCAAGCTGGGTTCATTCAGCACTGAAAGATTACATAATTATGTAATAATGACCAACAATTAGGGGGTTATTGTCAGCATACATCGTTTAAAATTGAGTGAAACGGGAAATTTTAGAAATATTAGTTTACAGTTACAATGGAAATATATAACAAGGCAGAATTCTAATATTTTCCCCTTTTTATAACCATTATTTTGTGATATCTAAGCAATTCAGTCACAGGAAAAATAATTTCTGAACTGATTTTGGAAATACAATTTTTAGTTACTGAGTGCCAGAAAACAAGAGGAGTTTGTTTTCACTTCTCCAACTACTTGAAAAACACTATTTGTAGAAATAGATAAATACATATCAAGGCACACTGAATTGAAAGTCATTCCAGTGAATTCTCCTGTGGTTTAGTGAAATAATATAATTATAAGATACTGTACTTATTTAAATATTCAACATAGTAAAATATAATATTCTGGAAGAAATTTCATCTCAGGGTGAATATTAAATTTTACGATTTACTTTTCAAGTTCGAAATTTTTATTAAATAGTCATATAGGACAATATCAAGGGGCTTTTAAAACACTTAACAAGTGCAATATAATTAATCCTTTTCTACAGCAATATTTTTCAAATTCCAAATATGAAATTAAGCAAATGAACATTATTGCAAAAGACACTGCATTAAAATTAAGTTTAGATGTAAAATTATAACCAAAATAGAAATTATGGTTTGTGAAACCATGAAATAAGTTCTGTTATAGACCAGTCATTTATGAAGTAGTATACAATACAAAATAAGACACAAAATAAGTAAATGGAAGTGAATAAAAAATAAAGGCAAAATTATGAGATGAGGCCAGGTAGAAAACGAATGTGAAGAAATCCATTCCGTAATGTCCAGACAATAATTTAAAATGGGCCACAAATTAACTCTGTGCTTCCTAATTACCAATATTAATATTTTTTTTACCCATTTTCCCTCTTTCTAGAACTAGTGACAATTACATTTACATGATGTAAGCACTCATCATAAACTCTGGTTCTTTATATTCTCTAGTTACTGAGATGTGAAGATCAAAAGAAAGAACGTAAAGTTTAGTGGACTTGTTTTTTTCCTTTGACTTCAGTGACTATCTATTGATCACCTAGAAAAGAACTACGGTGCCTAGCAATATGAGGAACATTTTTAAAATGTGAATTTTTCATCCTTCCTCAAAAAAACTTGGTTTTATCAATGCAACAAATGTATTTGCGGCACTAAGAATATTCTAAACACAATGCTGAGCTCTGGGAATACATGGTAAGTATAATTTTATCCCTTCCCCAGGGTTATTTCTAGTTCAGGGGAGGGGGATAGACAATTAGAATACATTAGGTTAATGTTTATGAAAATGTAAGAAACAGAAAGGAAACACTGACAAAGGAACTACTAATGCCTTGAATAAAGTTATAATTTAGTAAGTTTCCTCTTGACCTGCAAAAATGCTTTAAGTAGAATCATTGAATATAAGTGTAGCATTAAATTCAGAATGATTGACACAGTAAACACAGTAACAGAATCAAAGTAATAGTACAGTTGATCATATATATATATATATATATATATATATATATATATATATATATATATATATATATCATAGTTCTCTCAGCACTCTGGACGTCCGAGAGAGGTAGAGATGCTATTGTCTATTCAACAGTAGTAATCTCTATAAAACACTGTTGTGCTGTTTAATTCTTAAAATAGGAAGTGTGATCAAAAATATGGTGAATGTGTAAATTAAAAAACATATTACAGTAAATGACACATTGCCATTAATCCCCCTAAAAGTACCCCCCCTTGCTTTAAACACACTTATCCCATCATTCATGCCACTTTCTGAAGCAGTTCTGGAAGTCGTTTTTCATGAATGTCTTTAGTTGCACTGCTGTGGTTACCTCCATGTTCTGAACTGATTCAAAATGTTTACCTTTCACGACCATTTTGACTTTGGTGAAGAGCCAGAAGTTGCATGATGTCACATCCGGTGAATAAGGTGGATAAGGACACACCATAATGTTTTTATTTGACAGAAATTGCTGTACCAGAAGTGATGTGTCACAAGGAGCCTTTCTGGTTTGACCACAGAATATGGTGAATGCCGCTGCCAAGTGCCATCCAATGGAAAGGCAGGAATCATCAATACGGGAAGCAGCACGTTGAACCTTAGTAACAGTGTTTGACAAGTTTCAACTTGTTTGGTGCACTCAGTTGGGTATGAGCTACGGTTGAGAGAAGATGTGTTTTAAGGTGTGCCATAAATCATCCTCCATCATGACAATGCTCCGTGTCACACATTGCTTCTGGTTTGTGGCAATTTCTGTCAAATAATAACATTACAGTGTGTCCTCATCTATCTTATTCACTGGATATGGCACCACGCAACTTCCAGCTCTTTTCCAAAGTCAAAATGGTTCAGGACATGGGGGCAGCCACGACAGCACAACTAAAGACACTCAGGAAAGAGGACTTCCAGAGCAGCATCAGAACATGGCAAGAATGATGGGATAAATGTGTATGAACCGGTTGGGGGGGGGGAGGGTTGAGGGGGATTAATGGCTATCTGTCTTTTACTGTTTTGTGTTGTTTTTTTTTTTAATTTAAGCATTCACTGTATAGTTTAATCATGCCTCATAGCTTTCACGCTACCTTACTTACAGTAAGTTTATATATTGCCATACAGTAAGTTTAGAATTATTGGATTTCTTTCTTGCTTTCAAAATGTGTGCTCATGCCAATATCTCCTGGTGAAATAAACCACCACTGCTGAATGTGCTAGCACAGGAAGCCATGTTTGTACCAGATGCTCCCTATCTAGGTTACTAGACCACAGAGTGAACATCTGTCTTGAGGGCTAGTAAATTTTAGATTTACTCATAAAAATAGATACGATGAGTTAATCAAATACCTGTTTTGGAAACTGCAGAATTGGAAAATATAGACAGTTGACAATTCTTTTGGGAAGGTTGAAGTACCAAGACTTTGACACGGAGGCAGGAGATAAGAAGAGGAGTCATAGGTCAGAATGAATCACTCAAACACAGTATTCGCAAATAAGCAGAAAACACATATTGGCAAAGACAAAAAAGCAACTGAAACAGATACGCAAACGGAATCATTGATGGCTATGGATCAAGATAAAGAGACTGCCTGCTGCCCTTGGTTTATTTATAATAGCTTTCCAGTTACTTATATCTTTCAATATATCCGTTCTTTTTCCAGATTCCTGAGAGTCTTACTGTATCCTTACAATAAATTTCATTATTTATTGAACTAATTTAAAAGAATCTATCCTCCTAACTATTAAGAGAACTGAGAATAGTAAGTTTTTACTAATGCAGTCACAATTTTAGTAACAAGAACAAGAAAGACAAAAATAATGAAATATTTTTAATAGCAAAGCTGAATTTTAAAGAAGGCAAAGTTATTTTTATATGCGATAAAAGAGGAAAACATTTTCATAACACTTTCCAAGTAATAAATGGGCACTACACAAATTTTGATTAACATCTGTTCTCCATATGGATTACAGGTGCAATATAAATTGCATAAATTTAGAATTTTTTTTATAATAGGTTTCAGAAGAGGTTGTATAATCTACTATGCAGATACTATCTTAATATACATTTTACTTTCTCAAGCAATAACTAAAGAGTTATTCAGTTCCATCAAACTAGAAAGAATATCAGCCTAAATAAATCCTAGTATTGTGTTATCTGTCGGTACATACAAAGTGAGTATGGCATGGAATATTAAATACAGTACACTTGTTGCTGTAATTTATAAACCTCTAAAACATCCGTGTCTTTAAAAAGAAAACATTTATTTTTGGCTCACATTAAAAAATTTCAGTATGGATGTTCTTGGTCAGGCCTCCTCCAAAAGGTAATTAAGTTACCTCGGTTCCTGCCATCTTATGGCTCCACTATATTGAATGTACAACTAACAAAGCTGTTTCCATTCCATCTAGCCAAAAGGGAAAATAATCTGGAGAGTCACATATGTGAGGATTTTCTGGGCAAGGCCTGTAATTGGCACACATCTCTTCTGGCATTTCACTGTCCAGAGCTCAATCACATGGTCATACCTAATTTCAAGACATACCTAATTTCAAGGTTCTCTTGAATCCAAGTCATTTTTTTTTATAAGATGTAAGAACTAATTAAACTTAAAGTGATATTTTATGCTCATCTTTATTATAGACAGAACAAAATGAGACATTTAATTAAAACTATTTTAATTAATTTTGCCCTTTTTTATCTGAATTATCTTTTGAGTGGACACACACACACACACACACACACACACACACACACACACACTGTTTTTATTAAGGCATTCTTTTGCTGTTTTGTTTTCCTGACAA
The DNA here is from genome assembly GCF_964194185.1 of Rhinolophus hipposideros. Taxonomy (NCBI): domain Eukaryota; kingdom Metazoa; phylum Chordata; class Mammalia; order Chiroptera; family Rhinolophidae; genus Rhinolophus; species Rhinolophus hipposideros. The sequence continues at coordinate 66,700,024 of NC_138046.1, read as the reverse complement.
CTTAGTTTGCCAATGACTTTCTATCTTGACACCTGATAAATTGTGATGGGAGTAGAGGTTAGACCATGCTATTTTAGGACATCTGTGACTCACATCATGAATCACATTCTGACGAGTTCTAATGAGAGATCAATAATATTTTCAGAGAGAGATCCTATAGCGTTTTATAAATGATAAAAGGTTAGTGTAAAGTGCAAGAGACAAAATACTTATCATATTTCTACCTAAAGGAATTTGTTTTAGCTTTCTTTTTTCTAAATCACACCTTGAACATGATAAATGAGTGAAAATAGAAATAAATACAAATACTTGAGTTTGTTGGTTGGTCTGGTTGCCCCAGAAAAATGGATACATTTATTTTCTATTGCAAAGTATGTGGCTATTGTCATTATCATATCTCATATTAATCTTTTAAACATATCTTCTAAATATATCTTCATCTAAATTATTTGTGAATCATAAAAGTTTGTCAATATGTTTAGTAAAGGGAATTATTGGCTTTATATTCCAAATTAAATTATAGTTTCTGAAGCACTTAAAGTCTGTCTTTTTATGAGACCAATGCTTAAAAACATATAAAGTCTTATGTGATGGATGTTGCCAAACTGAAGGCTTTTAGAGAAGGTGAAGCAGGACATGAGGCTGGAAACAAGGCTAGTGCCATGCAATGCTGAACAGTTTGCACTTTGTAAGCAGTAGGGAGCTATGAAATATTTTGAGCAAGAATGCTGTAGGATGAGACCTGTGTTTAAGGAAGAGTAATTGGATGGCAGTGAGAAAGATTTATCAGAATAAAGAGAAACAGGAAACTGGAAGTTCACCCCTACTCCAGTAATGGTTACTATATACTGAAATTAGATTCAGATATTTTTTAAATTTGACCAATCATTCTCATGAAGATATACAGCAGAAAATTGGAATTTTAGATATTTAATTCAGGAGAGTAGCCAAAGCTGGAGACAGATTTGAGAACCATACACTTACGTAAAAAACTATAAGTTAGAGTTATAGATGACATAGTCTGGTTGAGAGAAAAAACTGGGAATAAATTGCAATTCTATTTAGCACATGCAGAGACTCTACATTGTGCCAAGATGTATGCTAAGCTCTGGGGAAAAAAATATCAACAAGACAATCTCTTTGTCTTCACAGTCTAGCCATAGTGAAGACATGCAAATGATCATAAAGACTTTTCAATATTCTATATATATAAATAATGATGAATCATAGGAGAGGTTAATAGGTGTTTTGATGATCTAGTATCAAATAAGTTTGGGAAATATCACCTACTAAATATTATCTCAGTATATCAATAAGTAAAAATTATAATAATCCATTTACTGACATTGTGTGTTAAACATTGTGTTAAGTATTGTATGTGGAATATCTCTTTAATTCCCATAGCAGTACTATATTTATGCAAATATTGGGTTTAGAAAAGTGAGACACAAAGTGCTTAAGTAACCTATCTGAAGTTACACAATTGTATGGATATTTATTTTGTTTTTCTATGTAATAAATACTTCCATTTACAAATAGTATGTTTTGATGAATAGCATACCATACCAATACCAGTATTTTACCCCAGAAATTCTGACTATAGGAATGGAGCTTTTAACCATTTCACCACACATTAAGATAGTAAAGGTACTGAGGAGAAGTCTTGAGGAAAGGAAATACTTATTCAACTGTCTTTAAAGGTGTAACAAACTCGACAATAGAAGGGAAGGTTTTAAAATATTTTATTACTCCCAATTCAAATGTTACCACCTGAACACAGCTTTCCTCTTAGTTCTAGTTATAAAAGATAGTTATCTTTTAAAAATCAAACACACACACACATACACACACTCCTTTATTTCATCAATGTTTGATGTCTCTGTTAAGTACAGACAATTGTACAAAGTCTCTATCCTATACTTAAAGGTATTATTCAAGGATGAAAACTTATGGATGTTTATAGAGTGAGTCCAATGTTGTTGAACTAGCTGCTCTCTGGCTGAAATTTTAATTACCAAATGTTCAATTTCAAGGCTATTAGACATAATATAAACTTGGTATGAAAACAAACAAACAGAAAGAAAGGATACTTTACTCTTGTGATTCTGTTATGCTAGTCATGAAAACTAACATAATGCATTACCAGTATCTTGTCATCCAAATGCAAATGTACATATGCAGTGTTGCACTAAATTCCTAGCTAGTATCATGTATAATGTCACTGCATTTGGTTTTATTTCAACCTTACGAGACTCAAAAATTTCCAGAATTGAAACCTACAGCTTGCTATTTGTATACTCATAAATGCAATGCTAGAATAACTTAGAAATAGATTTTCATAGAGAATAATCACAATTGTGGAGAGACAATTTTTTGTTGTAATCAGAATTTTTTGGTAAGTTTACTAAAGTATTTATATGAAGAAAGCACCATTTGTTTATAAAAAATATGGCCTTGCCAATATACATCTGTAAAAATGAATACTAGTAATAAATTAGAGCATTTATTCATCTGTTGCAAATATTACTGTATTCTGTCTCTTATACCTTTCCTGCTAGCTTAAATACCACCTATATTTATAAGACCTGAAGTCTACACTCAGTTCTCCTACTTACTAGCCAAATGACCATGGATAGTCATTTATGGTCTATGAGGTTCAGTTTTACTCAGTCTAAAGAGGAAATAAAAATGTTAACTCTGTATGTAACAAAGTTATTTTAAGGATCAAAGGGATAAATTATAGAATTGTTCAAATGTGTTATAATAGTAATATTTTCATTATTTTACTCTCCATGTTACTTTGCAATGTTTTGCACATAGTAGGTATTCAATTAGTATTTGAGTAGATTTAAAATAAAATATTGCATAAAATTAATTGCTTTTGAAAGGTTATTTTGTTTTTCACTGGAATAAATACTTCAACTGAATGACAGCATGTTCTGATGAAATCAGCAGGAAGCTTGCACTTTGAGACCAGGGTCATCTTTCAGTTCTGTCACTAAAATTTGTGTCCTCTGACAACTTAGACAAGTTTTTCCTCATTTCTAGGCCTTGATTTCCTTAACTGATTTTCCTGTGGTTCAGTGGCAGACTTTTTAAAATTTATAGTTGAATGATAAATTAGAAAGCATAGCATAACATACCAATACCAAAACTAAATCCATCTGAAACCTATTTTCTATACAGAAAGTCCTGTTTTGTATCTTGTGATATAATAAGGATTAATTTGGTAATATATCTATTCTGTAAACTGCAAAATTATTGTTTAAAACCTCCAAGTAGGATAAAAAAGAAATAGTATTGTAGTTGTTTTCACCTCATAGACACTAGAACCTTGTCAAAAACCTAACGAACACAGCCAACCTTTAATAAGTACAGGTGTTACATTTAGTATGTACATATATGTGTAGAAATTATGTGGAATAACTTATTTTCTATTATTTAAAGCAGTTAAAAAAAAAAAACAAGCTCATAGACACAGGGAACAGATTGGTGGCTGCCAGAAGTGAGGGGTGAGAGGTTGTGAAAATGTATTAAGGGAGTCAAAACATACAAACTTCAGGTTATAAAATAAATAAGTCATGGAGCTAGAATACATAGCATGGGGACTGTTTAATAATACTGTGTTGCATATTTGAAAATTGCTAAGAGAATAGATCTTAAAAGTTCTTATCACAAGAAAATTGTAATTATGTATGGTGATGGATATTAACTGTAGTTGTTGTGGTGAATATTTTACAATGTATACAAATCTGGAATCATTATGTTGTACACCTGAAACTAATATAAAGTCATATGTCAATTACACCTCAATAAAAAAAAAAACTACAAAAATCAGAGGATCCAAAATGGTATAGATAAATACCAGCCTCTTTTTGTGACCACATTAAAATTGCAACAAAATTATACAGCAATCGAGCTGGCCTGGTGGCTCAGGCAGTTGGAGCTCCGTGCTCCTAACTCTGAAAGCTGCCAGTTCGATTCAACCACAAGGTTGCCGCTTCAACTCCTTGAGTCCCGCAAGGGATGGTGGGCTCTGCCCCCTGCAACTAAGATTGAATACGGCATCTTGAGCTGAGCTGCCTCCCAGATGGCTCAGTTGGTTGGAGCGTGGGCTCTCAACCACAAGGTTGCCAGTTCGATTCCTCAAGTCCCACAAGGGGTGGTGGGCAGTGCCCCCTGCAACTAGCAATGGCAACAGCAACTGGATCTGGAGGTGAACTGCACTCTCCACAAACTAAGACTGAAAGGACAACTTGAAGCTGAACAGCACCGTCCACAACTAAGATTGAAAGGACAACACCTTGACTTGGAAAAAAGTCCTGGAAGTACACACTGTTCCCTGATAAAATCCTGTTCCCCTTCCCTAATAAAAAAATCTTTACAAAAAAAGTTATACAGCAATCAACCTGGACAACCATCTGAAGTCTAGCTTAACAGAAGTCCTATTATAGAATATAAGGAAAAAGCCACACTGAGACTTGTAGGAAAGGTAGAGATGCAAAGCCGGCCGGTCCCACACTTGCATGTGGTGGTTGACAATTGGGAGGGATATCTTGGCCATGGAGGTCCCCCCAAAACGAGTGAGGGACCCCAGGCCTACACTGTGATCCCCAGTTCAGAGTACTGGTACCAAGAAGAGGAGACCCCACAACATCTGGCTATGAAAAACAATGGGGATTCAAACCATCTAGGTGCGACAGAAAGCTGAGGGAAACCCAGATGTCCACTTAAAGGATCTGCACACACTCACAGGCACTCACCCTGGACTCTGGCTGAGGGATGGTTATTTGGGAGACATCAGAAACAGAGCCTGAGTTGTGTGGCTTCAGGGAGAAGAATAGAAGGACAGGCACCATTTAATCTGTGTAAAAACCTCCTCCCTTGCAGCCAGCAGGTGGGTGCCATCTTTCCCGTGTTAAGCTCACACACACACAGCCAAATCTGAATCTGCATTGGCCTGGTGAACTCCACTCACTCCAACCTGGTGACTCCCTGGGACCTGGTCTCACCCAATTTGCACAATGTGGGAGGCTCTTTTTGGTCAGTAGCCAGCCCCGCCCACATTGAAATATCTCTTGGACAAGTCTCAGGGGTCTGTAGACCCCAGGCAGGCAGCAGCTGGCTTTGGTGTGCTATGAGACTTTTTCTGAGTAGGTCAAGGCTCAGCACTCAAGTCTCTGGCACCAAACCAGAATCTACATTAACCTGGTCAACACTACTCATCCCACTCTGATGACTCCCTGATAATCCACCTCACCCAAATTACATACCACAAGAGGCTTTATCAGTGGATGAGCCTTGTGGGAGCTGACAGATTGTAGCAGGCTTCAGGGTGTCCTGGGATTTTTTGCAGAGCTACCCCAGGCCTAGAATTTGTGGCAACCATCCTTGATCCACAGCATTGACCTCTCCAACACATCTCCAGGTCCAGCACAGGGAGCGATCAAGCACGGATTGCTTTGTAGCTCCTACCAGGTAGTCCCCGGTCAGTCACAGACAGTGCCTAATCTGGGTCTGCACCAAAGCCCCTCCCAAGAAGATCTGGAACCCACATACTTGGAGATCGGCTTTGGACCAAAGCAGAGTACCAGCCAATTAGCCTCACAAGCGGCACACCCAAAGGGTGATCTCAGCAGGCACCAGAGCCTACTGGGGTGAATACAGTTCCATGGGGTAAGCTCCCCACACAGCAGCTCATAAGTTGTGTATGTGGCCAAACCCCATAGCCAGTCAGCCCAAAGGTCAATCCCACTTATGGGCATGCCAATAGAAATAAAGGCTCAACTATCAAAGGAGGGCACACAAAATGCTCACAAGGGACATTCCTGGAACACCCAGCACAGGTGACCAGGAAGACTGTGCCACTAGGCTCCACAGGGCATTTACTACATATGGCCATTAGGCAATGACTGGGAGATGTAGCAGATCTACCTAATGCATAGAAATAAACACAGAGAGGCAGCCAAAATGAGAAAATAAAGAAATACGTCCCAAATAAAAGAACAGGAGAGAACTCCAGAAAAAAGACTAAAGGAAATGTAGGCAAGCAAGCTACCAGAGACAGAGTTCAAAACAATAGTTACAAAAATTCTCAGTGAACTTAGGGGAAGAAGAGGCTCAGTGAGAACTTTAACAAACAGAGAGTAACTATTAAAAAGGACATAGAAACCATAAAAAAGAACCAGTCAGAAATAAAGAACACAATAACTGAAATGAATGCACTAGAAGGGCTCACCAGCAGACTGGAAGAAGCAGAGATTTGAAATAGCAATTTGGAAGACAAGGTAGCAGAAAACAACTAACTGGGATAACAACAACAACAAAACAGACAAATTGATATCAGCGGCAAAGGCCTTTTTGAGAGCTGTACAGAGTCTGATGAGTTTTCAATATCCATGTGTTTTGCAATCTCTTCAGTTCACTCTACCTAAAGAAGGTAATATTAGTCAATTTACTTGTACTATTTTATCTCAACTCTGAATTTATTTTCTACTTAACAAAATCAAAAGCCAGAATAAAGATTTGTTATATAGGGATTAACGTCTTCATAGCCAAGTTAGTTTTCACTCACCAGGTAATTTAGTACATTCCTCCAGAGGTTCTGGCCAGTAGGCTTTAATATAGTGAAATTGTAACAGATTTTGTGAATGCTAAAATTCTGAACTTCTGAACAACACCTGCTTAATATTTCAACATGGTAAAGAGTTTAGAATTCATCTGTATAAATAAATTGTTTCTGAATAAAATAAATAGCCTTTTGAAAACAGGTTGCCTACTGGTTCTCACACAGAATTCCTGGTATAGACAGGAAAATGAATGCTGAGTATGAAGTTTGAAACACAGAGAGCAAGTTCCATGTTCATATCAACAACCTCAATGACCTTAAGCAAATCAGTTAAACTGTCTGAACCTCAATTTCCTTATGTATAAAATGCAAAAAATAAAATATTTTTGTATCCAACTTACAACTTAGAATAGACAATAGAAATAAAAGTGATAACGTACATTAAAATAATATACTTGTAAAGTTACTAAAGCACAGTGTATGCATATAAGATTTAACATTATGCCCACATTATATGAAACCATCCCCAATAATTCCACTTGAGATATTAGTTCATTTTGCTTTAATTTTGCTTTGCTTGTATATATTAAAAATCTTATTTCCCTTTAGAAATACTATTACATTTGTAGGATACAACATATATTCAATGTACAAATTGTGAATATTTTAAGTCATTTCAAATTCAAAACAAATGAGATTTATTTTGTTCTGCTATTATAGATGTTATAGCCTACAGAAAATACACAGAGATTTCCTATTTATTTATTAGTTCATTTTCCTGGTTATTTCTTGTTGACCTTCAGCATCACATCTGCTTTTCTATACTTTGCTTTATACTGCTGTGTCTAGAATTCCGCAAATTATGGTTCCACACTCACTTTACAGCTGGTTTCCAGTTACCTTTTGCCAATAGGAGGTACTAACAGAAGATTAGAATCCAGGAAGAAGAGAGGAACTTCATGTTTCTGGCTTTCTAAGTAAGGCAACTGGCAGTTGTTGACACTTGCCTCTAGTCCAGGATTGTTTCTTAGCATCTTCTGATCTCTGGTATTATCCATTATTTCTTTTTTATTTTCAAAGCACTCTTTCTACCCCATCATCCTTCTGCTCTTCCAGCCCTTCTAGTACCTTAGAAATTAATTCCTTCTGTTTGAAATACCATGAGTAGTTTCTGTTTTCCTGACCAGACCTTGACTGAGACATTCGTATAAAGAGTATTTATTCAGAATGAGAAATCGATCTTTTCTATATGGCTTTAATAAAAATAAAAATATATAAATAATAGAAATATGCATGACTTTGGAAATGAAAAAAAGCCTCAGAAATTTAATAGTTTCCACATGAAATCTTGTCATATGAGGCAAGAGTGTAAGTGAAAGTCAATGCTATCTATACCATGCACTGAAGGTGATTTGCCATATCAATAAGCTAAACAGAATAAGGCAAAGCAAACACATGTATTGCAAAACAAATACTTTTTCTTTTGAGTTCTGTTCATGGCTAAGTGTCTTGTGCAAAGAAATCAGTTGAATCTTTTTAGCACTTGACTCTTTGATTACTGGCATATCAGTATTACATTATCATTATCCATAGTAGAGTTGTTCCAGTGCATTTTTTTTCTTCAAATACCTCTATAATTTTCATATTAAAAACTGTGCACACCTTATAAGAAAATTGTAGCCAATGACCATTCAGTATTTTCCCCAAAATAAATTATCAAGGTACTATAAAACATAACATAATTTGCACCTTCATTTAATAATGTTGTTTTCCAGAAAGGAAACCAATATAGTTTTATGGTTAAACAAATTAAACAAACAAACAAACAAAAAAACATAAACAAAGACACAAAAAACAAGAAAGTCCTAACTTGAACTTAAAGCCACATCATTTTGAAGTGAACCAAACCATTTATTCAAATATTCTGAAGATATACATATTCATCAGACAAAAAATAATGTATAGAGTGCAATACTTTTCTCCCATTTTAAAAATTGTTTATACATATTGCCACTTTAAGGACTCATCATATTGGGGTTCACAGAAGAATACAAAAAAAATTGTATATAGCAAAATAGACAATTGAAGAAATCTCTTCCTGGAAAGGTACTGGACACTAGATAAAACATACCTTATAGTGCATTGCTGAGCAGTCAATAAAGGGTTTATTTTCAAGGGCTCCCCCCACCAAAACCAAAAGAATCTGTAATCTGTGGCCAGAGCTGGGGGTAGTTGTTGATAGCAGTGAGATAGGAATAGTAAAGTTTATGACAAAACAATGAGAAAATATACCTTCTCAGTTCACATGGATCTTTTACAAAATTACACATATACTAGGCCATGAAGCAATTCTCAAAAAATTTCAAAAATTGATATACAGATTATCTTGCCTGACTACAATGCAATTAAGATAAAAAAATAAATTATTAAAATATAAATTAAAATATCTGCATATTTGGAGACTATAAGATACTCTGGAAAGGAATTCATGGGTTGAAGAAAAATTCACAATGAAAGTTTTAAATATTCGGAACTGAATAATAATGAAAATATTGCATAACATACTGTAGTTCCAGAATTATAGAGTAAGGAGTTTGTTGATTTCTCTTCCCAGCAAAACAATCATTTAACTGAAGGAAATTAAAAAATAATAATAATTTAATGTCTCTTTGATTTGTCCTAAGGGCACACAGCAAATGGAGAAACATTTGTTCAAAAAATCCACTAAATCCCACTAAAAACAATGGGACTTTGTAGGATTTTAATCATGACCTACTACTTTCTTACCACCCCATCCACGTGGTTATAGAAGCTTTTTCCTGGGGAGCTTTACTCTAGGAAGGTGTGAAAATGAAAACAGGATTTTTATACCCCCAACTCCCATTCTGGGGTTACAGTTTCATGGTGGAAGGGGATAGTTGTGTACTGACTGCTATGATTTCTAATCCATATTTTGAAAGCTTGTTTTGGACAAAGTTGTTTTGATCTAATAGTGAAGTTGTTTTGAACTAAGGGTGAATGTGTTTACATTGAGGAAGCTGTGCCAGGATATTGTCATCAACATCTGTTGTTGTCGATAAACACTAAGTAGCTCAAGTTGCTGAGGGGTGCCACTGGAAGCTTATTGATAAGAACATATGGAGGAGCAAATGTGACTAAAGGACATTTAAATTTTTTAAAAATCAGGAATTTGTGAGTTCTTACTGAGAGTGTTTGGCCTGGACAAGGTGACTCTGCTGATTTAAATAGCTCGCCAAAGATCTCAATGCATCAGCTCCTGTTGGTCAAAGTGATTCTGTGCAGGACATCATCATACCCACCAACACTGGTACCTTCATTCCATAGTAAAGTACTCTAGCAATAAAAGATTTTCACTTTGCACTGGCAACTGGATGTCACCCTTGGTTGGTTAAGCCAACTCTTCTGAGAACCAATTTGTCAAAAGGTGCACTTCAATTAAATTTGGACTTCATTTGTTTTATCCTGCCCCCTTTGCCTGAAACAATAGAGCAATTAATTTACTATTAGTGAATTAATCAAATAAAGACCTTACAATTTGTCAAAGTATTAAGAGTAATGTTTGATATTTATATATGAAATGGAGCCCATAAATCCACCATAAATTGTGACATTTTCTAGACTTATGTAATGGTTAATTTATATTAGAAACCCCTGCTCTCAAAGTGTAGCCCTATCAGCCAAATATTAATCAAAATTTAAGGTAGATATTCAACAACCAATTTAATTATCAGTAAAAGTGTTAACATGAATGTCAAAAAGAAATAGAGGAATAATGTGTTACCTAAAGAAATAGAAAAGAATCTCTTTGACTCTAATGTCTATAATTCTTTAATCATTCACATAGATTTCTTCTACTATTCATAGAATTATTAATCCCGAAATGCGTTCACAATATTTTGTATCCACATGTAGTTTTATTATTAGCTTAAAAAAGCTAAAAATTTATTCACAACCATAAGAGGAAAAATTGAATAATTAAGTAAGACTTACCATAAGCAGTAACTGAGATATGATTAGAGTAGAAATATATAAACTCAAATAAAATTTTTGAGCCCCACAGAATTAGAACAATGTATCATGGTATATTGTAAAAGATCAATTTTATAGTATGTCTCCTCAGGGTTTTTAAAAAAGGCATTAAAAATCTTACATAGATTTCCAGTCAAGGTGGTAGAGTAGGTAAACACTGTGCTTGCCTCCTTTCACAACCACATCAAAATTAAAACTAAACTACATCATTGAAAATTGCCTTAAGTCCAGCTGAACTGAAGCCTTACAACTAAAGACATACAAAAAAGCCACCTCAAGACTGGCAAGAGGAGCAGAGGCACAGAATGAGCTGGTCTCACACCACTGTGTGACCATTAAACATCAGGAGGGATATCTTGGGTGTGAAGGTCCCCTCCAGAGGAGTGAGAGGTCTCAGCCCCACACCAAGCTCCCCATTCCAGGGTTCCAATATAGGAAGAGAAGTCTCCCCAACTTCTGGCTATAGAATCACTAGCAAAGATTGTGACTAGTGAGACTAGGGTGTATGCATTCTCAGATGCTCCTCTTAAAAGGACTGCACAGTGAGGCCTTTTACTCACTGACAGATTCACTTGCTCTGAGTTCTAGTGCTGGGGCAGCAGTTTGAAATATGCCAGGGCCATGTGGGGAGGAACTGAATTCTCTGGCTTCAGGGTGAGGGATGGAGAGGAAGCTCTCTCCCAGACAGAGGAGCCAGCAGAAGCTATTGTTTCTTTGTTGAGCTCTCCTCCCTCCTGAATGCAGATGCAGCTGGCCACCATAGCTGGGTCTCCATCAGCCTAGGTAACACCATTTGTTCACTCCCACCCTAGTGATTCCCTGAAAACCCACCCCACTTAACTTTGGGACACAACCAAACTGCATCCAGTGGCTTTTTCATACAAACCTTCTTACTTGGTTCATGCTGCAGACTTTCCTAAAATCTCTCAAGTGTTCACAAAACACAAAAAAGCAGCATGTGGCTTCAACATGTCCTGCACCTCTGAGTGAGCAGCCCTAAGCCTGGCCATAAAACAGCCAGTGTTGGATAGAGGCTTGGCCTCTTCCAGACACTCCAAGACCAGAGCAGGTGGCAGCCATCTGTGAATTGCTTTGTGGTTCATGCCAGGAGGCTTCAGGTAGGGCACAGGCTGTGGGTGACTTGGCCTGTGGTGGGGTTCCTCCCAAGGGTCCCAGGGCTTGCAAGCCTGGTGCCAGCTTTGGACAAGGCTGAGCTGAAGCACCACCCAGCCACCTTCATGGATGACACCCAAAGGGCTGACTGCAGGCACCAGAGACCTGCTGAAGTGAATCTTGATCTGTAGCATCAGCCCCAGCCCAACAGCTCCTCCACTGTAATCACAGTCAGACCTCACAACCAAACAGCCCAAGGGTCAATCCCTCACATTGGCATGAAATCAGTGACCCAGGCTCAACAACAACACACTACCCACACAAGGGACACACCTGGAGCATCTGGCTCTGCTGACCAGGAAGTATGTGCCACTGGGTGCCAGAGGACACCTACTACATAAGGCAACTCTACTAAGCCAGGAGGACTAGCAGCCATACCTAATACACGAAAACAAACACGGAGGCAGCCACCATGAGAAGAAAAACACATGTCCCAAATAAAAGAACAGAACAAAGTTCCAGAAAAACAACTAAACAAAATGGACACAAGCAATCTACCAGACACCAAGTTCAAAATACTGGTTATAAGTATTCTCAATGATCTCAGCAAGAACTTCAACAAACAGAAAACATAAAAATGGAGATTGAAAACATCAAAAACAACCAGTCAGAAACAAAGAATAAAATAACTGAAATGAAGGATACATTAGAGGGAATCAACAGTAGATTAGATGAAGCAGAGAATAGAGTAACTGCTTTAGAAGATAAGGTAGTAGAAAACACCCAATCAGAACAGCAAAAAGTATAAAAAATAAAAATAAAAATTTAAGGGGCCTATGGGAATACATCAAGCATAGCAACATTCACATCATAGAGATAACAGAAGGAGAAGAGAGAGAGCAAGTAATTGAACCCATTTGAAGAAATAATGGCAGATAATATCCTTAACCTGGCAAAGGAAATAGACATATGTGTCCAGAAAGCACAGAGTCCCAAACAAGGTAAACCCAAAGAGGCCCACACCAAGACATACCACAGTTAAAATGCCAAAGGTTAAAGACAAAGAGAGAATCTTAAAAGCAGCAAGAGTAAAACAGTTAGTTAACAAGGGAGCTCCCATAAGACTGTCAGCTGATTTGTCAACAGAAACTTTGCAGGCCAGGAGGGACTGGCAGGAAATATTCAAAGCAATGAAAAGCAAGGACCTACAAGCTAGATTAATCTACTCAGAAAAGCCATCATTTAGAATCAAAGGACAGATGAAGAGCTTTCCAGACAAGAAAGAGCTAAAGGAGATCATCACCACCAAACCAGTTTTACAAGGAATCTTAAAGGGACTTCTTGAAGAAGACAAATAAAAACAAAAGATAAAAAATGGAATGGAAAAAGAGATTTCATGAAAATGGAAATTAAAAAAAATCTGTAGTAGCAATACTTATAGCAGACTAAATAGACTTTAAAACAAGGACTATAACAAGTGGCAAAGCAGGACCCAGTAATTCCATTTTTGGATGTTTATCCCAAGAAACCCAAAACACTAATTTGAAAAGACATATGCATCCATATGTTCATTGTAAAATTATTTAAAATAACCAAGATGTGTCCATCGATACATGAATGAACAGTGAAGAAGTGGTATACTTATCCAATGGGATATTACTCAGCCATAAAAAAGAATGAAATCTTGCCATCTGCAACAACAAAAGTGACCCTAGTGGGTACTGTGCTAAGTGAAATAACAGACAGAGAAAGACAAATACCATATGATCTCACTTGTAAGTGGAATCTAAAACAAACAAACAAACAAAAAATAAATGAGCAAATAAAACAATGTCATAGATACAGAGAACATTTTGATTGTTGCCAGATGCAAGGGGGCTTGAGCACTGAGTGAAAGGGGTAAGTGACTAAGAAGTACAAATTGGTAATTACAAAATAGTCGTGAGGATGTAAAGTATAGCATAGGGAATATTGTCAATGAGATTGTAATAACTATGTATGGTGTCAGATGGGTGCTAGATTTATCAGGGCGGTCACTTAGTAAGTTATGTAAATATCTAATCACTATGTTTTACACCTGAATCTAAAATAATATTGTATGTCTAATTGAAAAATGACAAATCTATTTTAAAAAGTAGGTAACAGAAAGAGGTCTTCTTTATGCAGTATGCAGAATGATCTCCAAGACTAAAGAATTCCTAAAAGGAAGATAGGGAAGTAAAGCACAACAAGACATAATAGGGAAATCAAGAAGTAAATCCAAAGCTCTGTTAAGAGAAACAAGATTTTGGTGCTTAGTCCTTTAAATCCTCAAAAACCCATCCTTGCGGAAAAAAATAATAATAATAGACCAGCAGAGTGCTATGTATCTTGATCCTATATGAACCTTTCACTGGATGATTTTTACCTAATTATTCTGTGGCACTACTCCATTAACCTGCAATGTAGGGCTTTTTAAGAAACAATTCCATCATTAGACTTATCGGTGTGATCACTTTGTAAGGTACATAAATATTTACTCACTATGTTGTAGCCCTTCTCTTAGTATAATATCGTATATCAACTGTAATTGAAAAATAAATTTAAAAAAATAAAAGTATAATAAAGCCTGATGCAAAACTAAAAACTAGAGACAAACTCATGAAATATGAAGGTCTGACAATTGAGTTCGTGAACTTGTTGCAATGATATTATTAAACTTTTCTGATATCAGAGGGATTATTCATTATGAATTTGTACAAACTGGACAAACAGTTAACCAAGTATACTGTTTGGAAGTGCTGAAAAGCTTGCATGAAAGTTAGATGGCCTGAAATTTTCACCAACAATTCATGGCTCTTGCATCATGACAATGCCCAGCTCACATGGCATGTGAGGGAGTTTTTAGCCAGTAAACAAATAACTGTATTGGAACAGTCTCCCTAATTACCTGATCTGGCCGCCAATGACATCTTTGTTTACCTGAAGATAAAGGAAATATTGAAAGGAAGACATTTTGATGACATCCAGTACATCAAGGGTAATACGACAACAGCTCTGATGGCCAATTCAGAAAAAGAGTTCCAAAATTTTTTTGAAGGGTGGACTAGGCACTGGCATCTGTGCATAGCTTCCAAAGGGGAGTACTTCAAAGGTGACCATAGTAATATTCAGCAGTGAGATATGTAGCACTTTTTCTAGGATGAGTTCATGAAGCTAATTGTCAGATCTTGTAATTGTATTTATTGGAAAGACTTAGTTTGAACTAGGGTGACTGTATTGCATTGTTCTATGTGTACAAAGCCACAGGAGCATATTTTCTGTTTTCAGCAATAGAAAAAATTATGCTATACAACCACTTTGCTTTTATTTTATAAACATTACGAATCATGCACCTTATATTTCCTCCTTATTGGCATTGGCTGAGAGTAAAATTTAAGTCAAATGAAGGTCTCATTTCTAGGAAATGTACAAGACTTTAAGACCAGACATTTTGAGTGCTAACTTCCCTCTTGTCATCAATAAATCTTCTCTAGCCATTTTCAATCTATACAACTTTGGTTCATCCACTTTCAAAGTAAGTTATTTAATCAAGTTGTATAGTATGCATTCATGTAAGCCACTTTACATTCTCTCTGGAAAAATATGAGAAGAAAATTTCAAAAACAAACATATGAATACATAAATAAAACAGAAAAATTGGAAGAATTTAGAAAATGCATACTTTCTTAAGATTAATGTAATGTAAAGAGCTTCAGAAAGAATAAATATATGTAGCATGTAAGTTGCTAAAGGCAGATCAAGTCAAAATATATTTCAATGGATTTGAGTTTTCAGCTTGTTTGAAAGAAGGGTGTAGATTCATGGACAAGCTGAAACATTTAATTTCATAATGTGAAACTACAAAAGAATGTTGGGAGCAGTTTCTTTGGACATAGCTAAGTCTTTAAGGAAAAAACATACATTTATATGGTGAGTATATATAGGAGTTTGAAAATACTAAAAGAAGCAATCCAAATTATAATGATAAAAAAAAGCATAAAAACACTAACTCAAAATGAAGAGCTGTTCAACAGGGTAGAAGACAGCAGCATACTATAAAGTATGCTATATCTTATTATGTTATATCCCACATCCCGATAACTACTTTGTAGCAACAATTTATACTTCTTAATCCATTCCCTCTTTTTCCACCCACTTCCCCAACCCACCTTGCATCAGGCAACCATCAAAATGTTTTCTGTATCTATGAGTTTGTTTTTGTTTTGTTTGTTAATTTTGTTCTTAGATTCCACATATAAGTGAAATCACATAGCATCTTTCTTTTTCTGTCTGATATTCTCCACTCAGCACAATACCCTCCAAGTCCATCTATTCTGCTACAAAGACAAAAACTCATTCTTTTCCATGGCCAAGCAATATTCCATTGCATATATATATATATATATATATATATATATATATATATATATATATATATATATCACCTACTCTTTATCCATTCATCCATCGACAGACACCCAAACTGCCTCCACAGCTTGGTCATTGTAAACAATGCTACAATGAACATATTGATGCACATATCCTCTCAAAGTAGTATTTTGGGTTTCTTTTGATAAATATCCTGAAGTAGGATTACTGGGTCATTCAATGTCTCTTAATATAGCCTTTGCTTTAAACTCTATTTTCTCTGGTATAAGTATTGCTACCCCATTTTTTGTTTGTTTGTTTTTTTCATTTCCATTTTCTTGAAATATCTTTTTTCATCCCCATATTTTCTGTCTGTGTATGACTTTCAATCTGAACTGAGTCTCTTGTAGGCAGCATATGTAAGGGTTTTGTTTTCTTATCCATTCATCCCTCCTATGTCTTCTGATTGGAGCCTTTAATCCATTCACATTGAAAGCAATTATTGATAGATATGTTAACTATTGCCATTTTATTATTCATAGTTTTTCTTTGTTCCACCTTAAAGGAGTCCCTCTAACATTCCTTGTAATACTGGTTTGGTGGTGAACTCCTTTAGCTTTCTCTTGTCTGGGAAGCTCTTCATCTGTCCTTTGATTCTAAATGATAGGTTTGCTGGGTAGAGTAATCTTGGTTGTAGGTCCCTGCTTCTCATAACTTTGACTATTTCATGCTAATCCCATCTGACCTGCAACATTTTTGTTGAGAAATCAGCTGACAATCTCATGGGAGCTCCCTTATAAGTTACTAGTTGCTATTCTCTTGCTGCTTTTAGGATTCTCTCTTTGACTTTACCTTTTGCCATTTTAATTATAATATGTCTAGGTGTGGGCCTCTTTGGGTCACCTCTTTGGAAGTCTGCACTTTCTGGACTTGTATGTCTATTTCCTTCACCAGGTTAGACAATTTTTCAGTCATTATTTCTTCAAATAGGTTTTCAATCCCTTGCTTTCTCTCTTCTCCTTCTTGTACCCCTATAATGAGAATGTTGCTATGCTTGAAGTTGTCCCAGAGTCTCTTAAACTATCCTCATTTTGGGGGGATTCTTTTTTCTTATTTCTGTACTGATTGGATGATTTTTTGCTACCTGGTCTTCCAAATTGCTGATTTCTTTGCTTCATCTAATCTGCTGATGATTTCTTCTAGTACATTCTTCATTTCAGTTATTGTATTCCTCACTTCTAATGGATTCTTTTTAATGGTTTCTATGTTCTTTTTAATGCTTGCTATCTCTTTGTTGAAGTTCTCACTAAGTTCCTTGAGCATTCTTTCTTTTTTCTTTTTAACAAATATTCTTTTTTTTATATATATAGAAATGGGAATCTTACATTTTTTCTTTCTTTCTGTCTTTTTTAATTGGGGAATATTGGGGAACAGCATGTTTCTCCAGGACCCATTAGCTCCAAATCATTGTCCTTCAATCTAGTTGTGGAGGGTGCAGCTCAGCTCCAAGTCGAGTTGCTATTTACGATCTTTGGTTGCAGGGGGCACAGCCCACCATCCTATGGGGGAATTGAATTAGCAACCTTGTTGTTGAGAGTTCGAGTTCTATCCAACTGAGCCATCTGGCCGTCCCTCTGGAAGCTCAGTGGCAGCTCATTGTCTTCAATCTAGTTGTGGAGGGTGCAGCTCACTTGCCCATGTGGGAATCGAGCCTCCAACCCTGTTGTTCAGAGCTCATGCTCTAACAAACTGAGCCATCCAGCCACCTCTCCTTGAGCATTCTTATAACCATTGTTTACACTCTGTCTCTAGTAGGTCGCTTGCTCTTTTTCTCGAGTTTTCTCCTGTTCTTTCATTTGTGACATATTTCTTTGTGTCCTCATTTTGGCTGCCTCTCTGTGTTTGTTTTTATTGATTAACATTAAGTAGATCTGCTATGTCTCCCAGTTTGGGCCAGGTGGCCTTATATAGTAGGTGTCTGTGAGGTCCAGTGGCATAATTTCCCTGGGCACCTGAACCAGGTGCTCTAGGAGTGTCCCTTGTGTGGGTTGTGTGTGCCCTCCTGTTACAGTTGAGCCTTAATTGCTGTTGGCATGTCAGTGGGTAGGATTAACCCTCAAACTGACTGGCTGTGGGGTTTGGACACGTCCATAACTTATGGGCTGTTGTGCAAGAAGCTTACCCACTGAATGGGATTTGCCCAATGGGCTCTGCTACCTGTTGAGACCACCCTTTGTGTGTGCTGTTTCTGGTACTAATTGGATAGTGCTTTTGCTGTGGTTTGAAGCCAACCTCCAAGTACATTGGTTCTGGGGCCTTTTGGGAGGAGCTTTGATGCAGGCCCAGGACGGCCACTGACTGTGACCAGCTGGGGGCTACCTAGTAGGAGCTACAAAGAGATTTACAGGTGTTCCATGCCTGTGCTGAACCTGGAGGAACATGGGAGAGGCCACACTGCAAACCGAGGATAACTGTCACCATTACCAGTCCTGAGATAACTCTTCAAAAAGCCAGGAGGACAGCTGAAGGCCTGCTGCCACCTAACAGCTCCCTTAAGTTTCAGCCCGATAAGGCCTCATGCTGTAGAGTGGGAAGAATTGTGGTCATAGGTTAATGTAAATTCTGATTTTGTGCCAGTACTAAGCCTGGAATGATTCAGTAAAAGTCACAGAGCACACCAAACCAGTCCCTGCCTGCCTGTAGCCTGCTGGACTCTGCTTGTTTTCCTAGAAAGAGTGTGATGCTGGCAGGTCTGGCTGCTCATGGAGAAAGTGTTCCTGGTGGTACATGAGTTGGGTGGGGCAAGGTCCCAGTGAGTCACCAGGGTGGAGCAGCAGAGCTCACCAGGCCAATGAGATTCGGATTTGGCTGGAGGGGTTGGACTCAACACAGGCGAGATGGCACCCATCTGCCAGCTGCACAGGAGAAGGAGCACACACAGGGGAAAATGCTAACTGGCCTCCCATCCTCCCTCCACATCCACACACCTCAGTCTTCTTCCCAGTATGTCCTCGAGGCCCTCCAAGTCACTGTCCCTCTTCTGGAGCCCAAGAAGTGTGCCTGCGATGCAGTAAGTCTGTGTGCAGGCTGTTTAAGAGAATGTCTGTATTCCTTGCAGCCTTCCACCGCACACAAATGATCAGAATCCACAGTTTTTCACAGCTAGAAAATGTGAGGGCCCCTCTTCTTGACACCAGTACTCCAGGCTGAGGAACCTAGTTTGGGAGGCTGGGGTCACTTGCTCCTTCAGGGAGAACCAATGTGGCCGAGATATCCTTCCAGATTATTAACCACCATACTCAGGGGTGGGGCCTATTCCACATCTCTGCCCTTCTACCAGTCTAGATGTGGCTTTTTTAAATTTTCAGTTATAGAACTTCTGTTCATCTAGACTTCAAATTGTTCTCGAGGTTCATTGTTCTATAATTTATCTGTAATTTTAATGTGTTCCTGGAAAAGACTCAGACACAGTGTTTATCTACTCCACCATCTTGGATATCTTCTCCCGCATGACTATTTTGTAGATACCAATATGGACCTCTTAATCACTTCCAAAGTGCTGATCTTTAAATTCATATATATTAGAAAGTGTTTCCAATTAAAACAAAATTATTTGTAATAGAATTATCATAAAAATATTTTTCCCGAAAACCACAATGGCCACTTAAAAAAAAAAAATCTGGTTCGGTGGCAAGGATAGTTGGTAGAATAAATAGCAAAAATAAAAAAATCCATGTGAAGATTTATATATATATATATATATATATATATATATATATATATATATATATATATATATATATATATATATTTGATGTTTCTGAAAATTGGCGACAATTTTGTCGCCAATATCAGCTATCACTGAATTCTTCAGAAACATCAAATATAATGTTTGGACAAATTTGGTTTTTGTTGTTGATCGTTTGTTTTTTACTTTTTATTTACAAGCAATTTCAAACATAGTAAGTTACAAGAATAAGAATACACAAGAATACCAGTATAACATTTACCAGTTTCACCACCTGTTAATATTCACCCTATTTGCTTTATTATTCTCTCTCTCTCTCTCTCTCTCTCTCTCTCTCTCTCTCTCTCTCTCTCTCTCTCCTCTCTGTTCTCTTTTCTCTAGTATTATATTTTCAAATAATACCAGTATTATGTCTTCAGATTTTTTGAGAGTAAGTTGCATACAAATTCGGCCTTTTAAACCTAAATACTTCAGTGTGTATATTTTAAGAATAAGGATACTGTCTTAATAGTCATATTATTATTATTACCAACCAATAAATTTAACAGTGAACACACAATTTTATCTACATTGTATATACTATCATTTTTCATTTGGCCCAATACTTAACAGCATTTTCTACCTTCAGTACAGAAATCTGTATATTCAATTGTGCCTCTTTAATCCCCTTCAATCTGGAACATTTTACAACTTTTCTTTGTGTTTATGATACTCAAAAAATTTTTTTTTAATTACTTTCAGGTGAATAAAACAACATAATGATTAGACATTTATACACCTCACAAAGTGATAACCCTGACAAGTCTACTACCCATGTGACACCATACAGAGCTATTACAATACCATGGACTATACTCCCTACACTGTACTTTACATCCCATGACTATATATACCGGGGTGCCAAAGAAATGTATACAAATATTAAGAGATGTTAACACTTCGGTCAACATTGCTCAAGCAGTAGTTCGCTGTAATCAAAAGTTTCTGGATGCTGATGGTAACCAATTTGAGCACCTCTTATAATTGCAGAAGTCAATTGTGAGTTGTATTAATTATTTGTTATTAATGTGTGTGTGTGTGTGTGTGTGTGTGTATACACAAAGTTTTTTCCTTTCTTAAAATGTGTATACATTTTTTGGCACCCTCTGTATGTGTGTGTGTGTGTATATATATATATATATATATTATATGATTATATGTTATATATATTATAACTAACATTCAATATTATTTTACATGATTTTCAGGTTTACGGCAGAGGTGAGGCATTTATATAATTTATGAAGAGATTACCCCCAAGAAGTCTAGTGCCCTTCTGACACAATACACAGTTTTTACAACATTATTGACTATATTCCCATACTGTATTTCACATCACCGTGACTATTTTGTGACAATCAGTTTATAATTCCTAATCTCTTCACTTTTTTCACTCATCCTCCCTCTCATCTAGCAACCATCAATTTGTTCTCTGGTTCTTGGAGTCTATTTCTATCTTGTTTGTTCTGTTATTCTGTTCTTTAGATCCCACATATAAGTGAAATCATATGGTATTTGTCTTTCTCAGTCTGACTTAGTTCACTTGGCATAATACCCTCTAGGTCCATCCATGTTGTTGCAAATGGTAACATTTCATTCTATTTTATGGCAGAGTAATAATCCATTGTATAAATGTGCCATGATTTATTTATCCAGTTGTCAATTGATGGGTATTATTCTTGTTACCATATCTTAGTATTGTGAATATAGCTGCAGTAAACATAGGGGTGCATATATTTTTTTCGAAGTAATCTTTCGGATTTCTTTGCATAAATGCCCAGGAGTGGAATTGCTGTGTCATAAGGTAGTTCTATTTTTAATTTTTGGAGGAACTTTCATACTGTTTTCCACAGTGGCTTCACCAATTTGCAATCCCACCAACAAAGCACTTGGGTTCCCTTTTCTCCACATCGTCACCAAAATTGTTTGTTGATTGATTAATGATAGTCATTCCAACAGGAGTAAGGTAGTTACTCATTACCATTTTCATTTGCATTTCACTGGTGATTTGTGAAGTTGAGTATCTTTTCATATTTCTATCGGCCACCTGTATATCCTCCTTGGAGAAATGACTATTCATGTCCTCTGCACATTTTTTTAATTGGACTGCGTGTTTTTTTGGTTTTGAGTTGTATGAGTTTTTTGTTTGTTTGTTTGTTTTTTAATGAATGTTGGATATTAACACCTTGTCAAATACATGATTGGCAAATATCTTCTCCCATTCAGTAGACTGTCTTTTCATTTTATTGGTAGTTCACTTTGCAGTGCAAAAACTTTTTACTTTGATGTAGTCCCATTTGTTTATTTTTTCTTTTGTTTCCCTGATCCAAGGAGTTATGTCAGTATAAATATTACTAAAAGTAATTTCTGAGAGTTTACTTCCTATGTTTTCCACCATGAGTTTTATGGTTTTGGGTCTTACATTCATCTTCAAACCATTTTATGCTTATTCTTATATATGGTGTAAGAAGGTGGCCCAATTTAATTTTTTTGAATGTATCTGTCCAGTTTTCCCAGCACCATTTTTAAAATAGACTGTCTTTTCTCCAATATAAATCCTTGCATCCTTTGTCACAGATTAAATGACCACATAGGCATGGATTTACTTCTGGGCTTTCTATTCTGTTCCATTGAACTACGTGTCTGTTTTTATGCCAATGCCATGCTGATTTGACCACTATGGCCTTGTAATGTAATTTGATATTAGGTAGCATGACACCTCCTGCTTGGTTCTTCTCAGGATTCTTTTAGCTATTCGGGATAGGTTATGATTCTCTATACATTTTAGAATTATTTGTTCTAGTATGGATATTTAATACTTCCTGCCCATGAGCACCACATATGTTTCCATTTAATTGTATCTTTTTTAATTTTTGTCTTCAACAATATAGTTTTATTTCCTCGGTAAATTTCATACTTAAGTATTCTAATTTTTGGTTTGATTATAAATGGAATTTTTGTCTTAATTTATCTTTCTGGTAGTCCATTATTGGTATATAAAAATGCAACAAATTTTTGAATATTAATTTTTTTAAGTTTATTGGGGTGACAATTGTTAGTAAAGTTATGAAGATATCAGGTGTACAATTCTGTATTACATCATCATCTAAATCCCATTGTGCGTTCACCACGCAGAGTCAGTTCTCCTTCCATCACCATATATTTGATCACCTTAACCCTCATCTAACACCCCTTTCTCCGCTTACCCTCTGGTAACTACTAAACTGTTGTCTGTGTCTATGAGTTTTTGTTTCTCATTTGTTTGGCTTGTTCTTTTGTTGTTTTTGGTTTATATACCACATATCAGTGAAATCACATGGTTCTCTGCTTTTTTTGTCTGACTTATTTTGCTTAGTGTTATATTCTCAAGATCCATCCATGTTGTCACAAATGGTCCTATTTCACCTTTTCTTACCGCCGAATAGTATTCAATTGTGTATATTTACCACAACTTCTTCATCCATTCATCTATCAAAGGACATTTTGGTTGTTTCCATGTCTTGGCCAACGTAAATAAAGCTGCAATGAACATTAGAGCACAGGTGTCTTTATGGATAAATGTTTCCAGATTTTCTGGGTAGACATCCAGGAGAGGGATTACTGGCTCAAACGGTAACTCTAGTCGTAATTCTTTGAGGAATGTCCACACTGCCTTCCATAATGGCTGCACCAGTCTGCATTACCACCAACAGTGTATGAGTGTTCCCTTTGCTCCACAGCATCACCAACACTTGATAATAGGTGTCTTATTGATGATAGCCCTAACTGTGGTGCGGTAATATCTCATGGTGGTTTTTATTTGCATTTCTCTGATGATTAGTGATATTGAGCATTTTTTCATATGTCTATTTCCATTTGTACGTCCTCTTTGGAGAAATGTCTTATCAGATCCTTTGCCCATTTTTCAATTTGCATGAGTTCCTTGCATATTTTGGATATTAGCACCTTATCGGAGGCACTGTTTCAAAAAATCTTCTCCCATTCAGTTGGTTTCCTCTTTGTTTTGTCGATGGTTTCTTTTCCTGTGCAGAAGCTTTTAAGTTTGATACAGTCCCATTCATTTATTTTAGCTTTTAATTCCCTTGCTTTTGGAGTCAAATTCATAAAACGCTCTTTGAACCCAAGATACATAACTTTAGTACCTATGTTTTCTTCTATGCGGTTTATTGTTTCCAGTCTTATGCTTAAGTCTTTGATCCAGTTTTAATTAATTTTGGTACATAGTGACAGATAGCAGTCCAGTTTTGTTCTTTTGTACGTGGCTTTCCAATTCTGCCAGCACCATTTATTGAAGAGGCTATCTTTTCTCTATTGTATGTTTTTTGCTTCTTTGTCAAAAATTGTCTGTCCATATTGGTGTGGTTTTATTTCTGAGTTCTCAATTCTATTTCATCGGTCTACGTGTCTTTTTTCTGCCAATACCATACTGTTTTCATTATTGTTGCCCTGTAATACAAGCTAAAGTCACGGGGTGTGATACCTCCAGCATGATTTTTTTTCTTAAGATTTCTTTGGCTATTCGGGGTCTTTTGTGGTTCCAAACAAATCTGATGATTTTTTGTTCTATTTCTTTAAGAAATGCCATTGGAATTTTGATGGGGATTGCACTAAATCTGTATATTGCTTTGGGTAATATGGCCATTTTAACTATGTTGATTCTTCCAATCCATGAGCACGGAATGTCCTTCCATTTTTTTTGTGTCTTCCTCAATTTCTTTTAAAAATGACTTGTAGTTTTCAGCATAGAGGTCTTTCACATTTTTGTTAATTTTGTTACTAAATATTTTATTCTTTTTGCTGCAATTGAAAAGGAATTGTTTTTTGTATTTTTTTTTCTGAGATTTCATTGTTAGTATATAGGAATGCAATGGACTTTTGTACGTTGATTTTGTAGCCAGCAACTTTACTGTATTCGTTGATTGTTTCTAAAAGCTTTTTGGTGAAGTCTTTAGGGTTTTCTATACACAGCATCATGTCATATGCAAAGAGTGATAATTTAACTTCTTCATTCCAAATTTGGATGCCATTTATTTCCTTATCTTGCCTGATTGCTCTGGCAAGGACTTCCAACACTATGTTGAAAAGCAGAAGTGACAGGAGACAGCCCTGTCGTGTTCCTGAACGTAGAGCAAAGGGCTTCAGGTTTTCATGGTTAATTATGAGATTAGCTGAGGGTTTGTTATATATGGCCTTTATTATGTTAAGGTATTTTCCTTCTATACATATTTTATTAAGTGTTTTAATCATAAATGGATGCTGTATTTTGTCAAATGCTTTTTCTGCAGCAATTGATATAATTGTATGATTTTTGTCCTTTAATTTGTTTATGTGATGTATCATATGATAGGTTTGCATATGTTGAACGATCCTTGTGCCCCTGGGATGAAACCCACTTGTTCATGATGAATAATCTTTTTAATGCATTGTTGCATTCAATGTGCTAGAATTTTTGTAGGATTTTTGCATCTGTATTCATCAGAGGTATTGGTCTGCAGTTCTCTTTTTTTGTGTTGTCCTTACCAGGTTTTGGTATCAGGGTAATGTTGGCCTCATAAAATGCGTTGGGGAGTACTGTCTCTTCTTCAATTTTTTGGAAGAGTTTGAGCAGGATTAGTATTAGATCCTGTTTGAAGGTTTGGTAAAATTCACTAGTGAAGCCATCTGGTCCCAGACTTTTGCTTTGGGGAAGGTTTTGGATGACTGATTCAATTTTGTTACTTGTGATCGGTCTGTTTAGATTTTCCAGTTCTTCATGGTTCAACCTAGGAAGGCTATATGTTTCCAAGAACTTGTCTATTTCTTCTAGGTTATTGAATTTGGTGGCATATAGTCCTTTATAGTATTCTTGTATGATCCTTTGTATTTCTGTGGAATCCATGATAACTTCCCTTTTTCATTTCTGATTTTTTTTTATTAGTGTCTTCTCTTTTTTTATCTTAGTGAGACTACCCAAGGGTTTGTCAATTTTGTTAATCTTTTCGAAGAACCATCTTTTCATCACATTAATTTTTTCTAGTTTCTTTTTGTTCTCTATTTCATTTAATTCTGCTCTGATTTTCATTATTTCCTTTCTTCTGCTGACCGTGTGTTTCACTTGTTCTCCTTTTTCTAGTTCTTTATGGTGAAACGGGAGGTAATTTATTTGGGATTTTTCTTGTTTCTTGAGATAAGCCTGTAATAATATAAATTTCTCTCTTAAAACTGCTTTCGCTGCATCCCAAAACATTTGGTAGGATGTATTTTCATTGTCATTTGTTTATATGTATCTTTTGAGCTCTCCTCTATTTTCTTCTTTGACCCAGTTGTTCTTTAAAAGTATGCTGTTTAATCTCAATGTATTTGTGGGTTTTCCTGCTTTTTTTTTTTTTTCAGTTGATATTCAATTTCTAAGCCTTGTTATCTGAGAATATGCTTGTTACGATTTCAATCTTCTTAAATTTGCTGAGATTAGTTCTAGGTCCCAATATATGGTCTATCCTTGAGAATGTTCCATGTACATTAGAAAAAAATGTATAGTCTGATGTTCTAGGATGAAGTGCTCTATAAATGTCACTTATATCCATTTCATCTAATGTGTCATTTAGGGCTGCTATTTCATTATTTATTTTCTGTTTGGATGATCTATCCATAGCTGTCAATGATGTATTGAGGTCCCCTAGTATAACTGTGTTTTGGTCAATTTCTTCCTTTAGTTCTGTTAGTAGTACCTTGGTATATTTCGGTTCTCCCTGATTGGGGGCATAAATATTGATGACTGTTATGTATTCTTGTTGTATAGTCCCCTTTACCATTATGAAATGCCCATCTTTGTCTCTTGTTACCATTTTCACCCTGAAGTCTTTCATCTGATATCAATATAGCTACACGTGTTTTTCTCTGGATACCATTTAATGGAGTGTCAATTTCCTCCCTTTCCCTTTCACTCTATGCTTATCCTTGTAGTTGAATTGTGTCTCTTTGAAACAGCATATGGTTTGGTTTAGTTTTTTGATTCAATTTGCTACTCTGTGACTTTCTATTGGTGAGTTCAGTCCATTTACATTTAGGGTGATTATTGATATGTAAGGATTTCCTATCATTCTATCTTTAATTTTCTTGTAAGATTGTGCCACCATTGTTTCTTTGCCATTTTGTTGTTGTCTATTTTTTCTGTGTGATGGTATTCTATGATGTTTCCCTCTGTTTCTTCTTGTATTATGATATATATTTCAGTTCTGGACTTTTTTTGAGTGTTTACCATTAAATTTATGTAAAAGAAAGTTTGATATTTAGAGATTTCCATTTTTTTTTATAGTGCAGGAAAAAGCATGCCTACTTTCTCCATTCCCATATTCCAGTTCAAACCTTTACTCTCCCCCTTTTTAGTTTTGGTTGCCACAAATTGTCCCTATTGATGGTGGACAAATAGCCTCATTTAGTATTTCTTGTAGTGCAGGTTGTGTATTAAAAAATTCCCTCAGCTTTTGTATGTCTGGAAAGGTCTTTATTCCTCCTTCATATCTAAAGGATATTTTTGCTGGATATTTTATTCTTGGCTCATAATTTCTCTCTTTCAATAGTTTGAATATTTGGTTCCACTCCCTCCTGGCTTGTAGAGTTTCTGCTGAGAAATCTGATGATAATCTAATGGGCTTTCCTTTGTAGGTTACCGTCTTCTTTTCTCTGGCTGCCTTGAGGATTCTTTCTTTGTCGTTGATTTTAGACAGCTTCAATACAATGTGCCTTGGAGCAGGCCTGTTGGGATTGAGGTAATTAGGTGTTCTATTTGCTTCTTGGATTCGAGGATCCAGTTCTTTCCACAGGTTTGGGAAGTTCTCATCAACTATTCGTTTGACTATACTCTCTGTTCCCTTGTCTCTTTCTTCTCCTTCTGGTATGCCCATTATTCTTATGTTGCTTTTTCTGATGTAGTCAGAAAGTTCTTGTTGAGTTCTTTCATTTCTTTTAAGTTTCAAGTCTCTTTCTTCTTCCATCCGTGTCTTTTCCTGGTTTCTATCTACGGTGTCACTGATTCTTTCCTCCATCTGGTCAACTACCTAAGCTGGCTATTTCATTCTTTATTTCTTCTATTGAGTTCTTAATCTCCAGAAATTCTATTTCAATCTCTTTGGTAAAATGTTCATGTTGTTCTTCGATTGTGTTTCTGAGTTCATTAAATTGCCTTTCTGTGTTTCCTTGCATTGTGTTGACTTTTTTCAGAACCACAATCTTAAATTCTCTGTCATTTAAGTCACATATTTCAATATCATTAAATCATTTTCTGGAGACTTTTCACTTTCTTTCTGAGCTGTCTTGTCGCTTTGGTTATTCATAGAAATTAATGATATATTCTTTCTCTTCCTAGACATCTACAGGAGTGGGTTCTGGAACAGGTTGATAGGAAGAAGTCTTTCTTTTGTTTTGCAGTACGTGTTTGTAGAATGTTTAATTTTCTCTCCAACTGCAGTCTTTTTTTCTCTCTCACACTGTAGTTTTATGTTTTCTCTGCACTATTCCAGCTTCTCCTACAATGGGGTGATTCCCTGGAAGGCGGGCTTCTCCTCTGTTAACAGTTTACCTGGGTCATAGGGCACTGCGTACCTGTCGGGATGCAGAGAGCTTTTGAAGTTCCGAAGCTCTTCCTGCACCAGATTCAGAGCTCGTGTGTTTCAGCAGTTCTCTTTTCTCCTGCAGGGATCTGCCCAGATAGGTGGGGACAGGGGCGCAGTGAGTTGTGAGAATCGGCCCAGAGCAACGTTGGCGACCACCACCAAAGCTGGTCTTGCTTCCACAGTTCCCTCCTCTTTGCTGGAACTAGTTGGGCTGTGGAATCTGTGTCTGCGGACCACAGTTCTCAGAACAGCAAATGTTCTGTTCTTTTGATCTGACACTGCTACTGTTCTGCTTCTAGCACTGAGCAGGTGGGGGTGGGGTGAGCTCTGGAAGGGTAAGGGGGGGGCGGCTAGTCTCAGTGCCTAAGGCTTCCATTCTCTGTGGCATTGAGAGCTTAAACCATTGTTTTCAGCCTTCTTCCCTCAGTCTTTTCTCCGAGGTGTCTGCCGTGAGCTTTGGGTTTAGCCGTGTTATATGCTGTCTCCTCAGCCCTGTGGTCCATAAATCGAGTCGTAGCAGTCTGAATTCTTCCCTCTCCTGCAGCTGTGGTAGTTCTGGGATGCAGCGAGCTCGGAGCACTGAGCTCGTCTGTGTCCTGTGCCCACGGGGCTCTGTTTCCATTTCTCCCTTCCCCTTTCCCCTGCTCGCACAATTTGCCCACCTTTAGGTGCATTCAGTGGTGAGACCCTTCGTCTTGTCTGTCTGCTGTGCAGGGAGTCCTTTGTGGAGTTATAGTTTTTCAATTTGTTGTAAATTCCAGGGGAGATTTCCAGAAGCTCACCTCACGTTGCCATTTTGATGACGTCTTTTTCCTGTTTCTTGAGGTACGCCTGAATTGCTAAGGCTAAGAATTTCTTCTTAGGACTGCTTTCATTGTGATCTAGAGATTTGGGTTTATTGTGTTTCAGTTTTGTTTGTCTCAAGGTATCCATCGATTTCTCCGTTGATCTCCTTGTTGACCCATTCATTATTTAGTAACATGCTATTTATCCTTCATGTGTTTGTAGTTTTTCAGTTTTTTTTCTTTTAATTGATTTCTTGTTTCATAGTATTCTAGTCAGAAAAGACGCGTGATATGATTTACATCTTAAATTTATTAAGACTTGTTTTGTGCCTTAACATATGGTCTATCTTTGAAAATGTTCCATGTGCACTAAAAAACAGTAACAAAAATGTATAAATGTTGCTTTGGGTGAAATGCTTAAAAATATCAATTAAAGACATCTGGCCTAGTTTGTCATTATAGGCCACTATTTGTGTGTTGATTTTCTGTCTGAAAGATCTGTCCATTTGTGTCAGTGGGGTTTCAAAGTTCCATACTCTGATTGTGCTACTGTGATCTCTGCCTTTATGTTGATCAATATTTGTTCTATATATTTAGATGCTCCTATGTTTGGGTGCATAAATGTTTACTAGTGTATGTCCTTTTGTTGGGTTGATCGCTTTATTATTATATAACATTCTTTTTTGTCTCTTATTATAGTCTTCATGTTAAAGTCTATTTTGTCCATTATAAAAGTATTGCTACCTCAGCTTTTTTCTCAGTCCCACTTGCATGAAATACCTTTTTCTATCCATTTACTTTCAGACTATTTGTGTTGTTTGATCTGATGTGGTCCTCTGGTATACACCACATGCATGTGTTTTGTTTTCTTATCTATTCAGCTACCTTATGTCTTTAGATCAGAGCATTTAATCCATTTACATTTAAAGTGGTTTTTAATAGATACAGTTATTGCCATTTTATGATTGATATTTTTGATCTCCATTTGTTTCTTTGTTTTCTTTCTTCTGCTTAAAGAAGTCCTTTAAACATTTTTTGTAATACTGGTTTATGGTAATGAATTCCTTTAGCTTTTTCTTGTCTGGGAAGCTCTTTATTTGTTTCAATTTTAAATGATAGCCTTGCTGTGTAGAATAGTCTTGGTGCAGGCACCTACTTTTCATCACTTTGAATATATCCTGCCACTCCCTTCTCACCTGCAAAGTTTCTGTTAAGAAATCAACTGATGGTCTTACAGGAGCTACCTTGTAAGTATATAGTTATCTTTCTTTTGCTGCTTTTAGGATTCTTTCTTTGTTTTTAACCTCTTCCATCTTCATTATAATGTTTTGGTGTGATCCTGTTTAGGTTCATCTTGTTTGGGACTCTGTACTTCCTGGGTTTGTATGTCTATTTCCTACCCCAGGTTAGGGAAGTTTTAAGTCATTATTTCTTCAAACAGTTTCTTGATTTCTCGTCCCCTCTCTTCTTCTGGCACTCCTACGATGTTAATGTTGTTATGCCTGTTTTGTCTCAAAAATGCCTTAAACTATCTTCATTTTTAAGATTGTTTTTACTTTTTGTTGTTCTGATTGTGTATTTTCTGCTACCTTGTCATCTAATTGCTGATATGATCCTCTGCTTCATCTAATCAGCTATTAATACCTTCTAGTGTATTCTTCATTTTAGTTATTGTATTCTTTATTTCTGACTTGTTCTTTTTTATGATTTCCACATTCTTCTAAAGGCTTACTATCTCTTTGTTGAAGGTATCACTAAGTTCCTTAAGCATTCTTATGACCAGTGTTTCAAACTCTGTTTCTGGTAGGTTGCTTGCCTCCATTTCATTTAGTTCTGTTTCTGGAAGTTTCTCCTGTTCTTTATTTGGGACGTATTTCTTTGTTTCCTCATTCTGCCTTCCTCTCTGTGTTTGCTTCTATAAATCAGGTAGATCTCCAATGTCACTCATTCTTTGCTGGGTGGCCTTACATAGGATGTGTTCTGTGTAGTCTAATGGTGCAGTCTCCCTGATCTCCCTTGCATGTATTCCAGGAGAGTCCCTTGATTGTGTTGTGTGTATTTTCCTGTTGTAGTTGAGACTTGATTGCTTTTGGCGCTTCAACGGGCAGTTTTGACTCCCAGTCTAACTAACTGTGAGGACTGGCTATGCCCACAGTGTGAGTTGCTGTGTAGGGGTTGACCCCCAGAGGGGAATTCACCCTTTCAGGGTACTGTGTGTTTTTACCACTCTTTGAGTTTTGCGTGTGCCCCTTGTGGGGCTAACCAGGTAGTGTTCTGGTGTGCCCCGAAGATGGCCTCTGTGTGTGTTCTTTCTGAGGCCTTTAGGGAGGGGCTCTGTGCAGGCCAATTTCAGTCTTGCCTATTACTGGCCTGTGGCTACTTGGCAGGAGCTGCAGAGCTGTATGTGGTTGGTTGCTGCCTTTGCTGGACCTGGCCTAGCTGTAAACCAAGGCTGGCTGCCACTAGTATTGGGCCTGGGGCAGCCTAGCAAAAGGACCAGAGACCCTTAGGTGTGGTACTACCTACTGGCTGCTTGTAAGGCTCAGGCATTGAAAGAGCCTCCTTAGTTGTGTGGGCTGGTCTTGTTTACCAGTGTTGAGCGTACCTCTGGAAATGCAGCACTAGATGGGCATGTTGGGTGCCCAGGGAGTCACAAGTTGCTCACAAGTTGCAAAAACAAAGTCAGTTGTTTTTACAAGGTGATTGCAGATTTAGTTCTTGCACCAGTGCCTGGCCTGTGACCACTTTGCAAAATGCCCTGACAACACTGTAGCCAGCCACCACTCACCTCAGGTCCACAGATACCTGGGAGCCTGCCAAGAGAGGCTGCAACACGAGTTGTGGCTCAAAGACCACCACAAAAATTCTCCAGGAAACCAAGGGCCATCTACTGCTGTAAAAGGCTTCTGCAGTTTATGGGGCAGGGTCAGATGCCCAGGAGCTTAGAGGGCCCCCAGAAACGCAGCATTAGTTGGGTGGGGTGGTGTTCCAGGGCGTTACAGGGTGTAGATGGTGGTTTTACAAAGTTAATGCAGTTTTGGTCCTTGCACTGGTGTCAAGCCCATGAAAAATTCCCCAAAACATGCTGAGAACACCGTAACCTCAGACCTACAGGTCACCAAGAGCCACCAGGGAAAGGCTATGACACAGGTTTTGGCTCATTATTCACCACTAAATTTCCACGGGCCTCTGCGGGCCATCCACTGCTGTAAAAAGCTTCCACAGGTTATGAGGCCTGCCTGGTCACCCAGAAGCTGAGAGTGCCCCTGGCAATGCTGTACTAGCTTGCTGGAGTGGGAACTCAGGCATCAACAAGGTGGGGGGCCTGCACAGATTTTACCAGATCAATGCAGTCTCAGATTTGGCCCTTTGGGAGAAGGTTCAACATAGAAAAGATGGCACTTTCCTGTAGGCTACATGTGAGGCAGGATTCATACAAGAATAATGGCTGCTGTCCCTCCAGCCCTCAGTCCAAAGCCACACAACTCAATCTTTCTCAGTATGTCTCTGGCACCTCTCAACTTGCCATTCCTCCACCAGAGACCAGATAAGTGTTGGCAAGCCAGTGAGTTTGTCTGTGGGCACTTTAAAAGGCTGTCTGGCTTTTGAACTGCCTTTAGTCTCACTGGGTTGAACATACAGAGTCCTCACTGATTTTGACTCCCAGATGTTGTGGGAACACCTCTTCCTGGCAAAAGAACCCCTGGGCTGGGGAGCTTGGTGCGGGTCTGGGAGGTCCTTTCTATTCTGGGGAGACCTCCACTACCTAGGTGTCCCTCCCACTGTTCAACCACTATCTATGGGTTTGAAGTCAGCCAGTTTCATGTCTCAGCCCCTCCTACAAGTCTCGATGTGACCTCTTCTTTGTATGCTTAGTTATAGGGATTCTGTTCAGCTAGTCTTCCAACGATTCTTCAGGTTGATTGTTCTATAATGTATTTGTATTTTTGGTGTAATCCTAGGAGGCAGTAGGAATTGTGTTTATATAGTCTACCATCTTGGATCTTCCTGATATTGATATTTTTGAAGTGCATAATAACCCACCTTTAAAAAATCAAATAATATTGATTTCAGTTTTATCTTATATTTTTTCATAATTGGATTTAAGTTATGCACTCCCAGACAGAATTCTGTAAAAGTGTCACATTTCTTCTATGGGCATTACATCCAAAGGCAGATGAAGTTCATCTGCCTCACACTGAAAATGTTAATTTTAAGCATCCTGTCAAGTTGTGGTCTTAAATATTTATCCAACAGGTGTGAGGTGATATCTCATTGTGGTTTTGATTTGCATTTCCCCAATAGCTACTGAAGATGAGCATTTTTCATATATCTGTTGGTCGTTTGTATATCTTCTTGGGAAAAGTGTCTGTTCAGGTCCTCTGCCCTTTTTTTTTTTGTCTTTTTTATTTCTTGTTTTTTGATTAGTTTCAGGTTCACAAGACAAAGTAATACTTAGACGTTTATCATTTATATCCGTCACACTGTGTGAACCCCCCTCCCCCTATCCGCTATCCCTCTGACATGGCACAGAGCCATTACATTTCCACTGTCTCTATTCCTAATGCTGTACTCCGCTTCTTGTAAATATATATATATATATATATATATATATATATATATATACATACATATATATACATATATAAAATTATAGTTGGCATTCATTATTGTTCAGCTTTAAGTGTACAGTGCAGTGATCAGGCATCTACATCATCCCTGAGGTTATCTTCCAAATGGCACACATGTCCATCAGATACCCTACAAAATCTTTACAACATTATTGATTACGTTCCCCAAATTAATTTTTAAAACCCCGTGGCCATCTTGTGGTTACCGACTGTTTTCTAAGCCCCTCACCTTCCCCCTTATCCACACCCCCCCACCCATCTAGCAACCCTCAGTTTTTCCTGTTTGTCTCCAAAACTGTTTCTGATTAGTTCATTCATTTATTCTTTTCTTTAGATTCCGCATATAAGTGAGATCATATGGTATTTGTCTTTCTCTGTCTGACTTATTTCACTTAACATAATGTTCTCTAGGTCCATCCATGTTGTTGCAAATGGTAAGATTTCTTTCTTCTTCATGGCTGCATAATACTCCATTGTATAAATGTACCACAGTTTCTTAATCCAGTCACCTATGAATGGGCATTTCGGTTGTTTTCATGTGTTGGCTATTGTGTATAGTGCTGCAATAAACATTGGAGTGCATAGATTTTTGATTTGGAGTTTTGGATTTCTCCGGATAGATACCTAGGAGTGGAATTACTGGATCATAAGGTAGTTCCATTTTCAGATTTTTGAGATACCTCCATACTCTATAGTGGCTGCACCAATATGCAATCCCACCAACAGTGCACAAGCGTTCCCTTTTCTCCACATCCGCACCAGCATTTGTTGTTTGTTGATTTATTGATGATAGCCATTTTGACTGAAGTGAGGTGGTATCTCATTGTGGTTTTTATTTGCATTTCTCTGATGGTTAGTGAGGTTGAGCATCTCTTCATATGTCTGTTTACCATTTGTCCTTTTTAGAAAAATGTCTCTTCATGTCCCTGCCCATTTTTGAATTCGGTTGTTTGTTTTTTTTGGAGTTGAGTGAGTTCTTTATAAATTTGTGATATTAACCCCTTATCAGATATATCATTGGCAAATATCTTTTCCCATTCAGTATGATCCCTTTTTCTTTTATTGATGGTTTCCTTTGCTGTGAAAAAACTTTTTAGTTTGATGTAATCCCACAGGTTTACTTTTTCTCTTACTTCCCTCATGTGAGGGGATATATCTGTAAAAATCTTACTCCGGGTAATGTCTGTGAAGTTTCTTACTTCATTTTCTTCTAGGTATTTTATGGTTTTAGATCGTACAGTTAAGTCTTTAAGCCATTTTGAATTTATTTTTGT
Source organism: Rhinolophus hipposideros (assembly GCF_964194185.1). NCBI lineage: Eukaryota > Metazoa > Chordata > Mammalia > Chiroptera > Rhinolophidae > Rhinolophus > Rhinolophus hipposideros. The sequence goes on along the minus strand of NC_138046.1, from coordinate 66,664,836 downwards.
ATATGGTGTAAGGAGGTGGTCCAGCTTCATTTTCTTGCATGTGTCTATCCAGGTTTCCCAGCACCATTTATTGAATAGACTGTCTTTAGCCCACCATACATTCTTGCTTCCATTGTTGTAGATTAAATGGCCATATAGGCATGGATTTATTTCTGGACTCTCTATTCTGTTTCATTGACCTATGTGTCTGTTTTTATGCCAGTACCATGCTGTTTTGATTACTGTAGCCTTGTAGTATAATTTGATGTCAGGTATTGTTATACCTCCCACTTTGTTCTTATTTCTCAAGATTGCTGAGGCTATCCGGGGTCTTTTATGGTCCCATATAAATTTTAGGATTATATGTTCTATTTCTGTGAAAAAGTCGTTGGTACTTTGATAGTAATTGCGTTGAATATGTATATTGCCTTAGGCAGTATGAACATTTTAACTATATTAATTCTTCCGATCCATGAACAAGGTATGCGTTTCCATCTATTTGTATCTTCTTTCATTTCTTTCTTCAGTGTCTTATAATTTTCTGAGTACAGATCTTTTACTTCTTTGGTTAAATTTATTCCCAAGTATTTTATAGCCTTTGGAGCAATTGTAAATGGGATTGCTTTTTAAATTTCTCCTTCTTATGTTTTATTATTGGTATATACAAATGCAACTGATTTCTGAATATTAATTTTGTATCCTGCTACTTTACTAAATTTATCTATCAGCTCTAATATTTTCTTGGTGGAGTCTTTAGGGTTCTCTCTATATAGTATCATATCATCTGCATATAATGACAATTTTACTTCCTCCTTACCGATTTGGATGCCTTTTATTTCTTTTTCTTGTCTGATTGCTGTAGCTAGAACTTCCAACACTATGTTGAATAAAAATGGAGAAAGTGGGCAACATTGCCTTGTTCCTTATCTTAAGGGGAATCGTTTTAGCTTTTCCCCGATTTTTTAAATTTATTTTTTGTTGTTGTTGTTGAGTTTTATGTGTTCTTTTTATATTTTGGATATTAACCCCCTGTTGGAGGTGTTGTTTGTAAATATCTTCTCTCATTTGGTTGGTTACCTCCTTATTTTATTGATGGCTTCTTCTAGTGTGCAGAAGCTTTTTAGTTCGCTATAGTCCCATTTATTTAAGTTTTACTTCCCTTGCCTTTAAGGTCAAATTCATAAAATGCTTTTTGAACATGAGGTCAATAATTATAACACCTATGCTTTCTTCTATGTAGTTTATTGTTTAAATCTTATGTTTAGGTCTTCCATCCATTTTAAGTTAATTTTGGTACATGGTGACAGATAGCAGTCTAGTTTCATTCTTTTGCATGTGGCTTTCTAATTTTTTCAGCAGCATTTATTGAAGAGGATTTCTTTTTCTCATTGTATGTTTTTTTGGCTCCTTTGTCAAAAATTATCTACCATATAAATGTGGGTTTATTTCTGGGTTTTCACTTCTATTCCACTTGTCTGTCATCACCTCACAACTGTTACAATGGCTACCATCAACAAGACAAATAATAACAAGTGTTAGAGAGGCTGTGGAGAAAAAGGAAACTTCATACACTGTTGGTGGGAATGTAAATTGGTACAGCTGCTATGAAAAAAACAGTATGGAGGTTCCTCAAAAATTTAATAATAGACTAACCATATTATCCAGAAATCCCTCTCCTGGGTATCTACCCAAAAATCTGAAAACATTTATCTGGAAAGATATATGTACTCCTATGTTCATGGCAGCATTACTTACCGTGGCCAAGACACGGAAGTAGCCAAAGTGTCCTTTGATAGATGATTGGATAAAGAAGATGTGGTATATATACACAGTGGAATATTACTCTGCCATAAGAAAAGATGAAATACTGCCATTTGTGACAATATGGGTGGATCTTGAGATTATTAAGCTAAGCAAAATAAGTCAAACAGGAAAAGCAGAGAACCCTATGATTTCCCTCATATGTGGGATATAAAACTGAAAGCAACAAAGGAAGAAGACAAACAAACAAACAAAAACTCATAGGAACAGATAATTTAGCGGTTACCAGAAGGTCAGGAGGGAGTGAGGGTGGTAGAAGAGGTTAAAAGGGGTCAAATATATGGTGATGGAAAGAGAACTGACTCTGTGTGGTGAGAATACAATGTAATATATAGATGATGTATTATAGAAATGCACACTTGAAATCTATGTAATTTTACTAACCATTGTCACTCCCAATAAACTTAATTTTAAAAAGTAAATAAATAAATAATTAATAAATAAAATAAAAAAAGAAATTTTATATATATATATGTGTGTGTGTGTGTGTGTGTGTATATAATTACATACACCCAGTCTCCATTCCATAGTAATCATTTTTCCCTTACAACTAATATTCCAACAAAGAAAAAAAGCATATGGGGCAAAGTCCAGGAGAAAGCAGGCACAAGTTTCCCTTTCATATGGGACACACTTATTTCTCCCAACAATGATATATGACAACACATGTTAAGTGTAGCCAACTAGGGAAGCTTATCCAAGTCTTAGTGTCCAGGATTTTTATTGGGGGACAGTAATGTAGGCATGCAGTGTCCATGTAACTGACCTCAGCTACTTTCAGACTCCAGCCCTCCCCCTGCAATAAAAATAGGAATTCACTTTATATCACATTATTAACATAAACTATCTGAGCAAAGCAGTACTAAACACTTTCACCAGGCAGAATATTCCAATGCCCAGATTCTACTTCTCAGGAGCCAACTGAGGGCCAGCCAAGACGTCTGGCCCTTCTTTGAAATACATAGGGTTTGAGTAACCCAGACCTGCAGAGATAATTCTTTTTGTGACCAACACCTATATATTATTTCCCCTAAAAGAAGAACTTTGATACCAAAATAGATTTTTATATTATTACGGTAATAATGGTGAAAGTTCTATAAATAATTTACCAAATTCCCTTCTAGATTAATGATTTTGTGATTTATATAGTGCTGTTCCATTCATACAATTCTAATGAAGAATTGCCTGCCTCAAGTCAGAAAAAAAAAACAAAAAACATTATTTTTACTGGTAAACTTTTAAAGAATAATATGCTTATTTCTTAGCTCTCAAGATCTTTTGTACACTTATGATATTTACTATAGTAATATATGTTGATTGTAGATATTTTGTAAAATACAGAAACATAAAAATAAAAAAAAATGAATAACACCTCCACTATCCAGAATAGCTGCCAGACAAACTCCTATACATCCTTTCATATCTAGCTACCTATCTCTTCACTACTGCTTTTAATTGAGTATATTTTAGATGTTAAATTGTATATTTGATATATTTTTTATCCTTAAGAATTTTGGAATAAAAATCTCTGCTAACTTTAAAAGAAAATTACTAAGCCTCATATTAAATATTTGTAATGTATATTTGATTCTACTAGTAGAGAAGTAATAACTTTCCATTTATATTGGTTTCATACAAGACCAGAATCATGCTATCAATTAGAGTCCATCCAAAAAAATGAAAAAGTTACTTTCTATAAGTAATAAAGTTGAAAACCACAAATTAAATATCTTTCTCTGCTCACTACTGCTAAATTATGTTTCTTATTGAATGTATACATAATTTTTAATGTGCTATTATATAGTTTAATACAGTAATTCATATTTGAAATGTTTTTGGCATCTCTAAAAATCTTATAATTCAATCTGGCAGAAATATACTGAGTATCTTCCAAATTGATCCTGGAAGGAAGATGCAAATATAGTCAATTCAATTATAGTTCAACTGAACAGATCAGATTTTAGTCAATAACAAGGTACTAGTTAGAGTTCTCCAGAGAAACAGAACTAATACAGTATTTGGCTCTAGCACGCTCGCGCGCGCGCGCGTGTGTGTGTGTGTGTGTGTGTGTGTGTGTGTGTGTGGGGTGCGGAGACAGACACAGACAAAGACAGACAAAGAAAGAGAGAGATATTTATTTTAAAATATTGGTCACGTAATTGTGGAGCTATGCAAGTCTAAAATCTACAGGGTACACTGGCAGGCTAAAGACCAAGAAAAGAGTTGATGTAGCTTCAAGTCCGAGGGTAGTCTGCTAGCAGAATTCCCTCTGTACCTTTCTGTGTCCTAGTCTCTTCTTAAAAAGACACAACTCGATGATGACATTATAGAAATGGCAGCATGAGGTGAGCCTCTTGAAATCTCCCCTGAAATTTGCAACAAATTGGACAGCTGTAATTCCAGAAAGGATTCTCTGCACTACCCGTGGTGCGGAGATGCAGCTCTGAGCTCCCTGCATTCCAGAGATACCACAGTTGTGGGAGAGGGAAGAATTCAGACTTCTAGCACTCCTCTTATGGCTGACAGTCCCACCTGAGGGATTAGGATATAACACGGTCAAACCCTACCCTCAAGGCAGAGCCCTAGACGCAAAGACTGAGGGAAGAAGGGTGAAAGGGGTGGTTTAAGCCCTCACTGTCAAGCAGAGGGTGGAAGGCAGAGGCACAGAAACTAGCTGCCTCCTCCCCACCCTCCCAGAGCTTGCCTCACTCCCACCTTCTCAGTGCTTGAAGTGGAACAGCAGCAGTGTCAAGTCAAAATAACAGCATATTTCTAGTTCTGAGAACTGCAGCCAGCAGCAAAGGACTTCTGGCCTAATTACATCCAGTGAAGGTGAGGGATCCTTGGGTGCAGGACTGGTTGTCCTGGTGGTCGTTGCCATTGCTCAGAGCCACCTCTCACAACCAACCTCGCTCCTGTCCCCACCTATGTGGGTGGATCCCTGCAGGGGTAAACAGAGCCGCTGAAACACACAGGAGTTGAAACTGGTCAATCCCAACAGGCCTTCTCCAAGGCAGATTGCATAGAAACTGTCAAAAATAAATGACAAAGAAAGAATCCTCAAGGCAGCCAGGGAAAAGAAGACGGTAACCTACAAAGGAAAGCCCATTAGATTATCGTCAGATTTTTTCAGCAGAAACTCTAAAAGCCAGGAAGGAGTGGAATCAAATATTCAAACTATTGAAAAAGAGAAATTATGAACCAAGAATAATATATGCAGCAAAGATATCCTTTATATATGAAGGAGGAATAAAGACCATTTCAGACATACAGAAGCTGAGGGAATTGTCTAACACACGACCAGCAGTACAAGAAATACTGAGGGTGGCTATTTGACCTGAAACAAAAAACCAAAAGAATACCAAACCATGAATAGCATTACGAACAGACAGAAGTAGGAAATGGCAACCCCTACATCAAATAAGACACTATACACTTAAACATAACATACAGGGTAAAGAAGGAAAAAAAACACTTAAAAAGAAAAAAAAGAGGAAAAAGACACCTTGCTACTGCAGCATGGAAATCACTTCACAGCATAAATAGGGATAATTTGTGACAACAAAAACATAAAAGGGGAGAGAATAAAGGTGTGAACAGGCACAAGGGAATGGAGAAAGTAAGCATGCTGAGAAAAATGGAATACTCTAAATACGAAACTTTGTTTTACATAAACTTAATAGTAAACACGCAAAAAAAAAATCCAGAACTGAAATATATACTGCAATAAAAGAAGAAACAGAGAGAAAAATCACAGAATACTACAGCACTAAAATAATAGACAGCAACATAAAGGCAAATAGTCAACGGAAACACAGTCTTACCAGAAAACCAAAGATAGAATGATGGGAAATCCTCATATATCAATGATCATCCTAAATGTAAATGGACTGAACTCACCAATAGAAAGGTACAGAGTAGCAGATTGGATCAAAACTCTAAACCAAACCATATGCTTCCTCCAAAAGACACATCTCAACTACGAGGACAAATAAAGACTCAAAGTAAAAGGGTGGAAATTGACACTCCAAGCAAATATGATCTAGAGAAAATCAGGTGTAGTCATGCTGATATCAGATAAAACAGACTTCAGAAAAAAAAAAAAAAGGTAACAAGGGTCAAAGATGGACCTTTCATAATGATAAAGGGTATTATCCAACAAGAAGACATAACACTCATTAATATTTATGCTCCCAATCAGAGAGCACTAAAATATATCAAGCAACTACTAACAGAAATAAAGGGAGAAATTGACCAAAACACAATTACACTAGGGGACCTAAATTCATCATTGACAGCTATGGATAGATCATCCAAACAGAAAACAAATAACGAAATAGCAGCCCTAAATGACACATTAGATGAAATGGATATAATTGACATTTATAAAGCACTTCATCCTAAAACATCAGACTATATATTCTTTTCTAGTGTATATGGAACATTCTCAAGGATAGGCCATATATGGAGAAATAAAGCTAGCCTCAGCAAATTTAAGAACATTGAAATCATACCGAGTGTATTCTCTGAATACAAGGCTTTGAAATTGAATTATCAACTGCAAAAAGAAAGGAAGAAAAACCACAAATACGTGGAGATTAAACAACATAATTTTAAAGAAGGACTGGGTAAAAGAAGAAATAAGAGGAGAGATCAAAAGGTACGTAGAAATTGATGAGAATAAAAATATTTTCTCCCAAAATTTTTGGGATGCAAAGAAAGCAGTTTTAAGAGGGAAATTCATATCATTACAGGCTTGTCACAAGAAACAAGAAAAATCCCAGATAAATAACCTCACGTTACATCTTAAAGAACTGGAAAAAGAAGAACAAATGAAACCCCAAATCAGAAGGAAGGAAATAATAAAAATCCAAGCTGAACTAAATGAAATAGAGAACAAAAAGATAATAAAAAAATTTAATGTAACAAAGAGTTGGTTATTGAAAAGATTAATAAAACTGAAAAACCATTGGCTAGGCTCACTAAGATAAAAAGGAAAAAGACAAAAATAAAATCAGAAATGATAGAGGGGAAGTTACCACAGATGCCACAGAAATACGAAGGATTATCCAAGAGTACTGAAGGACTATATGACACCAACTTCAATAACCTAGAAGAAATGGACAAGTTCTTAGAAACATATAGCCTTCCTAGGCTGAATCATGAAGAATTGGAAAATACAAATAAACCGATCAATAGTAAGGAAATTGAATCAGTCATCCAAAACCTTCCCAAAAGCAAAAGTCCGGGACCAGATGGCTTCAATAGTGAATTCTACCAAACATTAATAGACAATCTAATACCTCTCCTACTCAAGCTCTTCAAAAATATTGAAGAGACAATATTCCCTAACTCATTTTATGAGGCCAACACCACCCTGATACCAAAACCTGGTAAGGATAACACAAAAAAAGAAAATTACCATCCAGTATCTTTGATGAATACAGACACAAAAATCTTAAATATAATTCTACCAAATTGAATGCAGCAATGCATTAAAAAGATTATACATCACGACCAAGTGAGGATCATCCCAGGGGCACAAGGATGGTTCAACATAAACAAATCCATCAATGTGATACATCACATAAAAAAATAAAGGACAAAAATTATATGATTATATCAATACGCAGTAAAAGCATTTGACAAGATAAAACATCTATTTATTATTAAAACACTTAATAAAATGGATATGGAAGGAAAATACCTTAACATAATAAAGGCATATATGACAAGCCCTCAGCTAATCTCATAATTAATGGTGAAAAACTGAAGCCATTTGCTCTACGTTCAGGAACACGACAGGGCTGTCCCCTATCACCTCTGCTTTTCAACATAGTGTTGGAAGTCCTAGCCAGAGCAATCAGGCAAGAGAAAGAAATAAAAGGCATCCAAATTGGGAATGAAGAATTTAAATTCTCATTCTTTGCAGATGACATGATGCTATATATAAAAAACCCTAAGGACTCCACCATAAAGCTGTTAGAAACAATAAAAAAAATACAGTAAAGTTGCCGGCTACAAAATCAACTTGCAAAACTCCATTTCATTCCTATACACGAAAAATGAAACCTCTGAAAAATAAATAATAAATGAATAAAAAAGATTCCTTTTGCCATGCAGCAAAAAGAATAAAATACCTAGGAATAAACTTAACCAAGGATGTGAAAGACCTACATAATAAAAAGTATAAGACATTTTGTTTTTTAAATGAAGAAGACACACAGAAATGGAAAGGCATTCTGTGCTCATGGATTGGAAGAATCAACATAGTTAAAATGGCCATATTACCCAAAGCCATATACAGATTTAATGCAAACCCCACCGAAATCCCAATGCCATGTTTTAAAAAAATAGAACAAAAATCATCAGATTTGTATGGAACCACAAAAGAACCCAAATAGCCAAAGCAATCTTAAGAGAAAAGAACGATGCTGGAGGTATCATACTCCCTGACTTCAGCTTGTACTACAGGGCTACAATAGTCAAAACAGTATGGTATTGGCAGAAAAACAGACACATAGACCAATGGAATAGAATCGAGAACCCATAAATAAACCCACATAAATATGGACAGTTTTTTACAAAGGAGCCAAAAACATGCGATGGAGAAAAGACTGCCTCTTCAATAAATGGTGCTGGGAGAATTAAAAAGTCACGTGCAAAAGAATGAATATAGACTGCTATCTGTCACCAGGTACCAAAATTAGCTCAAAATGGATCAAAGACCTATAAATAAGACCTGAAACAATAAACTGCATAGAAGAACACATAGGTACAAAACTTATGGACCTTGGATTCAATGTGGATTTTATTTATTTGATTTCAAAAGGAAGGGAAGTAAAAGCTAAAATATATGAATGGGACTATATCAAACTAAAAACCTTCTGCACAGGTAAAGAAACCATTGACAAAATGAAGAGGTAACCAACCAAATGGGAGAAGTTTTTGCAAACATCACCTCCGATAAGGGGCTAATATACAAACTATATAAGGAACTCATACAACTCAACAAAATAAAAAAAAAAAAACAACAACAACAACAACAAAAAAGCAAGCAATCCAATAAAATAAATAAATAAAAATGGGCAAAGGACCTGAAGAGACATTTCTCCAAAGAGGATATACAAATGGCCAATAGACATATGAAAAAATGCTCAACATTACTAATCATCAGAGAAATGCAAATAAAAACTACAATGAAATATCACCTCACCCAAGTTAGAATGGCTATCATCAACAAGACAAATAATAACAAGTGTTGGAAAGGCTGTGGAGAACAAGGAACCCTCAACACTGTTGGTGGGAATGCAGATTGGTGCAGCCACTATGGAAGGCAGTGTGGAGATTCCTCAAAAAATTAAAAAATAGAATTACCATATGACCCAGAAATCCCTCTCTTGGGTATCTACCCTAAAAACCTGAAAACGTTTATCTGTAAAGATATATGTGCTCCGATGTTCATTGCAGCTTTATTTATGGTTGCCAAGACACGGGAACAACCAAAGTATCCTTCGATTGATGATTGGATAAAGAAGATGTGTTACATATGTACAATGAAATACTATTCTGCCATAAGAAAATATGAAATAGTGCCATTTGTGACACCACGGATGGATCTTGAGATTATAATGCTGAAAGTCAGACAGAAAAAGTTGAGAGCCATATGATTTCACTGAGATGTGGTATATAAAACTGAAAACAACAAAGGAACAAGACAAACAAATGAAGAAATAAAAACTCATAGACACAGACAATAATTTAGTCGTTACCATAGGGTCGAGGAAGGGGCTGGTAGTTGAGGGTAAACGGGATCAAATATGTGGTGAAGGAATGAGAACTGACTCTGGGGTGGTGAACACACAAAGGGATTTATAGATGATGTACTACAGAATTGTACACCTGAAATCTATGTGACTTTACTAACAATTCTCACCCCAATAAACTTTAATTAAAAAAAAATACTTAAAAAAATACACAACTCATATTGTATAAGAGGCCACTCATTTTAACTTAATTACTTCTTTAAATAATCTGTCTCCAAATACAATCAAATTCTGGTGGTGAGTATTAGGACTTCAACAAATGAATTTGGAGGAGGATATAATACAGACTATAACAATCAACAATTGTGATTTTCATTTTAAGGTAACATGCAATATATACTTTTATTGAGTGTTCTGCTTTGTATTATGTCAGAGAAAATTTCTCAAGAAAATTATCTCAAGAGAATTTCTTGAGATAATTCAGTCTATATTAAATTTTGTGTGTCTCATAATATTTGGCACAACTTTGTTCCAAGTTTTGATTTCAGAAATATTTTTATTTAACATATATTGCTTTCTACACAAGAAGTAATGATCTCAAGTGTTCTTATTTTTAATTTATATGACAGTTTCACAGAAAAACATTTAAAAAATACACCTTTATGAAAAAAATACCATAAAATGAGAAGCACCAAACAGCTGGTGGAAATTTGGATTCAAGGCTACAGATACGTATGGTAAATTTGTGTTAAATCTAGTTAGTTTGTTGCTTATTAGGGGTAAAAAAAGCAGATGAAGGGAAAGAAAATATCACAACACAAAATTGTGATTTTGAGGGAAAGTGGAAATGCTATATACCCTTTTGTCTTAACTAATTTTCAATTCTATCAATCCATTCAAAGTTTTCCTCCATAATGAATTTTTTTCTGAACATTTACATTCATCTTTTTATTTTGAAGTGCTTTATATCTTTATGTTTTCTATCAAAAGACATGACAGAAATCGATTTCTGTATATAAAAAAAAAAACTGCTTAGAGGGCAAGGACTTCATCTTTTACCACTATATTATGCCCAAAATAGTGGACAAGGTATAGGTTTTGGATCAATATTATTGCATGTATACAAGTGAAAGTCCTGAACTACAAGGCACCACACATAAATGAGAAAGTTGTTGGAATTGTGGAAATGCAGTTCTGAAACATTTTCTCCTGTTGCCTTTTGACAACAAAGATACAAAGATCAGCAAAGCATGGTACTGGGAAATTCAGAAACAAATGACTCCTGTGTGTCCATAAAACATGTTTGTTTTTTTTAGCAAGGATTTTTGTTGTCATTACAACTGAACTGAAGGGGATTATAGTGGCTCCGTATGGTCAGTAGACTACTATTTCTTTTTTCTCTTTACTTTTGTGTATTAGATCATGCCCTAGACTCCTGCCATTTCTTCTATTCCCAAAAGCTTGGAATTCATTAGGTAGATGGTAATATACATTTTGTGATCTTTTTCCTACTTGAGAAGAATGAATTTGGTTATATTAAGGCTTAATTAATAGTCTTTCCCCCTTCTAATTTGCTCTATTTTCTTGTCATGTATTTACTCTTATTTTCTCTTACAACTAATTTTTTTAGATTAAATATCCAGCTACTTAATATTCACATATAAATTGACAGAACAAATATTTGTATTGTTTTCTACTTTAGCTATTAAACTTTGAAAATTATTTTTTATTGAGTACATTCTATATTACAGTCATTGTGCAAAGCATTTTATATTTATCACTGAATTTAATCTTGTTTACCATTGAAGTAGGGGTTAAATATTCACTTCATACATAAGGATACCACAGCTTCAAAAGGTGAAAAATTCACCAATTATCATCCATCTAGTAAGTGGCTAGCATTCTAATTTAGGTCTTTGATTATAAAAACCTTTTCTCAGTATACAATGCTGCTTATTCTTTGTCAGCATGGATACATGGGTATCATTTAATCTCTAATGTTTAAGAGAGATGATAACTTTATGAGGAACAATTATTCCTCACTGTCAAATGAGGAAAGAAAGATTTAGAGTACTTTAAATATTTCCCAAGTTTACACATTAGTAAATGATCAAACTGGAATTCCAACACAGGTCTAGAAATTAAACTAATGGTGTGAATGGAATATGTTGACCTAGATCCTAAATACATTTTTAAATTGAATCAACTTTATATTAAATAAATAAATAAATAAATAAATAAACCCATTGCATCTGTAAATGAGTTCCTCTGAGATCACTATGGTTTTCATTAAAAATTCTAAGATTCTGATCTCATTTCAAATAACATTTTCAATATCCCTGAAGAGAAATTGCTGTAAGTGCATTCTGCAAGGGAAAAAAAAAGATAAAAGTAGTTAAAGAGGTTATTTGGAAAACATTAGCACTGTTTTGTGTGTATGTGTATGTAAAATATTTATATTATATTATATTATATTATATTATATTATATTATATTATATTATATTATATTATATTATATTATATTATATATAGTATCTGGGGAAATCCTGACTATACGCTCCCATCAGATTAAGTGGAGAGGCTTTATCAGATAGTTTTCATCCTCACCATGAGTGTCCAACTAAAGAAACCCCATTAAAGCCCTATCCCTAAAGAAAACCAGCAGAAAATTTATTTCACACTCTAATTTCATAATGCCTGCAATGCACAGTATTGAATGTTATGAAATACTAATGAAACTGAAGAAGTCATCATCACCTACTTTTATCTCCCAACTTTGTTTCATCTGGGAAACTCCATGATCATGTTCCTAAATAATTTATAAACTGCTTTTCCTTGGCATTTGCATAGGTATTTTTGCATGACTAACTACTCTAAGAAAGTATGCCCACATTTCATTAGAAAATGTTTTTATATATCGGATCATCATTCACACTCCTCAGTGTCCATCTTTATCTTTTTTTTTTTCAAATTACAGTTTATTGGGGTGGCAATGATTAGGAAAGTTCCATAGGTTTCAAGTGTACAATTCTGTAATACGTCATAGGTAGTAGATGAGGGTAAATGGGATCAAACGTATGGTGGTGTTCATCCTTATCTTAAGGCATGGGATAATCATGACAAACTTTGTAAATATTTAAAATTTTAATATTAAATACAATACTTAACAAAACTACTTAAGGAGAGAGTTCACAGCTATTCAAATGTCCAGTCAGCTCTGAAATAAAACCTCACACTGTTGCTTTACCCTCTGCACATCCATTGAGTCACCGAACTATCTTATTAATAGTGTAATGAACAATCATTCTGATCTCCCTCAACATAAATATGCTGATAGATTTAAATGTTTAGAAAATAGAAATTTTTGGAGTATTATCTTTTGATTCTGTGTCTGTATTTCCGATAACATTGTGGCTCAATTTAGCAAAATAGAAAATTATAAAAACATATCAATATAATTATTCATTTTATTTTAATCATCAAAGGGACCTTCCCTCATTTTATATCACCAAATATTGGTATGAAAACAAAATTCAAGATTTAATAATATCTCAGCAATCTGAAACAATAAAAGTAACAGAGTAAAACAATCATAGGAATTAGCATCAGAGAATGTAGTCTGAAGTCTTAGTTCTGTTATTGATTTGACATGAAATCTTATGAAAGATACTTCTTCACTTCTACAAACTGCATTGTCTTTATCAGTCAAATAAGAAAAAAAATACCTACCTTACATAATTGTTGTGTAAAGTGATATGTTAAGCTACACAAAACACCTGATAAAATAGCTACCAGTCATTAACTTATTTTTATAACCAATAAGATAAAATTTAACAGGGATACAATGTACATGAAAGGATGAGAATCCCTACATGTTTATTTTTAAATGGTTATTGAATGAATATTGAATAAGACATTTTTAAACTGAGAGCTTTATTGAGATCTAGTCCAATACCATAAAATTCACTCATTTTAAGTGTACAATTCAGTGATATTAATATATTCAGAGTTGTGCAAACATCACTACAAATTTAAAACATTTTTATCACCCCAAAAGAAAACTCTATACCCATTTCCTTGTCTTAGTCTCTTCGTGGTACTTAATGAGATACCATATATGTGTAGCTTATAAACAACAGTAATTTATTTCTCACACTTCTAGAAGTTAAGTCCAAAATCAGAGTGTATGCGTGGCCGGATTCTGGTGGGGGCCCTCTTCTGAGTTGTAGTCTGCTGACTTTTCTCTGTGTTCTCATATGGCAGGAGTGAGGGAGCTCTCTCAGGCTTCCTTTATGAGGTCATTAATCTCATTCATGAGGGCTCTGACTTCATGACCTAACCATCTCCTAAGGGACCCACCTCCTAATACCATCACATTGGGCATTAAGATTTCAACATATTAATTTTGAGGAACACATACATTCAGACTATAGCACTTCTCATTTCCTCCAAAATCCCCAACTCTCTAGGCTCTGGCAACCACTAGTTTGATTTCTGCCTCTATTGATTTGTTTACCCTAGATATTTCATATCAGTGGAATCATACAATATATGGTCTTTTCAACTGGCTGCTTTCACTTAGTATTTTTTCAAAGTTCATACATATTGTAGCATATATCAATATTTTACTCATTTTCATGGCTGAATAATATTCTATTGTCTAGATATGCTATCTCTCAAATTTTGTTTATTCATGCATCTGTTGGTGGACATTTACGTTATTTCCAATTATTGGCTATTATAAATAACGCTGCTATGAACATTCACAGACAATTTTCATATGAACATGTTTTCAATTCTTTGGGGGCATGTACAACTAAAGGAGAATTTCTTTTCTAAAGCAGTTGTACCATTTCACATTCCCACCAACAGTGTATAAGGGTTCCAATTTCTCCATATCCTAACTAACACTTGTTATTATGCTTTTTTTATTTTTGTTTTTGTTTGAATTAAAGTTTATTGGAGTCACAATTGTTATTCTATTATAAGCATCTCCGTGAGTGTGAAGTGGTATCTTAACAGTCATTTGATATATATTTGTCAGATTACTGAATCAAGACAGGCCACAAGTGGTGGGCTGTTGACTTAAAGGATAATTTCAACTTTGAGTAAACATCATTACAGGTAGCTTTTGAGTTTCCAATAATTCTGATTCAGATAAATATCTGGATATCCTTCATTAAGCCAAGTTGACTTAGTGGTTTAAAATAGATGAGGTATTCTTTCAGAAACTGGTATATACAATAATTTGCTATATGGAATGATTTGGGCAATTTAAATTATGGAATTAATAGTGATTCACTAAGAGCCAATTAAATGAATAGAACTCACAATTTTCTTTTGTCCACTTTCCACTTGAATCTGAAAATAAAATCAAGCAAATTACATGAATATAATTACCTGCCATGTGGTTATTGAGAAACAATTTTGGGGTATATCCTGGAGTCTTAAAAACCTTCATCTGTCTTGATTCAGTAATCTAACAAATATTTACCAAATGACTGTTAAGATACCACTTCACACTCAGGGGGATGCTTATAATTAAAAAAAAAAAAAAAACAAAACACCATAATACAAATGTTAGTTAGGATGTGGAGAAATTGGAACCCTCATACATTGCTGGTGGGAATGTGAAATGGTACAACTGCTTTAAGAAAGAAATTCTCCTTTAGGTGTACCCCCCCAAAGAATTGAAAACATATGTTCATATGAAAATTGTATATGAATGTTCATAGAAGTATTATTTATAATAGCCAATAATTGGAAACAATTTAATTGTCCACCAACTAATGCATGAATAAACAAAATTTGAGAGATGGCATATCCAAACAATTGAATATTATTCAGCCATGAAAAGGTTTTCCCACTGAACATGTTCCTCAAAATCTATATTAAACTTTAAAAATACCTTCATTTTCCCCATTATAGAAGTTTGAAATCGTATAATTTGAATGGGTCAATAGATCACAAAACAAGATTTTAGGTTTTTTTTAAAAGTAAATAAAGTGCAAAACTGCATTAGGTATTCTGTCAGAAACTGGTATATAAAATAATTTGCTATGTGGAATGATTTGGGCAATTTAAATTGTGGAATTAATAGTGACTCACTAAGAGCCAACTAAATGAATAGAACTCATAATTTTCTTTTGTCCACTTTCCACTTGAATCTGAAAATAAAATCAAGTCAACACATGCATATGTGGCTCTATTATATTCACTTTTAATACCATATTTGTTATCCCCTGGTCACTACTACAACAATTATTTCTTCTGTTATTACTAGCATTTACGGAGTGCTTAAAATTTGCCAGGCACAGAGCTTAGAACTGCATAAGTAAATTCTCATTTAATATTCATAATAATGTTATGAGGTATTAACATCATTTTAAAGATATGTAGACTGAGGTTTTGAGAGGTTAAATGACATGTAAAAGACCTCTGAGTTTGAGAGTCATAGAGTTAAAGTTTAAACCCAACTACCATGACTCCAGAGCTTCCATGTCGATCAGTATAGTATTTTGTTTACCAAAACCGTGGTTACCTCTCCAACAAAGCTGGATTGTTATAAATATTAGACTACAAAGTGTCAAGAAAGTTAATATCTCCACCCCACTCCTTGGCAAATCTCAGTGAATTAAAAAACTAACTAAAATTACTTCTGAATTACATAGTTCTTTAGATTACTAATGTCCAGTCTACCCTTTATTAGAGTGAGTAATTGAATATTAACTCCGCACTTGTGCAGAGGAATGTGCAGAGAAGGAGCAAAAAGAAGGTGGCAGAGTTGTATGTTGAAATTGTTTATCTTTGGAAAATAGTGGATGATCCTCTATGGCATCTGAATATATTTGAGTGTACAGGAAGCTGAATATTGTATGACATTCTATGGTTTCTTTTGCCGGCCTAAAAATTATAATCTGTACACTACTCTTTGGTTTGGTAATATTGTTTTATGCCCTTCTTGCCACAGTCTCTCTCTCTCTCTCTCTCTCCATACACACATATGTACATGGCCGACATATGTTTTATAAGGGAAAAATCCAAATTCAATTTTCTGTATTAGACTGGCAAGTGGAAAAATATTAAAACATTTTTGCCATTTCATATCATTTAAAAAATACATACCAACTGTACACATAGCCATATAATTCAACAATTCTAAGACAAAAGGAATCACAGAATTTAAATACATACATATATGTATTTATATATATATTTTATATATATATATTTATATATATATATTTATATGTATATTTATATATACATTTATATATATGTATACATATATATTTCTAACTTTGTCTCTAGGTTTACAAAGATATTCATCACAGGTTTTGCATATATTAATTACTCATACATGTAATCTGAGGGAAAAATTGGTTACCGATTAATTTCCTCAACTCTTACAGATAGAAAAAACATGTGTTGTATTTCAAACAATTTTAATTAAATATAGATAATGGAAAAATAAGGAATGTGTGCATTTTAATAGAAAAAAAATCACCAGCTAGAGAATACCAAAAGGGAAAACCATCATGAGAGCATTGAGATATAAATATATAGTTAAATAAATTGAATTTGTTAAAATGTATTGAAATCAGAATACTATGATAGAGAGAAAAATTAAAGCATGATACTTGTTATATGTATTCTGTGCAATTTTTGGGGTCTCTGAAAAATGAATTCAATAAAAAGGATAATGTAAAGCAAATACAACATGTGTAATGTAAAGGTTATACTTAGTCAATATGTTAGCTACTCCTACTACATGTTCTCAGATTGCCTTCTGATTTCTACTGACATTTGAAAAATCACATTTTCTTATAGAGACTTAAAACAATTAGTTCTAAAACTATACCTTTAAATCGGTGCCACACATCAGAAACACACTTTGCTTATAAAGTCATTCACATTTATGTCAACACAAGATATTGTGGATATTATCATATGCTATCCTTATTGCAATAAATTTATCGTGATAAATTTATTTATAATAAATTTAGATCAGCATAATAATAACAATGTTTATAAATTAACACACATGGAACACAGAATCCTTTAAATTGGAGAAAAGTACAATTAAACTGTGGAAGAATTTATAGGTGAGATACTGAAAGTAAATTCTAAAAATTCTTTATTTTTCCTTGATTTAATACTCTCCAAGGTGATTTGCATAATCACTATTTTGTTACCTTGGTAAAACTCCAAAGTCCTACCCTAAATTTCATGGCATAGCATATCCAAAGAGATGTAGGAGAATGAAAGCAAGCTTGCTTTTACTCACAATACTCTATTTAGTCATACTTTAAGGTTTGCAGCATAAGCCATAAATTTAATTGACCCATAAATCATGTCTCAATCATAGCAGTGGGAACTTAGATATACACTGGGTTTATGCCTTTAGGTTTATGACCAAATAATTTTAAGTTCTTTTGTTGAAGCCAACCAAAATAAATTCTTAAGTAATGACAATTCAGAATGGTATCCATTTGAAATGTCTTTCCAGACTTCTACTTACAGTAAAGGCATAGGTATAATTCGGTAACTATATAGAAAAAATAAAATTTGACCACTACTTCACTCCATATATGATAGGTTATATATATGCTTGTATGTGGTTTTATGTTTGTGTGAAAAACAAACTAATACAATTTTTCAAAGATAAAGGAGACTATTTTCACAATAGTAGGTAAAGTGAAGATTTCTTAAACAGGACACAAGAAGTAACAAGCACAAGGGAAAATAATCACACATTCAGCTACACTGAACTTGAAGACACTACTGAAAGTGGGAAAAGACAAACCACGGAGTGGGAGAAGTGATGTTCCACACTTATTCCTAAAATATTTTTCTTAATTTTATCTCATGCATAAGCAAAGCGTTCTAATAATTCAATTCCTGTCCCCGTTTGCCCTATTACTTGCGATGAAGCCAGAAAGAAAAATCTCCCACACACAAGAGACGCTCCATAGTTCAGGGGATGGAGAAAATGAATTTTCTCTGCTTGTATAAAGGAGAAACAGGAAGCTCTCTCTCTCTCTCCCTTCTTAAAAAAAAAGGAAAAAATCTTTGTTTCATAGAGAGACAGAGTAGAAATAATTACGTGTTTTCACTCTAACCTTTCAAAATATAAATGCATTTCTATCATAGCTAGATAAGTTTTAAGAGTCTCCAGCTTCTATGACTTAGACATGTCACTACCTTCCTGAGTCTCATCTTCTTCTTGAAATGTAAATACATGCCTAGAGAGACAGATAAATCTCTCTGGAGTTATCTCACTACTTTTTATATATTTTTAAATTTTTTTCAATTACAGTTGACATACAATATTATATTACTTTCAGGTGTACAACATAGTGATTAAACATTTATATAATTTATAAAGTTATCACCCCAATAAACCTAGCACCCATCTGACACCAATAATTATTACAATATTACTGACTTATTCCTTATGCTATACTTTACATCCCATTGCCTGTTTTGTAACTAGCAATGTGTACTACTTAATCCCTTCACCTTTTTCATCTATCCCGTAGGTCCCCTTCCAATCTGGCAACCATCAAAATGTTCTCTGTATCTATGAGTCTGTTACTATTTTATTTGTTTATGAGTATTTTATTCTTTGGATTCCACATATAAGTGAAATCATACAGCATTTGTCTTTCTCTGACTGACTTACTCCACTCAACACAGTACCCTCCAGGTCCATCCGTGTTGTTGTATATGGTAAGATTTCATTCTTTTTTATGGCTGAATAATATTGCATTGTATGTATGTTTATCACCTCTTCTTTATCCATTCAGTCATTGAAGGACACCAAGGTTGACTCCATATTTTGGCCATTGTAAATAATACTGCAATGAACATATGGATGCATATGTCCATTCAAAGCATTGTTTTGTGTTTCTTCGGATAAATACCCAGAAGGGAAATTACTGAGTAATTCTTTGTTATAGCTTTTTTTTAAAAAGTCAATTTTAGATGGTAACTCAATTTTTTTTGTTTGTTTACCTTCTCATAAAACATCTCTTTCCATCCATTTACTGTGTGTTTTTATCTTTAGCCTCTTGTCAGCAGCATATGTGTATGTGTGTTGTGTGTGTGTGTATGTGTGTGTGTGTGTGTGTTATTGTTGACATACAATAATATTTTATATTACTTTCAGGTGTACAGCACAGTGGTTAGGAATTTATGTAATTTCTAAAGTGATCGCCCAATAAGTTTACTACCCATCTGACACCATACATAGTTTTTACATTATTGACTTTATTCCTCATATTGTATTTTACATCCCTGCTACTATTTTGTGACTACCCATTTATACTGCCTAATCCCTTCACCTTTCTCACCCCTGCCCTTAACCCACCTCCCAACTAGCAACCATCAGTTTGTTCTCTGTATCTATGAATCTATATCTGTTTTTTTGTTCATTTATTCTGTTCTTGTTCTTTAGATTCCACATATAAGTGAGATCATATGGTATTTGTCTTTCTCTGTCTGACTTATTTCATTTAGCATTATATCTTCCAGGTCCACTCATGTTGTTACAAATGGTAAGATTTCATTCTTTTTTATGGCAGATACTCTACTTTATAAATGTACCACAATTACTTTACTCAATAATCTATTGATAGGCATTTCACTTTCTATATCTTGGCTATTGTAAATAGCACTGCAGTAAACATAGGGGTACATATATTTTTTTGAATTGGTGTTTTGGATTTCTTTGAATAAATACCCAGGAGTGTAATTGTTCGATCATAAGGTAGTTCTGTTTTTTATTTTTTTGAGGAATGTCGATACTGTTTCCCACAGTGGCTGCACCAATTTTCAGTCACACCACAGTGCACAAGCGTTCCCTCTTCTCCGCATTCTCGCCAACACTTGTTTCTTGATTTACTGATGATACCCATTTGGACAGAAAAGAAGTTGTACCTCATTGCGGTTTTTATTTGCATTTCTCTGATTATTGGTGATATTGAGCTTCTTTTCATATATCTATTGGCCATCTATATGTCATCTTTGGACAAATGTCTGTTAAGGTTCTTGGCCCATTTTTAATTGGATTACTTGTTTTTGGTGTTGTGCTATATGAGATTTTTACGAATTATAGATATTTAACCCCTTATCAGATGTATCATTGGCAAATATCTTCTCCCATTCCATAGGATGTCTTTTCATTTTGTTGATGGTTTCCATTGCTGTTTAAAAACTTTTCCGTTTGAAGTAGTCCCAATTGTTTATTCTTTTTTTTTTTTTCTTGCCTGAGAAGATATGTCAGTAAAAATATCACTAAGGGCAATGTCTGAGAGTTTACTTCCTATATTTTCTTTTAAGCATTTTATGGTTTCAGGTCTTACCGTTAAGTCTTTAATCCATTTTGAGTTTATTCTTGTATATGGCATAAGAAGGTGGTCCAGTTTCATTGTTTTGCATGTATTTGTTCAGTTTTCCCAACACCATTTATTAAAGAGTATCTTTATCCCAATGTACATTTTTGCTTCCTTTGTCATAGTTTAAATGACCATATAGGCATAGATTTATTTCTGGGCTCTCTGTTTCGTGCAATTGATCTAGGTGTCTGTTTTTCTGCCAATACAATGCTGTTTTGATTACTATGGCCTTGTAGTATAATTTGATATCAGGTGGCATGTTGCCAGCTTGGGTCTTCTTTCTTAGGATTGTCGTTGCTATTTGGTAGTCGTTTAAGGTTCCATATAAATTTTAGAATTATTTGTTCTAGTTCTGTGAAAATGCCATTGGTATTTTGACAGGGATTGCATTGAATCTGTATATTGCTTTGGATAGTATGGACATTTTAACTATATTAATTCTTCCTATCTATGAGCATGGTATATGTTTCCATTTATTTGTATCTTCTTTAATTTCTCTCTTCAATGTCTTATAATTTTCTGAGTACAGTTCTTTTACTTACTTGAGTAAATTTATTTTTAAGTATTTTATTTTTTGATGCAATTGTAAATGGGATTGTTGTCTTAATTTCTCTTTCTGATAGTTCCTTATTGGTATGTAAAAATGCAATGAACTTCTGAATATTAATTTGTATCTTACTACTTTACTAAATTTATTTATCAATTCTAATAGCTTTTTGGTGCAATCTTTACAGTTCTGTACATATAATACTATGTCATCTGCAAATAACAGTTGTACTTCTTCCTTTCCCATTTAGATGCCTTTTTTTCTTTCTTTCTTTCTTTTTTTTTTTTTTTTTTTTTTTTTTTTTTTTTTTTTTTTTTTTTTGCTTCTCTGATTGCTGTGGCTGGAACATCCAGTACTATGTTTAATAAAGTGGGGAAATTGGGCATCCTTGTCTTGTTCCTGATCTTAAGGGGAATGCTTTTAGCTTTTCCTCATTGAGTATGATATTATGTTGCGATATGTCCCCTCTATTCCCACTTTGCTGAGAGTTTTTATCATAAATGGATGCTGAATTTTGTCAAATGCTTCTTCTTTATCTATGGCTATGACCATATGATTTTCATTTTATGTGGTGTATCACATTAGTTGATTTTTGGATACTGAACCAACCTTGCATACCAGGAATGAATCCTACTTGATCAAGGTGTATGATAATTTTATGTATTGATGAATATGATAATATCTTGTTGTGGATTTTTCATTTATGTTCATCAGGGATATCAGCCTATAGTTTTCTTTTTTTTTTTCTTTTCTTCTTTTTTGTAATGTCTTTGTCTGGTTTTGGAATCCGGGTAATGGTGACCTCGTAAAATGAGCTTGGGAGACTTTCCTCCTCTTCAATCTTTTGAAATAGTTTGAGGAAAATAGGTGTTAATTCTTTTTGAATGTTTAGTAAAATTCACCTGTGAAGCCATCTGGTCCAGGACTTTTGTTTGTTGGGAGCTTGTTGATAATTGATTAGATTTCAATAGTTGTTCAGATTTTCTGTTTCTTCTTGATTCAGTCTTGGAAGATTGTATGTTTCTAGGAATTTATCCATTTCCAACATAGTCCAATTTGCTGGCATATAGTTGCTCATAGTATTTTCTTAAACCTTTTTGCATTTCTGCTCTGATTTTTATTATTTCCTTTTTTGTACTCACTTTGTACTTTGTTTGCTGTACTTCTTCCAAATCCCTTACATGTAAAGTTAGAGGTTTATTTGAGATTTTTCTTGTTTCTTTAGGTAGGCCTGTATTGTGATGAATTTCCCTCTTAGGACTACTTTTGCTGTATCTCATAGATTTTGGCTGTGTTTCACTTTCATTTCTCTCAAAGTATCTATTTATTTCTTCCTTGATCTCATTGTTGACCCATTCATTATTTAGTAGCATGTTATTTAGCCTCCATATGTTTATGTGCTTTTCACTTTTTTTCTTGTAATTGACTTCTAGTATCATACCACTGTGAACAGCTTATTTGACATAAGCTCAGTCTTCTTAAATTTATTAAGACTTGTTTTGTGGCCTAAAATGTGGTCCATCTTTGAAAATGTTCTCTGTGCACTTGAAAAGAAGGTATATTTTGCTTTGAGGTGAAATTCCCTAAAAATATCAATTAAACCCATCTGATCTAGTGTGTCTAAATCTAGTGTTAAATCTAGTGTTTCATGTCAATTTTCGTCTGGAAGGTCTGTCCATTGGTGTCAGTGGGGTGTTAAATCCCCTACTATGATTGCGTTACTGTTGATCTCTACCTTTATGTCAATCAATATATTTTTTATGTATTTAGGTGCTCCTATGTCAGGTGCATAAGTGTTTGCTAAGGTTATCTCCTCTTGCTGGATTGATCCCTTTATTATTATGTAATGTCCTTCTTTGTCTCTTACTACAGTTTTCATTTCTATTTTGTCCAATATAAGTATTGCTACCCCAGGTTTTTTCTCTTTTCCCTTTGTGTGAAATATCTTTTTTTTTATCCCTTTCCTTTCAGTCTGTGTGTGTCTCTTGAACTGAGGTGGATCTCTTGTAGACAGCATATGCGTCAGTCTTATTTTCTTATACATTCAGCTACCCTATGTTTTTTGATTAGAACGTTTAATCCATTTATATTTAAAGTGATTATTTAGGTCCATAGTCATTGCCATTTTATTATTCATGGTTTTGATCTTCATTTGTTTGTTTGCTTTCTTCTTTCTTCTGTTTAAAGGAGTCCTTTTAACATTTCTGGTAACGCTGGCTTGGTGGTAAATAATTCCTTCAGCTTTTTCTTGTCTGGGAAGATCTTTATCTCTTCTTCAATTTGAAATGAGACCATTGGTGGGTAGAATAGTCTTGGTTGTATGCCTTTGATTTTCATTACTTTGACTATTTCCTGCCAATCTCCTCTGGCCTGCAAAGTTTCTGTTGAGACATCTGCTGATGGTCTTATAGGAGCTCACTTGTAAGTAACTAGCTGTCTTTCTCTTGCTGCTTTTAGGATTCTCTCTTCATCTTTAACCTTTGCCATTTTAATTATGATGTGTCCTGGTGTGGGCCTGTTTGGGATTCTCTGTTCTTTCTGGACTGGTATGACTATTTTCTTTGGAAAGTTAAGGAAGTTTTCAGTCATTATTTTTTCAAATACATTCTCGATCCCTTGTCCCCTTTCTTCTCCTTCTGGTACTCCTATGATATGCAAATGTTGTTACATTTGGTATCCCAAAGTCCCTTAAACTACTTCTTTAATTCTTTTTTCTTTTTGGTGTTATAATTGGTGTTTCCTGCTAACTTGTCTCTAAATCACTGATTCGTTCCTTTGCTTCATCTAATCTGCTGTTGATTCCTTCTAATACTCTTCATTTCAGTTATTTTATTCTTTATTTCTCACTGGTTATTTTTTATGGTTACTATGTCCTTCTTTATTCTTACTACCTGTTTTTTGAAATTCTCACTAAGTTCCTTACACATTCTTATAACCAGTGTTTTAAACTCTGTCTCTGGTAGGTTGTTTGCCTCCATTTCATTTAGTTGTATTTCTGGAGATTTCTCCCATTCTTTTATTTGGTACGTGTTTCTTTGTTTCCTCATTCTGGCTGCCTTTCTGTTTTTGATTCTATGTATTAGGTAGATCTCCTATGTCTCTCAGTCTTTTGCTGGGTGCCTTTATGTAGTGTGTGTTCTGTGTGGTCCAATAGCACAATCTCCCTGATCTTCTGTGCATATGTTCCAGGAGTGTCCCTTGTGTGTGTTGTGTGTATTCTGTTATAGTTGATCCTAGATTGCTTTTGGCACATCGGTGAATGGGATTGACTTTGGGGCTGAATGACTGTGAGGGTTGGTTTCACCTACAGTGTACGATCTGCTGTGTGGAGGCTGACCCCTCCAAGTGTGGTTTACCCCCGTGGGTGCTTGTGCCTATTAAGTTCACACTTTGGTTTGCCACTTGTGGGACTAACCAGGTAGTGTTCTGGAGTGGTCTAAACCCAGTCTCTAGGTGTGTTGTTCTGGTGTCTCTTGAGAGGAGGTCCGTTTTCAGCTTTGCCTGTGACCAGCCCAGGGCTATCCAGTAGGAGCTTCAAAGCTATATGTGGTTGGTTGCTGCCTGTGCTGGACCTGGACATATGTGTGGGTGTTCTCACTGTGAACTGAGGCTGGCTGGCATCAGTATTGGGCTTTGGCCTGCTTAGCAAATGGTCCAGGGTCCTCTGTGCCTATTGCCACCTATTGGCTGCCCATAAGGCTCAGCCATTGAAAGAGCTTCCTTAGGTCCATGGGCTAGGCTTGTTGACCCAGTATTGAGAGCGCCCCAGCAAAGTAGCCCTAGGTGGGCAAGGCTGGGTTCCAGAGAGTTACGAGGTGCGGGTGGTGTTCTTTACAAACTTAATGCAATTCTTGTTCTTTCTGTGCTGGACCTGTGCAATTTCTGTGCTGGGCCTGCGACCACTTTACAAAAATGCTCCGAAAACACAGCCCCAAGCCACCATTTGCCTCAGGCTCACAAATCCCCAAGAGCTGCCCAAAAGTGGCTATGGCACAGGTTTTGGCTTAATGCCCAGCAGCGGGCTGTCTGCTGCTATAAAAGTTTTCCATAGCTTGTGGGGCAGGGCTGGTTGTTCTGTAGCCAAGAGTGCCCTGGGGATGCAGTACTAGCTATGCAGGGTGTGGAACCAGGGTGCCACCAAGGTAGTTTGCATACATAGATTTTATCAGACCAATGTGGTCTCGTGTTTGGCCCTTTCTGAGAGGAGCAACATAGAAAAGATGGCACCTTCCTATAGGCTACATGAGGCAGGCTCCACGGAGGGACAATGGCTGGTCCCTCCAGTCTCTCACCGAAGTCACACACCTCATTCTTTCCCTGTATGTCTCTTTTGCCTTTCGAGTTGCCACTCCTCCACTGGAGACCAAGTGTTTGCAAGCAAGCGAGTCTGTGTGCAGTCCCTCTTAGAGGACATGTGCATTTCCAGCTGCCTTCAGTCTCACCAGGGTGGACAGTGTCCTTACTGATTTTCACTGTCAGATGTTGTGAGAAATCCTCTTCCCAGTTCAATACCCCTGGGCTGGGAGCCGGGTGTGTGGCTGAGGACCCCATCAAGGAGGTGTCTCTCCTGGTGTTCAACCACTATTTGTGGGTTTAGGTAAGCCCATATCGTGTCTCCATCCCTCCTACAAGTCTCAATGAGGCCTCTTTTTATATCCTTAATTATAGGGGTTCTGTTCAGTTAGTCTTCAGATTATTCTTGAGTATGATTTTTCTGTAATTTACTTGTAATTTTCGTGTGACCCTGGGAGGTAGCAGGCACAATATTTACCTAATACACTATCTTGGACTTTTTCCACTTCAAAGTTAATAGTGAATCGTGCTTTTGAGTTCAACTTGAGGTACCAGGTTGGAAAATGAAGTTCGTGAACTCATCCTAGAAAAAGTGCTACATACCTCATTGCTGAATATCACCCGGGTCATCTTCAAAGTACTCCCCTTGGAAAGCTATGCACCAACACCAGTGCCTAGTCCACCCTTCAAAGCAATTTTACAACTCTTTTTCTGGAATGGCCATCAGAGCTGTCATTGTATTACCCTTGATGTCCTAAATGTCATCAAAATAATTCCCTTTCAATATTTCCTTTATCTTCGGATAAAAGAAAGAAGTCATTGGGGGCCAGATCAGGTGAGTAGGGTGGGTGTTTCAATATAGTTGTTGGTTTACTGGCTAAAAACTCCCTCACAGACAGCGCCATGTGAGCTGGTACATTGTCATGATGCAAGAGCCGTGAATTATTGGTGAAAAGTTCAGGTCGTCTAACTTTTTCATGCAGCCTTTTCAGCGCTTGCAAATAGAAAAATTGGTTAACTGTTTGTCCAGGTGGTACCAATTCATAATGATTAATCCCTCTGGTATCAAAAAAGGTTAGCAACATTGTTGCAATAAGTTCGTGAATGTAATTTTCAGAGCTCTTATTCTTTCAAAACTTGAAGCTACAGTCCTTTTGATCGACCTCTTATACAAAAATCTTGGAAATTAGGTTATCTTCAGTATAGCAGGAGATTCAAAAATGAATCTGAACTGCTGGGGTTGGACTCCTGGTGCTGCCACATGTCCCAAGTGCATTTGCCGTGTGCTCTTGAATTATTGTTTTTTTTAATTTTCTGTTGTGATTGGCTGTTTTCTGCTACCTTACGTTCTAACTCACCAATTCTATTTTCTGCTTCATCTAATTTGCTGTTGAATCCCTCTAATGCACTCTTCATTTCAGTTATTATATGCTTCACTTCTGAGTAGTTCTTTTTTATGTTATCTATCTCCATTTTTATGTTTCCTATCTCTTTGTTGAAGTTCTGAGATCACTGAGCATTTTTAAAACCAGTGTTTGAAATCTGCATCGAGTAGATTGCTTGTGTCCATTTTGTTTAATTCTTCCTCTGAAGCTTTGTTGTGTTCTTTAATTTGGGACATGTTTCTTTGTCCCATTTTGGCTGTCCCCCATTGTTTGTTTCTATGTATTAAGTAGGGCAGCTATGTCTCCTGGTCTTAGTAGAGTGGTCTTATTTAGTAGGTGTCCTGTGGGGCCCAGTGACACAGTCTCCCTGGTCAGCTGATCCAGGTGTGTTCTGTGTTCTGTGTGTGTGTTCTGTGTGCCCTCCTGTTGTAGTTGAGTCCTGGTTCCTGTTTGCATATCAATGGGAGGGATTAACCCTTAGGCTGATTGGTTGTAAAGATAGGCCTAGACCACAGTGTAGGAGCTCTTGTGCAAGGACTGAAGATACTAAGCAAGATTGTTTTAGCAGGGCACCGGTGCCTGTCGAGTATGCCCTTTGGGATTGTAATTTGCGGAGGTGGCCTGGTGTTGTTCTGGTGCCATCCAAAGCCAGACACCAGGCATGTTGGCCCGGACATGCCTGGGAGGGTCCCCATAGCAGGTCAAGTTCAGTTGCAGCCTATGCTCTGCCCAGGGCCACCTGGCATGAGCCACAAAGTGATCCACAGATGGGCTTGAAGGTGCCTGGGAGAAGTTAAACTGCAAAGAAAGCCAGGATACTGCTAGTGCCCAGCTTGGTGCTGTTTAGCAAGTGGTATGGAGAATATTGAGGCCAACTGCTGCTTGTTTGGGGTTTGTGAACCTTCGAGAGATTTTAGGAAAGTCCATAGTATGAACGATGCCAGGCCATTTGTATGGAAAAGCCACTGGAAACAGTTTGGGATGAACCGTGTTATCTAGGTTGATGACGACTCAGCTATGGTAGCTGCCTGTTTGTACTTGATGGGAGGGGTAAGGGCTCAACAAAGGAACAAATCATAAAAGTAAATTTGTTATATTAATGATTGTAGTGCAGTGTGTTATGATACAGATAATATCAGAAAGCACACACAAAAAAGCCAATTAAATCAAACTTGAAGACAGGGAGATATATTAGGCTTTCCAGAAGAGATGATACTTGACCTTTATTTTGAAGGACAAGTGGGAGTTACATAGCTGAAGAAGATGAAGAAGGATATGAGGGTAAAGTATATGTGTTAGGAAAATTCAAATAGTTCTGTACAACTAGATAAAAGTCACCTTGTGAAAGACTTGCAAAAGATAATATATGCCCTCTTAAACTACATTCCTACAACAATTCCTTTATCATATTTAAATTGCTTGCTAATTTTCTGTTTTTTATTGTAAATTCCATGAGAAATGGTCCTATGTCTCTTCACTTCTACAGTCCTGTTTCAGTACTGTTAAAATATAAAGGATAAATATATTTTATCCTTTATATATAATCCAGTTAAAATATAAAGTTAAAATATAAAGGATATTCAGTACATATTTATTGAATGATTGGATGGATGGATTGATGGATGGATGGATGGATGGATTGATGGATAGATGGTTAGATAAAGCCTACAGGAAAAGATTATCAAGGATATCATTTGCTAAAGTAAGGGCTTTGACTCAATTCTAAAACCTATGGAAATATATGTTAATCAGGATTCTTTTTCAAGGGTAAATATGAAAATATTCTGGAGTGGCTAATAAAATAAAAGTTACTAATAAATAACAAAGCTTTGGATATTGAAGAAAAGTACCCCTAGGGATATATGGGGCTGTAACAAAAATCTCTCTCTCTCTCTCTCTCTCTCTCTCTCTCTCTCTCTCTCGCTCTCGCTCTCGCTCTCGCTCTCGCTCTCGCTCTCGCTCTCGCTCTCGCTCTCCCTCCCTCCCTCCCTTCCTCTGTTGCTCTCCCCCTTTTTCCTTCCCTTCCTCCGTTCACTCTTATCTTTCTCCTTCCCTCATTCCCTCATCATTTTCCTTGTCTATGATTCAGTGATTCCCCCTCAGACTAGTTTTCTTCATATGATTAGGATGACCCTATAATTTATAATCCAAACTAGGACATTTTGGAAATTAAGAAGGGGGGGGGGTGTTTTTAATTATTACAAAGTAAAAACAGGCATAAATTGAGACTGCCCCAGCAAACTGAATTATGATCAACCAACATATAGTGGAGAATTATGGCTAGAATCATTGACATATCTTCTCAGCTTCATGACCAGAGAGAAAAGGGCCTTCCTTTCCTAGCTTTATTATGGAATTCCTGTGAAGGGCACTCATTGTCCTACTTCTGGCTCTGTCATCAGGAGAGTGACTTACTGTGAATAGCACCTCCCCTTGAAATACATGATTTTGTTGGGCAGGACAGAAATTGAGAATGATTCTAAAAAAACAAGGAATGTATATTTTCAGAGTGCTAGTGAAGGAGTTCTAGACTTAAAATATGAAGTAATTCTGTAAAGTAGTAATTCAAATATTTTAAGTATATATGACATGATCAGATGTGTACACTTGTACATTTATGCATGTTCTTCATTCTTTGTATATGATTTTAAGCAGGGCTATTACATTGTTGACTTGTATTGAGTTGCAGATAACTAAATTACTTAGATCTTTTTTATATTTCAATAATAAGCTATATCTCCTCTACTGTATTTTTAGATTTGGGATTTTGTACCCAAATACAAGACATTAACCTTCATCTTGTCAAAATTATCCCACCATGTTAACCTATTAAAAATTTTTTTGATGCTTAATCCCAATTTTCTATTATGTAATAATAAAACATTCTTGACTACCAAATATAAATGAATTATTATATGTAAAAGTTCTTTGAAAACTGTTAAATGTCATGCAAATATAAGGTAAAAGTATTAATTGTACGATTTTTGAAGTATAGATTAGATAGTGATTTTACTACTGTATTTAAAGTTTTGAGTTTTTTTAAGAAAAACCATAAAAATGGTAATGATATGGATAAATTATAATTTATATGCAAAGTGGATTCTCATATTGAACAGTTTATTTTCACTTTAGTTATCAATATAATACCTACCATGTTGGTCTAAGGTATCAGCCCTCTTGGAACATTATTTCGGCAAACTGTTTTGTTTGAGTTTGTTTTAGTATGACAATAAAAAGTAACCATAATGAGCATATTACTAGGAATTCATATTGAGCTTATAAAAGACTGTACTCATAGTATGTATATGTTTTTAAATCCTTTCAATTCTAAAATCTTGTGATTCTGTAATCAAATCCTTATGTGGTTTTAATTTGCCACTTGTTAATTAGCCTTTTAGCTAAATAATTTGAAGTACATATGCTTTCAAACTCAATGAATAATAAGGTCTGCTCTTTTTTCAATTTTCTGTTCTTTTTAAAAATAAATACAGGTGATAGTTAAGTTTATTGGTCCGTAGGATTACAGACTATGCTATGTATAACATTGAAATAAATCTGATATGTAAAATAATTACAAAAATGTTATTATTTGAGACTATACCAGTTGCTGAACAAGTAGTTATTGTTATCTCAAGTTTATCACATAATATTGACCTGATCTGAGATCTTGTAATATTTTTGTTTTGGTAAATCAGATTCGAAATTGTGGAAGAAAAGTATTTATTAAATTAAAGCTGACTTTTATTTAAGACATGTCTAAAAATTGTTGTGCAATGAATTATTGATATAAAATAAACTGAAGAGCTTACTTACAGTTGTTAAATAATGACTGCTCAGAAATCTCATTAAACTTTAAAAAACAAAAAATTGAATGCTTTTGGTAGTGAGAACCACAAGCAAATTAAAATAATAATTCAGCAACGTTCTGATGCCTTACAGGTTTCTCCACAGGACAGTAAGTCCTCACTTAATGACATCAATAGGTTCTTGGAAACTGCAAGTTTAAGTGAAACAACTTATACTGAAACCAATTTTACCACAGGCTAACTGATATAAAAGACGGTTAAGTTCCTATGGCATTAATAAAAATGGATTAATAAAAACAAGTAAGATCATACAAACAAGAAAAACAAACAAGCAAAAACTCAGACACAAATAACAGTTTAATGGTTACCACAAATAACAGTTTAATGGCGGGAGATAGAAGAGGGTAAAGGGAGTCAAATATATGGTGATGGAAGGAAATTTGACTTTGGATGGTGAACACACAATGCAATATATTGATGGTGTATTATAGAAGTGTACACTTGATACCTATATAATTTTATTAACCAATGTCACCCCAATAAATTTAATTTAAAAAAAAAGAAACATTATTTTCCAACCCACTTATTCCAGTTCAGGGTGGCGGGAGCCTCTCCTGACAGATCCGGACACAAGAAAGGAACCCATCCTGCACAGGGCACCCTTCCATCTCAGGGCACACTCATACGCATACCCACACACTCACTCACATTTGGAAAATTTAGACACACCAATTAACCTAACATGCACAGCTTTAAGATATGGGAGGATACTGGAGTACTCAGAGAAAACCTATGCAGACATAAGGAGAACCTGCTAACTCCACGCAGACAGTGGCCCTGCCCAGGGATTGATACATACTTACATTTATCTTCTTGTCAACTTTATATAAAAAAACATTATTGAGGACCTGCTCTATTGGTTTAAGCTAGCAATCAGAACTGAACAAGTTAAATGTAATAATAGCTGACACTGTAATTTATGAGCACATACAGACTATATTTTTGGTGTGTAATAAAATTAAAAGGTGACATCAGTGACAAAAATAAATATTTATAAGTACCAGAAAATGTAAGGGGATGAAGAAATTTGAATCTGGTTCAGCAGATAAAAGTCATACATGACTTTCACCTGGAGCCTTGTAAGCTCTAAACTCACCTATGAATAGATACTTTGTAATAAGCTCAATAATCATTTCTGTTTAGTTCAACATGTATTTACTGCCTGTCTGTGATGTGGCTGACTCTAAAATGTTCTGTGAACACAAAGAAAAGATTAGAAACTGGTTTGCAAGGAACTCTCAAATATTGTGATCTTTATATATTTATAACTTTTTGAACAAACACTATTCTTAGAACTTCATGTGTACTTTTTCACTTCCCTCTCCAAAACTTAACCAAAACTTACTATTATTATCACCATTTTACAATTGAAAAAATCAAGACACAAGGAGGCTATGTAACTTGCCCAAGACCATAGAAGTGTTAAACAGTAACACCAGAATTAAAAACTCAGTGTCTGAGTGCAGAGCCCATACTCTTGAATGATACTTGATATTTAAACTAACAAATTCTGTAAAATTGTAATTTTTAACCAAGGTATCTTAGAAATAAAACATCATGCTACATTTGTCTGAAATATATTTTACTAACTATAAAAACATCTGTAGACTTTGAGGTTCACCATAGGTCTCCTTAAATTTGTATTAAGTGCCACCCAATATGCAAAAATTGACTATTAAAGAATATCTAAACCAGTAAACTAAATTTATACATATTTCATTATTAACTTGTCATTAGGAGATTTTTATTTCCCATTTAGCCTTGTGCTTCAGTAAATATCGTTTTTTACTCTTTTTGCTTTCCCACGTATTGTCTCTGATGTATTTTGCCTTCTCCTTTTCATCATCCTGCAACCCAGATCAATACTTCTTTATAATAACAACAGATTCTACATTGTCTAAGCAACCCAGAAAGATTATATTGTGAAACAATGAACAAGAGGGAGGGATTAAGCTGAAAAATCTCTTCCACGTTTTCTTTGCAGTAGTTTTTACTAAGACCTTCGAGGAAATATTCTAAAGAACAATAGAAATAACTCTAGCAAATTTATTTCTTCCTTAAGCACTAATTTATAACCACTTTACAAAAAAAGTCCCTTTTACTTCCATAATATTTGAAAGATTTGCTATAACAGTAATACAATATGTCTTATGACTAAATGTTCTTTTTTTTCTCCTTTTCTTAATTAAAGTTTAATGGGGTGACAATTGTTCGTAAAGTTACATAGATTTCAGGTGTACAATTCTATATTACATCATCTATAAATCCCATTTTGTCTTACCCACCCAGAGTCATTTCTCCTTCCACCACCATATATTTGATCCCCTTTACCGTCATCTCACACCACCCCCCTTACCCTCTGGTAGCTACTAAACTATTGTCTGTGTCTATGAGTTTTTGTTTCTCATTTGTTTGTTTTGTTCTTTCGTTGTTTCTGGTTTATATACCACATATCAGTAAAATCATATGGTTCTCTGCTTTTTCTGTCTGACATATTTCGCGTAGCATTATAATGTCAAGATCTATCCATGTTGTCACAAATAGTCCTATTTCATCTTTTCTTACCGCCGAAAAGTATTCCACTGCGTATATATACCACAACTTCTTTATCCATTCATCTATTGAAGGACATTTTGGTTGTTTCCATGTCTCGGCCACCGAAAATTAAGCTGCAATGAACATTGGACCACACGTGTCTTTATGGATAAATGATTTTTTGAGTAGATACACAGGAGAGGGATTGCTGGGTCATATAGTAAACCTAGTCATGATTTTTTGAGGAAACTTCACTCTGCTTTTCCATAACGGCTGTACCAATCTACATTCCCACCAACAGTGTATGGGGGTCCTTTTTCTCCACAGCCTGTCCAACACTTGTTACTATTTGTCATGTTGATGATAGCCATTCTAACTGGGGTGAGGTGATATCTCATTGTGGTTACTTTGCATTTCTCTGATGATTAGTGATGTTGAGCATTTTCTCATATGTCTATTTGCCATTTGTATGTCCTCTTTGGAGAAATGTCTCTTCAGGTCCTCTGCCCATTTTTCAATTGGGTTGTTTGTGGGTTTTTTTGTTGTTGAGTTGCATGAGTTCCTTGTGTATTTTGGATGTTAGCCCCTTATCAGAGGCACTGTTTGCAAAAATCTTCTCCCATTCACTTGGTTGCCTCTTTATTTTGCCAATGGTTTCTTTTGCAGTGCAGAACCTTTTCAGTTTGATACAGTCCCATTCATTTATTTTAGCTTTTACTTCCCTTGCCTTTGGAGTCAAATTCATAAAATGCTCTTTGAACCCAAGGTCCATAAGTTTAGTACCTATGTTTTCTTCTATGCAGTTTATTGTTTCTGTTCTTATGCTTAAATCTTTGATTCATTTTGAATTAA
This sequence comes from Rhinolophus hipposideros, assembly GCF_964194185.1. Lineage (NCBI taxonomy): Eukaryota > Metazoa > Chordata > Mammalia > Chiroptera > Rhinolophidae > Rhinolophus > Rhinolophus hipposideros. The sequence goes on along the minus strand of NC_138046.1, from coordinate 66,630,391 downwards.
TTTTGGTACATGGTGACAGATAGCAGTCCAGTTTCATTATTTTGCATGTGGATTCCCAATTCTCCCAGCACCATTTATTGAAGAGGCTGTCTTTTCACTATTGTATGTTTTTGGCTTCTTTGTCAAAAATGATCTGTCCATATTTATGTGGTTTTATTTCTGGGTTCTAAATTCTATTCCACTGCTCTATGTGTCTGTTTTTTCTGCCAACCCCATACTGTTTTGACTACTGTTGCCCTGTGGTACAAGCTAAAGTCACGGAGTGTGATACCTCCAGCATTGTTCTTTTTTCTTAAGATTGCTTTGACTATTTGGGGTCTTCTGTGGTTCCAAACAAATCTGATGATGTTTTAGTTCTTTTTTTTTTTTTAAATGCCATTGGCATTTTGATGGGGATCACATTAAATCTGTATATTGCTTTGGGTAATATAGCCATTTTAATTGTGTTGATTCTTCAACCCATGAGCATGGAATGTCTTTCCATTTGTCTTCTTTAATTTCTTTTAAAAATGTCTTGTAGTTTTCAGCATACAGTTCTTTCAAATCCTTGATTAAGTTTATTCCTAGGTATGTATGTGTGTGTGTGTGTGTGTGTGTGTGTATATATATATATATATATATATATATATATATATATATATATACATTTGCTGCAATTGCAATTTATTTCTTTTTCTGAGATTTCATTGTTAGTATATAGGAATGAAATGGACTTTTGTACATTGATTTTGTAGCCGGCAACTGTACTGTTTTTGTTGATTGTTTCTAATAGCTTTTTGGTGGAGTCTTTAGGGTTTCCTATATGCAGCATCATGTCATCTGCAAAGAGTGACAATTTAACTTCTTCATTCCCAATTTGGATGCCTTTTATTTCTTTTTTCTGCCTGATTGCTCTGGCGAAGACTTCTGACACTATGTTGAAAAGCAGAGGTGATCGGGGACAGCCTTGTCGTGTTCCTGAACATAGAGCAAAGGACTTCAGTTTTTCACTGTTAATTATGACATTAGCTGAGGGTCTGTCATATATGGCCTTGATTATATTAAGGTATTTTCCTTCTATACCTATTTTATTAAGTGTTTTAATCATAAATAGATGTTGTATCTTGTCAAATGCTTTTTCTCCATCAAATAATATAATCATATGATTTTTGTCCTTCATTTTGTTTACATGATGTATCACATTGATGGATTTGCATATGTTGAACTATCTTGTGCGCCTGGTATAAACCCCACTTGGTCGTGATGAATAATCTTTTTAATGCATTCTTGCATTCGACTTGCTAGAATTTTGCTTAGGATTTTTGCATCTGTATTCATCAGAGATATTGGTCTACAGTTCTCTTTTTTTGTGTTGTCCTTACCAGGTTTTAGTATCAGGGTAATGTTGGACTCATAAAACGAGTTAGAATGTATTGTCTCTTCTTCAAATTTTTGGAAGAATTTCAGCAGGATTGGTATTATATCCTCTTTGAAGGTTTATTAGAATTCACTAGTAAATCCATCTGGTCCCGGACTGTTGCTTTTCGGAAGGTTTTGGATGACTGATTAAATTTCGTTACTGGTAATCAGTCTGTTTAGATTTTCCAGTTCTTCATGGTTCAGACTAGGAAGGCTATATGTTTCTAAGAACTTGTCCATTTCTTCTAGGTTATTGATTTGGTGGCATATAGTCCTTCATAGTGTTCTTCGATGATCCTTTGTATTTCTATGGTATCCATGATAACTTCACCTTTTTCATTTCTGATTTTGTTTATTAGTGTCTTCTCACTTTTTATCTAATGAGTCTATCCAAGTGTTTGTCATTTTTTTAATCCTTTAAAGAACCATCTCTTTGTCACATTAATTTTTTCTATTGTCTTTTTGTTCTCTATTTCATTTAGTTCTGCTCTGAGTTTTGTTATTTCCTTTGTTCTGTTGACCTTGGGTTTCACTTGTTCTTCTTTTTCTAGTTCTTTAAGGTGTAACGTGAGGTTATTTATTTGGGATTTTTCTTATTTCTTGAGATAACCCTGTAATGATGTAAATTTCCCTCCTAAAACTGCCTTTGCTGCATACCAAAAATTTCAGTAGGATGCATTTTCATTCTCATTTGTTTCTATGTATCTTTTGCTCTCTCCTGTAATATCTTCTTTGACCCAGTCATTCTTTTAAAGTATGTTGTTTAATCTCCATGCATTTGTGTTTTTTCCTGCTTTCTTTTTCAGTTAATATCCAATTTCAAAGCCTTGTGATCAGAGAATATGCTTGGTATAATTTCAGTCTTCTTAAATTTCCTGAGGTTAGTTTTATGTCCCAATATATGGTCTATCCTTGAGAATGTTCCATGTACACTAGAGTAAAATGTATAGTCTGATGTTCTAGGGTGAAGTTCTCTACAAATGTCAATTATGTCCATTTCATCTAATGTGTCATTCAGGGCTGCTATTTCCTTATTTATTTTCTGTTTGGATGATCTATCCATAGCTGGTAATGATGTATTGAGGTCCCCTAGTATAATTGTGTTTCGGTAAATTTCTCCATTTAGTTCTGTTAGTTGCTTGATATGTTTTGGTGCTCACTGGTTGGGGGCATAAATATTGATAACTGTTATGTCTTCTTGTTGTACAGTCCCCTTTACCATTATGAAACATCCATCTTTGTCTCTTGTTACCTTTTTCACCCAGAAGTTTGTTTCATCTGATATCAGAATAGCTACACCTGATTTTCTCTGCATACCATTTGCTTGGAAAGTCAACTTCCACCCTTTCAGTTTGAGTCTATGCTTGTTCTTGTAGCTGAGTCTCTTGGAAACAGCATATGGTTGGTTTTAATTTTATGAAACAGTCTGTTATCCTTTTTATTGGTGAGTTCAGTACATTTACATTTAGGGTGAATATTGATATGTGAGGATTTCCTATCATTCTATCTTTAGTTTTCTGGTAAGACTGTGTCTCCATTATTTGTTTGTCTTTTTGTTGTTGTCTATTATTTCTGTGTGGTGGTATTCTATGATGTTTCCTTCTGTTTTTTTCTTTTATTACAGTACATATTTCATTTCTGGATTGTTTTTGAGTGGTTACCATTAAGTTTATGTAAAAAAAAGTTTGATATTTAGAGTATTCCATTTTCTTCAGCACGCTTACTTTCTCTATTCCCATATTCCAGTTCAGGCCTTTCTCTCCCCATTTCTATGTTTTGGTTGCCAGAAATTGTCCCTATTGATGGTGGTCAAATAGCCTCCTTTAGTATTTCTTGTAGTGCAGGTCATATATTAGAAAATTTTCTCAGCTTTTGTATTTCTGGAAAGGTCTTTATTCCTCCTTCACATTTAAAAGATATCTTTGCTGGATATTTTATTCTTGGCTCATAATTTCTCTCTTTCAATAGTTTGAATATTTGGTTCCACTCCCTCCTGGCTTGTAGAGTTTCTGCTGAGAAATCTGATGATAATCTAATGGGCTTTCATTTGTAGATTACCGTCTTCTTTTCTCTGGCTGCCTTGAGGATTCTTTCTTTGTCGTTGATTTTAGACAGCTTCAATACAATGTGCCTTTGAGAAGGCCTGTTGGGGTTGAGGTAATTAGGTGTTCTATTTGCTTCTTGGATTCGAGGATCCAGTTCTTTCCACAAGTTTGGGAAGTTCTCATGGATTATTTGTTTGAATAAACTCTGTGTTCCCTTCTCTCTTTCTTCTCCTTCTGGTATGCCCATTATTCTTATATTGCTCTTTCTGATGGAGTCAGAATGTTCTTGTAGAGTCTCTCATTTCTTTTAAGTCTCAAGTCTCTTTCTTCTTCCATCCCTGTCATTTCCAGGTTTCTGTATTTGATGTCACTGATTCTTCCTCCATCTCATCAACACTGATTTCTAAGCTGGCTATTTCATTTTTAATTTCTCCTATTGAGTTCTTAATCTCCAGAAATTCTATTTGGTTCTTTTTCATAATTTCAATGTCTTTTGTAAAATGCTCATGGTGTTCTTTGATTGTGTTTCTGAGTTCATTAAACTGCCTGTCTGTGTTTTCTTGCATCTCATTGAGTTTTTTCAGAACTGCAATCTTGAATTCTCTGTCATTTAAGTCACATGTTTCCATATTTTTAAGTTCCTTTTCTGGAGACTTTTCATTTCCTTACTGAGGTCTTGTTACCTTGGTTATTCATGGCGATTAATGATTTATTATTTCTCTTCCTAGATATCTACAGGAGTGGTTTCTGCAACAGATTGACAGGAAGAGATCTTTCTTTTAGTTTTCAGTACGTGTTTGTAGAATGTTTTATTTTCTCTCCAACTGCAGCCTTTTTCTTTCTCTCTCTCCCGGTAGTGCTATGTTTTCTCTGCACTATTGCAGCTTCTCACACAATGGGGGGAGTCCCTGGGAGATGGGCTTCTCTTCTGTTAATAGTTCGCCTAGGTCACAGGGCACATTGTCCGTGCGGTATGCGGAGAGCTTTTTCAGTTTCAAAGCTCTTCCTGCACCAGATTGAGAGCCAGTATGTTTCAGCAGTTCTGTTTACTCCTGCAGGGATCCTCCCCGATAGGTGGGGACAGGGACAGAGTGAGCTGTGAGAATTGGCCCAGAGCAATGGCGGCGATCACCACCACAGCAGATCCTGTTTCTACAGCTCCCTCCCGTTTGCCAGAACCAGTTGTGTCTGGAATCTGTGTCTGCATACCACAGTTTTCAGAACTGCAAATATTCTGTTCTTGTGATCTGGCACTGCTACTGTTCTGCTTCTAGCATTGGGCAGCTAGGGACGGGGTAAGCTCTGGGAGGGTAAGGAGGGGGCGGCTAGTCTCAGTCCCTATGGCTTCCATTCTCTGTGGCAGTGAGGGCTTATACCACAGTTTTTTTTTTTTTTTTAAATTAATTTATTTATTAGTTTTAGGTGTACAAAACAAGGTAATACTTAGACGTTCATCATTTATATCCCTCATACTGTGAACCCCCCTCCCCCCATCCACTATCCCTCCGACCTCACACTGAACCATCACATTATATATATAAAATTATAGTTGGCATTCATTAATGTTTAGCTTCTGATGTACAATGCCATGATCAGGTATCCACAGTATCCCTGAGGTGGTCTCCCAAATAGGACGCATGTCCATCGGATACCCAACAAAATCTTTACAACATTATAGAATACCTTCCCCAAATTAATTTTCAAAAGAAAAACCCTGAGGCCATCTTGTGGTTACCAGCTGCTTCCAAATCCCTTCACCTTTCCCCTTATCCCCAACCCCCTCCCACACACCCATCTAACCACTCTCGGTTTTTTCTCTGCGTCCCCAAAACTGACTCTGATTAGTTCATTCACATAGTCTTTTCAAAAATATGGAACGCTTCACGAATTTGCGTGTCATCCTTGCGCAGGGGCCATGCTAATCTTCTCTGTATCGTTCCAATTTTAGTATATGTGCTGCCGAAGCGAGCACTATACCACAGTTTTCAGCCTTCTTCCCTCAGCCTTTTCTCCGAGGTCTCTGCTGTGAGCCTTGGGTTCAGCCGTGTTATATGCTGCCTCCTCAGCCCTGTGAGCTATAAATGGAGCCCTAGCAGTGCGAGTTCTTCCCTCTCCCACAGCTGTGGTAGTTCTGGGATGCAGCAAGCTCGGAGCACTGAGCTAGGTCTGCGTTCTGTGCCCGTGGGGCTCCTTCTCCGCATTTCTCCTTTCCTGCCTCCCCTGCTTGCGCAATTTGCCCACCTTTAGGTGAACTCAGTAGTGAGACTCTTCGTCTTGCCTGTCTGCTGTGCAGGGATTCCTTTGTGGAGTTACAGTTTTTCAATTTGTTGTAAATTTCAGGGGAGATTTCCAGAGGCTCACCTCACACCGCCATTTTGATAATGTCTCAAATTATTTTCTTGATAAACTTACTCCAGTGCTAGTGTAGAAGTCAGTTATGAGGCTGACTTTGATACATAGTCATATACAACTTATTTTGGATTCACTGTTTTTTTGGTTGGTCTGGATTAAAAGAAAAAATGTGTGTGTGTGGGGGGGGAATCAACAGAGGAAGCAGGAAATGATGTAATCATGGGTATATTGTTACTGAAATATTTTCATACTTAAACATTTTATTACTATAATTCCTCAAGTAACATATACCAATTTTGCTCCCTACTCTAAAAAATTTAGTATGGAAAACGTTTACAAAGTTCATTTAGAGTATGCCCAAAGAATGTTTCCTGTTATTTACCCTCACAGTGGAACTGTGCATATGATTTAATGGAGAAGAATATTTTGAATAAATTTTCCTTATGAATTCAAATAATTAAAATATGCTAATTGAAAGAAACATGTGTTTAACATTGATTAAAGATGTATAAATAAACATTCACATATAGACATACTTGATTTCTAAACCTTGATTTTTAAACTATTCTAATATCATTGTTTTCTTGTGAGTACACCTCTCCAAGTATTTGATAGTTGATATCCTTATTTCTAAATTATAGAATGTCAAACACAGTCATACTAATTCTCAGCTTTCTTTCTGTTCAGTATACCTGAGGGACATAGTATATTGCAATCAGTAACAGTGCTTTAGAAGGTCAGTGACTCTCTAAAGAATTAGAATATGGGAGGAAGAGTCGAGGTGGAAATAGAAACAAATCAATCCCTTGGAAAAGAATAGAGTCTCTAAGAGCAGTAGAGTTTGAAAAATTCCCCCTTGTCATTCTGATGTGTCAAATGTCCTCCTAAATCTTGGTTAAGAATTATTGCTTTAGCAGTGATGTCAGAAACATGACAGTGTGAGGGGTGCTCCTTGAAATCTTCCCTGGAAGTTACAACTTGAACAGCTATAATTCAACAAAAGATACCCTAAGCAACACTCAAGCACGTCTGAGAGATCCACACATCAAGAACATCTGAAGTTGAGTGAATTGGATAAACAGGGGAGTAAGGAAGGGGGAAGTGCAGACACAAACATGCAGGACACACCTTGGAGCTCACTACAGTCCTGGAAAAAGGAAAGATTCAGGTTGCAGGTGCATTATCTGTGGCCCACAATCCTGCCTGAGAGATCAGCATATAATATGGCTGAACCCATTGATTGAGGCAGAGACCTTAAGGCAAAGACCAAATACAAGGGTGAGAATTGCAGTTTAAGCCCCTACTGCCAGGCAGAAAAGAAAGACACAGAACCTGGCTGCCTTCCACCACCTTCCCAGTGTTAGAAGTAGGCCCCTGGAGAAACTGTAGCAGTGTCGGATTAAAGAGTAGAATATCTACAGTCCTGAGAACTGGAGACAGCCCCAGAGTGGCAGATGCATAGTATAACTAATTCCCATGACAGGGAAGGAGCTATAGGAGCAATACAGCTATGGGCTGGAAGTCACCATTGCTCACAGACACAAACACACCAGCCACCTTTCCCAGTCCACCCCATCCCCATCTTTTCAAGCTGATCCCTGTCAGATCACCTGGGGCTGCTCAGACCAACAAGCTCTGCATTGTGCTGCAGGGGCAGCACTGGGGTTTCAGAGACACAGAACCCCATCGCCCGCCACATCCTCCCATGGGGGTGCTGCCCTGAGATGGAAGTGACCTGTTCACAGAGGAGAAGCCCACTTCCCAGGAAACCTCTTATCTCTTAAGAAGCTAGAACAGCACAAGAGAAAATGAAATGCTGCAACGTGATAGAAAAACACTCCAGCGACACCTACTGGAAAGCAAAAGAAAGACCTCTTCATATCAACTTGCAGCAGAATCCACTCCTCTAGTGCCCAAGAATAGAAATAATAATTTATTAATTGCCATAATAACCAAAGTAACAAAGCAGCTCAGAAAGAAAACAAAAAAATTTTCCCCAAATGAATTTAAACTCATAGAAATATGTGACTTAAATGACAGAGAACTCAAGATTGCAGTTGTGAAAAAACTCAATGTGATGCAAGAAAACTCACATAGGCAGTTTAATGAACTCAGAAATGAAATCAACAAACAAAATGAGTACTTTACCAAAGAGACTAAAATTTTAAAATGGAACCCAAGAAATTCTGGAGATGAAGAAATCAATAAAGAGATGAAGAATGAAATAGCCAGCTTAGGAAATAGAGCTGACCAGATAGATGAAAGAATTAGAGATATCAAAGATATAAATCTGGAAATGAAGCAGATGGAAGAAGAAAGAGACTTGAGACTTAAAGGAAATGAAAGAACTCTACAAGAATTATCTGACTCCATCAGAAAGAGGAACATACGAATAATGGGCATACAAGAAGGTGGAGAGGGAGAAGGGAACAAAGAGTCTATTCAAACAAATGCTTGATGCAAACTCCCTAAACCTGTGGAAAGAAATGAGATCCTCAAATCTAAAAAGCAAACAGAACACGTAATTACCCCAGTCACAACAGGCATTCTCCAAGGCACATTATATTGAAGCTGTCAAAAATTAATGACAAAAAAAGAATTCTTAAAGCAGCCAGGGAAAAGAAGACAGTAACCTATAACAGAAAGCCCATTAGGTTATCATCATATTTTTTCAGCAGAATCTCTACAAACCAGGAGGAAGTGGGATCAAATATTCAAACTGTTGTATGAGAGAAATTTACCAGCCAAGAATAATATGTCCTGCAAAGTTAGCCTTTAGATATGAAAAAGGAATAATGATCTCACCAGACATACAAAAGCTGAGGGAATTTTCCACCACATGGCCTACATTATAGGAAATACTTAAAGAAGCTATTCTACCTGAAACAAAAAGTCAAAAGTATATAAAACCATGAGCAAGATTCCTAACAGTCAAACAAAAGCAGGAAATGGCAACTCCTACACAGAATAGGACACTATACATTTAAACATAACATAGAGGTAAAGAAGATAAAAACATGAAAAAAAAGGAAAAGAGAGAACTAAAACAATTTGCTACTGCAACTCAGAAATCAACTCACAGCAAAAATAAGGATAATTTGTGACAATAAACACATAAAAGGGGAGAGAGTAAAGGTCTGAATTTGCAAAGGGGAAAGGAGATAAGATGCATGGTGAAGAAAAAGGAATATATGAAACTTTCTTTTACATAAATTTAATGGTAACCACTCAAAAGAAAATCTGGAACTGAGACACATAACATTAAAAAAAGAGAAAACAGAATAACATATCATAGAATACCAGCAAACTGCAATAACAGAGAGAAACACAAAGGCTGAGAAACAATGGAGACACTGAGCTACCGGAAAACAAAAGATAAGCTATAGGAAATCTTCCTATATCAATAATCACCCTAAATGTAAATGGACTGAACTCACCAATAAAAAAAGCACAGAGTAGCAGATTGGATCAAAAAACATACATTGCCTTTAAGAGACAATCTCAGCTGCTAGGATAAATATGGTTTCAAAGTGAAAGGGTAGAAAACAATACTCCAAGCAAATGGCATCTAGAGAAAAGTGGGTGTGGCAGTACATATATCTGATGAAACAGATTTCAGGATAAAAAATGTAACAAGAAACAAAGGTGGGTATTTCATAATGATGAAGGGTACAATACAACAAGAAGACATAACACTTATCAATATATATGCCCCCAGTCAGGGAGCACCAAATATACAAAGCAACTAGTAACAGAACTAAAGGGAGAAATTGACCAAAACACAATTATACTAGGGGACTTAAATACATCATTGACAGCTAAGGATATATCATCCAAACAGAAGATAAATAACGAAATAGCAGCCCTAAATGACACATTAGATGAATTGGACATAATTGACATATATAGAGCACTTCATCCTAAAACATCAGACTATACTTTCTTTTCTAGTGTACATGGAACATTCTCAAGGATAGACCATATATTGGGACACAAAATCAGCCTCAGCAAATTTAAGAAGATTGAAATCATACCAAGCATATTCTCAGACCACAAATCATTGAAATTGGACACAAACTGCAACAAGAAAGTGGGAAAACCCACAAATACTTGGAGATTAAACAACATGCAACTAAAGAAAGACTGGATCAAAGAAGAAATAAAAGGTGAAATAAAAAGATACACAGAAACACATGAGATTGAAAATACATTGTATCAAATTATAGGTATGTAGTGAAAGCAGTATTAGAGGAACATTACTGGGTAGTGAACACACAATGTGATATATAGATGATATATTACAGAATTGTAGACCTGAAACCAATGTAACATTACCAACAATTGTCACCCCAATAAATTTTAATTTTAAAAAAGGAACATTTGTTATGTCATTACAGGCCTATTTCAAGAAACAAACAAACAAAAAAATACCAGATATACAACCTAGCATTACACCTTAAAGAACGAGAAAAAACAAATGAAACCCAGAGTCAGCAGAAGGAAGAAAACAATAAAAATTAGAGCACAACTAAATAAAATAGAGAACAAAAAGACAATAGAAAAAAAATAATGCAACAAAGAGCTGGTTCTTTGAAAAGATTAATAAAATTGTCAAACCCTTGGCTAGACTCACTAAGGTAACAAGAGAAAAGAAACAAACAAACAAAAAAACAAAATCAGAAATGAAATGGGAGAAGTTACCACGGTTAAATACAGAGGATCATACAAGAATACTATGAATGACTATATGCCACCAAATTCAATAACCTAGAAGAAATGGACATGTTCTTAAAATCATACTGTCTTCTTAGACTGAATCAAAAGAACTAGAATATCTAAATAGACTGATCAACAGTAACAAAATTGAAACAATCATCCAAACCTTCCCAAAAGCAAAAGTCCAGGACCAGGTGGCTTCACTAGTGAATTCTAGGAAACGTACAAAGAGGATTTAATGCCTGTCCTCCTCAAACTCTTCCAAAATACTGAAGAAGAGGCTGTACTCCCTAATTCATTTTATGAACCCAATATTGTCCTGGTACAAAAACGGGTAAAGATAACACAAAAAAAGAGAACCACAGACTGATATCTTGGATGAATATAGATGCAAAAATCCTAAATAAAATTCTAGTAAACTGAATACAACAATACATTAAAAAGATTATACATCATGATCATGTAGAGTTCATTCCAGAGGCAAAAGTATGTTTCAACATACACAAATCATTCAATGTGATATATCACATAAACAAAATAAAGAATAAAAATCATATGATTATATCAATAGATGTAGTGAAAGTATTTGACACAATATAGCATTCATTTATAATTAAAACACTTAATAAAATGTGTATAGATGAAAGATACTTCAACATAATAAAGGCTATATACAACAAACCCTCAGCTAATATCATAATGATGAAAAACTGAAAGGTTTTCCTCTGAAGTCAGAAACAAGACAGGTTTGCCCCCTGTCACCACTGTTATTCAACATAATATTGGAAGTCCTAGCCAGAGTAATGAAGCAAGAGAAAGAAATAAAAGGCATCCAAATTGGAAATGAAAAAGTTTAATTGCCACATTTTGCAGATGACATGATTCTTTATATAGAAGATCCTAAAGACGCCACCAAAAAACTTTTAGAAAAAATAAATGAATACAGCAAATTTGCTGGATTAAAAAAAAAAAATCAATGTACAAAAATCCATTACATTCCTATATACTAACAATGAAATTTCAGAAAAAAATGAAAAAAATATTTTGCAATAGCAACAAAAAGCTAAAATACCTAGTAATAAATTAAACAGAGAATGTGAAGGATCTATACCTAAAAACTATAAGACATTTTTAAAAGAAATTGAAGAAGACACAAAACAATGGAAAGATATTCCAGGTTCATGGATTAGAAGAATCAACATAGTTAAAGTGGACATATTACCTAAAGCAATATGCAGATATAATGCAATCCCTATCAAAATCCAAATAGTATGTTTTCAACAAATAGAACAAAACATCATCAGATTTGTATGGAATCACAAAGGACCTCGAATAGCCAAAGCATTCCTAAGAAAGAAGAAAAGGCTGGGGGACTCATCCTCCCTGATGTCAATTGTACTAAAAACAATAATAATCAAAACAGCATGGTATTGGCAGAAAAACAGACACACAGGTCAATGGAATAGAATTGAAAATCCAGAAATAAACCCACATATATATGTGTGGGGACAGAGCAAGGAGTGCAGTTTCCAGGCCTCGGCCTCACGTGGAAAGGTGCTGGCTCAGGTAGTAAATGACCATCAACTGTGATTGGATGGCCATCAGCTGTGGCTAGTTGACCATCAGCTGTAACCAGTGAGCCATTGGCCACTAATATAAGTGCTGTGGCTACGCTAGCAGAAAATGAGGGCTAGCAAGAGGATGGTGGCTGAGCTGGCAAGAGCGGATTGCAGTTAGCACGGTGGATTACACCTAGCAAGTGAGGTTGGTTGGTTGGCGGAGAAGCAGTCAACAGGTTGTGTAAATCGTGTGGATCCTGTTACCTGTGTCTCCAACCCAGCTGCCAGCGAGAATATAGTGATATGACTCCCCTATCTATGGCTCAGTTGTCGTTCCTTTTTGGGCTCACCATATCCTGCGTTCTTATGTGGGGAGCGGAAGTAGCGACCCCGCATGACGCCCTGCATGACATATATTGTGTGCCGGGTGGCCTGCGTGGTCTCTGCTCCTGCTCTCCACATAAGAATGCAGGATGTGGCTAGGCCAAAAAAGAACACCCACGGGGACATAGATAGGGGAGTCATACCACTGTACTCTCACTGGTGGCTGGGTTGGAGACACAGGAAGCAAGAGCCACACTGTTCGCAACCCTCACCGCGCCGCATGCAGGCTCAGCCACCATCTTCTTGCTAGCCCCCATTTTTCTGCTAGTGTAACCATGGCAGTTATATTAGTGGCCAATGGCTCACTGGTTACAGCTGACGGCCAACTAGCCACAGCTGATGGCCATCCAATCACAGTTGATGGCCATTTACTACCTGAGCCAGCACCTTTCCACGTGAGGATGAGAGCCTGGAAACTGCACTCCTGGCTCTGTCCCCACATATATGTATGCCTAAGTTCATTGCAGCATTATTCATGGTGGCACAGACATGGAAACAACCAAAGTGTCCTTCGATAGATGATTGGATAAAGAAGATGTGGTACATATACACAACGGAATACTACTTGGCCATAAAAAAGATGAAATACTGCCGTTTGTGCAAATGCTAAGTGAAACAAGTCTGACAAAAAAGTCAAGAACCATATAACTTCAGTCATATGTGTGATATAAAACTGAAAGCACAAAGGAACAAAACAAAGCACAAAGGAACAAAACTCGTAGAGACAAACAACATTTTAGTGGTTACCAGAGGTTAAGGAGGGGAGATGGGTGGTAGAAGAAGGAAATGGGATATGGTGATGTATTATAGAAAAGTACACTTGAAACCTATATAATTTTACTACCCAATGCCACATCAATAAATTTAATAAAACAAAGAATTATTGCTTTAAATAATGTACTCAAATCTTAGAGGAAATTCTCATTTATCCAGAATCCAAACAATTATAAATTTGAAGCAGAAATTTTCTGTATTCTTTTCGTATAAGCAATAAATGGCAAACATTTTTATGAATAATTTATTTTTAAAATCACCTGCTAAAATTGTATATAAATCCAAATTCAGTGTCCTGTACAATGATTATTGAATTTTTATATTAAATTACCTTCAGGTTAATTTTAATGAGAACATTTTTGTCTTTTATAGTAAAAATTACACATTCATTTATAATATAAAGTGAACTCCCATTTGATGCTTTACTCCTACCTCAGAGAATTTCAGGATATAAGGTTGCTTTACTAATTGATTTAATGGCTAAACCATTCAAAGGTGATGATATTAACTGTATTTACTGAGCACATACTGTCTGTCAGAAATTTTATTGAGTATTTATTATTATCTCCGTATGCTGTTTTCTCAACACCAATCAATTTTCCAACAATACCTGCTGTCCTGCAAATCAATTCCGTTTTCACACTAAGTTCCCAGAGTTAGTGCAGATCCCACAGGCTAAAGATTCAGTCCCACAAGACTGCCCTCACTTTAGACACAAGTCACAAGGCTTGGAAACCCCCAAGTTACCTTCTCTTGGCCAGATGACTACAGATTCTAGAGTTCCCATGACCATTCCCTCAGCTTTGATTATTTACTCGAGCAATGCACTAGGTAATGCAGGAAAGTGCTATACTTATGATTAGTTTTATTATAAAGGATAAAACTCAGAAATAGCCATAAAAAGAGATTTATAGGTCAAGCTATGGGTGTGGGCAGAACTTCTATGTCTGTTCCATATCTGACATGCTAACTTCCCAGCACACCCATGTGTTCACCAACCTGGAAACTCCCCAAACCTCATTTTATGAGTTCTTATACAGGCTCCATTACATGGGACCCTAGTGCATTGCTGATAGGAATTAAAAATGGTTCAGCTATTGCTGAAACAGTATGGTGGTTCCTCAAAAAATTATGTATAAGATTATCATGTTATTCAACAATTACACTTCCAGGCATATACCCAAAAGAAATGATAGCAGAGACTCAATCAAATACTTGTACACCCATGTTCATTTCAGCATTATTCACAAAAGTCAAAGGGTCAAAACTACCAAAATGTCCATTGACTGATGAACAAATCAACAAATTTGCTATACACATACAATGGAATAATATTTAGCCTTAAAGAGGAAGGACATTTTGATAAATGCTACAACATGGATGAAGGTTGAATCACTATGCTAATGAAATAAGCTGCACACAAAAGGACACATACTTTTTTATATGAGGTACCTAAAATAGTCAAATTTATATAGATATAAATGAAAATAGTGTTTACCAGGGACTGTGGG